>NC_136060.1:98163873-98774453 GCF_964261635.1 Lissotriton helveticus
CTTATAAGTGCTATAAAATAAATAAATAAAAAAAATTAATAAATAGGTCTATGGACTGCATTTCCGACCATTGTATTACGATGTACGATTCGGACAGCCTTTCGGTATTCTGTCCGACATTGAAGTCAATGAGAATCCGACTGAACTGTGTTTGGAAACATTGTACTCAGTCAGTCGGAAGCGATTTTGACAAGGAATTGGTCAGAATGCTTTCCGACCGACATTGTAATGAGGCCCTTGGAGCTCTCTTGAAATCAAGGATTACAAAATTTGGGGATTTAGATCTTTAGAATCAGGCTGAAAACAAGGGAAATATCTGATAGTTATATTGTTACATTAGATTATTTTTGCATCTGCCTTCTGGTAGCAAATGTTTACTGGACATATTTCTGAATAGTGCCTGTATATTAGTGCTATGGCTGTTACATCTCCAAATATAAAATTCAATTTTGACATGTTTTGAAGTGATAAATGTCCTGTAAATAACTTAGCACATACCTTTTTGCTAGACCATATTCTCAGTGGATCTACAAAGGTCCCCTAAACATCTGAATAAAAGCCTCTTGCTCTTCCTATAGAATTACTTGGTTTGATGTTCTGATTCTATGCTAACAACATTCAAATCCTATTGTCCTTGAATCAAAACTCTTCCAATGCCACACCTGTTTTGGTAAACCCATAACTGCCACACTGAGCTGGATTAGTGGGAACACTCAACATTAACACAGTCAAAAGGCTAGTCCTCTTTGTCCACTACGGTACTTGGTCCTGGGAACCCTTTATCATCTCACCCACTTTCTAACAACATCCTGCTCCAGGCGAAGCAGATGGAAATGCTGGATAGAAATATGATAATATGTTTTCCTTTACCATCAAGGTCAACCCAGTTATAGCATCCTATTTTATCATGCAAGACTCGTAAAAAATATTTTTTCTCATTCCTGATGATCACTTTACTCTGACAAATACATTTATTCTTTGAGACTTGTTTATGCTAATGACATCTACATAGTTCAGTCTAGAAGGAATTATCTAAACAAATCTCAGAGGATTCCTAGTGTTATGGAGAGGTCAGTCTCTGAGCCCGAAAGTGTTTCAAGCACACACATGCAGGCTTTGTTAGCTGCCAATATCTAAATGGCTGGAGTTTCATGCACTGCACATTATCTGTCACTGTCTCTATCTGCAAGTACCTTTTTCTTGAATGGCAGATTGATCATGTATCCTCAAATCTTAGATATGTTGATTAGCTATTAACTAATCTATCGTTTAGTTGTGCTCCCTTTCAGGGGTATCGGGTACCCATTGTTCTGACAGAAAAGAAGTGCAAGTTACTTATTGGTAACATCTGGCCAACCCTAACCAGGTTGCCCTACTGAAGGCAACACAATCATTTTACCTGCTAGGACATGTGCATGATTCTGCTCTAGTTCCGCTCTATCATGAGATTGGTATAGCATAAATGTGTAGGTATCATAGTGGCCTACATTACAGCATTGATAAACTTTATTGCATGAGAGAGTACCCATACCATTGCCTCAAATAGTATTGCGTGACTCCTGAAACCACTGGTATAGTTTTCTCTCTTGCATTAACATTGGAAACCAAATGTGAAATCTATTTCCATGTCAATAAACACATTAATATATTTTAGTTTAGGGAATGTCTAAAGAAGCTGAATGTTGTCTAGACCCCCACCCAGGAAGTCAGCTAAGAAAGAATAATGTTTTCAGACACATAGCCTTTAGAATGACATTGCTATAGACTTGTCATACTCGACACTTTCGCCAGGATCATCCCCAAACTTTTTACCTTAATCCTCCTGTTTTCTGACCCTATTGTTTTGTTAGCTTTTAGGACTCTGTGCACTTTACCACTGCTTACTGGTGCTAACGTGCTTGTGCGCTCTCCTTTAAATATGGTAGATTTGACGTACACCTAATAGGGACATTTAATTTACTTGTAAGCCTCTAGTGAAATGGTACCACATGTACCTCAGACCTGGGAAATTAAATGCTGCTAGTTGAACTGCAACACTAATTGCGCAACCCATTTAAGTAGCCTGTCACACAAGTCTCAGACCTGCCTTTGCAACCTGTGTGTGCAGTTTTAAACTGCCATTTCGACCTGCCAAAATAAACCTTTTGCCAAACCAAAACCTTCTTTTTTAGTACAAATAAGTCACTCCTAAGGTACACCCTAGAAATGTTTTACATGACCTGGTAGTGAAAAACTCTTACATTTGTGTACTGCAAGGCCTACCTCTCCATAGAAAAGCATTGGGTTACCTTACCATAATAACTTTCAAGTGAGAGGAAGTAGGAATGTCAATTTTTGTGTCAAAAGATTTGTAATTTAAAACCCTCTTTTTAGAATTAGGGTTTCTTGTTGGCTAAACCAGGCAGAACCCACCACTCTAGTCAGGGCAAGTAAGTTACATGCCAAAGATAACACGTTCTCACCCTCTGGTAGCTTGACGCACAGCAGTCAGGCTTATTATCAGAAGCCATATGTAAAGCATTTGTGCAACACACTCACACCATTAACACAATGATTACACCATAAAAGAAACTTCACACAGGATTACATAAAAATATAGTATATATTCTACATAACACATAAACCAAGATCACAAGAATGATAAATGCTGGGCATGTTCTGCACATAGTGAAATGGTACTCTTTATCTTAACAAGGCAACACTGAAAATCAACATACATTATACTCCTAAGCATGAAAATGCAGCAGCTTAAGACAAACCATATACATCATTGCATGTCATCAGAAACACATGAAGCATGATTTCTGGGCACATTCTACACGTCTTATGACCTTACTCATTACCCTGGTACTATCAAAGTCAAAAACATTATACATCACAAAACTGTAGTGCTTGACATGTAACAGTAAATAAAGCTTATCATCCTCAGAAGAAGAACACAGACATAGGCCCATCGGTCCTCCTACTAGTAGAGATATAGTAATTATAGAGCAAGCACAGGGCTCAGAGGCACCTGCATGCCTATTGCAGTAAATTTTGGTAATGCCAGTATCTTGATAAGGTAAAACTCGGGCCTCCGTTGACGATCTCCAAGCAAATTCCCCCAATGTGCACCTCTCAAGCTGGGGGGGCACACACTGCTGACTTGAGTGGGGAGACCTCACTTGGCTGCCCATGTGCAAAACTGTGAAAAGCAGCTGAGCATGCGGTGCAGCTGCTGAAATTAGCCCCACAAAGAACAGATCTGCCACGAGGAGCGCAAGACAGCTTTGCTGGCACTGGAAGTGCCTCTGAGGGGCAGTACCTTCCTTTGGGCTCTTCCTGGGGTAGCCAGCTGGGCAACTGTCCTGCACACTGGTAGGGTGGGCACCACAGAAAGGCGGATCCTGGGTTTACGAATATGAAGGAAAAGATGTTCCTTGCACAGGGTGGCCCTTGCAACACTGTTGATCCCTCTTCTCCTTCCCACCAGGGCAATACTTGTCCCTATAGCCATGTCAGGGCAGGAATCCTGGTGGCTAAGGCAATGCAGGGAGGGCTTCTCTCGCTGGGCCTTGAGCTCAGATTCTCACAGACATTATTTAAAAAACTGAAGAAAAGGAAACTCTTGATCCTGGCAAAGCGGTACTTGTCCCATGGGGTTGTAGCTCAAGGAAAGATGTAGGCAGGCTCACTGATAGCAAGAGCTGGGACACAAGGTATTTTATGTTCATGAGACCTCAAGAAAGAACAGGGGGCAAGACAACAAGCCCTTGGAGACACTCTTGGGATGTAATAGTCCTTGCAGCAGAGGTCAGTGGGTATCAGGCAGCACACTAAGCCAGGGCAGCAGTTCTTCGAAAAAGTAAGCACAGCAAGATGGCAATCCTTTCACACAGCAGCCTTTACTCCAGTGCAGGTTCCTTCAGATCCAGTAGTATACTAAAATTGTGGGGTCAGAGCCCCTGTACTTATACTCAGAATGTATTTGACGTGGAGGTAACTCCAAAAGAAGTTTAGAAGTGCACAACACCCCGATTTAATCCCTGCCCTGGCTCCAGAAATTAGTAGGGAATAAATGAGTAATTTGTGTGAGGGCAGGACACAGCCTATGCAAATATAAGTGCTCTCCAACTCCCACTCTCCCAGCTTAGGGCGACTATCAGTATGCAGATACATGTGATGTCCCACCAAGCCTTTCCTGTGTTGTGGCTGTCTGGAAAATAAGTGTAACTGTCACTCTGCCCTAGACGTGGTTTGGAGTCAGGCTGCAAAGTGCAGAGTGTTATAAGCACAGAGATAAGTAGCATTTCCATATTAGTAATAAAACTCTACCTACACCAGTAAGCATGATCTTTCACTATCATTCTAAACATACCCAACATGGCAACGGTACTCCTTTCAGATCAGGAATTGCAACTTAAACTTATATACGGGAATTCCCAAAGCTAGTCTATGGAAGGAGCAGTCCACACATTAGTGAGAAACAAGATATGGTATTTGTCGCTACCAGGACATACCACACAATAAAGACACATGTCCTGCTTTTTCATACCCAGCACCTTGGCCATATAGCTACCTAGGGTCTACCTTAGGAGAGACCTATATGTAGTAAACGAGGAGTTTAAGGCTTGGCAAGTAGTTTTAAATGCCAAGTCAATGTGGCAGCAAACTGCGCATGCAGGCACTGCATTGGAATGCCTGAGACAGGTTTGAAAGGCTACTTCTGGGGGTGATGCTATCTGCTCTGCAGGCCTACTTGTAGTATTTCATTTACAGGCCCTGTAAATATGGTGTACCATTTTACAAGGGACTTACAACTAAATTGAATATGGGAAACAGGTGTAACCCAATCATACCATGTTTTAAGGAGATTAGCAATGGTAAAGTGCCCGGAGTTCTGAAGCCAACAAAAAGACGGTCAGAAAATAGGAGGAAGAAGGCAAAAGGTGTGGGGATAACCCTGCAAGAAGGGCCAGGTTCAACAGCTATTTAATGGTGACCTTTGATTTTAGGTCATAATTCTGAAAATGTCACTATTAGAAAGTTTCCATTTCTTGTCCTAATCATTTGGAGCCTGCAGCCTCTATCCTGAGTCCCATGACTAGACAGTTGGTGTTTGTGTATTGTTTCCAGATAGTGAGACAAAGGGGGAATAGGTGTTGGCAGGATGGGACATCTCTGACTTCATGGGGAAGAGGATCTGTCATGCACAGCACATGCACATCACAACTGCTCTGCCTGAACGCACTCACGACAGCTTTGACACTAGTATTTTGTATCACCTGACAAGCTGGAACCATTGCATGGAAGAAGGAAATTCCAAGCACCTCTGGGGGTAAAACCTTCTAGAAACATCTCCAAATGCAAAGCTGACCCTAAGGATAAATAGTGGACCCTAAAACCCAACACTTCAGTACATCTCTGCACTTGTGGAACAATCAGAAGGACTGCTGTGCTACAAGAAAGACTAATACTATACTGCCGTGCTACTCTACTGTCCTGCTGCCTGAGTGAAAAGGACTGGGCCTGCATCTTGGACCCAGGACCACCAGAGTGACTCCAATGGCTAGTTTGCTAGCATCCTGACCGGAGCCTCAGGGACAGAAAAGACTTCAACCACTTTGAACCCAGCAATGAACTCTGCCTGCTATGAGTCTTGCCCCCCAAGTGGTTTTGAAAAGGCGGGATTTCACTTCTTTTGTCTGCTTACCATTCTCCAGAATCCCGTCACAGGTCGACTGGACCTTTTTACCTGCCATAGAGTAAATTTAGGTAATCTAATCACAACTAAACAGTTCAATCTTTAACCACCAATACCTTCCCCAAAGAACCACTGACCAAAGACTGAATTTAAAGGGTTTATTACATAACCAAAAATAGCTGAAGATATAGGCACCTCAACAAGAGGTTCAGAAGATAAACAGGTACTAGTACAAACATAATCCTACGGAAAAGTCTCAACCGACTAATGAAAAGAACGAGAATCAATTCCAGAACCATTAAACTAAACAGGATAGCTATAACTTGTGTTCTGGTGCTCATCAGGATAAAAGACATAAATTCAAATTAGTCAATCAATCAATCAGGAGTTTGTTAAAGCGCGACTACTCACCCGTAAGGGTCTCAAGGCGCTAGGGGTGGGGGGGAGTTGGGGGGGTGCAGGTTCCATTCCATCAAGGAGGGGGTCTGTCGAAGAGCCAGGTTTTGAGGTTTCTTGCGAAGATGGGCAGCGATGTTGTCTGTCTGAGGTGGAGCGGAAGGGCGTTCCATGCTTTGGCTGCGAGGAAGGAGAAGGAGCGGCCTCCCGATCTGGTCTTTCTGGTGCGGAGGACCACAGCGTAGGAAAGCTGGGCTGATCGTAGGGTCCTTTGGGGTGCGTGGAATTTGAGTCGGCTGTTCAGGTATGCTCGTCCGGTGCAGTGGAGGGCCTTGTGTGCGTGGGTGAGCATCTTAAAGGTGATTCTCGCCTCGACGAGGAGCCAGTGGAGTGTGTGCAGGTGCTGGGAGATGTGGCAGTGTTTTGGCAGGTTGAGGACCAGTCTTGCGGCGGCGTTCTGGATGTTCTGTAGCTTGCGGATGAGGTTTTTGTTTATTCCGGCGTAGAGTGCGTTGCCGTAGTCGAGTCTGCTGGTGACCAGGGCATGAGTGACTGTCTTTCGGTGTTCGAGGGGGATCCATTTGAAGGTCTTACGAAGGAGGCGGAGGGTGTGGAAGCAGGAAGATGAGACAGAGTTGATCTGGCGGTCCATTTTGAGCTCGGAGTCCAGGATGATTCCCAGGTTGCGTGCGTGGTCTGTGGGGGTTGGCGGGTTTCCGAGGGCGGTGGGCCACCAGGTGTCACTCCAGGCGTCGGGGTTTGGGCCCATGATGAGTACTTCTGTTTTGTTGGTGTTTAGTTGTAGGCAGCTGTTTTTCATCCAGTTGGCGACGGCTTCCATGCCTTCTCGAAAGTTGCGTCTGGCGGTGTTGGGCTCGTTGGATAGGGAGAGGATGAGCTGGGTGTCGTCTGCATATGACACGATGTTGAGTCCGTAGGTTCTGACGATGGGGGCAAGTGGAGCCATGTAGACGTTGAAGAGCGTCGGGCTGAGGGAGGAGCCCTGGGGGACTCCGCAGGTGATAGGTGTGGGGTCCGAGAGGAAAGGGGGGAGTCTGACCCGCTGCGTACTGCTGGAGAGGAAGGAGCAGATCCAGTCGAGGGCCTTGTCCTGGATTCCTGCATCGTAGAGTCTGCGTATTAGGGTGCGGTGGGAGACTGTGTCGAACGCCGCTGATAGGTCGAGGAGGATGAGGGCTACTGTTTCTCCTTTGTCCAGTAAGGTGCGGATGTCGTCTGTTGCGGCGAGGAGCGCGGTTTCCGTACTGTGGTTTTTTCTGAAGCCGGATTGGGAGGAGTCGAGGATGTTGTGTTCTTCAATGAATGTGGCGAGTTGGCTGTTGATGGCTTTCTCGATGACTTTCGCTGGGAACGGGAGCAGGGAGATGGGTCTGTAGTTTTTGAGGTCGGTGGGGTCCGCTGAGGGTTTCTTTAGGAGGGGGTTGACCTCGGCGTGTTTCCAGTCGTCGGGGAATGAGGCGGTCGCCAGGGAGCGGTTGATGGTTTGGCGGAGCATGGGTGCGATGGTGTTGGCGGCTCTGTTGAAGATGTGGTGGGGGCAGGGGCCCGTGGGGGCCCGTGAGTGGATTGACTTCATTGTCTTCAGTGTGTCTTCGGTGGTGAGGGCTGTCCAGTCATCAATCGCTGGTTTCCGGGTGTCGGGGGTGGTTGGTGAGGGTTCAGTGTGTTGGTTGTCTTCGTCGAAGTTGTCGTAGATGCTCTTGATTTTGTGGTGGAAAAAGATGCTGAGTTTGTCGCAGAGGTCTTGTGAGGGAGGGATGTCGGTAGACTCGCTGGTGGGTTGGGCGAACTCCTTGATGATGCTGAAGAGTTCCTTGCTGTTGTGTGCGTGGCTGGAGATTCTGTCTTCAATCGCTTTTTTCCTCGTTTCTCTGATGAGTTGATGGTGGGCGTTGGTGGCGGCTCTGAAGTTGTTGTGGGCTTCTGTGGATTTGGTGTTTCTCCAGGCCTTTTCGAGGCGGCGGCATGTGCGCCTGGACGCTCGAAGTTCGGTGGTAAACCATCTGGCTTTCTTGGCACGGGTATTGTTGTTTTTCTTGAGGGGGGCTATGGTGTTGGTGCTGTCCGAGATCCATCTATGCAGGGTTCGGGCTGCGGTGTTGGGGTCGTCGTTTTCCGCAATGGTTGGGGTGGAGTTGTTGAGTGAGGAGGTGAGCTGGTCATCGGTGATTTTGGTCCAGTTTCTTTGTGGAAGCAGGTGCTGGTGTCTGTGGATGGTGGGTGTTCTGAAGGTGAAGTGGACGCAACGATGGTCGGTCCATGGGAGTTCGGTGGTGTGGCTGAAGGTGATGGAGTTTCCTGTAGTGAAGAGGGGGTCGAGGGTGTGTCCTGCTGAGTGTGTGGGCTCGGTCACGATCTGGCGGAGTCCAATGTTGTGGAGGTTGTCCAGGAGGGATCTGGTGTTGGGGTCCAGTTGATTGTCGAGGTGAAAGTTGAGGTCTCCCAGCAGGGTGTAGTTGCTGGATGCGATGGCCTGCGGGGAGATAATGTCCGTGATGGAGTTGGCGAAGGGTCCGCGGGGTCCAGGGGGTCGGTAGATGATGGTTCCTCGGAGGGCTGCGGTGGGGCTGGCCAGTATCTTGAAGTGAAGGTGTTTCATCAGTTCTGTGGACTCGTCAGGGAGTGTGCTCAGGCGGAGGCTGGATTTGTGGACGATGGCGATTCCTCCTCCTGGGTGGATGGGGCGGTCCTTCCTGGAGATCTTGTATCCTTGGGGGATGGCGATGGCAATGTCCGGTCCCGAGGTGGTGTTGGTCCAGGTTTCGGTGAAGAATGCTACGTCTGGGGTTGTGCTGTCGAGGAGGTCCCAGATTTCTGTGGCGTGTTTGTGGAGGGATCGGACGTTGAGGAGGATGCATTGCAGGGTCTTCGGTTCGGTTGTGTTCTTGTGGGCGGGTTGTGCTGGATCCGTGTTCTTGGCGGCGCTGCAGGTGTGCCGGCAGCGGTGACAGCTGAAGGGTCCATGGGTGTCGGCTGGTGATGCTAGCTTGCAGTTAGTGTTGCAGCCTGGGTTGAGTGCGTGGAGTGCTGCTGGGTCGTAGCGTTGGCGGGGCGGAGGTCCAGGGTTCCTGGTGCTGGTCGCGGACGGGTCGCAGACGGGCGCAGACGTGCTTGCCTTTGATGCGCCTTCGGTGCACCAGCGGCGCGCCCGCAGCCCGCGGCCGCGCCGCGGGGGCAGCAGCGGCGGGGAAAGGTAAAGGGAGGAAAGAAGGGATAAAGAAAAAAGGGAAAACAAGCAGAAATAAGGCACAGAAGAGCAGAGATGCAGAAAAGAGCAGAAAGGTGAAAGATAGAAAGGGTAAAAAAACGAGTAAATACGAGTGAAGGAGCAGAGGGAGAGAAAGGGAAAATGGGCAGAAATAAGGCGCAAAAGAGCAGAGGTGCAGAAAGGTGAAAGATAGAAAGGGGAGAAAAACGAGTGAAGGAGCAGAAAGAAAGAAAGGAGACAAAGGTCCACTGGACCACCAGGGATGAGGCGCAGGGAAACCTGCGGGTGGAGGAGGGCCTCGATCACCAACACTCAAGAGTGCAGGGGCAGGGGCACCTCACTTAATGGTGGAGCTGCGAGGGTGGGAGAGCAATTTCACTGACAATGAGTCAGTGGTCTTGCTCGCCTGTCACCGCAGTGGCCGCCATTAAGTAGGGGTCGGGGAGGGCTGGACAGCTGGGAGGCGGGAGCGGGGAGGGGAGCTGGATTGGGCCGGTCGTGCTGGGGGGGGAGGGGCCGCGGGGGCAGCAGCGGCGGGGAAAGGTAAAGGGAGGAAAGAAGGGATAAAGAAAAAAGGGAAAATAAGCAGAAATAAGGCCCAGAAGAGCAGAGATGCAGAAAAGAGCAGAAAGGTGAAAGATAGAAAGGGTAAAAAAACGAGTGAAAACGAGTGAAGGAGCAGAGGGAGAGAAAGGGAAAATGGGCAGAAATAAGGCACAAAAGAGCAGAGGTGCAGAAAGGTGAAAGATAGAAAGGGGAGAAAAACGAGTGAAGGAGCAGAAAGAAAGAAAGGAGACAGAGGTCCACTGGACCACCAGGGATGAGGCGCAGGGAAACCTGCGGGTGGAGGAGGGCCTCGATCACCAACACTCAAGAGTGCAGGGGCAGGGGCACCTCACTTAATGGTGGAGCTGCGAGGGTGGGAGAGCAATTTCACTTACAATGAGTCAGTGGTCTTGCTCGCCTGTCCCCGCAGTGGCCGCCATTAAGTAGGGGTCGGGGAGGGCTGGACAGCTGGGAGGCGGGAGCGGGGAGGGGAGCTGGATTGGGCCGGTCGTGCTGGGGGGGAAGGGGCCGCGGGGGCAGCAGCGGCGGGGAAAGGTAAAGGGAGGAAAGAAGGGATAAAGAAAAAAGGGAAAATAAGCAGAAATAAGGCACAGAAGAGCAGAGATGCAGAAAAGAGCAGAAAGGTGAAAGATAGAAAGGGTAAAAAAACGAATGAAAACGAGTGAAGGAGCAGAGGGAAAGAAAGGGAAAATGGGCAGAAATAAGGCACAAAAGAGCAGAGGTGCAGAAAGGTGAAAGATAGAAAGGGGAAAAAACGAGTGAAGGAGCAGAGGGAGAGAAAGGGAAAATGGGCAGAAATAAGGCACAAAAGAGCAGAGGTGCAGAAAGGTGAAAGATAGAAAGGGGAAAAAACGAGTGAAAACGAGTGAAGGAGCAGAGGGAGAGAAAGGGAAATGGGCAGAAATAAGGCGCAAAAGAGCAGAGGTGCAGAAAGGTGAAAGATAGAAAGGGGAGAAAAACGAGTGAAGGAGCAGAAAGAAAGAAAGGAGACAGAGGTCCACTGGACCACCAGGGATGAGGCGCAGGGAAACCTGCGGGTGGAGGAGGGCCTCGATCACCAACACTCAAGAGCGCAGGGGCTGGGGCACCTCACTTAATGGTGGAGCTGCGAGGGTGGGAGAGCAATTTCACTGACAATGAGTCAGTGGTCTTGCTCGCCTGTCCCCGCAGTGGCCGCCATTAAGTAGGGGTCGGGGAGGGCTGGACAGCTGGGAGGCGGGAGCGGGGAGGGGAGCTGGATTGGGCCGGTCGTGCTGGGGGGGGAGGGGCCGCGGGGGCAGCAGCGGCGGGGAAAGGTAAAGGGAGGAAAGAAGGGATAAAGAAAAAAGGGAAAATAAGCAGAAATAAGGCACAGAAGAGCAGAGATGCAGAAAAGAGCAGAAAGGTGAAAGATAGAAAGGGTAAAAAAACGAGTGAAAACGAGTGAAGGAGCAGAGGGAGAGAAAGGGAAAATGGGCAGAAATAAGGCACAAAAGAGCAGAGGTGCAGAAAGGTGAAAGATAGAAAGGGGAAAAAAACGAGTGAAAACGAGTGAAGGAGCAGAGGGAGAGAAAGGGAAATGGGCAGAAATAAGGCGCAAAAGAGCAGAGGTGCAGAAAGGTGAAAGATAGAAAGGGGAGAAAAACGAGTGAAGGAGCAGAAAGAAAGAAAGGAGACAGAGGTCCACTGGACCACCAGGGATGAGGCGCAGGGAAACCTGCGGGTGGAGGAGGGCCTCGATCACCAACACTCAAGAGTGCAGGGGCAGGGGCACCTCACTTAATGGTGGAGCTGCGAGGGTGGGAGAGCAATTTCACTGACAATGAGTCAGTGGTCTTGCTCGCCTGTCCCCGCAGTGGCCGCCATTAAGTAGGGGTCGGGGAGGGCTGGACAGCTGGGAGGCGGGAGCGGGGAGGGGAGCTGGATTGGGCCGGTCGTGCTGGGGGGGAGGGGCCGCGGGGGCAGCAGCGGCGGGGAAAGGTAAAGGGAGGAAAGAAGGGATAAAGAAAAAAGGGAAAATAAGCAGAAATAAGGCACAGAAGAGCAGAGATGCAGAAAAGAGCAGAAAGGTGAAAGATAGAAAGGGTAAAAAAACGAGTGAAAACGAGTGAAGGAGCAGAGGGAGAGAAAGGGAAAATGGGCAGAAATAAGGCACAAAAGAGCAGAGGTGCAGAAAGGTGAAAGATAGAAAGGGGAAAAAAACGAGTGAAAACGAGTGAAGGAGCAGAGGGAGAGAAAGGGAAATGGGCAGAAATAAGGCGCGAAAGAGCAGAGGTACACAAAGGTGAAAGATAGAAAGGGGAGAAAAACGAGTGAAGGAGCAGAAAGAAAGAAAGGAGACAGAGGTCCACTGGACCACCAGGGATGAGGCGCAGGGAAACCTGCGGGTGGAGGAGGGCCTCGATCACCAACACTCAAGAGTGCAGGGGCAGGGGCACCTCACTTAATGGTGGAGCTGCGAGGGTGGGAGAGCAATTTCACTGACAATGAGTCAGTGGTCAGTAGTCTGTCCCTACTCTATGCTAGATGACATCCCTACTCTACAATAGCCCAACCTAACCAAAGGTGTCAGCCGTGGAGACTTCCTAAGAAGTTCGCCACCTTCTCTCTTAGACTAAAATTTCCATCACCGCTGCTAAGCTCCTTGCCCATGCGACCGCTCTCTCTAGCTCCTCAACCATCTGCTCTGCCTTCACCCTCGGGGCACTGTCCCTAATACGAAACCCCACAATGTTGTCGACACGCCTATAGGTACGCCCCTCTAGAAGGTGTTGAGTTCTGTAAAATTCCACATGGCGAGGATCCATCTTTGTCCGTTCAGCCGTCCTTGGGTCTCAGGCTCTTCATCCTTTCAAGTTGCCTCCTTGAATTCCGGGTCTACTCCTCCATGTCTAGGTCTAGAATCCTAACATACACACACAATGGGCCCTTCTACTACACTATCTGCTCGATGAAGCGCCTGCAAAGGAATACACGCAAATAACTCGCAGTCTATGTTTATTGCAACATTTCTAAAGGTCACATCTATCAATCCTGTCTACATCTCAATGTTTAAGCAAGACATTTCTCAACAGGCCTGCACCGTTTCCATTAACTAGGCCTCTGCTTGTGTTATAGGCCCAATGTTTTACATTAACTTGTTCTCTTAGTTCACTAGGCATCAAACCTTAAACAGTAAATGCATCTTCTACCTTAAGCAAATCATATATATATATATGTAATTCGTTACGTTTCAGATAAAGCAGATCTCAAGTTCTATTGCATTGTTAAACACACGTTGCATTAGGAGAAGGTTTCAATTTTTAAAAGCATCTATATATGTCAGCAAGCATAGATTGCACTTTGTAACGTTGGCTCTGCACATATTCTGATACCAATTCTTTCGCACTTTTCATACCTTGCATCTAACTATGATTAACAGGCCTATATATATGTGGGTGCTGTCTACTTGTACATATGCTGCACCCCTACAAATTTCACTGTAAATGGCGCTCTCTCAGTTCCCCCCTTTGATGACCCGTGTCATCACCACCCTCACATCATCCTCAGGGTAAGAACTGAACTAAACAGAGCTTGTTGCCATTTTTCCCCTCTTGAGCATCTCCAATGCCCTCAAACTGCTTTATTGATTATCTTGCAGTCTTTCCATTTGCATCTCTTGCACTCTCATTGATCGCGCCAATCTATTCGCTTTGTACCACTTGCACAACCTCACTAAACCCCACAAGGCGATCACACATGCCACTGCTATGATAAGGGGTTTCAGTACAAAACCAAGGAAACCCTTTCCTAGGTTGGCAAACCAGTTTCCAACCTTCCCAAATCTTTACCAACAGTCTCCCATGTATTCTCTTGGGTCAAATCCTCGATCTCATAATGGATTGCAGTAATGTTGCTTATATATGTCTCCAGATCCTTAGAGTTGTCTGGTATATAAGTGCAGCATTCCTGAATCTTCAAACATTTACAGACTCCGCCCTCTTTTGCTAGGAGGACGTCTAGGGCAAGACGGTTCTGTAAAACCATTGTCCTTATCGACAACATCTCACCCTCAACCAACACTAATGACTTGGCTGTATTCATTGACAGTTCATCCACTACAGTTGCTAACCGTCTTATCTTGATGTCATTCAAAATGACTCCTAACATAGGTATCGCTGCTCCAAACACATCTCCAATCACTGCACCAGCACTCTCCCCCCGCTTTACCCTCCTCTGGGACCCTCCCTCCAAGAGAGCAAAATCCTCAGTATGGTAAATCTTGGGAAAGATAATTGCTAGATAACACGTTCCATACCACTACTCTGGCAATCTCACGTACGCATTCTTTCCATAGACAAAGTATACAGTAGGGATCACCTGCACCACGCTCTTCAAGAAGTCCTTCGTATAGTACTCTAATGTAAAGGTGTGTTCGCATGTGGTATGACCCACATACACATTCTCATAATAAGTCTGTGGTCGATGAAGGCACAGCTTCCCTTTCTGTACTTCATCTAAAGCTATTGGACTGTAACTCCCTCTTGACTTGTGCTTCTTCTCTTCTTCGGTCCAATCTACCTTTCCTTGTCCTGAGTCTCGCAACTGTTTTTGCTTCGTGTACCTATCTTCCACCTGCTCAATAAACTTCTTTTCCACCTCTGACAATGAGCAAGTCAAATTGTGTCGGTGTGCATACGGTGTGTCCAGTTCTTGTGTGGGAATGAAAAAATATCCCAGTCTGTCTTCCGATTTATAATAGTCCCACTTATTCAAATGCTTGTAATTTGGAACTTCTGGTAACACAGCATCATAATTTGAAAAATAATATTCAAAATGATTTCTACCATACAATATGCTAATCAACAAACTACAGGAAATTCCATATGTCAACGGAAGGTGATGGTATCTAATACCCTCATCTACTGAGACTGGCAATTGCATACACACGTAACAGTCTTTCGCATCCATCGCATCAATGTATTCATACAACAGTTTTGCATAAGCGTTCTGTCCAAAATTTCCTTTAGACAGGTCAGTATGCAACCTACGACTTTCTGCAGCCAGTAAGGCCTTCTCTCTTCTTTCTCTTTCTTCCTTCTGGCTAGGGGTATTAGGTGTCGGTGTCCCCTCAGCCTTCTCTACTTGTTCGTGTGGTGCAAAATATGAAACTGAAACTACTATAACTATAAGGAGAATCACTCCTGCTAAAAGGGTGCCTACTATGCACTTGGCTCTACTATTCGGGTTTCCAGGTGCCATGTTTTTGGCTCAAGCAGTTCGTGCTCGGAAACCACCCAAGTCTCTTTCTTTGCTATTTGAGTCTCTTGAACCACACCTGGCAACTTGAATATTCTGTTTCAGTTCTTCTTTTTCTTCAATCAACAGACAGCCCTAACCCTTCTCCGTCCTCTGTGGAAAGTCCCTAACTTTGTTCTTCTTCCACTCGGCTCTAGGTTAGTTATTTTTAACAGTTATTCACAACAGTCTTTTCAAAGTCTTTCAACGCACATTTTAAAGCTCAAAGTTCTTTTCAAAAGTTCAAAGTTCAATTCATGGCTCTTAATAGTCTATGATTATACTTGATCCGATTGCCTGCAACACATAATCCAAAAGTTCCATGCGAAGCACAACTACATCATAGGCTGGCATGTCCGGAACGAAGGTAGGAAAAACCAGTCTTTCCAGGAGTAAATCACGTATTTTGCTTAGGAGAGGGGGATTAGGAATGGTGAGTGTCAGGATACCTTCAATTTCAAGTCCAGGTATCAACAGCACCACTTGCAGCTTAACATTGGGGATTGTGCTGGTCACTTCCACTGACCTCACCCTCCCGGACCTCAGTACCCCTGGCATTGGCAATCCTAACATTTGTGAAAGGATAGGTCCACTCTGGAGTGGCATATCTTTGGCACGGCACTCGCACCCTCCTTGACCTTCTCGGACCACTCTGCGCCGCTCCTTCGTTTTCTCCTTCCAGATCGGACTCTTCGGACACAGGGGCGAGTTCTCTTTCGGAAGCCAATCTCACATTCCTTCGCCTCCGCCTTTCGGGCCAATGAGCTTCTGCACCTCTTGCTCGCCGGCCTCTCGTATGCACACCCTGTTCTTCCTCACTGTCAGCCTCTTCTGCACTCAGATCACCTTCTCCGCCACTTCCTTCTTCTGGGGCGGATTCAGTATCACTGTCGTCGTGATCATACACAGCTTGATCAGGGGAGTTCCCAACTTCTACCGGCACCCCCACCGCTTGACTTGTCCCCTCTTCCGGATCCTCTTCGTCGTTATTGTTCTCATCTACGAGAGGAGCTGTTCCTTCTTCAGGTGCTGGAGCTCGTCGGGTGTGAGAAGCATGGACCCAATTCGGCAATCCGCCACACTTCACAGCAGTAGTGGTCACGAGTATCACCTGGAAAGGTCCTCTCCAGCGTACATCCAAGCAGCTCTTCCTCACGTGCTTTCTCACGAATACCCAGTCACCCGGGCACAGGTCGTGACAGAGGTCGCTAGCGGCCGGAACTTCAGCAGCCTGCACCTGAAGGGACACAGAACGGATGACATCAGATAGTCCCCTGCAATAATCAAGAATCAGGTCATCTGTGATATTCAGCAAGGCAGTTGTAGGAATAGATGGCAGTCTCTTAGCCCTCCCCACTAGGATTTCGTGAGGTGAGAGCCCTGTCCTCCTATCCGGGGTACTACGCATACTCATTAATACCAACGGCAATGCATCGGGCCATTTCAGGGACGTGGATGAGCACACCTTTGCCATTCGGGCCTTCAGGGTCCCATTGATCTGCTCTACTACGCCAGAAGCCTCTGGGCGGTAGCTACAATGCAGTCTTTGATCAATGTTCAGAGCAGAGCAGAGCATCTTCACAACTTCGCTATTAAAATGTTTTCCTCTGTCCGATTCCAGAGAGGTCGGAACCCCGAATCGTGGCACCAATTCCCTCAACAATAGTTTAGCCACAGTGAGTGTATTGCACCTGCGAGTAGGGTATGCCTCAACCCATCTAGAGAACACACACACTATCACCAAGACATACCTAAGGCTATTACACCTCGGCATTTCAATGAAATCTATTTGCATCCTGTAAAAAGGTCCGCCAGACCTTCCAATGTGACTCAGTGTAACTGGTGTTCTTTTCCCAACATTTATCTGTTGACATGTCACACATCTCTGACATACTGCTTCCGCAGCTTGTCTAAATTTGGGATTGTACCATGTCTGTCTGAACACACGCAACATCGCATCCCTTCCCAGATGCACAGGACCATGTATCTGTCGTGCCATCGCACTCACCAGCTCATTCGGCAACACAGCTCTTCCATCTGCTGAAACCCACATGTCCAGATCTCCCTTGACACAACCAGCCGATTCCCACACTTTTTTCTCATAATCTGACGTCTGTCCTTGCATGTCTCTCAATTCTTCCCAGGTATCTGCCACCTCAAGCATCATGCTTAGCTCAGTTCTCTCCTTTGGCCCCTCGATCGTCTGTTCAGTATATGAATATCCCTGCTCTGCACAGTAACGTGCAACTTCATCAGCATAACGATTCCCCATAGTCACGAAGTCCGTGCCTTTGGTGTGAGCTGTACATTTAACCACTGCTATCGCTGCAGGACCCTGCAAGGCCTCCAGCAATAACCTGACAAATTCGCCATTCCTGATTGGGGAGCCAGATGACGTCATGTAACCCCGCTGAGACCACAGCTGACCGAAGTCATGAACCACCCAAACCCATATTGGCTGTCGGTGAAGATGGTAATCCGAATTCCGTTGGCTGCCAAACAGGCACGCGTCAACGCAATGATCTCAGCCACCTGCGCGGAGTGTACTCCTTCCAGGCAGGCTGCTTCAATTATTCCAGAAATAGTACAAACAGCAAACGCTGCTCTCAACTGACCAGTATTGTCTCTTATGCATGAGCCGTCCACAAAGTAAATTTCATCGGGGTCTGTCAACGGCACATCAACAATATCCGGCCTTGGTTTGGTGCATAGTTCAGTTACATCGAGACAATCATGGTCTCCCCAATCATCATCTATATCATTTGGTAATGGCAACAAAGTAGCAGGATTCAAGACAGAGCACCTCCTGAGGGTCACATTCTCCGCAGCAAGTATAACCTGCTCGTAGCGGGTGAGCCTATTGTTGGTTAAGTGATGCGTCCTGGTCCTGGTCATCAACAATTCCACAGAATGAGGTACATGCACTATCAGTGGATATCCCATCACTATGCTTTCACATCTTTCAATGCTGACACCTGTTGCAGCAACGGATTTGAGACATCCGGGCAACGCTGCGGCTACTGGGTCTAAGGTAGCCGAAAAGTAGGCAACTGGTCTACGGACTCCTCCATGATCCTGTACTAAAACTGTTAAAGCACATCCTTCCCTTTCGCAGCAGAATAATGCAAATGATTTGTGGTAATCTGGCATTCCCAGAGCTGGAGCACGACACAAGTCCTCTCGCAGCTCGAGAAAAGCCATCATACAGTCTGTGTCCCATGGTACCGGATCAATTACATCCTTGTGCGTCAGTTTCTGCAAGGGTTTCGCTTTCAGCGAAAAGTTTGCAATCCATTGTCGGCAGTAGCCAACCATGCCCAGGAACATTCTAACCTCTCTCTGGGTCGAGGGCACAGTCATTCTCATGATCGTTTCTATTCTGTCAGGCGACACTTTCCGCTTTCCCTGCTCTATTCTGTGACCAAGATACTGCACTTCTTGCAGGCAGTACTGTAACTTGCTAGGTGATACCTTGTGCCCATTCTCTCCCAAATGGTTCAACAAGGCCATGGTGTCAATCCTACAAGCGTCTTCGGAGTCTGACGCAACAAGGAGGTCGTCTATGTACTGTACGAGAACTGAGTTCTGTGGCAGTACTAGACTCTCCAAATTCCTTTTCAGCAACTGATTAAAGATCGATGGGCTCTCTGTATACCCTTGTGGGATACGGCACCATGTTAATACGCGACTCTCTATTTTGAACGCAAAAAGAAATTGTCTTTCCTCATGCAGTGGGATGGAAAAGAAAGCTTGACACAAATCAATCACAGAAAACCATTCAGCTTGGAACGGTATCTGAAACAGTATCACTGATGGATTCGGTACCACTGGACAGCATGGAACAATGATGTTGTTAATTTTTCGTAAATCCTGCACAATCCTGAACTTCCCACTTGGTTTCTGCAACCCCATTATCGGAGAGTTACAGGGACTTCCCATAACCTCCTTCAGAATTCCCCGTCTAACCATGGACTCAATCACAGGTTTTATACCTTCAAGTGTTTCTGGGGTCAGCTTGTACTGGGGAGTTCGAGGAAATTCAACATTCTGTCTCACCTGAATTCTGACTGGCTCTACCCCCTTAATCAATCCAATCTCCACTCCTGTGAAGTCCCAGACTTCTGGGGAGACCGAGTCTCTCAAGTCCCAAGGGAGTTCCTCCACAGTTATAGCAGGGTACAACTCAATGCACGTATGCGTATTTGCAACCTTGAAATCAGCATCATCATCGTTAGTCTGTAATTCCACCCCCTTTGGGGTACAATAGATGGTGCAATTAAGTTTGCACAAGACATCTCTTCCTAACAGGCACACAGGACTGGAATCACACACCACGAACTGGTGTCCGTCTCTGAAACTTCCGATCTTTACCGGAACTGGCTCAGTCTGGGGATTTGTCATTCTTCTGTTTGCAACCCCCACCACTTGAATAGTCTGTCCTGAAAAGGGCAAATTAGGGACCACTGCGGACCGCACAGTAGACCTGGAAGCACCAGTATCTACCAAGAAGGTGGTGGGGTGTCCATCTACGTCAACCTCTACAAAGGGTCCCCTCTGGTCTACCTCTAGTACTGCTCCAAGGGTACAGTCTTCCTCCCCATTCAGGCACCGTCCTGACACTGGATCAAAGTAATAGTGCTCATCTCCCTCGACTATGAAGGGCATCTGCTTGTAAACCTTGTTCCCTGCTGAAATCTTAGGTGGTTGAGGGACCGGAGCCCTAGGGGCCGATGTCCCCCCTTTTGTCATTTGGGGCTTAGTCACTGTCACCTTCCGCCTCGGAGGGGCTTCGACTTCCTCTTCCTCCTCCTCCTCCTCCTGCACCTGGTTGTCCGGTTTATGGGGGCACTCGCGTTTCCAATGCCCGACCTCGTGACACTGATGGTACTTGGTCGTCTTTTTCAGGGTCGCTATATCTATCCTAGGTCTCGGACCTTCCTCATTGTCTCTTTTCTGTCCCCCTGACTTCCTTCCCAAGGTGCCATTTCCTGATTGGCCCTGTCCTCCTGCTTGCATCTGGACTAGCATCAGTTTGTCCTTAAGCTTCTTCGTTTTCGAATCTATCTCATCACTGCAGTACCTTGCATACCTCAAAATCTCGTCTAAAGGCTTGTTTTGCCAACAGATCAAATGTTGCTATATCATGAGGCAGATATCAGGCCTCAATCCCAGCACAAACTTGGATACAAACTGTCCCATATCCTTCGGATCCATCACATCTAATCCACTGTACTGTTTGAAAATCAGCAATAGCCTCTCATAGTACTCATGCACCGTCTCTTTTGGTTCCTGCCTAGTCCGATCTATTTTTACCCAGTCTATGTCCTGTGGTGGTACCTCAGTCTTCAGCCATGTGATCGCCTGCTCGTACTTTGCCATTACCCTAGGTGACGGCCAGTTTGTGGCTGTATCTTGCTCTGGCTCCGCTGTGGGCCATTCGACACTGACTTTGCACGCTATCCACAAATCACTTGGAACCACAATGTCAAACAGTGTGTTTAAATCAATCCACAGCACTTTTGAGATTTTAACGAACCTCTCTACCTGCTTGTACCATTCCATTGGGCTTTCTCGCAACTTTGGGAAAGTGTTAGTAAAGGCAGCCAGGTCTCCCCTGCTCCAGGGTACATGTGCATATCCCCCATGGGCCACCTTCCACAAGGGGTACGCTTCGGCATGCATTAACCCTCCTCCCGGGGGTGTCCCAATAACACTCCGCCTAACAGTCTTTTTCTTTGACCACCTTTCCTCCCATCTCTCCAAGTTGGACCATGTTCGGATTCCCATAATCAGCTCCCTGATATGGGTCTTTAACCCGATCACCCTCTTTTCTTCCAGGTCTTGATCTGAGTACTGTAACCTATGGCCCCCTTGTAGGGCTTTCGTTTTTGTCAAATCCACCTCATACTTGTTCGCTAATTCTGAGAGTTTCTCATGAGCAGTCCTAGCCTTCCGAGTGACATCCTTTGCCACGAACAATAGCTCATCTGGTTCGTATAATTCAATCCTTTCTAGTGGCAGTGTACCTTCCACAATCTCCTCTACTTCTGACTTTAGTCTCAGCACGTCTAACATTCTTGCCTTTATTGCCGCTCTCAACGTGCCTTGGCTAGAAGTTTCCTTAGAGTCCCTCCCGCTGCCGTTCTGACTCTCTCTTCTGTTCTCTTCAGGTGTGTTAGGAGGAACCCTTCTACCCTCACAGGTCTCGCAGTCCCACTCCTGCCTGCTGTTTCCAGAGGTGTGGTGGGACGTCCCCCTGCTACCCACACCTCCGCGTTCCCATTCTTGTCTACTTTCGCTAGCTGCACAGTGAGAAACCATCCTATTCTCCTCGTTCTCCGACCCAAACACATTCCTCGACCTGTCGCTCTGGGTATCCACAACTGTTTCCCAAGTTCTCAAATCTGGCCTTAACTCCCTCATCGACTTCAGCCTTGGTCCTCTCAGATCCATCGATCCCCTCCAAACCCCTCTGTCTTCCGAAGGGTCTGCCGATGTTACCAAAGGGGTGCTCCGTTCTACAGGTCGAGGTAATGTCTTCCACCCATGTGCCACATGAGTTCTACCATCGCTTGCACTTCTTTCACTCCCCATCTGGGGTGAATTCTCATTATGTGTCTTTCTGGATTTTACACTGATACTATGGGACCTATGGTAACCGGTACTGTAAGTGCGTCTGGCAGTTTCTGAGAATGGACACCCTCTTCCACCCGTACCTTCTGTACTGTAAATCTTCCCACTACTCTATTTACCGGTGAGGGTGGAGGTGCCTTTTCTCCCTTATCTGGGGTAAACTTGTCCCCTGAGGTGTCCCATCCGTTCCCCATTGGAACTCCGCCTTCCCCTGTTGGGGCTTCCCAGTGCTTTCTCGATTGTTGCGTTCCCTCTAGCTCTGGATTGTATGGGGGTGGCCTTTCTGACAACAGCCTCTCTATCAGGCTGTCATCTGTCTCGCTGTCTTCATCTTCTGTACTCTTTTTCTGCCCATCCCCTGTACTTTCCAGTAACGGATACAACTTATCTACTGTAATGGTCTGTACCCTCCATCTCTTTTCCATGGCATCCCATCTCGCTTCCTGAACCGCCCTTACCGATCGCTTCACTCTTTCCTGTCTCCTGTCTCTGTTCCTGTCATGGGCTGCCCTGATCCATGCATTGAGCGCTTCAAACTGTGTTGGTCTGGGCAAAGGTCGCAATGCAGCCATAATTGCTTTCAACTGGTATAACACTTCTAGTCTAAACGTTCCATATTTAGGAATAGTCAATTCCTCATTTCCATCTGTCATCTTACACCAATTATCAAGCCACAATATGGTATGCAACCCAACGTTCGCTGCCATGTAATAATCTGGAGTATCCTCGGGTGGAGCCTCCTCCCCGCCCCGAGGTTCTATCTTGTTTTCTCCTTTGAAACATTTCCGCAATACTTTAAAACATTTCATGATGAAACCCACAACGTTTCCTTGTTTACAACCCTCGTTTACTTCCTGATGACAATCCACCAATCTCAGCGCGGCTTCACACTAACCGCCCTATCACAGCGCGGCTTCACACCAACCGCCCTATCGCAGGGTGGCTCCTTCTGACGTCACTCGCCTCCGTTTCGCAGCAGTTCCCCTCCTTTCTATGATGTCTCACCGGTCACGCATGCGTCTCAATCATACACTAGAAATGATTACTTCCGATCAAGCAACCACCTCCCTGACTGTACAGCCACAGTCTAACTGTAATTGTCACCTTTCCCGGCAAATGCCTGTCCGCGAGCGAACAGACAATCCCCTCAACTGTTCAACATCCGGTAACTTCCGACCAGCGTCCGTTACCCACACACTCCTTCGGGCGATCAATGGTACCTCATGACCCCCTTTCACAACAGTCGACAATTACTTTGGATGTTCGATACACCCAAACCACTTAAACTCTCCTTGAGCTTAAGATTTTCACCGGTTGCGCGCGCTCACAACCTGATCTCCTTTCACACTACAGGCATTCAACTCCGCAAGACATTACAACACAATGACACAACATAACACCGCAATCTAGCAACGCATGACCCTTTTCATACTTACTCTCCTCCGACCTGCTGCTGTCCGCCGCACTGTTACTCTCCGTCAGATTCCATGGAACGCCATCCTCCGTCCGTGGCTCTCTGGACACTCTTCATGTTCTTCTCTATGGGCCTCGGGGAAATCTCAACCTACCTCTAGATTACCCTTACTCCAGAAGATAAACCATCCTCTGCTACCAACTGAAAAGGCGGGATTTCACTTCTTGAGTCTGCTTACCATTCTCCAGAATCCCGTCAAAGGTCGACTGGAACTTTTTACTTGCCATAGAGTAAATTTAGGTAATCTAATCACAACTAAACAGTTCAATCTTTAACCACCAATACCTTCCCCAAAGAACCACTGACCAAAGACTGAATTTAAAGGGTTTATTACATAACCAAAAATAGCTGAAGATATAGGCACCTCAACAAGAGGTTCAGAAGATAAACAGGTACTAGTACAAACATAATCCTACGGAAAAGTCTCAACCGACTAATGAAAAGAACGAGAATCAATTCCAGAACCATTAAACTAAACAGGATAACTATAACTTGTGTTCTGGTGCTCATCAGGATAAAAGACATAAATTCAAATTAGTCTGTCCCTACTCTATGCTAGATGACATCCCTACTCTACAATAGCCCAACCTAACCAAAGGAGTCAGCCGTGGAGACTTCCTAAGAAGTTCGCCACCTTCTCTCTTAGACTAAAATTTCCATCACCGCTGCTAAGCTCCTTGCCCATGCGACCGCTCTCTCTAGCTCCTCAGCCATCTGCTCTGCCTTCACCCTCGGGGCACTGTCCCTAATACGAAACCCCACAATGTTGTCGACACGCCTATAGGTACGCCCCTCTAGAACATGTTTAGTTCTGTAAAATTCCACATGGCGAGGATCCATCTTTGTCCGTTCAGCCGTCCTTGGGTCTCAGGCTCTTCATCCTTTCAAGTTGCCTCCTTGAATTCCGGGTCTACTCCTCCATGTCTAGGTCTAGAATCCTAACATACACACATAATGGGCCCTTCTACTACACTATCTGCTCGATGAGGCGCCTGCAAAGGAATACACGCAAATAACTCGCAGTCTATGATTATTGCAACATTTCTAAAGGTCACATCTATCAATCCTGTCTACATCTCAATGTTTAAGCAAGACATTTCTCAACAGGCCTGCACCGTTTCCATTAACTAGGCCTCTGCTTGTGTTATAGGCCCAATGTTTTACATTAACTTGTTCTCTTAGTTCACTAGGCATCAAACCTTAAACAGTAAATGCATCTTCTACCTTAAGCAAATCATATATATATATGTAATTCGTTACGTTTCAGATAAAGCAGATCTCAAGTTCTATTGCATTGTTAAACACACGTTGCATTAGGAGAAGGTTTCAATTTTTAAAAGCATCTATGTATGTCAGCAAGCATAGATTGCACTTTGTAACGTTGGCTCTGCACATATTCTGATACCAATTCTTTAGCACTTTTCATACCTTGCATCTAACTATGATTAACAGGCCTCTATATATGCGGGTGCTGTCTACTTGTACATATGCTGCACCCCTACAAATTTCACTGTAAATGGCGCTCTCTCAGTGTCAACCCACCTGCACCTTTAGAATTGGGTCCGAAGGGGCTCTGGGGCAGAACTGACTCAGAGCAATACATCTCCTCACAGCTCCGCATCAGAACCACCACTGGACCCTGACACAGGATATTACATTGCAGCCCATGGCTCAACAGAACTGGTGCTGCACCACGCATCCCTGATGCAGGACAATTTTTCTTGTGTTGTTTTTTCACTTTATTACTGTTTGTGTGCTGCATAAATGCTTTATACATTCCCTCTAAGTTCATCCTGACAGCACAAATTAATTTAGTGGTTTTTGTGGTACACTCTTCCAAGGATTGTGTTTATTATTTGAGTGGGGCTTCCATCGCTCTTAACTAATAACTCAATTTTCCACAGTAAGCAAGACATCATTTACCTTTTCTGTACAGTCAAAAGCAGCACCCTCATGTACTCATTCATGGGAAAATTCTATGTAAAAATGCCAATCTTGCTGGTAAGTACATAATCAATTTTACTGTACTTGGTTTTAGTGCATGTGATTTTAAAGTGTTTGCTTTTACCACACGCGGTAATCATATGGAGTTATTAAAAGCTCTGTGACCTACAGCTAAACAGTGGAAATTACCATTGAAAACATGATTCAACCAACTAGTAAACAGGCTGCCCATTTCTTGCAGTGTTACTTTTTGTAGTAGCAATTGTCTCATAACAGCCCATATGTTCCAAAATATTAGTATAGCTCATGAACATACTGCTCATTTTAGCAAACCTGTTCTTATATTCTGTACAGACTCAAATACAGTTAATGCACTCAAAGACAAGTTTGATGTAATTTGGGGTTTTCCCTAAAGTGTGAAAGCCTATATATTGATCTCACAGATTACTGGGAGCACCTAGATACATGGTCAAATTGTGTGCTGTTGCAATCTGAAGCACATCATCTTGATTGCAAATGATCTGTGATACAAATTGAGCTTTACAGATTGGAGTGGCAAATTTCTGAGGTTTATCCATGAACGCATGACCCTGAAGAACCATTACACAACATATATATATATACCTGTAGGAAATCTGCCTTTTCTGCATATTCAGCCCACATTTTTTGCCTTTTTCTGGACCCTATTTTTTCTCAGCTTAGAACTCAGCGCACTGTTACCCATGCTAAACTCCTGTTATTGATAATCCAATTTAACTGTGGTTAAAGGGGGAGCACATGCACTTTACTCCTGTAAAGTCCATGTGCTCCCCCTTTAACCACAGTTAAATTGGATTACACAAAATTGAGCTTTTTAACTTGCCAATAAGTTCCTAGCATACACTATAGAAAATGTGCCCATAGCCTTGAAGTTAAATGCCGCCTGTGGACTGCAACATACATTATACCAACAATGGAGTGGGATAGAAACATAGCTTCATGCCTGCCCGATGCAGCCTAACTACAGTAGCCTAAAATGTCCCATACAGACCTATCATAATACGCCTTTTAGGCAGATGGGAATCAACTATTTTAAATATTAATATGTATCCCCTGAGTACACCTTGTCACCCACAATGTGCCTTCTATTTAAAAGTGGAACATGTGCAAAAATAAAATTTGCATGTTTATCCAGGGACTATGCCTCGAATCTAGTTTCCCAAAAATGTCAAAGTATAAATTATAACCGTTTATCTATACCCGTTGACACAAAAAAGCTAGAAAAGTCATTCAAATACTATTTTAATATTAAAGTTGGCTTTTTTATAAATATTTTGAAGATATAACTTTCAGAAAATTACCTTTTATCTCCTGAACCTCTGGTCTGCAAATTAGCATTAGCCTACTGACAGCTGGTCTGAACAGTGCTTGGCCGTAATGAAGTGAGAAAACTGCTCCCAGAGCATAGCCATGGCCTTGGTTTGGGAAGGTGTTTTTCTTCACTTTGCAGGATGACCAATTGGGGGGATCCCCCCGAGTTCATTAACTTGTGAAGGGACCTACGCTTACATGTACATGGAGAAGGCAACCTTTTACCTCCCATAAATCCCCCAAGTCAGGCTGGCACAAAACCAGTGAGAGTTGAGCTATCCCCAGAACTGGTTTTAGGTAACCAGGCAGGAGAGAACTGTTCATATCCCTGACCACACCTCAGGGTGAGCACAGAGGTTCTGCATAAAGGATGAAGGGTTTCTACATGTTGAATTGTAGGTGTAACGTACACTTTGGGATTGTTTGCAGTAGGACAAACAGAAACAGCTTCAAAAGTGCTTAGGGTTTCACCTTGGGAATGTTTACCAACTGGTTATGGAGGAGCCAGGAGTTACCCCATCCACTAGCTGGTGGCACCTATAAAGGGGGCTCCCCAAGGCACCCTCCTCACAACATTTTCTAGACCCACAGAAGATCAGAAGAGGACTGGACATGCTGCCTGTAAACGGAGAGGAGCCACAAAAAACTGGGCCTGATCCCTCCTGAAACTATGATAAAGAATTGTGCTCCAAGTGGCAGTTGGCTACAGAGACACAAGCTGAAAGAGGAATTTATCCTGAAGTGACCAATTGAGTAGTACCAACATGGCCTGATCTGGACCTTGCCTATGTCCTTTGCTGGAGAATGTCCTGGCCCCTAAGTGCTGTCCATGAGGTCTTGAGAGCCTTTAAATTGACACAAAGGAACTGCTCCCGAAAGCCTTATAAATTGGGACTTTGAACATTTTGTGACTTCCAAGAACTTTGGGGTCATCAGGGAGACCTCACTGCTAAGATGTTTGGTTTTGATGCATCCTCCTTGGATATAACTTCAGGCGTGCCTCGCTGGAGGATTTTGAGTGCCTCTATAAAGACTAAGTCAGAAAATAAAGTATTTGACTGGGACAAACCCGCTTTGTGTATCCGACCCATGCTCCATTGCGGTCGGCCTAAAATTGTGCCTTTGTCCCTGTCTACTGATTCCATGGAAGATAATTGGCACTTAGATGTTTTTGGCACTATTTTGACCTATAACTCATATCTCCAGTTCCTCTTATCCAATTTATTTTTCTTTTCGTGTCATTTTGTTTTTTAGACTGTAGTCTATTTTTCTCCTTTGGTTGGGGACTTTTCTTGTTTAGTGTTCTGACTTTAGTAAAATTTTTGTAGTGCATAAATACTTTACAGATTGCCCCAGGTAGGCCTGGGTGCCCCCACAGTGAGAGTTTGTTTCTGAAAGGAGAGGGTGGCCTGCCCAGCATTTACTTTTTCTTAAAGTGCTGAATCTGCAAATGCATTTTCAGCAAAACAATGCTACCTACAAGGAAAGATATCACTTCACTAGATTGGGAAATTTGAGGACCCCTGCCATAGTGCTAGCCTATTGGGCCTTGATCCTCACTTTAAAAGATGCGGATTGGTATGGTTTGTTAATTTAAAATCGGAGTATGAGTCATTGCAAATCTCAGATGTAAATGTTCCAACACTACATTTTCTAGAATGATGGTAACATAAAACAACGCTTTTTAATGGGTAACACATTTGGGGAGATTGTCAAGGATCGGCTCTATGCATGATGTGCCTTACTTCATTCCATCCCAATCAGCCCATTTAAAGGACTGTTTCCTGGTCCATCAAGTAAAAAAATGGGAATGTAAGTTCCTACGTATGTGCAGATCACCATACAGAAAACTGGCCAATAGATAGCATAGCAATGGAATGGATTTGGTTGGACAGAACACACACAGTTGGTCCAGTGTCACAAAAGCCGGATGATGGCCATCGCCACATTTCTTGTCTGACAAACAAAGTGGCCTAAGCCAAGCAGTTGGTCCAGAGAGAAAATTCAATTATGACCCTGCTGAGTCTCCTAGGATTATTCCTGATCCAAGCAAAGTGTTGGGTAGAAACTCAGAGTTGGTGCAGAAGGGGAGGCATATTTGCACTGTATTTTGGCACAAATGCACATAAGCAACCTTGTAGAATTTGAAGAGTCTGAACTCTGTGATAGAGAAGGAATGGAGTGGGCAGAATACTAGCTGAGGCATTGAGCCAAAAGAAAAAAACAGAAGCAGTGCTCTACTATGTAGAGTCTAAAAACCAATACACCATTTTCTCACCAATATGATTTAGATTATGCATTTTACTCAGAAGCTCACTGCCTTTATCTAGGGCTTAATCACTTCCGTGTCTCTACCACAGTTTCCCCAAGAGTCACCTCTCTGGATGTATGTCAAATGTTTCCTTCATACCACACACACCCCGATTAAGCTTACACTGCAAACTCCACAGGGTAGATACAACAAGGTTAGATTGTGTCTGACTACACACTTTCAGTAATGTTGGGAGCATTAAGAGCATTAAGAGTTTAATCTGTGGTAAAAATCTTTTGTTGCTTTACAATGTTCTACTCATCGGGTTCTTTGATGGACTGTTGGGATTTGAAGTGTGGGAACAGTTGACTGCGAGACTGTGGAAAAGCCTAGTGTACTTCGATGTACTTCCTCAGCAGCTCTTTTATTTGGAAAAAAATAAGCACTCTTTTCAGTTATTCTACTGGTATTCTGTAGTCATTTACTACAGAAATGTTGGCGACGACTAGAGCTGCTGCTTGAATCCTCCAGGCTACATTGTTTGGCTTTTTATCCGCTACTAAAACAAGGAAGAGGAATATGGGGTCATATTAGCAAGAACCTTGTTAAAATTTTCGCTGATTTAGCGGCCAGAAACTGCCGCTAAAACGGCGATAATGGGCTTGCTAATATGTGTTATAGAATTCCAATAGAAGCCCAGGTTAGATGTGCAGGACATCTAACCTGGGCTTCTATTGGAATTCTATAACGCATATTAGAAAGCCCATTATCGCTGTTTTAGTGGCAGTTTCCTGCTGCTAAAACGGTGATCATTTTAACAAGGTTCTTGCTAATATGGCCCATGCTGTTCTGCCTGATGGTTACATCGTCAATTCTATTGTACGTTTTGTTGATAATAGGACCAGCAAACCAGTGATACCATACACTGCTGGTATTGAAGGGGAGTTTGGAAGTTTTGTAAGTACTGATTTTTTTTTTTAAAGAACTATCAAACAAGCGATATAATTTCCACCTCCACATGAAATATAATCAAGATGCTGTGTTTGGCACTTTGTGGAAAACATTTGAGGATATTTTACTATAATAAAATCCATGATGACGTTTCTGGGCCACACGTTCTCAACACGCTCACATCCACAAACAAAAGCCAATCAGTAGAACTGAAGATACCGCTTCTGTCTCTATAATTGCCCAGCGCCGCATGTTCTTAACACATAAATTCACCAAGATCTTTTGCACACAACCGCTGCTGTCTCTACAATTTCTCGTTCCATGCATTGAACAGTACCTGCAGCACAAGCTACAGTATGCACTCCACCAGGCCACAGACGAACAATAGAATAACGACCCAAATTGCAACTTCCACACCTATGTATTCCAATTTATTTTACCTCAGGGTATGCTATTACTTGCTCCAATTTCAGTGTCTCCTATTCTCTGCTCTGCCCACAAGGAATCTGCATTTTTTTCTCTAGTCAAACATTTAGAGTGCTAACCTATGTTTCAATGTACTTTTGAACAACACTGCCTAGAAGTGATGGTGTTTATTTATTTACATGTTACTGTGCAGTGACAAGCACACTTTTATTACAAATATATATCTATATATATTACCTACTGGCGGTCGCCAGTAGGTATATATAGTTAGGATTTTTTCTCTATGGGATTTTTGAAAATTCTATGTCTAATAACTTTGCCGTTTGTGGACGGAATTGGCTGAAATTGTCAGGAAAATGGCACATTTTGTTTCTGAGCAGCCTTTGAAAATTTGGGGGGGGTTCGTCAAGGGGGGGCCGAGAAAAAAGGGGGGTCCCAAAACGCGTTTTTCCCATGTTAATTTCCATAGGGCGGTTGGCCTCACTTTTAGCCCGAACGGCTGAATGGATTTGCACGAAACTTGGCAAAATTGTAGGGACTGGTAGCCCGATGTGCCTTTTGTAGGTCTCAATATATGTGCTCCAGTGGATTTTGAGAAATTAACGTTTAAAAAAAGATATATATCTGTAAGCGCGGACCGGGCAGCGGCCTAGGACGCGTACTTTTCGCGCAACGGAGCTTTGTGAAGCGAAGCTGATTGGTTCTCCGGCGTCTGTCAACATTCCAAACAGTCCGTAGTGGCCGCAAACAGTCCGTAGTGGCCGCCATCTTGTCTCTCGGTAGGATCGAGAGACAAGAGGAGGCCAAAGCGAAGGGGCAAATGACCATAAGGGGGAATAGTAGATCCTCGCTGACCCCCTAGGTTTGATGTGGAGGTTTTAAAAGGGCCCCGCGGGGCAAAAAAAAAAAATTATAATAATAATCTTACGGCTGAATGGATTTGCACGAAACTTGGCAAAATTGTAGGGACTGGTAGCCAGATGTGCCTTTGCTAGGTCTCAATATATGTGCTTCAGTGGATTTTGAGAAATTAACGTTCAAAAAAAGATATATATCTGTAACAGCGCACCGCTTCGCGTACTTTTCGCGTTACGGAGCTTTGCGAAGCGAAGCTGATTGGCTCTCCGGTGTCTGTAAACATTCCAAACAGTCCGTAGCGGCCACCATCTTGTCTCTCGGTAGGATCGAGAGACAAGAGGAGGCCAAAGCGAAGGGGCAAATGACCATAAGGGGGCATAGTAGATCCTCGCTGATCCCCTAGGTTTGATGTGGAGGTTTTAAAAGGGCCCCGCGGGGCAAAAAAAATAAATAATAATAATAATTGAACGGCTGAATGGATTTGCACGAAACTTGGTAAAATATTAGGGACTGGTAGCCCGATGTGCCTTTGCTAGGTCTCAATATATGTGCTTCAGTGCATTTTGAGAAATTAACGTTCAAAAACAAGATATATATCTGTAACAGCGCTCCGCTTCGCGGAGATAAAATTATATCTGTATTACCTAGCTGTTGCTAACACCAGTTAGCGACGGCTAGTAGGAGATAGCGACCATCTTGGGCCCCACTTTGCATGTGAGTGATATTTATCACTAATGACATGCAAAGTGGGCATGCCAAGATGTTAGCGACTGGAAACAGTCGCTAACATCGCTATCTCCTATTATCAACTTTTGGAAATATTCGAGATAAGCGCGAATATCTCCAAAAAGTAACAGCTGCCCTGAGCAGTTCTTAGCCATGTTATCCTATGGGAGGTGGATAACATGGCTAAGAGGATTAGCTCGGTAATGCATGAATATCGCTGATTTTTCAGCGATATTAATGCATTGCGGTCGGTTTTTATCGTATTTGCGATAAACTTTGATAATAGCAAGGTTTATCTGCGATAATTTCTGACGGTAAAAAAATCTTTGCAATGCATCGTTAGGGATAAATATCGCTTAACTTTGGTAATATGCCCCAACGTCTGTTAACGTTCGATTCGAAGGAAATCAGGAAGTGTTGAAAAACATTGTCTGCGCCATCTTGTCTTTTTTCAAATGCCACACTTTTGTCGTGCACGGCAGCCATTTTAGATGCCTTGACCAGACCCACTCTGTGCACGCTGTCGATCCTTAGCATGGCTCCCCACCCTCGCAAGCATCTCCCCCAGGCAGTGGTCACCCCCGCTCTCTGTCTTATGCATGGGTAATAAACCTCCCCCCATCTGCGCTGCTCTTTCCTGAGAATCACACCCTGTGCCCGCCCGACACCTCCCTTTCGCCCTATTCACTACTGCACCCTCTGACACTCCTTTTCCTCTGTGTCCGATTGTCCAGGCTGGTCCTAGGGTATCAGCTAGCCCTGCAGATGTAGTTTATGGCCACAGCTGTAAAGATTCACCCCTCTTCAAAGGAGTTATAGTAGATCAAGGCCCACACTCGATGAGATCCGTCACAGCAGAAGCGTTGCTATTATCTGAAAACCATCCTGTATTGTGATTGGGGAGGGGACCGAGCGTGAAGCGGAAGATTCCAGGGATGACTCTTTGTACATCAAAGTTTTTACAATTATGTGTCACATTAAAAATATATAGCACTCCGACAAAGTAGTAAGATTATAAAACTTTAATAATTTATAAATATATACAAGAAAACAAAAATAGTAATAACATATAAACATTTTTAGGGAAAAACAACGAAGTAGCGGTCGGCTGTGCGAATAGTCCCAACGCAGCACAACGTCCAGATTTCCGGCGTGGGGCGGGTCATCAGTAGCAAACTGTTGTGCGAATAGTTCCAAGGCAGCAGAACGCGCTGAAATCTAGATGACACGAAAGTGATGTCTAGTAAGTTGCCACCCAGCAAATAACGGCGTGGGGCGTCGCGGGGGGTGGGTCTTCAGTAGCAAACTGTTGTGCGAATAGTTCCAAGGCAGCAGAACGATGGCACCAAGGTGATGTCCAGTAAGTTGCCGCACTGGTTTTGGTATCCTACAATGCTGCTCCGAATAACGGCGTGGGGCGCCCCGGGGGAGGCGGCGTGAACGGGCCTCTCCAGGTGGAGTGTCATCTGTTGTAGTGGGGCGCCCCTTTACCGTTTCAGTTGCCATTCCGTCCGTTTTTGGTCCACTGTGTCAAAAGCCGCAATTCAGCTGAGTTGCGCCCACTCTTGCGGTGCAGCGATAGGCGGCTGTCACAGGACTCTCAAAATGGCGGCAGGCTCTTTCCTTTTTGGGCCTGGTCCACTGAAATGGCCCTGGGACACCTTGGAAATCGGACGCTTGTCTGCTAGGTCTTGGACCCCATTCTCGAAAGCGTCCCCTCCGCCTTGAGAATTCATCAAAAGTTTTGGGGGCCCCGACTCCTGCAGGCTTCTGGTGGGGAGCGGCTGCCATGATGCTCGCGGAATGACTACGACGGAGCTACGAGATGGTGGTGCTCTCATGCTGACGCCAGCTTCAGTCTGAAACATCCGGAAACAAGGTGGGGCTTTCATCGTTTGGAAAAAAAAAAAGTTTTCATCCAATGAAAAGTGTTGTTTTTAGGTCATATGATCAAGCCTTCCATCATTAGGAAACCAAAAGTAAAATGAACCAATGAAAAGTTTTATAAACAAGTCACATGACCTGTTATGCGGCATAGGGTATAAAATGCGGAGAAAATACGTTGGCACGTGAGGCGGCGTCAGTAGCGGACCGATGTGCGAATAGGCCGAAGGCAACACAGCGCGCCAAGATCCGGATGGCACCGAGGTGGTGTCCAGCAAGTTGCAGCACTGGTGTGGCCATCCTACAATGTTGAAAGTCGGCGTGGGGCGCCCCGTTGGCCTGTGAGTTTGCGTCAGTAGCGGACCGATGTGCGAATAGGCCGAAGGCAGCACAACGCGCCAAGATCCGGATGGCACCGAGGTGGTGTCTAGTAAGTTGCCGCACTGGTGTGGCCATCCTACAATGCTGAAAGTCGGCGTGGGGCGCCCTGTTGGCCTGTGAGATGGTGTCAGTAGCGGACTGATGTGCGAATGGGGCCAAAGGCAGCGCAACAATATTTTCTGACTGACACCACAAGGCGCTGAGATGCCAAGATCCGGATGGCACCGAGGTGATGTCTAAGTTGCGGACTGATGTGCGAATGGGGCCAAAGGTAGCGTAACAATATTTTCTGTATGGAAGATACCACTAGGCGTTGAGATGCCAAGATTCGGATGGCACCGAGGTGATGTCTAGCAAGTTGCTGCACTGGTGTGGTCATCCTACAATGCTGAAACTCGGCGTGGGTCGCCCCATTAGCCTGTGAGATGGCGTCAGTAGCGGACCGATGTGCGAATAGGCCGAAGGCAGCACAACGCGCCAAGATCCGGATGTCACAGTGGTGGTTTCATAGTTGAGAGGCACTTCATCTGCAGTGGGGCGCCGAGATCCGGATGGCACCGAGGTGATGTCTAGCAAGTTGCTGTACTGGTGTGGTCATCCTACAATGCTGAAAGTCGGCGTGGGGCGCCCCATTAGCCTGTGAGATGGCGTCAGTAGCGGACTGATGTGCGAATGGGGCCAAAGGCAGCACAACGCGCCAAGATCCGGATGGCACCGAGGTGGTGTCCAGCAACTTGCCGCACTGGTGTGGCCATCCTACAATGCTGCGCCGAAAGTCGGCGTGGGGCGCCCCGTTGGCCTGTGAGTTCGCGTCAGTCAGTGGGGGCTGTTTGAGGATCTGACTGCATTGGAAAGCAATGTGATGCTGTGCGTCGCCCCCAAGATGGAGGTTCCTCGGCTGCAGTGGGGCGCCCCTTGGTGTTTCACTCGCTATGCAGCTGAGTTGCGTGCGCACTTGTGGCGAATAGGCCGAAGGCAGCACAACGCGCCGAGATCTGGATGGCACCGAGGTGGTGTCCAGCAATTTGCCGCACTGGTGTGGCCATCCTACAATGCTGCGCCGAAAGTCGGCGTGGGGTGCCCCGTTGGCCTGTGAGGTGGCGTCAGTAGCGGACCGATGTGTGAATAGGCCGGAACCAGCACAAGGCGCCAAGATCCGGATGGCACCGAGGTGGTGTCATAGTTGAGAGTTCTGAGCAGCGCTTGTAACACTGTCTGAAGCTTATTTGCACCTGCTGCAGCTTCACTATTGCCCTGGTGTGGCCTAAGATCGCCCATGACATAGGCGGCCACCTCCCGGGGTCCGGCGGAACTTTTTTCCTTTTCCTTTGTGCATCTTGTCCCACAATCCGTTTGACCTGAAGACACGACCAGGTCCCTGAATGTGTGCAGGGGGACGCTATTGATTGAATCAAAATGGCGGCTTCACACAAAGCTGACTCAAGCGTTGCTGCTGATGCTATACAGAGAAAAACTGGTTTTCAGTTTGTACATTCTTCAGGATTTTTCCATCCAAGGCTGGTTGAGAGTTTGTATAACAATGGCTTCAGATTTTCAACATACTACTCTTCAACATTCTTCCTAAATGTAACAATGTGAGACTCACTAGGAGAACGGTGTAGTGAGGGCCACAAACGGCTGTTTGTCTTTCCTTTCAAAATGCTGCCAACAATATTTTCGGAATGGAAGACAACACAAGGCGCTGAGATTCGGTTGGCACCGAGGTGGTGTCCAGCAAGTTGCCGCACTGGTGTGGCCATCCTACAATGCTGCGCCGAAAGTCGGCGTGGGGTGCCCGAAGGGGGGGGGGAGGCGGCGCAAACGAGCCTCTCCCGCTTCTCCATGTGGAGGCAGTTCATCTGCAGTGGGGCGCCGAGATCCGGATGGCACCGAGGTGGTGTCTAGCAAGTTGCCGCACTGGTGTGGCCATCCTACAATGCTGCGCCGAAAGACGGCGTGGGGTGCCCGAAGGAAGTGTCCTTATCCAGGGCATTATCGCTGTATCATGTCCTCCACTAAAATGGCCCTGGGACACCTTAGAACTCGGACGCTCGATTTTTTTTTCCTTTCCTGTACATGCAAAAAAAGGTAAATGCCCGGTACGTTACACGCTTCATCTGCCACGATGAACTCTCCAGAGGAACCGAAAAAAAATATAGTTGTGGTAACTATACCATGCATCGTCATATGGAGAGGTGGCACCAATTAATTATAGTGCTGCATAAAAGAGAGATTTGGAGGAGAACCCCTGACCTGCTAGTACATTCATCAAAGAAGTGGCACTGAGAGCTTCAGAGGCAAGGGAAACGGTCCCAAATATTTAGAAGAACTTTGGAAAGATTAAAATGACATGTTTAGATTGTGGCAAATTAATTTCATGTGGACAGATGAGTGTTACTCTAATAAATACAGCATATGAACATCATCATAGTCGATGGTTGGTAGAGACATTTTGACTATATCCTGGACCTGCCCGTCCTCGCCCAAAATGGCGCCGGAATAAATGGGACTCGTAACTCCTTGTTGTGTACTGGTTGCAGAACCTTGAAATCACGAGATACGTATGCAGTTTTGAAGCACATGGCGGGCGGGGACGAGAATTGATTGAATATTTCGACATCCCTATTGATATTAAGTTCTGATGTGTTATTGATTACTGTACTGTTGAAAGTTCGAATTAACGTCACCCATGGTACTTGCCCGCAAATGTATATCTAGATAATTTTATTGTAACTGGCCCTGTCGTATTTTAATTATAAAATGTACGTCCACCGATTCCGTAACTGTTAGACACCTTAGTTCTTGCAACCTAATGGCCCGCCCGTTACGTTCCTCTACAGTGTAAATGTCTACTCATCACATACGATTACAGTTTGCTCCGTGGCCGGCCCACGTGGTTATAGGCTCGTATTTGTATAATGAAATTTTCACAATAAAGGTTTTTAAAAGAAAACATGGTAGTAGTATATACATTGGTAAAGTTTGTAATAATAGTCACTGTTTTAGAATCATTAAAAGGCAAGTGAAATAAAGCAGACCAATTACATGAAGGGTAAAAGGTATAATACGAAGGAACGCAGTAAAGATAAATGGTCAAGGGCTGTTGTGTTTTCTATTCCTGCAACATAAAGTGATCGATAAGAATCTCATATTCAGGCGTATCGGCGACTAAGACAGCAGGTCGACCCTCTTTTGCTCAACGGCTCCATCATGGGACGAAGAAACGCTCTTTTTCTCGAAAAAAGAATATATTTTACTTGCAGGACAGTTGTAAAATTTCCGGGAAAGTACATTAGCCTGGAACATTATAACATATATTTAAGAAAAAATAATGTTCGGAAGTAATGAAAAGCGTAATTTTTAGGTCATATGACCAAGCCTTTCATCATTACAATAAGAAAAGTAAAATGAACCAATGAAAAGTTTTATTAACAAGTCACATGACTTGTTATGCTTACGTTACGCGCTGCGCGCCCCGGATGACTTCCGGATGCGCTAACGCGGCACGTCATATGACGCATTACGCGACAACGCAGGTCCAGAATATAGTCAAAATGTCTCCACCAACCAGCGGTCGGAACACAACCCCTTTCAGCAGGCTAAATAGTTCTGTTAAATGAGAACAGAAGGGACAGGCAACAAGAACCATCAGTGAAAGAGGGGAGGGCTAGTTCTTCTCTACCGGGTTACATTGGGGCGCTACCGGAACTGATCGAATTGGTAGTCTACAGTGTTTCTGGATGTTTCAGACTGAAGCTGGGGTTAGCATGAGAGCAGCATCATTTCGTAGCTCCGTCGTGGCCATTCCGCAACCAATCATGGCAGCCGCTCTTTATCGTTATTTTGGGCGGGGTGGGTGGCGGAGCCGAGCTGTTTTGCAGCCATCATTGTGTGGAGTTCAGTTCATCTCACTAGTTTTGTATTTGTCATGAGGGGTTGTTCCTAATGTTTCTATTTTAGCGAGGTCAAAAAGAGATCCCATTAGTGGCCTACTGATTTTGCTCGATTCCTTTTCTTTTTTTTTACACGATTTTTCGTTATCTGCAAAGACTAAACAGAGTATTGCGACTCTGTGTTTGTTTGTAAATAGAGAATGAACCAAAGAGAACTAATTCTAAAACAGTAAATACTTGGATAACAATCAATCAAATGGAGAGAGAAGCAGGCACGACGGATTACAACGGGGGCAAAGGCCTGCGTTAACTACCTTTCACTATCTGCAAAGAGAGAGTACTCCTAATAGAAATGAGGGGGGGGGGCACCATTCAAAGCAGATCAGTGTGCATAAACACGAAAATGTTTTCACTTACCACGTACTTGACATTCGACAGCTTATGATATTTGCTATTAAAAAACCATTGAAATTCACTGAAAAAACCATAGGTTATAGACCATATATAGTTAGGAATTAGCATTTACAAAACCTTGAAAATTCACTGAAAAAACCATAGGTTATAGACCATATATAGTTAGGAATTAGCATTTAAAAAACCTTATTTTACTCACACAAAACCATTGAAATTCCATATATAGTTAGTTGCACTAACTATATATTGCGCACCCGCAATCCACTGCTGATCATGTCACATATTACATCATTCATGACATGGTCAGTGACATCACTGATGACATCACTGATGACATCTCAAATGACATCACTGATGACATCTCACTTGACATCAATGATCACATCACTGATGATATCATTCATGTGATAATACAATGCATCTCCTCACACTCTAATATAACCTCCGTTACACCCAGTGTTAAATACAGAGTATAATTTTTGAAACCATTGACACACCAATACTAGTTACTACATACGCACTCACTGATTCCTATGTCTACACACACATTCACTCATACAATCATTCATACATACAATCACTCATCTTGACAACACTATCATATGCACTCATACACCTATACAGACACTCACACTCTGCCACTCATCCATGGAGTTACTCACACACCTAGTCAGTCCTGAAAAGAATCAATCACACTTCCATTTTCTCATCTATACAGTTAAACACAGAACACCTTACATTTTTTAAACATATACTAACACATACTTACTCTCTTATAGAATCACTGATACAAGTACACATTGATCTGCACAGAGTCACACACCTCCCAGCCAGCCATACACACACTCAGTCTCCCATACAAATACTTGTGCAACCAATCAATAACCCATATAGCTACTTATATAGCTACTGATCAACACATGAAGCAGCTTGCACAACAACAGACATACTGATGCACACTTTCAGACAGTTTAGTCACTAACCCGTGCATTCAGTAAGACGCATTTAATCACTCACTCATACAGTCAATCACGCACCTACTAAAACCTTCATTCAGACACTTATACATCCACTCATTCTTCAATATGTAAAACATATTTAAACTTTACAGAAACACATAATCACTGGATGTTGTCATCAGTGATGTCATCAGTGATGTCACTGACCATGTCATGAATGATGTAATATGTGACATGATCAGCAGTGGATTGCGGGTGCGCAATATATAGTTAGTGCAACTAACTATATATGGAATTTCAATGGTTTTGTGTGAGTAAAATAAGGTTTTTTAAATGCTAATTCCTAACTATATATGGTCTATAACCTATGGTTTTTTCAGTGAATATATATATACACAAGGAGGTTCGTCTACAGTGACAAGCACACTAAAACGATTTCCGTGAATCCTGTGGTATAAAACATCACAAGAGTGCCCTATACCACCCCCAAACCAACAATCTTGTTGAAAGGATGAAATGAGTTGTGGGAGTGTGTGCGAAGTGGGCAAAAAGGGGGAACCATGACATTGTAAATTGACATTTTAAAACAAAGTGTATTTTTAATTGCTGATTATGAAGATATTAACATTGCACTGATCCTAGCATAATTTAGCACACTGTTTGGAACCTACCCGACGCGCTAGAGCGAAGGGAATAGGGCATTCGACCACAAGCACCAGCCGCCATCTTGGGGCTGGGTCGGGACGCGGTCTAGCTCTTCTCCACTTCCGGGAGAGAGCTATTTAGAGCGAGGGAGCCCACAGATCTGTTGATACCATTTGCACATTACACGAAGCTGAACTTGCACTAGCGCTGATCGTTTTTACATAGAAACCTTTTATTTACCTTGTAGGCTGCTAGAAACGAATTTAGGAAGCTGCTGAATGAATTTTAGAAAATTGACATTTTAAAACAAAGTGTATTTTTAATTGCTGATTATGAAGATATTAACATTGCACTGATCCTAGCATAATTTTGCACACTGTTTGGAACCTACCCGACGCACTAGAGCGAAGGGAATAGAGCATTCGACCACAAGCACCAGCCGCCATCTTGGGGCTGGGTCGGGACGCGGTCTAGCTCTTCTCCACTTCCGGGAGAGAGCTATTTAGTCCTCGCTCGCCTAGGATGCGCAGCGGACGAGCGCAGCGGGCGCGCGCCGAAGACGCGCCTAAGACAAGCCCGTCTGCGCCCGTCCGAGCCAGATCCGGGCCCAGGGCCACCCCCCCTGGTCCTGCTGACATCCTGTATACCGCATCTACCCTACGCTACACCTCCACTCAGTTGAATGAATGGAACACGGGATTAGGTACGTCTTGTCAAGTATTGCCGTCTCATTCAATATCCACATCCATGTCATGTGTAGGCTGTTCTTTCACGCTGCCACCTCCCCTGCCTGTGATAAATACCACATCCTACTCATCCATAATTGCTAGTGCCTCTTCACTAGCGGCACAGTATACTAGAGCCGCACTTATTAACTCACGTTCCCTCCCCAAACATAGTCTGGAAATCAGGGAGAGCATTATTAATCACGAACTGGACATCTTGTTCATCACAGAATCATGGGGAGATGAAGCATCAGGCCCAGATTTTGTGCAAGCTACCCCTGAAGGTTATAGCGTAGCTAAACAAGATAGAGCCTCGGGGCGAGGCGGAGGCCTAGCCATTATTTATAGGGACACTTATCGTGCCAAATTTGAGCCTATTCAAAGTACCAGTTGCGAAGCTTTCGCATTTTCCATTAATCTTACTCATAAACAGGCCTTCAAAGGAACTCTGGTATACAGGCCACCTGGGCCGCGCACTAAATTCCTAGCTGCACTTACTGAAATTATGGAATCAGTAATAGAATCCCCGACTTATACAATTCTTGGGGATTTCAATTTTCCTTTGGAAAATATGGAAAATAATGATACATCCCAGCTTATTACTGATATGCAGGCAATAGGATTGCAGCAGCTGGTGAAGGGCCCCACGCATGAAGCCGGACACACGCTGGATGGCCTGTTCACTAATGACCAAAGCATTGAGCTGGGAGCAATGCTACCTCTGATATGGTCTGACCACCAAGCCATTACTTTTAGGATTCGGATGCTACCGCTCAAACCCCCTCAGATTAGCGTTAGAGCATCAGTGGGGGGGCGGATGTGGAAAAATGTAGATATATCACATCTTTCAAATCTACTGTTGTAATCAGCCCCGGAAAACGGAGGCGATACTGAAACCATGTCCATTAAATTTCAGGAATGGATATCAAAAGCAGCGGACGAAGTTGCACCTGAAAAAATCTATCGCCCCAACAGAGCGACTCCTTCTGCTCAATGGTACACAGAGGAGCTACGGCTCCAGCGCCAGTTCTGTAGAAATTTAGAAAGGCGCTGGAGAAAGCACTATAGTTCTTCGGCTAAACAAGAATATAAAAGTGCTCTAGCAATATATAAAAAAGCCATCAGTATACAAAAGAATCTGTGCTTCACTGGTCGAATTGAGCACGCACAGAACTCAGCTAGGATGCTATTTCAAGTGGTGAACTCTCTGTCCAATCCTCCAGCTGGATCTACAATAGAGAATTCGCAGGAATTTTGCACCGCACTAGCCACATTTTTTACCACTAAGGTAATGGATATTTATTCCACCTTCTCCAAAGAGCCGGCAGGAAGAACTGCTGATTTAACCATTCAACCAGCACTGAAGTATCCTTCCCTTACTCAGTTTCAATCAGCTACCGAAGATCAGGTCAACGTACTTATTGGCAGGATTAAATCAGGCTCTCCATTGGACCCATGCCCTCCAGCCATAATGAACCAACTACACAATGTGGTTACTCAGCCGCTGACCAACATATGCAATTCCATCTTTAAAACCGGTGTCTATCCACAGATCTGGAAGAAGGCTATTGTTAAACCTTTGATTAAGAAGCCTTCCTTAGACCCTACCATCACTTCCAACTACAGACCTATTGCCTGCCTTCCCTTCCCTGCCAAAATATTAGAGGCAATAATGAATAAACAGCTCTCTGAGTTCATTGAACAACATAAGCTCTTAGATGATACTCAGTTCGGGTTCCGGAAGGAACACGGAACTGAGACAGCATTGGTAAAAGCCTCGGATGAAATTCGAGAGATCATGGATTCGGGAGGCGCGGCAGTGCTTATCTTGTTGGACCTGTCTGCTGCCTTTGACACGGTCGACCATGTTATCTTGGTCGACCGTGTCGCAGCTCTTGGAATTAGTCATCTGGCTAAAGATCTTATAGCCTCTTTTCTAGTCAATCGTAAACAGGCAGTCAAATCGGGCAACTACTATTCGCCCACTTCTGAATTGCTCTGTGGGGTCCCTCAAGGATCCTCGCTAAGTCCCACGCTTTGTAATATCTACGTTGCGGACTTGGCGAGGGTCATTAAATCTCATGGGATGCGATTGACTACTTATGCGGATGACACCCAACTTGTGTTGGCAGTACACAAGAATGGTCCAGTGGTGGCAGCTAAGTTTCAGGAGGGGCTACTGGATGTACAATCATGGATGCACAGTAACTGCCTGAAACTTAATGCAGAGAAGACCGAAGTGATGTCCTTCGGTAAGATCTCCCCCGAATGGTCCTCAACATGGTGGCCCAGTCAGATGGGCTCCCCCCCGGTTCCTGCTGTTAAGGTTAGGAATTTGGGAGTTATCTTCGATAACAAGTTATCATTTGGTTACCATGTAAATAAGGTGGTCTCTGCTGCATTCTTCGTGCTGAAGAAAATAAAAAAACTCATGCCATACCTGCCTGCCTCGGCAGGGAAAACACTCATTACCACCTTAGTGTTTTCGAAGTTGGATTATGGAAACGCCCTCTTCCTTGGTACACACAAATACATTCTGAATAAACTACAGTCTGTGCAAAACATGGCAGCACGGATCCTACTTAATATCCCCTGGCGACACCCCACTTCAGTAGCCATACGCCATCTACACTGGCTAAGGGTGGAGAGCAGAATCAAATTTAAGGCGGTCTGTATCGCCTATAAGGCCATTCATCAGACTGGACCGAAATTCCTAAAGGAAGCTTTTCAGGTGTACATACCTGGAAAGGATCTAAGATCAGCGGCAAGCTGTTTATTGCATGTCCCCCGCACAAGAACGGCCACATGGGGAGATAGACGTTTCCTGGTAACAACTCCCAAACTGTGGAACACACTCCCCCTGCATATTAAAACAGCACCAACACTCATTGCCTTTCGCAAGGCCTTGAAGATATGGCTATTCAACCAATAAGTTCACGCTCTGAATTTTGTGCATCCCAGAGTATCTCACTGCGCCTAGACACCCAAGGGTATTAGTTGCGCATTAAAAATTCCAAAAATAAAATAAATAAATAAATAAATAAATTGTTAAATCTGTGAGAAGCATTTTGTGGTTTTGTAGGACTATGCCTCATTTGTCTACTAAGTTCTCTCCTTGCAAGTTGTTAAGAGGTAGAAAAACCAATAACAATTTCCTGCCAGCCTGAATGGCCAAATTGTTAAAGAGTGAATCTGATATTGAAAATGTAATGTTGTTGGTTTAAGAAAATGTTGGCCAAAACAGGATAAACAGAAATGTTGTTATGATAAAAAGAAAGGTGTGAGAAATGTGAGAGTGCAAGTTGAAGATGTAGTGAGTACTAAATCAGCTACTCATGTACAAAAAGGTAAAAGCAAGTTTTTAGATCCTGTAAAAGTTGAAGAAATATGTGAAAATGTGGTCAGAGCTGCTGAGGGTCACTAGTGGAAACTCTCAATGGTGGTAAAAATTATATATAATAAGTCCAGATTCACAAACAGCTACAAAGAAAGAGAGTCTAATACCGATGCCAGTAAGCAAAATGTTCGATATTTATGTACGAGTTCTCGTGATATTCTGTAGTCATTCACTACAGATGGAGACTGAAAGACATTTTACTTCGGAATGAAGAAGTGATTGGTGAAATACGGAAAAGCATAACCCACAATCGGATGGCAAGAACACTGGAGAGATTGATGATAATACTTGGAATTCGCTGAAAGTGCTGTTGACAGTGCCTTTCCATTCTGCCTTACCTAGGATAAGTCATGCTAGAAGATAGAAATTAGAGGAGTTGGAAACAATTGAGAATTAGTAATTATACATGTGTACAAACTGCACAAGGTATGCCACAAATTGACTACGATTAGGGAGCATATCACGATTCTGGATCCCGACCATGCAGAATAGGCACTGTTGCATGTTAATCAAAGTTTCTACGATGGGGCCAACCATGCAAGTAGAGTATTAACTTGTAAGCTTAGGATCAAAAAAGCACCAGGAAGGATATCAGAATTTAAGAATAGGGCCAGACAGCTCTCTGCTAATGACTCTAGCATACCAAATTCTTCTGTAAGCTCTATGCGAAAATATACTCCGCAGAAACAGTCTTCTACTCTGAAATAAAAAGTACCTCACCAGACATTCCAATAGAGACACAGACATGTAAACGAGAGCCCTATAAATCTGGATAAGGCTGTTGCTAGCATCTCAATGCTTAAAACAAAAAAAGAAACAACCAGGGTTGGATGGTTTCACATAGCTCTTTTATAAAAAAAAAAGTATAGGAAGCTCTGTGCACCCCTGCTAACATATTCGATCTGTGACTCTAAAGTTACTCAATGTTACAGCCTATTATCCCAGTCATCCCAAATCGAGAAAAGATAAATTGCTCTACTTATCTTACAGACCGATATTGTTACAGACTAGGGTGACACCTCCTTCACTGTACTTTTTGGGCACTATCAGTATGGGAGAAACCCATGGCAGCGGACCAGTTGAACGTTCAATAATGTCATGCTTAAGTAACAATTGTAGTTCTTTTTCAACAGCTTATTGTAAATGTAAAGAAGTTTGTCTATGTCACAGAGCAACATCTTCATTATTATGTAACTTTACTTTCAAAGAATTAAGATTTCTCAAACCATGAAACAATGAAGGAAATTGACTTTCTATTTCATAGTGTGCATTCATGTTGTAATTCACAGAAATCAGTTCCAAGTCAGCAGCTGTACTGAAACTGAGCAGACAGGCACTTGACGCTGTACCTTGAAGCTCATGGATGGGTTCTTGCACCTTCGCTTTCTTGTATTTCATGGTTGCAACAAATTAACCTTGACTTTTCATGGTTGTCAATGTAGCCCATGTGTACACTTTTGGTTTCTGATGGCAATAGTTGGGGCAATGAAGGTAATTCATTGTATTTCTCCTCAGGCATTAACTTTGCTTTACAATCTCCCACAAAATGGTTCTATTTCCCACAGCCTTTACATATCTGTCCAATGGTGGGATATTTACCTTCATGTGGGTATAAAAATTCACATTTAAAACACAACTTCCTATTAAGTGTGGGCATCACTTTTTGTCCTTCAGTTGTTAGCTTTGGCTTACTTTTTATACTGATGACCAACTCACTTTGGACACCTCCAGCCGCCATGTCAGCAGCTTGTCTCTCAGCACGCTCCTCTGACATCCATCAATACCAGAGGCGATCCCTCCATTAAGGCGGAGGAGCGTCGCCCCCTGCTGCCTGCGCCGCAAAAGGTTACACATAAAATTGTAATAAATTGCATTTATTGCCATTTTATTTTCCCTTTCCCCAGCCTGAGCCGTGTTTGGGGGTGGGGGTTACTGCTGACTGGCAGCAGGGGAGTGGTGCTCACTCCACTAGTTTACAGTGGTCATTTCACTTTGGCCTGCTGTCTTGCCTGACATGTGCAGTGTAAATCTTTCCACCCAGCTGTCTTATACAGCTGGGTGTACAGTGGACACAGACCCAAAGTGCCTGCCGGAATATTGAGGAAGCCCACTCCAGCAAGTCCTGGTGCTGCTCTCATACTGCTAACTTTGTCAGCTGCATGAGAGCAGTGTTCAGTGTGGATAACCGCTGCATCCTGCAGCCCAGACCAGTTGCTGAGGGATTGAAGCAAGAGGACCAGAAGCGAGCAAGCGCATTAGTGGGTGAGTACATTTTTATTGTTAGTAATCTTAACCCAGAGATGCACTGTAAGACTCGCACTGCCTTCATTATCAACACTAGAGTTTCTAGTCAAGGCTCATTATAAACTCTGGGGCATATTATCAAGGATATATCGCTGAGTTAGCGCCACTTTATAACAGCCAAAGTCACGATAAACATATCTCCCCATCCACAAGCTGGTGCTAACAGCCCATATCACCAGTTTACCTGCGATAGTAGCCACAAAAAACATCGCCACAGATGACCCCGCCAACTATCACTAATGAGATGCAGAGTAGGTGTTCCAGTTCAAAAAGCCGCGACAACACTACTCTGCAACATTCTCAAAGACCAGCCAGATCGGCGATAAGTTCCCAAAACAGGTGATAAGGCGCGTTAGCAGCAGGAAATTAACACCTGCTCTGACTTGGTGTAAATTCGGACGACAACCGGCACCAGAAAATGGAGCCTCAGCCAGAGCCACACCTGAAGAACAACAGATGCCATGGACCCACTGATCTTGTAGCTCGGAACCCCAAGAGGGCCACAACAACCACCACCACCACCCCCAAGATCCCCCTGGGCCCTCCCAACCCTCCCCCGGTGCCACAGTGGCAGCGCAGACCAAGACAGCGGACCTTCAGAAAATGCACCAGCCTAGCCTGCCAGACCCAACACAAGAGGATGTAATTGCCCGCTACAGGCTCAAAAGGACAACCATCCTTTGCATCTTGAACATCATTGCCCACAGGCTGACGGTACCCACACAGCAGACAACCAACATCCCTCCGCAGACAAAGCAGCTGGCTGTGCTGCATCTGTTGGCCTCTGGTACCTTCCAACCAACAACTGCCAGAGTCGGAGGAGTCTTACTGCCAGCCCCATCAAAGTTCATCCCAACTGTCTTGGGTGCCATCACCAGCTTGTTATTTCAGCTCAGCTCCTCAGGTGCCACTAACTCAGTACACCACAACTCATGGACCATTTCTGATTGCATGTAGGGTGACCTCTGGACTTGCTCCAGCTACCACCATGATGGTTCGCAGTTGTTTCTGGTATGCTGGTGTTTTCTGTTTCCGCTTCAATTGTGGCTTACACTCACCCCACACATATCCAGCACAGGCATCACTGTACATGTGGGCCTGGCAATAAAGGTGCCGGGCGCACGTGCCTGTAGCCAGTTCCACAAATTATCTGAGTGTGTCCGTGTGGTCATAATGTATGCATGAGGGCCCTCGGCCCTACAACATTACATTGTACTGTGTACAACAGACACAAACATGTCACCACAACTGCGGGTAAGACCTCTGACATGTAGCTTTGTCGTCCCCCACTCAGTACGTAAGAGAAGTGGACTGGGGCAGTGTACGCAAGTCCAGCGTGGGGGTGTGAATGATTATCCTGGGGCTCTTGGCGTGATTCAGTACAGGAAATGTGCAAATGCATGTGCCTCTGTCGCAGTGTGGGTCCCTGATGTGACTTAGACACCCACGTATGTGATCTTGTTGGGGTTCCATAAGGTCGATCCCCACCAGCACCTGTTTGGCCACCTCATTCTGGCAGTCTGACACCTTGCCTTGGAATGCGATGTGTGCTTCGGTGGGGTGCTGGGAGCCAGCCGTGGTGGTGGGAGCTTCCAGCTGTGTGGTCTGTGCAGGGGGTGGTCTCCTCGATGCAGCTGGGCTGCCCTGCTCCCTTGAGGTGGATTGCCAAAGATTTCCATGAACTGTTGTATGGCGTCGATGTCGAAAGTGTGGAGGTCCTCTTCAGCGTCACTGATGAGTTGTCTTGTCTGCTATGCTGGAGGTGTTGTTTGTCCCTCTGCAATGTGATGGGGAGATGCGTTTTGACATTGTGTTGACATGTATGTTGACACATTGTTCAGGTTTACATACAGACTGCATGACAATGTACATTGTGACTGTTTGGGAGGAGCGGATTATTTTGTGGGGGACAGTGGACATTTGGACTACATCACGGATGTGAGGTTGTACACTTACATTTTCATCTCTCAGTTTCCTGCTATGTCAGGTGTGATTTGCCAGTTTCTACGCACATGCAGACCCAGTTGTGTCCTCTGTTTTGCAGTGTAAGTGTTGCACTTTGTACCACATTGTTGTCAATGTAGTTGTGCTGTTATTTCTATGTGTGTGTGCTGCATTGTGGGGGATTCGCCCCTGCAGCAGTGATTTTGCTACCCATTATACCTTTGAGACGGTGTGCCTTTGACTTTTGTGCGTTTACCGTGCTGAGATGTTGGCGACTTGGGTCATTTGTGCTCTTGAACGTTTTTTGTACTCTTGTGCATTGTTTATCTGCAGATATATTGTTGACATCAGGGGTTGTTTGTGCATGTGGTTATGTCAGAGTGTGACCTGCTCCTTTAAGGATGTGGTCCACACTCAGCCACCGCAGTTTCGTGGCGTTAGGCCTGGGCAAAGCACTACGCTACACTTGCGTAGTTTGCGAAGTTTGCTCTACTTCGCACTACGCAAACTGCACATAGTACAGTGCAAACACGCGTAGCGTAGTGCAGCGATCCTTTTTTGCTTGCTCGTGGTCATCACCGTAAAGTTGGCGACCGCGAGCAAGCAAAATGACATCTCGGCAAAACTTTATCCTCATTCGCAACAGCGACATCAAGTTGCTGATCGCGAGCATGGAAAATAAACTTCCCAGCGAGATTCTCAACGCGGGGAGGACACGTTTCTCATTGCGATTGGTCGCGTATGCTCGCGACCGCTCGCGATGAGAAACTACCAGTCCGCGTTGAGAAAGCTGCCGCTGGAATAAAAATCTACTCGAGCTTCAGAAAACTACAGATCGCACTGTGCAAGATGCCGTTTTCAATGATTGCACAGTGCCGGATGCTTGTCCGCACTGTGCATCATTGAAAACGGCATCTTGCACAGTGGGAGCATGTTACTACGCAGTTCGCGTAGTGCGAAGTGCACTTTGTGTAGCTTCGCGAAGCGCTACTTCGCAAACTACGCCCAGCCCTACGTGGCGTGCACATTGTCATGATGATTGTACTGCAGCCATGCTGATCGTCATGTAGTGCCACTTGCATTGTCAGTGTGGCTCACAAATACCCTTCTTTGCTGTGTTTCGTACATGTGCATGTGGTGGTTGTGAGATTGATGATGTGTGTGGTGGTACTCCTTTGGGCACATGGTAGAAGGGGGCCTACTTGGTATTTGCATGTGTGCTGCAGTGTGCCACAGGGATCAGGGACATGATCCAGGGTCAATGTGGGTGCGCAGTGTGCTACACATTATTGTTCATGTCTGCCATTGTGCCCATCTCACCCCGTATCCCCCAGTCCCTGGCCGTTACTCACCCTGTTGATGTTGTGTCAGGTCATATAGAGCTGTGTCCATACTGATGACTGTGGCCACCATTTCTTCCAGCTCCTCCTGTGGCGCAGGACTCCCACCCCCAGTTACAGTGGCTGCCTTCCTGTTGTCAGGGGATTTCTGCTTGGTGTGGCTTTTCACATCATGCCAGTGCCTCTTAATCTCCTCCATTGACCTCCTCGAAACTTCGACGGCATTCACGTTGTCCACGATGGACTGCATGTTTCCGTTTGTGTTGCCAATGACACACTGGAGGTGACAAATAGTTGTTATTAGTGTTCTAGCTCCTCTGTGATGAATATCCAGGTTTCCCGCGGACTGAACCTCATCTTCCTTTTCCTATTCTCCTTGGCCTTTCCTGACCCCGGGGTTCCTTGCTGGTGGTCTGTGGGGCTTGTGGGGTTCGCGTTGGCCTCTGCACTCTGTCTGGGTGCATCCATGGTGCTACACTGTTTCTTTTTTTCTTTTTTTTTGTTCTGCTTCTATGGCGAATTTTCACTCATGCCACATGCGAACTGCAAGCCTATTGTTGGTTATCGCTAACTTTTGTATGGTGGGTTGGGACATCGCTGCTTTTTTCGTGTTCGTGTTTTGCATTTTTGCGGCGTAGTGTTGATTGTAACGTGATCATTTGACATGTTGTTGTGAGACTATCGCATGGTACAGCCGTGTTGGAAATACAACGTTAACACAGCGTTATTGTCCCGCAATACAATGCAATGTGAAGAGTTGCGTTAAGAATATTTTGCGATAATTATCACACGTTCTTGAGAATATCCCTCTCTGTTTATATTGAGCAGAGGCTGACAGCTTTGGTGCTGACCAGGCACTGCTGTCCAGTGGTTGCTCTACCAAATATTTCCTTTGCCAGCTGCCACTGATCAACACTTACTCCAGACTTAAAGTTTCTTTCAGCATTCGTCATCTGAATGAATTTGACAAGCATCCATCAATAACTCTAAGTCACATGCCTTCCTAATCCTTAAATTAATTCTCCCTCTTAGAAAGTTTTATGAGTGTATCGAGTCTAAACAAATTCATCAGTGGTGTTACTAACATTTTGGCATTCTTGACTGAAAATATATTTTGCATAATCAACGTTTGATACTGGATTGTACCTGAGATTCAAGCATTTATTTAATCTGTCAATGTGTAATTCTTTTTGTCATTTTGCATCATTTTCTTTATGACTTCCTTCACACATCACTTGGAAGATTTGTGGTATATTTGATAATGTTTTTGCTATTAGTCTCTTAAAATGCATCAAAAAAGTATCAAATGTCTTCATCAAAGCAGTCCATCTATTGCCAATATTTAGTGTTTTGGTGGTATTGAAATGTGGTGGTGGTTTCAGAAAGGCGTCAGCGTTGTAGACCAGTATGGAACTTACCGACACCGCAGATTGATCCCTGTAACTTGGTTTAGGAAACTAGTCTGTGAGTCCTTGGGACGTACTGGCCTCTGACTCATCTTTAATGATAGCTAGAAATGTAACTTTCTTCGCAGTTATCTGAAAAATGTCCCTATTCCTAGATTCGCTCTGGGATCCTTATTTTTTGAAGAACTGTGAAGTTGCTGAAGGAGCTGATTTATGTTTGGCGGATGCTGCACTTCCACGAAAAATAGAAGGATGCCATTTCAACTCTTTTTAGAGTGCATATATGGCTGTACATTCAAAATAGGGTGAAGTAAGCAAGCTGTTAGTTACTTTTTTTGGTGGATGGTCCACCCCACCAAATTCTAAATTATGGCGTTAGCTGTACACACTTTATTGCAATCTTCTCAAAACAGAGCTGTACTTTTGGACACTAAAATAAAGAAACAGACTAATGAAGATTGTGATCACACCTTTAATTACGTTTTGTCTGAATTGTTTCTGTCAATATGATTATGACAGAAAAGCTATTTCAGAATTAATTTTGTTCGATGTTGGGGAGGGTAGAATGGATACTTTTTTAACTGCAAAGTTACAACTAAGCATGACTGTTATGGATGGGTCGGGTTTTTCTGCAATTTTGAATGAGTTGTGTTATCCATAACTCCCTTTTCTTTGCATTTATATGGCTCTCCTTAATAAAGAATAACTTTCGGAGCAACCATTTAACCATTTTATTATGATCCAAAGAGACACCCATGTAAATTAAATCCGTGCCTGTGAAATTTCGAGAATCATCAGTAATATTAATCAATACTTGCTACCTGTGCCATGAATGCTGGTAAACATGATTAAAAAGGCCAGTTCAAATGCCTATTTTAAAAACTCTAGTTCATCTTAACTTGAACTCATCGTAAGTTTAACCCGTAGGATTTGGGTAACATTCTGTCTTCTTGCTGACTCCTGAATCTCGTTCATGGAAACCTGCTGTTTGACTGGTGTGCGATTTGTCTGTAAAACTAACAATCGGCAAGACTGTGTGAAAAATATACATATGCACAGAAGATTTGTTTTCACTTGTATAATTCGGCAGGAAATAAATGTATCTTCCCTAAGCCTACCCGATATGAAAAATGGTGGTGTTTGGATATTTTGACAAGCAATTTACATACGTGCCTCATCAATTTCTACACTAAATGGGCATCAAATAATAGTGTAGTAAGTTTGTGAATACAAGAGTGATGACTATAAGAATGGTCACTACCTTCCCAATGACTCGGCACTTGTTCCCTGATTTCCGATTCAAGAAAAACATGACTGAAGAAAATACAATGCGCATGCAGATTCCTGGGGCCTCATTTAGAGTTTGGCAGATGGGTTAGTCCTTCACAAACGTGATGGATATCTCATCGTCCACCTTATAACAAGTATGTTATATACTGTGGCACTTGCAGTAAAGCAGGTGGAATATTGGTCCCTTTATGGCAGAGTGCCAGTCGGCCAAGCTCTAAACTAAGCTCCGGTTTTTGGATCACATTTATGCACAACATGATTCAAGCAATTGAATCATAGAAACATGTTTAGATGACCCTAGCCACGATCAACATGAAATAAGAGTAGACATAAAAACTGGCATGGATTTTATCTAAATCGTACATCATAAAAAAGTAATAAGCAGACCATCATCATCAAAAATACCTTATTCGATTACGACTTAATCATAAAAGGAACATATACACAAAATCACTAAATATAAAAACATCAAACTATTATAAATTAATATAGCAGATATTTGCAGCAAAAGACAGTGCATTTTAAAAAGAGGCAACTCCAAGGGGAAACATAGCAAACTGCGTATAGAACCTCTTCTGATTCTCAAATATAGGGATCTTTCCCAATTACTAGCAGTGTACAGTAAAATGGTTATATATCACCAGTGGTCTGTAAGATAATGTATTGCTAATTTGTGGGTTTGGCAATTTCCCTATAATCTCGTTTGGAATGCTTGGTATCCAAAAAAAGCATTTTCAGCCACAATTTATCAAGCTTGGCTGTGCTGTTGGCATTGGTAAGAGGTTTGGCCTACCTAATTGAAGAAAAGCCATGGAATATTCATCCTTTGATCGCATCTAAAGCAATCCCTGATCGCCTGCTAGTTAAAAGATGTCTGTGGTTTGTTCCATATGGATATCCAAAGTGCCTGGGGTAAATGTTTGATAAGGTCCTTGTTATAGGTGAGTTTGAGTTACTCATGGCAGACAAAGTGAGACAGTAAGAGGCTGGGACAGTAAGTTACAACAGAGACACCTTGGACTAATTATGAGCCTAGCGATCTGAGGGCAGCAGTCCAGCCACCGCCGCACCGGCAGCCCGACCGCCCTATTACTCGAAATAGTGCGGTCAGACCATAATTGGACCACTAGCTCAACCAAGGCAGTCAGCGTTTTCATGGAGGTCCTTCCTCCATGAAAAGGCTGATGGTGCTGCAACAAAGGGGGCCCTACAGGGACCCTATGCCCCCTTATCCTGGGGATACATGTAGGGGGGGACAACATGTGCCCCCCTGTGTCGATGCACCCTAGTTACTGCACGGCTGGACTATACAGTCAATGCCGTGCAGAATCTGTGTGGCTTTCCTATTCTGAGGCCTTTCAAAGGCACCTCCACCTCTGAAAGAGGCACCGCCGCATGAACCGCCATGTCGCCCGCCTGCTAGACCACAAACTTACTTGTAATCTGGTGGGGGGCAGCTAGTCTTGGCGGTATGGGGCCGCAACGGTGGTGGGCTGCCCTCACTGCCAAAAGTAGTAATCAGGCCCATTGTGTTTTATATATTTCAAGGAAGGCTGTGGTTGACTTACCCCCATTTATGGGGATCAGATTAAAAACAGCATAGAAAAGCTCAGGTTTTAGTGTACATTCTGCCCATTACCGACACAAGGAGCATTATTTATTGTCTGTAAATTACCACTAATACTTGTATATTGTGTTTTGTTCAGTGTCTGAAAAAATGAATGTCAATTTCCAGAATATTTTACATAGCTTTTTATGGATTTTGAATAATACTTTAATAAATGAGTGCTGTTTTCTCCAAATTTATATTTGTTCATAGTACTTTAGATAATATGATGTGAAGCCACCATACATTTCAGAGCATTGTTGATGCCAGGAGTGCACCATATATAACCTTCCATCCAAACCTATCAGAAAAGGATAATGCAAATACAATAGGCTTGGATACAACTGTTCTGCAAATATGGAAACTTAAAGACAGAGTTTGGAACACCAGATAAATACATTAATGCATATAAAGTACTGTGATATCAGACTCCAGTGTCCTTTTTCAAATCACATCGAGTTGCCGGTTCCCTGTAGAGAACACAGTGATCTCACTGAAGTATGTACGTCCTCTGCATATTAAATTAAATAAATAGCCCTTTTGGGGAAAAAATCATAGATTTATTTGCTTACTTGTTCAGTGCATTATGAGATATTAAGTTCTACCCCCTTGAGAAAATATCATATATCAAGCTATGGTTTGTTTTCAATATCGATGGCATTGTCATTTGTAAAATATAATAACCACTGATAAGTCAAATGTTTGATGCAATCTGTTTACCCATGGGACTTGTCTGTGCCAGTGCATACCTGCAACACAAGAAAACACATTATGGAAGCAACAGTCTTGACTGATACCTAGACAAATGCATTTATTGCTGTAATATTGTTTTATGAACCGAAAGACTGAGAACATTAGAATTGGATCATCATTATTGATTTAACCTCAGCCAACCACAGTACATCATTTCGAACAGTTTTGCAAATATATTGCTGATGTATTGCAATTCTTATACAGGGATGAAAGGCACCCTTAACTGCTTATATAATCATCTAGGGTTCTTTGGATCTCATTTGCAGATTATTAGTTCACAGTGTTTTCGCCTTCAATACATTTGCACTTTTAGTGTATCCAACCTATTAAATATAAATGTTCGAATCAATGAAATATCGCTTTTTGTAAAATAAGTTAACACATGCATTTTATGTACAATGTTGAAAGAAAAGGTCTGTAATAATAAAGCCTTCAAAAATCAAATTTCATTGGCAGTCACAATAATGACAAAATAATGCAAAGCGCTTTATTGACCGTTCTTCTTAAAACTACAGTTTTTGGTCCTAATTTCTTTATTCATAATCCGGTATAGTCAACAGAACATAAAAAGATGAAACGTTCAAAACATTTAAAAAGTGCACTTAACGTTTATTTAAAAAACAAAATTGTCAATTGTAAATTTAGCCACTTGCCATTATGATCCATGAGTTGAGATTGCAAATAAGTCCCAATCGTGTTAGTCAAGCTGCACAACAGCAGGGATGTAGTTGATGCATTGTGAGGGAGAGTATTACTATATTTTTACTTAACTTAAACAGCACCTAAATAGAACAACTCACAATACAAATGGTGCAAATTTTTCCTTTGGCTCTTATTTAGAATCTGTGAGGAAGTGGTATATTAGGTGGGGTGGATTAGTGTCCATTACAAGTTATGAAGTGACTTACTTACTAAGTCCAGTCAAAGGTTTCAGTAATTTATACCTGAGCTCAACCTTTGGTAATTGTGGCATAAAGTAGACTGTCTTAAATTAGAGAAAATGCGTAACACATTTAAAAGTACCAAAACAGTTAAAAAGTCGAAAACGAACAAAGTTATATTCTTACTCCAATTAATAAAAATAGCTAAAAGTGTAATAAGCAAAATGACACAAAAACATCAAAAGTCCATTAGGGGACCAGGAGATATGAATTTTAATGTATGTAGGTGAACATTGTGGGTAAAAGTGCAAAGCATTAATAGCAGTCAATTGTAATGGTAGATGGAGCTCTTGACATGATTTGAGGCCAACAATGATGGAGCAAGGACTGATTGGATACAAGGACTTTGTCATTTCTCAGTGGAAAATCTACACAATGGAGCTGTCGGTCGAATACTTTTCGCTGTAGGTCTTCTTCAGGCAACAGAGCAAAAACTTTGAACAAGTTCCTAAACTTTCTGTCATGTGTCAGGGCAATCCAAGATGGCTAATGTCTTCAGCAACACTAAACCTAAGGTGTTAGGTGGAGGGTGCAAGTGGAGGGGTGTACTGTAGTAATCCTAGTGCCCTCTTATATCCACCACTAAACTTCAGTTTGAAGCAGGCACTGTACCCACAACAAACCCAGAGACAGAAGTCTGGAGCGTCAAAAGCAGAGTCCATCAGCAACCAGGCAGAAGATACATGCAATTGCTTTGGCATCCTGTTTACTTCATTTGAAGGGAGAAACACTTTGATATGTGGTTTAAGCACATTTGTCATGCAGGAAGGTCATAGTCTCTCTGGCCATTCAAGTCACTTCTTGCACACCTCTTCCCGGGCTGGGCACTGACTTGGAAAAGCTAGGGAGTTGATTCAAATTAGCTTCCAGGAACTTTTCAAAGCACATATACTGGGCACTGGACTGCAGTGCTCCAGTCTGCAGAGGTTTCACACCAGCAATAAAGTCCAGCAAAAAATGGGGTGACCATGCAAACAGAAGCATTTTACCACGTGGATTTGTCTCAGGTAGGTGCATATGAAAGCAGAAAACATAAAAATACAGTTAGAAAAAATGAGAACGGAAAAGTCCAAATCAAGGTCAGCTTACTTCAAGAACAAAGTCTAATAATAATTAAGTAACCAAGGATTGTATTCAGTAACAAGCAGAACATCTCAGATGCATTCATATTCTGAAATGTCACAGTGCTAAGAAAAAGTTAATATAAGGTAAATATACAGCGGTTAATTTGTCAAATAGTAAGTCCTGGTGCACAAAGTTGTAGAAAAAGCCCACAGCTAGTGCTGATAAACATTAGAATTGCTGAATACCAATACTGTGTAGTTGTAATTCCACCTCTTGTCTCTTTCACCTACCACAAAACACTCCCTGACCGTTTATTTCTCTCTTGCAGGTCCCCTTTTCTCCCCTTGTCACAGTTTTCTCTCTCTCTATTCCTACTTCTTTCTCCCATTTGTGTTTTTCTCTCTCTTTCTCAAAGTCTGATTAGGAGCAATAGGGGCTGCGCCTTGAAAATGAGTGCTGATGAGCTCCACCTGCAACAACCAGCTCAAATTAAGTCATGTAGCATAACATTAGGGGGATTGTTCACCCACTAATAGGGAACGTGAGCTGGGATTAGACCGTCGTGAGACAGGTTCGTTTTACCCTACGGATGATGTGTTGTTGCATAAACCAATCCATAGGTAGCTCATATTCCCATTTTCAACTTTCCCAATGATGTGCTTTGAGAGAGTATGTTATTGCAGATGAGTTCTGCCAGAGTGGTTAGCCTCAAGAAAGTAATAAGGTGTCATTGGCAAGAAAGAGCTCTACATCCACTAAGTATTAAGCCAATTGACCCTTTCAGGCCCAAGACATTTCAGAACCTTAAAATCCAGAGAAATTCCTAGCTGAACAAATTGAATAGAGTTCCATATTTTTATTCAACCCATAAACAATCACAATATAGAAATCCAGACACCTAACAAACCAACATCATGACAACAGTCTTCACTGGAAATCTCTCAGCAGGTTATTGTAAAAATGCACCAAGTTCCAGGCACAAGGAATTAAATTAAAATATTAGTCCAGGAAATTGAAGAAAAGACCACATAATGAATTATTCCTTGCATGGGAATCCTGATAATGAATATCCATGCATTACTCGCTACTGTAGTCCCACATGGGCATTTTGATGATTCCCATTTCTCCTTACACACAGATTTCCTGAAAAGTTTTCAATACGTTTTAGAGAAAGGAAATGAATCTTAAATCCGGAATTCTGTCTGGTGCTTGAAATGGATGATTATCATGAGCAGCAGTGTAGTGTCTTGTGATTTAGAAATGATGAGACCCTTTTGGCTTCTGAGGCACTATGTAGAATTATGATGTAAGTGTTAGTGTGGAATGCATTAAAGGATAGTTTAGAATGTTGAGTTCACAATTACACGCAGATGAATAAAGACGTGTAAAACTAACCTATGCGTATGGTACACTGGCTGGGGAAGAGGCTACAACTGGTGACGAGTTGGGGGATAGGTAACCCAAAGATCGACAGTGCTCTTTCAGAGAGTTTGTCATGGTCCAAGCTAACTGCTTGTGTGTGCCACGTGTGTTGCAGTCAAAGTACAAAATCAACAATCAATGCATGTGGAGTCAAAGCACAACTCCAGTCGCTGTAGAAAAGTTAAAAACAATGAAAGTATTACAAAGAAAGCTACAAATTGGTGACCTAGAACCAACTGGTCAGACAGTGCATCAAGGCACTGAGGTGCAACGCAATACCTAATCCAGAGCATTGACAGTAAAAGCAAATACAACAAGGTTTTCAAAGAGCATCTATTAATAATCACAGGTTGCAAGATAATGTTACAAGTTGGAAGTGGTGAAGACACAGTGCACACAAAAAGATGTAAAAAATCAAACAACAGTTATTTACACACCATCACCTGAGTAAAGTGAGCTGGTACAACTTCAGGACAGGGTGCCACAACCCAGGTATCACAGTGGTTGTGCTTACCAAGCTGTTGAAAATCCAAATTAACCAAAGATATCTTTAGAGCTATGGAAGACTGATGATCCAGAGGCCAGCACATGTCACACCCTTAGAGATAGGTCACACAAACCAATTCAGGATGAACCACCGAGGGTGCCAAAGAGAGCTCCACCCTCAATATAAGTAAGGCTCCCTATTTTCAATTTTTATGGATTTTTTCAGATAAATACAGACAGAAAACAATGTGTTTTCTGTCTGCATTTATTTTTAAAAGTGGATAAATGCAGAAAATGTACTTCCTTTAAGTGACTCTTTGTGCTGTCTTTCATGAATTATAGCCCAACAGCTGAGCAGATAGACAGCATGGGAAATTTAAAAACAGGAAGTAATTTCTTTAAATAACTGCATGTATCAACATACATTTGTGGTATAATACTAATATTAGCCAATGGAAGTACTGCAAAGTAATATTTGGCAACTTAAATAGCTATAACTTGACAGAAATCAAAGTATGAGTGCGTGTCTATCATTTACATAAATATGGAAATGTACAGTTGTACAACTATATTTATACGCAGAACATAAAATAAATATGGATAAATACAGATAAAATGCCCCAAAAATAAATATGGATAAATACAGATGGAAAAGTAAAAAAAGAAAATACCATAAAACCGGGAGCCCTAAATATAATCCACTCCCAGAAATTATTACAACGCTGCCTCTTTCCTGAATCCACCATCACAGTTCGGATTCCACCAAAAAGCTAAATATTTGCGATAGATGGACTTCTTGATAGAGACATTTAATGATTTCATTGATGCACTTGAAGAGACTGATAACAAAAAGACTATCAAGTAACTCGAAAATCTTGTTGGTGATAGTGTAAAAGAAGTCTTAAAGAAAACGCAGTGAACTGATGAAGACGTCACATATCGTCAGAATTAAGGAGTGCTGAATGTCAAGTTTAATCCAATGCCAAATGCTGATTATGAATGATCTATCTTCAAACAAGAGTGCCATGAAAGTTGGTGAAACCATTGATGAATTTGTTGAGAGACTCTACATACTCATCAGACATTGTAAGTTCAATGAATTCAATGATAAAGAAGCTCTGCATCTGAAAGTTGTTGACTGATAAACTCTTAGTCTGAAGCTAGTGCTTATGGTAGCCAAAGCTGAAGAGCATGCTGATCAATAAGCTGCTGACTTGGAGGCCAGAGGTGCTCAGACCGAATCTGTCATGAGTGTGAAAAGTAAGCCTAAACAAAAGACTGAAGGGCACAAACTGGTATCCACACATAAAAGTAAGTTGTGTTTTAGATATGGATTTCAGTTTCTACACAAAGGTAAATGCACTTGGACAGATATGCAAAAGCTATGGGAAGGAGAACAATTGTGTGAATGTTTGCAATGAGAAGGATAAAGCAAGTGCATTGTGGCACAAAGACAAAATAGCTGCCAGTATGCTCCAGAAGCCACGTTCGACGCAAACCCACAAGGCCAAGAGGCAACATCAGTTGAGATGAATCGACACTGAACAAAGTCGATCGTTATCTAAATGATTGTCAACAGTTCTTCTGTATCAAGTGAAAGTGATGAAAATGATTGTGCCCTGTCGATGTTTACCTCAGAAAAGCACACGCATGTTGGTTTGGCCACTTGTGAAGAAAATGTCCATCTAGAAAAGTTCACCATGCTAAAGTACCAACGTCATTAAAACATTGTCTGAAGATTACACTGAAAGTAAATGGTTGTTTGATACTTTTCATCATCGACAGTAGTGCATTGATCAACATTATGCCTGAGGAGTAAAACAATGAACTATCTCCATTGCTGTAACTTGCGCCATCGAAAACCAAAATAAACACTTGGACTGCATCAAGGCCCTTAAAAAGTCAGGTTCATTTGTAGCAACAATGAAACCCAAGAAAACAAAGATAAAAATCCCCATCCATGTGCTTCAGGGGCAGGGCACCACATCAGGTACCTGCCTACTTAGTTTCAGCACAACCTCTGATATGGGACTGATTTCCGTGAATTACAGCATGAATGCTCACCACAAATAGTAAGTCAGTCCCATTCTTTATTTCATTGTTTGGGGAAAGTTAAGAATAGGAAAGTAAAGTTGCTAATCAATGAGGATGTCTGCCCTGTTGCTCAGAGACATAGACAAATTGTTTTTTATTTGCAGGAAGCTGTTGAAAAAGCACATGAATCATTACTTGAGCGTCACATTATTAAGCGTTCAACTGGTCAACCGCCATGGGTTTCTCCCATTGTGTTACTATCTAAAATGGACAGTAAAGGAGCTGTGTGCATATGCTTTGACAAGAGTCAGGCAAACAAGACAATTGAACAAGAACGACTTCCAGGTCCACATATTGCTGACTTAATAAAGCAAATAAATGATGCAAATGTCTTCTCTTGCCTTGATTTAAAAAAAGGCCATCATCAGAGCTTGAAGAAAGTTGCAGGCACATTACAATCATTTTGACACATGTTGGTCTATTGTGACACAAACGACTAAGTTTTTGTGTGTCATCCACTTCTGAACTGTTTCAAGACCCCATTGACATATCATACTGCCTATCAGAGCTACACAAAGAGAACATAATAAAGCTCTTACACAAGTATGTTGTTTGCTTGCTGAATCAGGATTGACTTTGAATGCAGACAAGTGTGAGTTCCGTAAGACAAAGCAAAAATTATTCAGCCATATCTTTTCTGATGGGTGTATGGCACCTGATCCTAGATCAGAAGCTTAAACACTATCTGCCTGCTAAGAATCTACGAACAATGGATAAAGGACAACTTACAACCTGCATCAGATGCTTAAGGTGCAGAGGCAGATCTTTTTCATATTTGGCCATTACCTATTGGTATTGTGTTTCTTTCTATATTTGCACCTGCACTAACTATTCCAAATTCAAAAAATTACTAAAGACGTTGGGCCGGATGTACACCCCTAATTTGCATTTGAAACGGGTTAGTGACCTGTTTGCGCATGCAAACCCGAACAGGGCCATGTACAATTCTCATTTAGCGAGTCGCAATTTATTTGCAACTCCTTGAATAGGAATTGCGACTCACTATTAGGAAGGGTCGTTGCAAGGGCATCCCTCTCTAATAGGGACTCTCTACCCCATGTATGAATGTTTTGCAACTGCAATTGCGGTCGCGAAACACTCGCAATATACCGCCATCTTCAAGAGGGTGATAATATACTCGCTAATGGGAAGGGGTCCCCAAGCGACCCCTTCCCCTTTGCAGATGCAGAAAAAAATTTAGGGACCACTACATGCCCTTAGAAATTTAACTAAAACATTTCATTTTCTTTTCTTAAATGCATCCCGATTTCCTTTAAAAGCAGTCCCAGACATGGAGGTCTGCTGAGATCAGCAGGCCACCATCCCTGGGAGGGCGAGCCATTCTCAATGGGGTCGCAAATTGTGAGTCCCTCAGGAATGTTCATGAGGCATGCAATTTGCAGCCCCATTGGAATCGTAAACAGTGTCTCAGACACTGTTGTACATGGCATTTTGTGACTCGCAAATTGCGACTTGCAACCAAGCGCAATTTGCGAGTCGCAAATTGTCATGGTCGTACATGTGGCCCTCTCTTAGTCTAATTTTGCCCTTAGGTCCTGATGCTTGTGTTTATCCATAGTGCCGAGATACCCCGTTGGGGGGATTGATGCATGATATTAAGTTAAAATAACATACCAAAATGCTAAAGTACAATTGCTGCCTAACGCTGAGCCCCCACAAGATGTTTCTATGGTGTGTTCATTTCTTGGCATGGCCAGTTACTGTTCCAGATACCTATTGTTGCGAAAGCAAGCACCCACCCGACCTCTATCACTTTACCATTGGCTTACTAAAGCTCAAAACCTGGGGCAAATTCAAGAACTTGTCTTCACATATCACTATCTGTAGTTATGATTTCATTTTTTATTTGGAAAAAAAAATTTCTTTAATTTTTTTTTAACTTTATATTTTTGTATAAACATTATCAAAGACACATTTCCACAATTCTAAATTGACTTGAACAAAACATTTCATTTTATAGAATAATCACAATACACTTTATTTACTTTTCCAAATAATGTTGTTCAAACAAATTAAGCGCATAAATCTAACAACTGCAGGCCCCAGCAATCATAACCCATTCAAAAACTCCACAATCATACACCATACTATCACTATCATTCTGCCCCCCAGACCAACACTGCATGCACAGATGAAAAAACTTAGGGGTTGCCACCCTCTTGAGCTGTGCTTGAGTCTGGGGTATCACAATCTCCGGCCAACGTACGTTTCAATGGACAATCTCACTAATCTCTATCTTCATCAGGACCATAAAAATTTTTGTATACCGATTTTTAACGGGTAGAAGAAATTGGGGGATCTAATGAAAAACTTGAATTGGTGCTCCAATAAGCACTGTACTGGTGAGAATATTATGTCTTCTATGAGACAACTGTCACTTAATGTTCAAAACCATTTCTTCTCGTAGTTCTCATCCTCATTCAAGTCCGCCGTGGCGCGGGGGGGACTAGGGGGTGGGCGTGGTGCTTCGGTGCTCATGACGGCTCCATGCCATCATGAGTCACGGGCGGCCTGTACTCATGATGGCGTGGTGCCGTCATGACCCCGCCCGCTCATTAATTCACCCACACAGGCGGGAAATTAGTGCCGCATAGGTGGAGCGGCAGCGGCTCCACGCCGTCATGAGCACGCGCTTACCGAGACTCATGACGGCGTGGAGCCATCATGAGCATCCAAGGGGTTAAGCGCTATTCCTGCATAGCACAGTGGATATATATGCACATTTGTCTCAAACAGTATTTGCTTACTCACAACCTGAAAAAAAAGAAAACTTAGCTGTGGTATGGGCTTGTGAACATTTTCGATGTCTTCCTGTATGGAAAGCCTTTAATGCTAATAACTGATCATCAAGCATTGTTGACTATATTTGGCAATCTAAATGCCAAAATGCCTCCTCGAATTGAACGGTGGGGAGTACAGTTACATGAGTATAAGTACACCATAGTGCATCATCAAGAGAAATAGCAGAACCCTGATGACTACTTATCCCGAGTACCTATACAAGGAAATGGTACTCCCTTCAAGACAGCTAAGGCCTATATAAATGTTATTTTAAAATCAAACACACGTCTATTTAATTAGCCCAGATTATCACTGCCACAAGCCATGATGGTTACATGTTAAAGCTGATCGATATAATTACATATTAGTTGTGGAACCAACACCCTCAACCGATCACCTGTGATGGTGAATATCAAAAATACAAAAATGTCAATGATGAATTATCCATAGTTCAGGAAGGATTTATCCTGTGAGGGTCAAGCATTCTGATTCTGGAGATTCTAAGGCAGAAACTAATTGAAGTGGCAAATGAAGTACATCGTAGAATTGTTGCCACAAATCAAGCTCTCCGGGACCGGGTCTGGTTTCCTTATCTTGGTGACAGGGTTGAAAAGGAATTAAAGGGCTGTCATCTATGAAACTGCCTTTCTACAAAAACTACTCACCACCCTTTGAACATATCAAAAATTTCAAAGAATCCCTGGGAGGGATAGCCATTAACTTTTTAGGTCCACTCGACAATGGACATCACCTGCTGGTGATTATGGACGAGTATTTGCGATTTCCAGTAATTGAAGATCTTTCATAAACTACAGAAGAACAAGTCATTGAAAGACTAGATGGCTTCTTTGAGACATGGGGTATTCCAGCCATAGTGAAGTCTGGCAATGGCCTGCATTTCAGTAGTGAGAAATTAAAGATTTCTTGGAGCATATGAATATGAAGCATCAGAAGAGCACATCTTTGTGGCCGCAGGCCAACTGACTTGGTTATTGGTTTAGTACACTAAAAAAAGTGGTGCATTGTGATAATCTTGAGAAGCTCGATTTGAAAACTGTTCAATTCTACCTTGAGAGATTATTGTTCAACACCCCATTCATCCAAAGGTGAAAGTCCTGCAACATGGATGTTTGAGAGAGCAGTGAGCACCAAGTTACCGCAATGGATCAATCAGAGAAAGAGAGATGAAAAAGCAACTCAGAAAGACTTTTTGAACAAACAAAAGATGAAAACATATGCTGACCAAAGAACATTATCTTTAGGAAAGAAGATAAAGTGCTTGTACGACAGTTGTAGAGTAGAAAACCTGATGCCAAGGGACACATGGTGACTGCCCAGTGCCCTGGGAAGTCTATTACCAGAGACGCTTATCACTTTAGGTCTTTAACTAATCATTTATCAGATCTAACTTTTGAAGGAGAGACTGGGTCAAAACCAACAGTTACTGCTGTTACCTCTACCTGCTGACTCAGATCTTGGACATTGGTGATGACAGTTTCCAGGTCAGAGAACAAGATTGGGTCAACAAATAAAGCACCAAACACATTTATTGAAGAGATTTAATTGCATATGTCCTTCTATATATTTTGTAAAACGATTAAATGGTTATTTAACTGAGAGGGAAATGTAGTGTCTTCTGAGTTAGACCGGATAAACCCTTTTTGCTCCCTACTACTCCAGAGCTCATCCTTTGGTGTACTACAATATTGACACAGGAGACAGTATCCCTGTGCAAAAAAACATCTACAATTTGTTAATGAGCGGGCAGACTTCACGGACAAGTAGTCCAAAAAGCTGGAGTTAGAGGTGATTGAGCAATCTAACAGCCCTTGGTCCAGCCCAATGTCACATGCACGCAAAGCACACTGCCGGTCACCAGCCCAGAACTTACGTTCTTTGTGAATTATAGAGGTCCCAATTCTGTCTCAAAGACTGACACACACACGATCACACGAGCTGCTGAGCTCATTGTTCATTTGGTAGCTAAGTAAATAGCATGTAGGGCACCCGTTCCTACTCAGATATTTGTTTCAGCAATTCACCAATATTAACAGCTTACTTAAGTGAGCTCCATAAATGTTTCTTGGTGCAAATGGTTTATTCTCCAGTGGGTACACAACTACAGAATTATATGCTGCCAGAATATTGTAAAAAAATAACATTGAACAGAAATATTGTGCCCCAAATATCCTTTTAGTAGTGCCCCATTGTAATTAATGATTGAAAATCTAAACCTATTGGTAAAGTATTTTTATGAATGATATTTAGGACACATTATTTCGCATATAACCATACTGAATATCAGCCAGTTGATTTCATACAAGCATGTCTCCTGCTGGCTAGAGGGCTATCATTGCATTTTCTGTCATCCAGCTACAGTGGAAGTAATACCACTATATTTCCCATCATCCATCTACACAGAAAGTGACATCTCTTGTTTCCCAAAAAAGCATCTTTAAAAGAAGAAGAAAGGCAAAAGAACTTTATTAATATTCAGATATCTCCACAGGGCATGGCATCACTGCGTTTCCCTTCATCCTTTTAAAAATGAAGTAATATTACTTCCTCTATTCTCCCTGCTTCATTCAACTCTTCAGGGTATTCCATCACCCGGACATCTGCAGCAAAGGGTAGACATGACAAGGGAATTGGCTTTTTGATCCTGTGAGGTTAGAAACCCCTGCTCCACTGAACTATTCATTGTAAGATGAATCATGTAACTCACCAAGCACTCTGTATTGATAGTCCCCACAATCACACCTAAACCTAGATGACCCAAACATTCACGTAGCATTCACATGATAAATTGACCCAACCTCTTACACACCTGCTCTAACTACCACTTACCCTCAAACTACAAAACACACATTGCAACTCATGTTCATTAACTCTTGTTCACGCATCAGACATCCCAGACTTCATCAACTATCACAAGCTTTATGCCTTCTTCGTCACAAAATTATAGTTCACTCTCAAATCCTCACACACCCAATATATTTTTCCTCCCACAGGCTACAGAGTCCATCATGTGGCTGCGTACATAAGAAGGGAGGAAGCCTTTCTTACATCCAAAATTCCACCTAGGTCTGCTCCCTGGGAATCTAACACTACATGGAGCTGCTGACATACAATTTCCTTCTCTCTGCAACTCAGATCATCACCTTCTATTAAATCTACAGGGATCTAGGGCAGAACAAGGACTTCATTCATGAAGTTCCTGATCTCCTCACCACTTTGTCCATTAAATATGCCTGCACCACACTCGCAGGTGACTTCAACCTGACAGACAAAAAAGCTCTAAAAGAACAGGAGACTAGCTCTTCAGCCTCATTGACTCACTCAATGTGGTATAGTGTGTCATACAACCAAGACACTCCAAAGGCCACATCCTCAATCTTATCTACTCAACATCAACAATTGCAGCGGGCATGATGCGACGAATCCGGTCTGTATGAGGAGGAAGGCAGACTTGTATGGATTACGGTGCGTAGGCTCTGTAGGAAGTCTGTTCTGGCAAAGGCACGGTGCGATGATCTTTGGAGTTGCGACAATGACAGGGATGACGCTCGCAGCGACGTGATGCGGTCCGCAAGCAAGCGGTGCGGCGATCTCACCCAGCGACGACAGGCTCTGCGGCGACACTCGCAGCAATGGTAATCTTCCCGCACCGGTCTGGTGCGTCCCGCAAACGAAGGGTGTGACGGCTCTGGCAGCGGCAACAGGCGCTGCGACAATCTCGTAGCGGCGGAAATTTCCTTGCACTGTTGGGGATGCGCTCCGCAAGCAAACGATGCAACAAAACTTACAGAAGTCTTTAAAAGCTTGGTGTCCAGCTTCCCAACACAGGTACAACTTCTAGAGGCACTACACATGGGCCACGCACTCCAGGAAAGACAGAACTCTCTCAGTAGAGTTCTGGGAAGCTGGGGGTGAAGTCCTTTTGTTCCCGGGACTTCAGAACAGGGAGCCAGCTCTTCTCAGGCCCTTGGCGATTCCTTCAAGCAAGGGGGCACAGCACAAAGCAAAGTCCTTCCCCTTTCCTTGGCAGCAAAGCAACAGCAGGTCAGTCCAGCAGAGCAACAGCAGGACAGTCTTACTTCTTCAGATTCAGCTTTCTCCTTGGCAGAGGTTCCTTTTTTATTCCAGGATGATCTAATTTTCTGTTGTCAGGGGTCCTGTACTTATACCCCTAAAAATCTTTGTTTTCTTTGTGCAAGTGGGCCCTGAGCCCGATCTGAACCAGTTCTGGGTGTTCCTTGAGCACTTTGTTTTTCTGGCTTCTCCTTTCCTTTCAGAGTGAGGGGCAGGGTTGGCAGCCGCCCAGCAGGAGTAGGAGCCAGCATTGTGGAAGGCAGGCACAGCCCTATTCAGGCCCAGGTGCTATCCCCTCCCACCACTCAAGCTGCAGATGCAGTCATTCAGCCTAGGGCTGACTCAGCCAGCCTCCTGGGGGCTCCCCAGCCTCTGTCACTCTCAAACCAGAAAGTCAATTCACAAACAGGCCAAGGCACACAGAAAGGTCAGACAAGAGAACAGCTACTTTATAAAAGTGCTGTTCTCAAACACAGGATTTAAAAACAACCTTTGCTAAAAGATGTGTTATTAAATTCTGAGTTCAGGGATACCACACTTTTATGTCCTATCTTGTTCCTAGGGGAAGATATGTTGGTAGCCACTGTAGCCAGCATCCCCCCGGATAGCCTATGGAGCAAGATAGCCTTACAGTAGTGGAAAACGAAAATGGCTGCCATTCACTACCAGAGCATGTCACCTGCAGTAGTACATGCTCAACCTTTCATATACACTGCACCCTGCCCAGGGGGGTACCTTTGTCCTTCCATAGGGGTGACCAATGTGCACAGAAAGGGAAGGGTTAGGCCTGGTCAGTGGGGATACTGACCAGGAGGACATGGCAGTTTACAGACTGCACACAGGCACTGTGGTGGCAGGCCTGAGACACCATTTTAGGGCTACTTGTGTGGGTGGCACAATCAGTGCTGCAGGCCCACTAGTAGCATTTGTCATCACCAGCCCTGGCACACCCAGTGCACTTTACTAGGGACTTCTTGGTGATACAAATATGTCAATCATGTATATCCAATTTACACTGAGAGCATATGCACTTTAGCACTGATCAGCAGAAGTAAAGTGCTTAGAGTCCTATTGACAACAGACACGGGTCAGGAAAAATAAGGGAGGAAGAAGCAAAAAGTTTGGGGATGACCCTGCAAGAAGGGCCAGTTCCAACACACGCTCAGTGGGAAGTGATCGGTTAGTGCAATCTTGTGTGTACAGAAATTAAAAATGGAGCCTGCGCAGTGGTTTGACAATAAAACATGGTAAATTATGCTATTATTAGTGGACCATTAAAAGTTTACTTTCTATGCGCATAGGTATTGCAATTCCATTTTCTAATGACAAATCAAATACAAATATTAATTTGTTTAATTTGTTACCATATATGCTGTGTCTTCTATATTTATCATTCGCAGATCTTCCTTGACTGTACATTGCACTGACGTTTAATAAAGTCCTCCCTCCCCCATAGGAATGCAATATACTTATTTTTATCCTCGATAATGCGCTCTAGGTCCTTGCATACTTCCTGTAGCATTTCAGTTATTACTCTCAAGGTACCATTATTGTAAAAATTAATTATTACTAAGCTAGCGTACCCTTTTGCGCTACACACCATTACTTGATAGAATGAATTGTTTGCCATAAAGTCAATTTTAGTGAACTGTAGAGTATCCGCTATATATGTACACACACCCCCTTAGCCCTTCTATGAGTTGAAGGTATTGCTTGGGTAAAGTATGACCTATACCCATTTATATGGATAACCTCTGTAAGCCATATCTCTTGCAGAGATATGATTTGATATTCCCTTATAAAATCTAATCATTCTGTGGATTGTATTTTACCACGTAGTCCCCCCATGTTCCAGAACAACCATCCAAAGGATTCGGTTTTGCATAGAACTTCTTTCTATAAATGAGTATCTTTCATATGGGCTTGTCTGTTCTGGTTAGTTAATTGGGAAACTATTTGTTTCCTCAATAAAAAATATCTTCCTGTGTTGTCAAAGGGTTCATGAAAATACTTGTACCCGCTAAGTTTTCACTGTCAAGGCTTAATTGTAATTTGTCATCTCCTATCAAAATTATCCCCTCCTTAAGTCAATCAAGACCATCCAGCATAGTTAAGCTTTGAAACCTGTTATAAGTCAGGATTGTGATGTTTATAAAGCTCGATCTCTGTTCATACCTTTGCTGTGGACGAAGAGTATATCTATGGTTTGGGGGCTGATAGAAATAGCCGAGAGGGCATGATAAAATGCCATTTCCATAAGAACTAGAGACTCCAGTCCTATTTATTACTGCACCCACCAACTGAAGACATCTAAAGTTCAGTACTACACAATCACCACCCTGGTTTTTTTTCCCTCTCCCTACTCACTTGACTCTCCTGACCATGCTAAAATCTCTAAACAGTTGGTCGGTAAAGGCTGTTCTCACACTCTAGCCAATTTAGGGCCTTATTTCTCAGTGATATCTAGTTCTCTTTATCTTTAGTGGGGAGAGAGTGCACGTTAGTCAAAACTACCACGTAGGGGGCATCTGCTGGCAGAAGGTCCAAATGATCAGAAATATTTTCCATTGGTTCTTCAACTAGGTTATTAGTCGCTGGGATTTCCAGAGTGCTTCCATTCTCACTTCCCTTCTCGTATCTATTCCTGTCCCCTCCACTTGGCCTTAACTTAACCCCCTCTTATATTTCTTGTACCTTCATTGTTTGTGGGATAAGTGGTGGAACCTCTTAATAAACGAGTCTTAGTGTTATGATCACTTGTAGGTTCAACTAGTACTGAGGGAGGTGGAAGGAGATCCCCTTTGTAAAGAGCCTTCTGTTTTTGGCCTGCTGAAAAGATTGTCAAAAGTTCTAGACAGGAGTTAGTTCTTCCTTCGACTTTAGTTTCTTTCACATGCGGATCAAGTATTTGAAAAGCCTCCATTAAGCATCTAATTTTTTAATTATTATGTGAATATTTCGGAATGAGAGGGTAGTTGATGCAATTACCTCAGTCTGACCCAACCCCTGAATGAGAGAACTACCCTTCTTTTTCCTAGAAGAATCTCTGCTGATTGAGGCGGATACGTTATGAGGACGAGCTTCTTTTTTAACCCGTTTTGGTGGGGGGAGTTAGATTTAGTTGGGGAGATACTGTCATCTATATACTGTACACATCCATTTACGCTATTAACCACTTCCCCTTTGTTCTCCCTCGTACTTCCTTTGCTTGTTATCTTGCCTCCCGTGCTATCCATAATGTTTACATGAACCCCCTCCATTGAATTTTTATCTTAGTGGCTCCATCACTCTCATTCTCCTCTCTGGGTCTACTTTCTATAATAGCATTGCCACCAGTCTCATGATCTTTAGTAGGGGGTCTATACTTTAGTATTTATGCCCGTTTCACTTCCCCCTCCAGATAGCAAAGATTCTCCACTGTCGAGATCTGCTTTTCTATGGATCCCATTGCACCAGTAATATATTTTAATAATGATTATTGTGTCTTGTCTGGGGAGGGTGCTTTTCTCCCAGTGGCTAGCGGCCACATGCATCATTGTTGCCGTTTGCGATTTCTTAATTGCAAAAATTAAGGAATCGCAATTAAGAAATCGCAAAAGGCTATGCATTAAGAAATCAAAATTTTTTTGCGATTTCTTAAAATTCCTTAATTGCGATTCACAATTTGCAAATCGCAATTAAGGAATCCCTTCCCATTGAGTCCTACAGGCCTAGAGGCCCATAGGAATGAATGGGAAGTAATTTTCAATTTGCGATTAGCAATTTGCGAATCGCAAATTGAAAATGCAATTTCAAGGGTGCAGGGGGGTCGTAAGGACCCCTCCTGCACCCTTGAAATATAACTTTAAGTGTATTTATCACACACACATGCCCCAAGGGCATGTGTGTGTGTAAAATGAAACTTTCAAAAATGCACTTTTGTGCATTTTTTAAAGTTTTCGCAAATTACCATGAAGGACAACTTCATGGTAATTTACCTCTCCCTATTTGCGAATTCGCAAATTTCAAATGTTCATGAATTGCATTTAAGAAATCTCAAGTTGCGATTTCTTCAATGCAATCGGAATTTTAGAAATCGCAACATGATTGCGATTTCTAAAATTGCGAAAAACGTGATGCATCCCAATTTTGTCAATTGCATTCGCAAACGGCCGAAAATTGTGATTCGCACCGTTTGCGAATGCAATTGACAATGATGCATGTGCCCCTAGATGCTTTAGTTTGCCCATATTAGCGATACATTTCTCTAATGCTTCTATTGTATAGTAAGTTTAAAAAAGTGGTCGAGGGAGGTGGAGCTCACTAGTAAACAGCAGCCTGAAGGAACATATAGGGCTTATCAGGCTTATCACACTGTCACAATATAGCTCAAATGATCAAGTATTTGCCCACCCACCTAGCTTCTTGTGTGTTAGTCACCTGGGTGAAACTACCCTTCACACTTAACCCCCTCCCCTCACCACACAGTACATTTATGGCAACGAAAGAATATATTAAGAAACAGCCACATATGCCTTTTAATGTCAGTTGCACTCCTTAGTCCGATGCAAAAATAAATAGGGTTAACGAAGCAAGTCACTAGTGGCAAGCATAACTGGGAGTCTAGGAAAATAAAAACAGAACTCTAACAAGTACCTTGAGCTATGAAGTCCCAATGTCCCCTTCTTGACTGACCATTTTTGCCACTTCCCATATGAGGATACCTTCAGTGGGCTATAAGTTCCGGTGCTTAATTAGCCCTCAAAAACCCTTTGGTCCTAAGGGGCAGGTAAATAGGCAAGCCTTACAGGTTCCGCCGAAGTGTCCGGACGACTTGATCACAAAATCCCCTCCTGATGCCGGACGGGCGCAAGACGGACCCGCCCTTGGCCCGGGTGCTGCCCGGGGGCGTCTAGCCCTGCAGGGGCTGACTGTCAGGCTTAGTCGATCCGGGTCTTCGGAATTGTGCTGAAGATAAAAGGGTTCCACCTCCCGACGTCCCCGGTGTCCGGCTGAAAGCATACAGATCACCAAGGCAGTCGAGCGAGGGAGGGAAAGGAAGGGGACAGCGGGGAGGGAAAGCTGTAACAACAATAGAGGTACACTAAGTATACACACCATGGACTCTATATCTATACACCATAGAATTCCTTCCTTTACCCCCAACTATAGTTTGCCTTAGATCATACCTGGAATAGGAAAAGGTGATGGCTTCAAATACCAGAAGAGATAAGGGAAATACCAGGGACCAAACCTACCATAAGGAAACAAAAAACAGGTTGAGAACACTGAAGCATTGATCATATAACGTGTAACAACTTTCCTCGCATCCTACCAGCGTTATTCAGGTATGTTCTTTGGTCCGAGGATTCCCTGTATCCCCTGTGATCTCTCTTCTGAAGTGAGACAAATTAAAAGGTTGTGGAGAAAAAACGAAGAAGTGGGTAACAAGACGTATTAATACTTCTTAATACGCAATAGTACCCTAGGATTGAATACCCAGCATTTGTACACACACAATGTTTATGTGGCTGAGCGAACAGATCCTGGAAACCATAGAGCCAATGAATAATAATGTCTCCACACGAATAACAGTACTTTACAGGAGCTTTCTCCCAGTCTCTTTCCCCAGGTCAAAAGGAAACTCCCAAAAGGAAACGAAATAAATGGTTGCAGTACATAACCTTCGATGATCCGAGTAGAATAACCACGAGAGCGGAAATCTCAATGCCCTGGAGATTCCAAATGCAAGTCTTGCCACCACACGGAAAACAACACAAGCAGAAAGTGTCTCACAGCCTGAAACGGCGGAAAGACCAAATTGCAGTGCAAGGCTCCCCACGCGCTGCTCCGCTGCAACAGAAGAGTTGAACCCAACTCAACACGGGCTACACACGAAAAATGAGTGATGAAATGCAGTTCAAACACTTACTTCATCAGTAGCAGAAGGTTCGCCACCATACCTGATTCACGGAGTGAATAATCAGCAGCGTCTGTCTCCCTCGCTGCCTGTTTATTTCCTGGTTGTGTGCGTCGCCACACGCCACGCCCCTTACGTCACGGGCATGCCGGGAATTGTAGTTTTCTGGTCTCGCGCCCTAGGGGAAATCACAGAAAAGCAGAGGCAGCGGCACACATACCATACCGATCATGACACTGACAAAGTAATGTATGCGCCTTCTGGGCGCTGCAGTAGTGATGACAATGGCACCAGGGAATCTGGGAGATGGAGTCCTGGCTCCTCACTCCACTCCCGCTCCCTCTGGCGCTAGCGTTGGGTTTTCGTACAGTCTTCCCGGCAGCAGGGTAAAATTGGTTGCACGCTGGCTGCGTTCGCAGTCTCCTGGCTCTACCTGGTTTTCCCAGGTCAACTTGTCAATAATAAAAGCTCGATGAAATATCCAAGTTTCTTAGTTTTCAGTTCTTGAAAGTCATGTGAGTGAATAGTTAAAAAAAACTAAGGAAACAGGCTCCTTAAGCACTGTTCCTCTCTTTTAAATGTCACAGATTAATAGTTAAATCCAAGCATGTAAGGAAACTTCAAGTGCAAGGTCAAAAGGTCAAAGAAATGAAGACATGGCAAGGAAGAAATGCAGGGCACATAGCTTGTCCAAGTCTCTGCCGCTGACTCAGGAATCCCCTTGAGGCCACTCTGCAGCTGAAAGGAGGAATCCCCTTGCTGGCCTATGACAGCGGGGGGAACAGGAACCTCCTGGAATGCTGAAAGTAAGCCAAGCACAGGCATGTGCGAGGCTTGTCTATTTATAGGCAAAGGGACAGGTGTTTGCAAACATGAAGCAAACCCCGGCCATCCACATGCTGGAACACAAGGTTTGCCACAGGGAAATAACAATGCTGAAACCAACAAGCATTGCTACCTACAATAAACAAGTACTGCTAAAACCGAGGACATTTAGGCTGCACATAAACACTACTCCTGCAGGCGAATGAAGAAGCAGCATTTATGGGGCTGGAAAATACACATGGGCAACCAAGAAGCCTAATGTGTAGGCACCCATAAAGCATGGCGGTTTCTGGGACTGGCGTGGTTCCCTGACATAGACAAAGTTGGACTCCTCTCTCACCCTGTCAACTCCATCTGTGATGCCAACATTCTTCTATTCTATTCTATTCTATTCTATACGGAATTTGTTAAGCGCACGGTCACCCAGGGGTTTCATGGCGCTGAAGAAAGCAGATGGTAAAAGGTAAGTGAGAGAGCAGATGGTGTAATGCCCTAACCGTACGCTTGTTTAAATAGCCAGGTCTTCAAGGCTCGTCTGAACTCTGTCAGCTTGGTGCAGCATCGGATGGACAAGGGCAAGGAGTTCCAGGTCTTAGGGGCAAGATGTGCGAAGCTGGATCCGCCGAGTCGTTTCTTTTTGAAAGTCGGCACCGTGAGGAGGGACAAATGGGTGGAGCGAAGCTCACGGGTAGGTTCATATTTGTTGATAAGTTGGTTGATGAACCTGGGGCTCTTTCCGTGGAGAGCCTTGAAGATTATACAGCCTGTCTTAAAAGTGATCCGATGGGTGATGGGGAGTGCAGTGTAGACTTCTTTTAGGATGTGCGGAGGACAGGGATCGTTGGGTGAGCCAGATTTTACTCGGTTCATTAGCTCCAGTAATTTGGGTGGTTCGATGGGGGGGATATCCTGAAGAGTGTTAGGATTTCTGCAGATATCCAAGTCGTCTATTACAGTATGGTTGATTTGGATGCTGGTTTTTATGATGTCAATTTTCTCCTTGAAGAAGTTGTTGAGCATGTTGCACATGTCCTGTGAGGCAGGTTGAGAAGGGGAGGTTCTGGTGTCATTACATAGGTCGTTGACGACTCTGAAGATTTCTTGAGATTTGTTTTTCGCGTTGGAAATTTTTTCAGAGAAGAAGGAGGCTTTGGCAGATAGGATTGATACGTTGTAGTTTTTGCGAGCTGTCTTGTAAAGTGCTCTGTCAGCGGCGAGGTAGCCGTGTCTCCACTTCCTCTCCAGTTGACGGAGTTCTAATTTCTGCTTTTTTAGGTCGGCAGAAAACCATTTGTGGGCGTCCATACGGCGGGCGCGGGAGAAATTGGTAAGGGGAGCATGATCATTGCATGCAGAGAAGAGCCATTCGGTATGTGCTTTGTCCATCAGATTGATGTCTGGACCGGGGGTAGGGATGGAGTTGGTCAGGGTGAGGAGGAAATCTTGGAGATTTAAGGATCTCCATTTCCTGACCAACCCCCCCGGAGGTGCATGGTTGTTAAGGTGACCCTGGATGGTGATCGAGAATTGCAATAAGTGGTGGTCAGACCAGATGCATGGTGATGCCATAGGGCAGGAGATGGGAATATTGCGAGACCAGATGTGGTCTAAGATATGTCCTTTTTCATGGGTGGGGATCAAGACATGTTGGTGGAGGTTTAAATTGGAGAGGAGTTCAAAAAGTTCTGTGGCGTGAGGCCCAGCTTCCGGGTCGTTGTACCAATAATTGAAATCTCCTATGACCATGACCTTGTCATAGTCGACGACTAGACCAGCTATTTGCTCAGGCAAGGAGGTAGGGAAGGAGGGCATAGAAGTAGGTGGCCGGTATATCAGTGCTAGCACCATGGTGCCAGTCTCCGTGTCGGATTTGATAACTAAGTTATCTGTGTCTGGTAGGTCTAGGGGAGGTAAGATGGAAAACCTGAGGTCTTTATGAATGATGGCGGCGACGCCTCCTCCGACTTTTCCTGATTTTCTATTAGCAGACAGAATATAATAATCTGATGGTAAAGCCGAGAGTATATCTGGCAGGGAGTCTGTAGTGAGCCATGTCTCCGTGACAAAAAGTATGTCAGGACTATCTGCAGTCAGAAGCAGGAATATATCTAGTTGGTGTTTGGCCAGGGATCTGGTGTTAAGGTAAAGGCAGCGGAGGGTCCGGGAATTAGGTTTTGGGGCAGGCTTACTGTTATTAGGTATTATAGAAGGAATAGGTGCCGATTCCTGTGAGTGATGGTGAAGGAGAATGTTACTTGCCTTAAGGCGGGCGAGAGTGGTTGGGTCCAGGGATTGAAGAGTGGGGTTGTGGAGAGAATGCAGCTCTAGGGAGGAATACCTAATAGGTTCCTCATGAAGCCTGGTCCCTGGGCCCGTCCAGGCGCGGACGGGCGCAGACGGGCTTGCCTTAGGCGCTCCCGCTGCGCTCGTCCGCTGCGCTTCCTGCCGAGGCACATGATGAAGCAGATGGAGGGGGCATGGCCTCAAGGGGGCGTGGCCTCAAGGGGGCGTGGCCTCAAGGGGGCGTGCGGCCGCTGGATGACCACAACAAACAATAGCCGCAGCAGCGCTCAATCGGCTGCGTGATAGGAGGGCGGTGAGAGAATTAGGTAAGCTTTCCAAGGTTCTTAGGTCAACACATTAAAAAGCAAGATATACAAATTACAGTGCAACAATTTTAAAAATAGCGTACCTCCAGAACCCGGCTTTCCGCCTCAGGTCTGGGAATCTGGTTTCTAACTGCGAGTTGCGAGCGGCGCCTTATATCGGGTAGGGGGCGTGGCCTCAAGGGGGCGTGGCTAGCGAGCACGCCTGCGATGGCGGCCGCTGGATGACCACAACAAACAATAGCCGCAGCAGCGCTCAATCGGCTGCGTGATAGGAGGGCGGTGAGAGAATTAGGTAAGCTTTCCAAGGTTCTTAGGTCAACCCATTAAAAAGCAAGATATACAAATTACAGTGCAACAATTTAAAAAATAGCGTACCTCCAGAACCCGGCTTTCCGCCTCAGGTCTGGGAATCTGGTTTCTAACTGCGAGTTGCGAGCGGCGCCTTATATCGGGTAGGGGGCGTGGCCTCAAGGGGGCGTGGCTAGCGAGCACGCCTGCGATGGCGGCCGCTGGATGACCACAACAAACAATAGCCGCAGCAGCGCTCAATCGGCTGCGTGATAGGAGGGCGGTGAGAGAATTAGGTAAGCTTTCCAAGGTTCTTAGGTCAACACATTAAAAAGCAAGATATACAAATTACAGTGCAACAATTTTAAAAATAGCGTACCTCCAGAACCCGGCTTTCCGCCTCAGGTCTGGGAATCTGGTTTCTAACTGCGAGTTGCGAGCGGCGCCTTATATCGGGTATGGGGCGTGGCCTCAAGGGGGCGTGGCTAGCGAGCACGCCTGCGATGGCGGCCGCTGGATGACCACAACAAACAATAGCCGCAGCAGCGCTCAATCGGCTGCGTGATAGGAGGGCGGTGAGAGAATTAGGTAAGCTTTCCAAGGTTCTTAGGTCAACCCATTAAAAAGCAAGATATACAAATTACAGTGCAACAATTTTAAAAATAGCGTACCTCCAGAACCCGGCTTTCCGCCTCAGGTCTGGGAATCTGGTTTCTAACTGCGAGTTGCGAGCGGCGCCTTATATCGGGTAGGGGGCGTGGCCTCAAGGGGGCGTGGCTAGCGAGCACGCCTGCGATGGCGGCCGCTGGATGACCACAACAAACAATAGCCGCAGCAGCGCTCAATCGGCTGCGTGATAGGAGGGCGGTGAGAGAATTAGGTAAGCTTTCCAAGGTTCTTAGGTCAACCCATTAAAAAGCAAGATATACAAATTACAGTGCAACAATTTTAAAAATAGCGTACCTCCAGAACCCGGCTTTCCGCCTCAGGTCTGGGAATCTGGTTTCTAACTGCGAGTTGCGAGCGGCGCCTTATATCGGGTAGGGGGCGTGGCCTCAAGGGGGCGTGGCTAGCGAGCACGCCTGCGATGGCGGCCGCTGGATGACCACAACAAACAATAGCCGCAGCAGTGCTCAATCGGCTGCGTGATAGGAGGGCGGTGAGAGAATTAGGTAAGCTTTCCAAGGTTCTTAGGTCAACCCATTAAAAAGCAAGATATACAAATTACAGTGCAACAATTTTAAAAATAGCGTACCTCCAGAACCCGGCTTTCCGCCTCAGGTCTGGGAATCTGGTTTCTAACTGCGAGTTGCGAGCGGCGCCTTATATCGGGTAGGGGGCGTGGCCTCAAGGGGGCGTGGCTAGCGAGCACGCCTGCGATGGCGGCCGCTGGATGACCACAACAAACAATAGCCGCAGCAGCGCTCAATCGGCTGCGTGATAGGAGGGCGGTGAGAGAATTAGGTAAGCTTTCCAAGGTTCTTAGGTCAACCCATTAAAAAGCAAGATATACAAATTACAGTGCAACAATTTTAAAAATAGCGTACCTCCAGAACCCGGCTTTCCGCCTCAGGTCTGGGAATCTGGTTTCTAACTGCGAGTTGCGAGCGGCGCCTTATATCGGGTAGGGGGCGTGGCCTCAAGGGGGCGTGGCTAGCGAGCACGCCTGCGATGGCGGCCGCTGGATGACCACAACAAACAATAGCCGCAGCAGCGCTCAATCGGCTGCGTGATAGGAGGGCGGTGAGAGAATTAGGTAAGCTTTCCAAGGTTCTTAGGTCAACCCATTAAAAAGCAAGATATACAAATTACAGTGCAACAATTTTAAAAATAGCGTACCTCCAGAACCCGGCTTTCCGCCTCAGGTCTGGGAATCTGGGAGTCTTCTAAATATTGGTAACAATTTTGGGAAAGCTTTGGGAATATCCATGTCCCAATTAAAACACGCAAATGAAAACCACAGCTTCAGTACCCTAGTAACCTAAAGATCTTGCTGAAAATAAATAATCCAAATGCAGACAGGAAAGAAAATGGAAGAAAAACAACATTCCTGATGACCTCATGATACTCCACACATGATCCTCCAGAAATCATGCAGACAGCTCATCACAATGGCTAAAGCAAAGCACTATACCAACACCATAACTGAAGTCACCAACAGAGCAAGCAATCAAGCACTACATCAACACCCTGTTGGACGCAGCTATACCTCATTCCACAGAAAAGTTCAGTGCCAGCAGTGTGGTGCTTTTCAGTCAAAAATTATAGAAAATCCGGTAGCATGTCAACATCGCCAAGCCTTTTGCCTCATTTTGACGTAGGATTTCACAATGGTCATCCTTGAAAGCCCTATCTCTTGCTGATATCACCGATGTACTCCACTCCCTCAAAGCCACTTCACACTTGTCAATTGCTTCTTCACTTAAGACTCGCCCTAGAAACTCCAAGACAGGCTAGATTCTCCCACTTACAAAGAAAGCAACACTAGACCTCTAGGACCTCAACAACTACCAGCTTATCACTCAACTACCATTCACCTACAAGATAATTGAAAAATCTTTGTTCATCTACAAGATCACATTAATGCTAACATCTACTGTACGACTACCGGCCTGAATTCAGATTACTGTGCTGAATGGAGACAGCTACCTTGCACATTGTAATGATGCCCTCCTTACCACCAATGAAGTTGACTCTGCCTCCTGATATTGCTGGACCTCTTAGCTGCCTAAAACACAGTTGACCATCACACCCTCTTGTGCATTCTGGAGTCGTAAATGGGATTCTTCAGCAGTGTTCTTCAATGGTTGTCCTTCTACCGTTACAACCGACTCCGGTTTGTTCACATGGGGATACCCAGGTCCATAAAGATCACTATTGCCTGCTGAGTACCCCAGGACTCCATACTGTTTCCTGTGCCAGCCTCTACATGGAGCTACCTTGCACTCTACTCACAGATAACGCCATGAAGATTCACCAATATGCAGACACAAAACCATGAATGAAATTCTCCTCTGCTTCAGACATCCAACATCTGAAGCACTGCTTACACTTCATCCAGATGTGAAAGTCCAGCAGCTACCAGAAGCTCACCCCAAACTCCCTGTATGCCTCCACATTTTTCCTGTCAATTAGTCTTGCTATTCTGTTAATATGAAGGCAATAAACATATGCACTTCTTGCAATACCTTTTGTCTAGACATTTAGGCCAGATGTTTAAAGCTTTTTTTCATTCGCACTAATTGAGAGGGTTAGAAGCCCCACTCAAACAATAAACACAATCTTTGTCAGGCCGAACCACGGAAGTCAGTGCATTTATCCATGTTTAACCATCTAGTACCTATGCATAAAGCAGTCAGGCTTAACTTAGAGACATGTGTAAAGTATTTATGCAGCACACTAACCGTAATAAAGTGCAAAATACAACAAAAGTAAAATCCCAACCCTATTTAGAAACATAGAGAAATGTTTAATAAATAAAATGACCCCCAAATAATCACAATCCAATCAGTGGAACTGAAAATATAATATTTCCATGTAAAATAGTGCCAAAAAGCAAAAAGCCCCAACTGCAGACATCTGGTCGTGCTGGACCGAGATAAAGTCAAAAGTTCAGGTTGACTGCGATTAAGCACAGGCCAGATACAGGACCGAGTCTGCCTTACTGGGAGTTATCCCTTTTTGTCTTTTGGGCTGTGGTGTAACATTTACTCCACTCTGCAAAGGTTCTGGTGAGCTGCTGACCAGGAAATGTGAGGTGCTGCAATGCAAAGTTGGGCTGCATCATGTTGTGCCAGTTCTAGTAAAACTGCAATCAGAAGCTGAGAGGGCCTACAATCCACTGCAACGTCCTGTGTTGCACTGCGTTGGTTCCAGGGAAGCTGCCGATCAGGAGCTACAATGTTCTGCAATATGAGGTCCTATATCGAGCTGCGTCACTTTGTGCCGGTTCCGGTTCCAATGAACCCTTAGAAACACCAGCAGTAGCACACTCTGTCTCCAGCCAATGGCCCAGGAACTAGAATACACATTTTTGCAGGTAAGAGCTCACTCCCAAAGATGCCAGCCTAGGGGATCAGGTCAGATCTAGTTAGGTCTGGTTACCTGGGAAGTAGAAGAGGCCTCTGGAAGCGTACGTGTCACTGTAAATCAGACAGGTGGTCATCCAATTTATTTATTTATTTTTATTTATTTATTGAATTTATAGAGCGCGCAATCACCTGACAGGCATCCTGGCACCCTTGCAGTCACTCTTGGTAGCCTGGGATCAAGGTAAATAGATCCAATGTTCCCTCTTCAGACACCAAGGCAGTCTTCAAGCATCAGGCTGGTCCTTCTGGCAGTAGGACAATCCTTCTTCTGAATCTTCCACAGATCCAGGTGTGTTCTGATGAGTGGTTCTAAGAGTCCTATTTTTATACCTGTGCCAGCCTTTCTGTGGGGAATTCCCAGGAATACTGCCAAAACTAGTCCTGGTCAGTTCCTCCCCTTCCCATGGTCCTGGCTTCAAACTGTCTGATGTGACAAAGGCAGTGCAGGCCCGTTGTGAGGTTCCTTTGTGTGTGATGTGAACAAGCTCCTTTGAAATATAATCACGGCAGGGTACAGCTCCTCCCTAGCCTTCCTGCTAGGAAGACCCTCTCACAGCTGCACCCAGGTCCCATTTTTCACTCTCTGAGCATTCCTGATGGGGAGCCATTAAAAGACAAAGGAAGCCGGAAAACTCATAGAAAGGTTTAAGAAACTTAGGGCAGGAAAATGCTAACTTTAAAAAAATACATTTTTGAAATTATAATCTAAAATCCGACTTTACCATTAAAGAACATTTTCAAATACAATTCTATTAAGTGTAAACATCATTTCTCTCTCTGCTCCCAATCTTAAATTAGCAATTATTACTTGAAATAATGTAACATAGAGTTAGCCTATGGGAGAGATAGACCTTACAACAGTGAAAGATGACGTTAGGAATAAACCTAAACACACCTCTACTTTTTAAACACAAGGGGCCTCATTTATGAGGTTTTGCCATAGGGCAGCGCAGCAGGCCTTCCTGCTGCGCTTCCCTTCGACAAAAGAAAAGGGCAGGAATGAGCCTATCCATAGGATGCAGCACATTCCTGTCCATTTCCCCTGCGTCGGCGCACAAATGGGCTGCTGTGCCCCAACGCAGGCACCTTTGCACCATGGTACAAGGGTGCCTGTGTTGCGGGGATGATTATTTTTGTACAGGAAGGGAAACATTTCTTTACAAAAATAATAACAAGAGGCTATAAGAATATTTCTCCTCTCTGCTCCTCCCTTACGCCTCCCCTGGGGAGGCTTAAGCATTTGGCACTGCCTCAGATTTACAATTTCTCGTAAGTTTGGGGCAGTGTTAAAAGGCCATGGATGTTTCTGGGAACGCCCCCAGCGACACCCATTGCACACCCCTTTAATGCAGAACACTGCGTTAAAGGGACTGATATTTATCAGGCAGCATTAAGCCAAAGAAAGTGGCTTAGGCTGCCTAATAAATATCACGCAGGCTTCTGCTCCACGGAACGTCACAAAAAGTGACATTCCGGAGGCACAAGGAGTCACATAAATGAGGCCTAAGGTGTCCTTCCCTATGAACCTTTAGGACCTATCTTGGGGTGGCTTATAGGTATTAAAAAAGAAAGGTTTAGGTCTGAAAAAAGATTTATTTTGCCAGGTGGGAATGGTAGTGTACTACAGGCTACAGTGGCAGGCCCAAAAAAGGCAACTTTAGAAGATGGCACAAGAAGTGCTGCAGCTCATTACCAGCATTTAATTTACAGACCCTGGGTACAGTTAGTTCCGTTTACTAGGGACATGCCAATAAATTAAATATACCAACTAGGTGTAAGCCAATTTTACCCTTGTTTTAGGGTGAAGCACACACACTTCACAACTATTTATCATGGGAAACGTGCACACAGTCCTAAAACCCAACATAGAAGAGAAAAGGCAAAAATCAGGGGTGACCATGCAGAAAGGGCCAGGTCCAATACATGTCCTGGATGATTTATTCAGAGAGGGAGAAGATGTGATGTACTTGTCTGAGCTGCCAGCCTTGGAATTTGGGAAGAGGGGAACCAGCTTCCAGTCTTGGTGTTGGTTCGATGTCCTGTGACTGTGGGCAAATCACTCTACCCACTTGTACATAAAAAAAATAATCTGACCTTCTGTAATGTAGTCTGGTGCTCATGAGCTTCGTTTTTGCTATGTAAAACAGCGTAAAGAAGTTGTTCAAATACCGTCATGATTCAATCATGCTATCTGAGGGAAACCGGTATGAACATTTGTACGGCAAAATCTAATTAAAAAAACACAAATTATTATCGAACACTTATCTATATAAGCTTATTGTGAATGCACAGGTTATAAGGGAGCGGTATATTAAAGACCCAGGCAATTTCTCTTTTCTGATCATCTTCTAACATTGTCACTGTTTTCCTGTGTCTTAAACTATCCTTTTAAAATCTTGCTTAAAGTGTGTAACCGATTAGTTAGGCCTACGAGACAAAAGGGAGTAAATCGCTGAAAGTTAGTTTCTTACATTTTAAGGAATGATGCTGGGTGACTGAAAGGTCTTAGTTGTACACAAAACATGATATGTGATCATTAGCTACCAGATACTTATAACTGAGAACCATCTCAGTTTCTTTAGGTTCTTTAAAAACATTTTTTATATTCTCTCTGCCTTAGATGTACTAAAGTAATCTGAGTCCATGCTATTTCTTCAAATGACATTATCTTTCTCATCTCTATCAAATTTTTCAGAAATTTTCCTAGAATGTAGATCTGAACAACATTAACATATTATCAAGCCCTTTGTTTAGTCACTCTCAATATTTTTGTAATAGATTCACAAAATAATTTGGCAGCATGTTCGTTTTTTCGATTCTATTACCACATTATACTATTTTTACCAATCTCCTAAATCACTATGCGTTTAGAATGTTCCCCTGTTACAAACAAGAATTTAAATATTTAGCTGTACATTTTTATATTGTCAATTTGGGCAGCGGTCATCAGCTACATAGGCCGGAATCCCACCTCTTTTTTTTTCTTTTTTTTTTTTACTCTTATACTTTTCCTTTGTCCAGGCAATTACTCTACTCTTGGAGGGATTACATTTATGTGTCTGCTAGAAGGGCCTTCCTCTTTTACTGCCCGGGACATTTAGAGCTTGCCGGGGAGGGTGGGTGCACGTTCTGGGCGGAGGGAGGATGATCCCTGTCACTCTATGAGATTTGAGATTTCCTCAACCAAGGTGGGGTAGCCACATTGCTGATGGAGCCTGCGCCAGTGGTCATTCATTGCCTGCATCCCATCCATCATAACACAGATATCTTGAAAGCATTAGGAAGATTTCTGTATTTAGGTTGTGCCTCCCTGTTCGGGTCTGGCATGGTAGGGATTGCTGACCTGGGCATGGAAAATGAACAGAGACTTACATATTCAGGAAGTAAAGGCCATGCACATCAAGTGCATTGTGTTTTAAGTAACCCTGAGCGGTCAACTACGCTTCGCTCGCGAAGTTTAAGCAGGTTGTGCTACTTCGCACTACCCGAATTGCATGTAGCACAGTGCAAAATCGTAGTTGGCATGCTTTTGCTAGCTCACGGTCCTCAACGTCAAGTTGGCGACTGTGAGCGAGCAAAATGACATCCCGGCGAGACTTTTTCCTCGTCCGTGATCGACAACATCAAGTTGGCGATCACGAATGAGGAAAATAAACCTCCCGGCAAGATTCTCAATGTGGGGAGGTCAGGTTTCTCATTGCGAGTGATCGTGTATGTTTGCGACCGGTTGCGATGAGAAACTACCAGTCCTCGTTGAGAAAGCTGATGCTCGAGTAAAAATCTACTCGAGCGGCAGAAAACGTCAGCTCGCACTGTGCGAGATGCCGTTTTCAATGATTGCACAGTGCGGACAAGCATCCGGCACTGTGCAATCATCACGAACAGCACACTACGCAGTTCGCGTAGTGCTACACTTATCTCGCGTAGTGCGAAGTGCACTTCGCGTAGCTACGCATAGCTCAACTACGCGAACTACACCCAGGGTTAGTTTTGAGAGATGAGTGTTTCTATCAGTTGAGTAAAGATGGATCTCCTCTGCCACAGTAGCCCAGGTGTACTGCATGCTAGGGTCTTATTGACTCCCTAAGACTCCTTGTTCCATATCAGATGAGTATAAACCATTTGAAGGATGTGAGACCAAAAGATTATTGACAAGAGAGAATTGACTCAAAGCTCCATTTTCAATTCACACTTTCCTTATGATGATCGGTGCTGAGATGACAACTGAAATGGTTTTTGGTTGGGACAACTCATTTGTCTCCAAGAGCTAGCGAGATGGTTCAGACTACAGAAGACGTCCAATCGCATCTGCTATAAAGGAATGATCAGCAAGGGCAAGGCATCTCTGGACCTCAATGGGAAAGCCCTTGTATTCTATTGTGGTACAGGACTCCGACAAATATAAAGTGGAGATTCTCAGGCAGCTACAGGATGGTACCAGCTACATGAAACTGCGTGGTGACCCCACCAAAGAACTTGCTGAAGAGATCCTGACAGTCACTCAAAAAGGCAGAGATCTTGGCTTCGTGAGTGACCTAGAATTTGGATACTTGAACCAGACGGACCCCCGCTTACCCACCATATATTGTCTACCGAAGATTCACAAGAGTATGCAGGACCCCCCCGGACGACCCATAGTATCCGGATGCGGTTCCATCCTTGAACCACTCTGCAGGTACATCAATTTTTTCCTGAAACCCATTGCTGAAGAAACTGTGACCTATCTGCGTGACACCACCCAGACCATCAATCTCTTGGAAGGCCAACAATTTGACCCCCTGACTCAGCTGCTTGTTACTTGTGATATAGTCTCACTCTACACGAGTATCCCACAAATGCAGGCGTTGAATGTGATGCAACTTGCACTTGATAGACGGCCAGCACCGACGGCAGTACCTACAGAGTTCATTCTTTCCTTGCTAACCATCGCCATGACCAAGAATTATTTCTTCTTCCAGGGCAACTTCTACCTTCAGACGAAGGGAGTCGCCATGGGGGCAGCCTTTGCGCCTGACCTGGCGATAATCTATATGGACGACTTCGAGCATCGGTATATTCTTAATACCTGCAACCCATACCGTGACCAAATACTTCTGTTACGCAGATATATCGATGATGTGCTGATGATATGGGCAGGTACCAAGACTGATCTTGATTTATTCCATCAATGGCTTAATCAGCAGAGCCTCGATATACAATTCACCCTGCAATCTGACAACAACAAAATTGACTTTCTGGACATAACCATCTTCCACGAGGATAACCGACTACTGACTACATTGTACCGAAAACCTGCGGAACGCAATTCACTTTTACAGTACGATAGTCACCATCCCCGTGCCCTGAGGGACAACCTACCGGTAGATCAATTCTTCAGGATACGGCGCAACTGCACCAAGAAGGATGATTACTTTTTGCAATCCACAGACCTGAGTACAAGACGCCTGAAAAGAGGCTACCCCCGCAGACTCATTAAAAAAGCACAGAAGCGGGCTTGGTATAGTCCGCGTGAGAGCCTACTAGCAGCACAGTCCAAGGATGAAGAAAAACAGCAGAGGATGATATGTGTAACCACTTTTTGCACTCAGAGTAACCTAATTTGTAAAATTGTGAACACACATTGGACTCTAGTATCTGACGAGATCGACCAACGTGATCCTCCCATGCATGCTTTTAAAAGAGGAAAGAGCATTCGCGACCATGTAGTATGTTCCTTCTTGGACACCCCGGAACAGCCCACTCTGAGAACAATGTGGAATTTACCACCAGTGTTGGGTCATTTCAAATGCGGACAGTGTAAGGCCTGTGACACAACTACCCAAACACAACAATTTGTATACCGACAACATACCATCAATCTCAAGTCGCTTACGAACTGCAACACTAGCTGTGTCATTTATTGCATCACGTGTCCCTGTGGATTAGCATATATAGGCCAGACGCAACAAAAAATAAAGGCACGCATTCTACCACACCATAGTCGGATTAGATGTGAGGTCCTTGGGGCTCCTTTAGTTGACCATTGTAAAACACACAAACATACACCGGGTGATCTGAGGTGGGTGGTCCTTGAAAAGGTCACTTTAGGGCCGAGAGGAGGAAATGTATCAGGAATTCTCAACCTCAGGGAGAGCAAATGGATGGTGTTACTTGACACGATCCTTAGTGGCCTCAATGAGCAGGACTCAAGCTATGCGCAATTACCCTGTCTGTATTGAACAATGTTTGTAACTGTTGGGTTGTATGTTTTCATCTCTTTTTCCCACAGAACAAGGCACAGACCAAGACACAGAAGCTTTGTCATTACAGCAATTTTTTGTGAATGTTTCAATTTTTTGTGAATATTTGAATTGTTCACATGTTTATTCATCACCATCTCATGCCACATTAAAATGAGGCATCTGTCGAATATCTGCTTCTATCAATTTACTTTGTAATATGGTGTAAACTAACCATTCGGTTACCTAACCTCACCTATCAAAATGCTATATTTTATAGTAATCGTGTCTGGCAATAGTAGGTCCCTTTTCTAATAACACACTCTCAATACGACCCGAAACACTAGTCTTTTCTCACTGGCCGCGCGTCACCAGCATCTAGCTGCTGCATGCGCGCGCGCCGTTTACAAAAACTCAACCACGCCAGGGAGCGGCTGTACCTTTGACCGAGTTGCTGGGCTCAACTAATCCTTTTCGCGATAAGAATGCCATGTGAATCCCATCGCTTCTTAATATATGGCCCTCATGAACAAGACCCTGACAATTCGCATTATTTACAGATTAATACACGGCAAACCGCATCCTTGGGGTTCGTCACGAAATTATCTTGTGGACATTGCCACTGACGGGCCTTGGATAGGTAAATATTCCGCCAATCTAGTGCATTTTATGGGTGTCACAGTGTAACAGTACTCTTCTTGATACAAGAAAGACATATATTCTCAAGCGACCCCGTCCTATGTTTTAGCGTGACATAGTCTTTCCGCCCCATTGATGATGGTAATCTTCCTTCAACTCGAATGTTTTGGACACGGGATGGGTTTTGATTATGGTTTAATCTCGGTACGTGTCCTGATTGATCACCTCAGAATCAGGCAATTTACTAGCCATGTAATGAGTATGGGTATTTTCTTCTAACTAGACTCTTAGACGTATGAATCTTTTTAACCCGGACGGGTAGACACAATAAGGAACGGGTCACAGTTTAGTACACATGACCCGGGTTGGCTCACTGTGTATCTAGACTATGTTCCACCAGTTGGATATATGTGATGCGGATTCTTTTTGTTTCAATAATTAAATATCAACACATTATTTTTAATGTTTTGCCTCTGTATGTATGTGTTGTATGAACTTTTTCCCCTTTTTGTGTTTTATGATAGACATGGTTCATTTATTTATCCAACCCTTTTTGGGACGAATTAATTATTAGTATGCCACCCTTCCCATTCACAGGTACAACTCCATGCTCACCCTCAAGAGGAGCCTGCCGGCCCTTATATGAAATATCCTTACTTTAAAAGTCTTTTCAGTAATTAACCTATGGCAGATTAAGTCATTTAAAACTATTTAACTCACGGTTTGTCATTCTAAACTTCCCCTTTTTAACCTTAGGTGCCCCCTTTCACATCACGTCCTGATGAAGACCCCACTGTAAGGTGCAACCAACCTACACACACCAGGGGTCGAAACGTTGACTGTTTTAAATGTGACCTACCCAATTTTCAACAATAGATTAATCATTGTGTTACATTGTCATGTATTCCTATAGGTTCTGAATCGATCCCCCTATTCCTGACCCTATTCTAGTTAAACAAACCAACAAGTTAGCTAGCAGTCAGCCCATGAGGCAGAAAACCCCCATGATGCAGATACCGTTATCTGACGCAGTCACACTACGGCACAGGAACGTGTTATCTGATTAGGTCATAACGCTTGCGATCTAATTAGACAAGCGATATTCCTCCAGCCCCTGATAAGGCATACGGAGTTCTCATAACAAATCAAACCTATGACAACCTGGGCAAAACCCTGCGGCCATTGTTTTGATTTCACCGAGAACTTTAGTAAAAGAATGTGCTAACGAGCAAGTCGTATGACATCTTTATTGACGTATCTATGTCCATCCTTACGTCAATCTCGGCACCTTAAAGGTATAAATATTACCGATCTTGCCATATGCAAACACACGCGTGGTGACGAGACGGAGCAGCCATACTTGCCGAAGCCAAGAGCAGAGCAGACCCCGCTGGCAGCAGCCCCGCCTTCCTGACGCGCTGAGAGAAGCTGCTTTCTCCTGCCGAGAATCCAGCACCGGCGTTTCCGGGTAGCCCTCGCAGGCAGCCTGGAATATCGAGACCAGAGAGAGAGATACCATTCCTCATTCATCCTAACTTCCAGGTACAGAACTGAATAACCCCTCACAGAGAATTCTTTAGTTATTCACTTGGCAAAAACAAACTTAACTTAAACTGTAACTATCTATTCCCGCCCACGTATTAGACTTAGGTCAGGTACACGGGGTAGGCGTATCTAGAAACACCAGTTGAGTGCGTTTAGTCAAATGTATATGTGTATGTAATATATTTTATTCATTTTAAAACATCATATGGCTTAGAAACCATATCAATGTTTTTACAGTATTATTTTATACTATTGCTTTTAATGTATGCACTTTACTTAACTATAAGTATTGCAATAATATCGATCCATTTCTCTTGTATGAGAAAAGAGACTGATCAATAAATAACACCTTTTTATTGAACACGCCCGTCTCTTCCTTTTCTCTACATTCTGATGAGACTAAGAATGCACGTACTGACTGAGTAAAAAAAATTGCCTTTTGTTCACACGACTCTCGAGATTGACTCTTGATTAGGGGAGAGCAAAGTTGTCATGTTCTATGGTTGTCAGAAACTAAATCCCTTCTTGTCTAATCAGGGAAGTTAAGTCCTCCTTGAACATTCGAGAAAGTTTCTAGTGAACTCTGAGCTAAGCTGGCAAACCCAAAACTTTAAGTCTAGTATCGACAGTAGTAGACCTAGTTAACGTCTGGCCTAGGCCTTTACTGCTGTAGGTATTATTCCAATGCGCAGAGACTATTGGGAAGATAGGAACTACACTACATGGCGCCCAACGCGTTTGGAAAGGGCGATAAAACTAACGTAAGACATTTAGAGTAACTCAGTCGTGCTTTCTAACTCAGACCCCTTTTCCCAAATACTCCAAAGACGTCTGGAGTGGGTGAAAGGTTATATCCGCCAGACCTCGCAGGAGGGAACTCCTATGTATGGTTCTTGGTATAGTCAACGTTGAAGGATAACCAGTTCCAAAATATTGTGCATCTAATCTTTGTTTCCATAAGAAAACTGATCTGCAAACAAACAAAATAACCATCCTGTCGGTAAAATGGCAGACAGTGATGAAGAAAGAGAGGCAGTTAGATTAGCAGCTGACATAGCAGAAGCTGATACTGCACTACAAAATGCAGACCCGGAGATAATACTCATCCCGGTCATTAAAAGAAAATCTATAACCTTAAAACTTATAGAAAATGGACTGACACCTAGAGGTGGCACAGTCATATTCGTAATTGAGGCACACGAATATCGGCAGACAGAGGTATATTATTCATGGATACATTTTCCAGCAGCAAATGCTGTAACAAAGTACTTCCACTATTACAAAATAGAGGAACCTCCTAATGAGTACACTCCTTTCGAGGAGGTGGAAGTACCACTCAAATTCCAAGAGCATTTGCTCTTATTTGATGGCGCCCTAAAACATAACAATCACATCACCAGGCTCGGTCCTTTAGGTAGACCAGGAGCAACGTGGCCGGTCCTAGCCGGATACACACCACACCCAGACATCAATGGGATGTCTGCAGCAGAGCTGTTAACACAGCTAAAACAATTAATAAAAATACATAGACAATTAGTCCAATATGTGATGCGGACTTCAACAATTCAGCCAGCGATTAAACTTCCACAGCTGACCCGTCACCAGGGGAACACAAATAAAATTACACCACAGAACATCCAATCCTGCCTAGGTAAAGTACCGGCTAAACGGGAACAAATACCATTCTGGCTAGCGCAAAAAATCACCCAAATAGAGGCGGTGTTTCCTGACACCCCCCCGCTAGAAAAGCACAGGATTCAGACTAACTGTCTCCCAATGGGAATCGCACCACACATTGAGGACTGTGACACTTGGGGTACAGTCTTTGCTTCCATCTACACAAAAACGCACGGTGTTCCATCCATTTCGGTGATACCAGATGTGCTAAAACAAATTCAAGACGAATACGGTCCAGAACCTGCTTTAACTCTTGGTATGAAATTACTGAAAGACTTCAAGCAGGTCTCGGCTATATTATTAGCCAACATAAAAGGTGAAGCAGCAAACGTGGCGATCCGCCAGAGGTTAAAAGAGACAGATATAGCAGACCAACCAGCTGAAATTGCCAGAATCATAGAAAAATCCTATGAGGAACTAGGTAGAGATAGTTTAGGTGGAATACCAGTAAAACCGCAACTGACTGAAAGTCCAGAAAAAATATTTTTTAATAATAATTCACCAAAAAAGAACTGGGATGGAAACAAACAATCCAATCCTAAAGAAATGAAATCCCAGTCCAGAGGAAGGTCTCCTAGGCGAAGAGAGAAATCTCCGAACCAAAGACACAGGTCACCCCAGAGTGACCCCTCTGGGAAAAGATATAACCTTAGAAATAGGGATAATATTAAAAAGCCTGATAGATATCAAGACATTGATACACGTCCCTCTCAATCTTTTCAGACTTCCTCGCAGAAATCGGAAAGAAGAGGACGATCAGAACAAAGAGAAGAGCACGGCAAGTCCAAAGACAAGGAACCTGCTCAACTAAAAAAGAAATTACAATTTCCAAAAAAGAAGGTAGCCAGTATCAAGGTAGTTAACAATGCCGAGAATACTGAGGACACAACTGAAAAACGGGGAATGGGCTCAGACAATGCTAGACAGCGCAGCAGAAGTGAGCATAGCTCGCAAAGTCCTTATGAATCATCTGGAGACAGTGGACACGAATGAATATCTTCAAGTGGAAACTGCAGACACCAGGGTTAGCAAACCTCACAAGATATACGAGATAACATTACGTATAGAGGGAGATAAGACTAGGAAAATAAGGGGACTATTTTGGGATAACCTCTCCAAGGGTTATGACATCCTTCTAGCTGAAAAAGACTGGCCACCAGAGTTTGTCAGGGAGTGCCCTCATGGCGAAGAAGTAATTATGCCTGCCTTCTCAAATCAAATTCCAATTCATAAAAAATACACACTTGCCAGAAAGTGGGCAGTGGCTCTAGCGCCTACTTTATATAAAAATCATGTAGGATGGGATGAGGACTCCCCTCCTCACAAAATCCAGTTAAAATCACAACCTACTGCACAAAGGCAGTACCCAATTAAGCAAGAAGCTAAAAAACAGGTAAATGAAATACTAGATCAGCTAGAATACCAGGGGGTGATTGAAACTTGCACCTCACAAATGAACAACCCTTTGTTTCCGGTCTCCAAACCAGACAATTCATATCGTCTAGTTTTGGATTACCGACACCTTAACACATGTTGCAAAACTTTTGCAGTGCAAAACTCACACAGTGCTGCACTAATGAATAACATAGTGCGCAAAAAATACAAAACAACATTAGACATCTCTAATGGATTCTTTTGTCAACACATAGCACCAGAGAGCAGATATTTAACTGCATTCTCAGTAAATGGCACTCAAAAACAATTCTGTCGGTTAGCCCAGGGGTACAAGAACAGCCCGGGGGTATTCTCAGCGAGAGTAACAGAATTACTACAACTATATGATGATGAAGCATTATCTTATGTCGATGACATTTACTTAACAGATGATGACTTGGAGACTCACTTGAAAAGAGTGAACACCATAATACTTGGGTTCGCTGCAGAGGGTTACAAATTCAACTTTAAAAAATCCAGAATTGCCCATCTGACAGTCCTATTCTTAGGATATGAGTCATCAAGTGAAGGCAAAAGCCTGGCTGACAATTTCCTAGAGAAATGTGCCGTACTCCAAGCACCTAGAACACTAAAAAACTTACAGTCGATTCTAGGCTTCCTAAATTTCGGAAGAACATACATTGCAAACTACGCAGAAAGGGTCAAACCCCTTTATGATCTAATTAAACCAGATTTTAAAAGATCCAATTAGACTCAAATACACACAGAAATTTTGAGATCCTTACAAACAGACATGCTAATTAAAACAAAATTAGAAACACGTGATAACACACGCAATCTTGTGATTCGAGTCATCCCAGGGAGATGCGGATTCACATAACTGACCTCTAATGAGGGAGAAAAGGTACCAATTGCATTCAAATCACACTTGTACACAAAAGCTGAACAGAAATTCAGCAACAAAGAAAAAATTGTTCATGCAGTTCAAACCGCAATAGCTAGAGAAAAAGATCAAGCAGACGGTAGACATATCACAGTCAGAACAGCTGAATCAGCCTTTGAGGCATTAACAACACCGTGTAATTTACCGACAACAACATTGGACCCAGAATGGTTACAATGGGTGAATTCAATCACAACGGACAAAGTATACTACTACTTTGATCCAGAACTAGAAGAATTGAAAAATCTAGCATATGAAGAAACATATCCTCTGCCAATCGACATTCTGCCTTTACGACATTACGCCTGTGTAATCTATACAGACGGACATGCTCAACCCTCCGTTTGGGGAGAACAAGCATACAACCCCACATGTGAGATTACAAAAGAAGTGTGGCGCGGAGGTAAACTAAAACCTATATTAACAAAGACACACTCAGTAGAAACTAATTCAGAACAACAAACTGAAATATTAGCTTTGAAAATGGCGTATGATAATGCGGATCGCGAATTCCCGACACTTATAGTGTCAGATTCATATTACTGCGTCAAATCATATAACAGCGATTTGCAGACATGGATTCAAAACGGTTACAAAGATGACACAGATGCACCAATAAAGCAGAAACTGCTCTGGGAACAAATAGCTCTTTTACAAAAAGAACTACCAAAGACTCACGTGACTCACTCACTGAGTCATCAGCGTGATGGCGTTCACGTTGTAGGGAATTCATTGGCTGAAACAGCCGCAGCGGCAGCCACTAAATCGGCTCCCGTAGTTCGAAAAAAGCGTACATTAAAATACATTGACGGTGAAACAGTGCTGGCAGTGAAAACGTCATCAAAAGGCGACTGCTCAGCGTTACCGATCAACTATCCACTCAATTATACATACATAATCAATGCAAACTCCGTCCCTTTTGCTCGAATCCCTGGAGTGGGGGATAGAGTGATTCCAAACATGGACAGGAGAAACTTGTTAATCGCAGACGCACATATGGGCGAGGGTCTCAGACACCTCAAACTAAAAGATTCTCTGGAAGAATTACAATCACGGTACTGGTGGCCAGGCATGAGCCTGCGTCACACCATGTTTGTAAAAAACTGCCCAAACTGCAACAGAGATCGCAGTGGGGAGAGAAACAGTTTAATACCTCGTCGTTCTACTCCAGGAAAAATCAGGAGTAAAAAGGAAGGGTTGCGATTAACATATACAGGCTAGTTTCCACTTATAATGTAGATCACCAGCACTCGGCTGACGTCCGGACTGTTATACAAAGATTTGCGGGTCTAAATGGCATATACGCTAAGCGCATGCTAGGTTTGACTATTGTTTTCACTCAAGCCCTCCAGCCTGGGGGGAAACATGGCCAAATGAGCATAGTCCAGCGGGAATCTTCTCACTTCCTTCCTGAGGGTACGGGACGGTGTAAAGAAAAAACCAAGGCATAAAGCAATCTATAACGGAAAGGATATTAGGTTCGGGAGCTGGGTGGGTCAAACATCTAATAAGTGTCCAACGTAGTCTCAATAACTTGCCAAGAAATTCTCTGAAGGGATTCAGTGCGTACGAATTATTATTTGGAACTAGGATGATGATCTCTGACATTGATAGTCAGACTTCAGTGGTGAAAGAAAAAAGCTTTGATATCAAAGACCGTTTGGCTATTTTGCAGGACTTAAACAAAACAAGAAAAGACCTGAGCAACATAAAGTTGAAACAACAGCCAATAACCACTGAAGAACCACCACCTGTCCCAGCAAGACCTGTTTGGATTCCAAAAGTCGGGGATCTAGTCAGGGAAAAGATCGCGGTAAAGAAGGAATTTGGGCCTTCTTACAGAAAAGCAGTTCCTGTCTTGTCTGTCAACGGGACAAGATCAGTTGTACTACCGCCACTTGCTGGAAAAAAGGAGAACCGAGTTGTATCCATCGACCTGGTAAAACCACAACATGTGGCCGATAACAAGCAGTAGGCCAAGTGGACTCCCAATAAGTAGCAGAACACCAAGGTTTGCTACCAGTACAGAGGTCCTAACGAAGAGGCTCATCACATTCGAAACACCTACAGAAGAACAACAAGGACTATGCAACAATGCAATAGAACTCAGACCTCTGAAAACCCAAATAAAAACATTTAGCAGAGACACACCAATCTATAATGAAGTACCAAGTGAAAATGCAAGAAACAGTAATCCTGAAGCAATTGGAACAATTGACAGAACAGCATCTGGCTACTTCATAAACTTCGATGATTCCTCTGAAGGCTTCAGTGAATCAAAGACACAGCCATCATCAAAAACCTTTAAAGATAAAGCCAAAGAACTTTTGAAACAACTGAAAGAAACATATCTGATTTCCCCATGGATTGAATTTTGGGTGGGTTTTGGTGCATTTATCCTCATACTTTGGCTCATCATGATACTAACATTGGGACGCTTTATTGAGGGAAAATATGCAAAAATGGACACAGCAAGTCAGAAAATCAACTTGATCCTCAAACCACACACATCTTCACACGTCGAGAAAAGAGAACTTTCTTCAGCCAACTTCACAGCCAATCCGATACCGGGTGGGGTAGCTTGGGACAACACTGACTATGAAATTTATGGTCCGGTCGAGATCCTGAAATATCCACACCAAATTAAGATCTCATTGAGTGACTTTGCAAAACCAAACTCATTTGCTGATGATTGGGACTTCGAAAGCATTAATAATATGATGTCTGACTTAGTAATGTCTGCTAAATTTACCAAACATGATTATTTGCAGGGTTCTACAAATTATGATAGTATGTACTGTTATAACCACTATGGTAACCATTTTTACATAGATCTGCACAACCTAGAAATGTTTTAAATTATAATCAATGGGAACATTGTGCAACACCTCCAAAAGGGAGCTCAAGAACCGTTTACGACAAATATTCATATTTTTCAGGTTTTAACACAAGTAATGCTGAAACATTTTATTTTAAATTGTTAAACAAAACAGGGACCAAGACCATGATAACCAACACAAAATTGTTATATTCAGACTCATTCTTTGAAAAAATGAATAATTTTGGTTTTGAATATTGGGAAAAGAATGTTGAATTGAAAAGTGTTTGGGGTACAAAAGAATGGCAAGTACAGGGTATAGAAGCTTTGTTTAGAGCCTGCATGATCCCAGAACAAATGATATTTTTAAATGACACTGTTCAACAAACCACCTGTCTTGGCCTAGCCAAAATCAAAGATTTAAATAAACCGTCTACTCCAAAGCCAACAATGTTTAGCAACACTTCTACAGATGAAGAGATAGACGTAAACCATATATTAAACCAAAACAGAACACATCCTGATTGGAAACAGTGGTTGATCTGGCCCACAGATACTAATAACTGTCAAGACAGATTCCTGAACAAAACACAGGGGTTCAAAATGACCAGGCCAGACCCTAGATATCCTCAAAGACATCACCCAGGGATAATAACCACCTACAGTGTGGGCAAATTATGCCTTCAATGGCTGCAAACTTCCACACTGGCAGAAATTAAGCAACACCTAACTTTACTTACTGATGGTGCTGACTTGCGTGATTTCACTTTGGGACCACGCAAACAGCGTCAAAAGCGTTTCATAGCAGCCTCTGTATATGCAGCATACAATGAGGCCTGGAAGGTTACTCAAATTGAAACAGCAGAGAGAATACGGGAAATTGACCGTATTAATTTGGAAAAATCACTTTCTGTAGTGGACAATGGGTTAATGACTCTGTCCTCCAGAATTTTTTCTTTGGACAGCATTGTGTCGTCAGCAATCGATATATTATCGCAAGACTTACTGTTATTACAACACGGTCAGTCTCAATTGCGTTCTATTGTACAGCTTGGCTGGACGTTACAAAATCTGCGTTCAGGCTATGTGCCTTGGCGTTTAATCAACACAACGTCACTATTCCAAATCTTTAACCTTACTGATAGACAAATCGGTATGGCACAAAAGGGTGCTGATTATACAATCTTGAGCATTGAAAAACTAGAAAGATTACCAATGACAATGTCAGAACGACCTGTCAGTGAATGGATAATACATGGGATAATACATATTCCAATCTCAACCTTCAGGTTTCAATACTGCCAAAAATATATACAGGCTGGCATGTACGAGAAATTGGGAAAGGGGTACCTTAAAACAACATGGAGCCTGCCCTATTCACATGCATGTGTCAGTAATAAAGGACAGAAAGTGTTTCTTAGTGGCAACAATTGTGCGATGTCACTAAGTGGCACACTTCTGTGTAACGGAATTAGTTTGCATGGAGCCTGTGAAGGGAATTCATACAACCTTTCATGTCACCAGCAAGGCGCACCTGCAACAGAAATAGAACCATTCTTTCAAAGACTCTATAATGGGAGTTACATTCTTATTGTAGACCGCAGATGTTGTAGTCTTATGCCCGGGACTCCTTATCTAGTAACTACGACTGCGAAGGTCAAGTGCTGTGGACGCTCGTTGTTCCCCAGCTCCTTCCCAGACAGGAAGGCAAGGGCATGGCCCGATTTGAAAATTACTTCTATTCGAATAGATACTTTAAGCAGAATGAAAACAGTCCTTCTTCAGACGCCTACCAGGCTCTCGTCATCAAAAGAAACGTATGATCTACAAGTCGCAAGGACGACTGCAGAGATACATACATTATTATCAACTAATTCCCCCGTACATTTCGCGGAAATCCTGAATGAAATCTTAAATATTTCTGATACCAATGGGGTCTCAAAGGTATTTAAGACAGTATTTTCGATGGCATTAACACCATTCAAAGCCATACTGGGTATTTTTCCAGATTTCGTCCATTCGATTTTTGGCGGACTTCCCCTGATCTTGGGACTAATTGCAGGAATCCTATTCTTAGTCCTTATTTTTCGTTATGGCAACCCATGTCACAGACAAAACTCTTGCGACAAGGGAAGAAACAATCCTAGCCATTGGATACCGGGACCGGATATCAAAAATCCTGGGACTCTCCCGGCTTAGAGACCTGAACATGACTTGGTTTCTATCATTTCGACCAATGTGGCAAAGATGTGTTTTACCTGTATTGAGGTGTCTGCTATGCGGAGAAGAATGCGTGTTAGACACCTGTCTGACGCTACAATCGGATGAGCCGATGGATGCAGAAACATTGTTGAGCCCGATCAAGGTTCATGCTTTGTGCTGCCCTCAAAGGCTACGAATCCTGATGACGGCATTCGTGGAAGCTTCACCACTGCGATTGATGGGTAGTGAAGTTCAAGATGAAAGCAGCATCGAACAGGTACGACCTTCTGTCAGCAATGCGAATCAGAATGTCAATGGAGACAATCATGCACAAGAATGCATGATTACACCTATTTCCGAGTTAGTGGAACTTTCCCAGGAAGCTGTTGACAGTTTTTTCGAAAGCCTAAATGATATGATGTTCTCACCCGAACAGAAATAGAGACTTTTGAACAAGCCCGCACACGGCGTTCCCTGAATTCGGCCTTCAACTTTAAATAATAAAGTCACATGAACTATTTTTCACTCCAGTTCACGGACAGCAACTCTTTCAGAAGCCCAAATTAATTTTTTCGGTTTTTCGGGACACTCATCTTCTGCTTAAAGTAAGAAACTATTCCTAAAGAACTAAGATTTCTATTTTTTAGATACTTTATAGACTTTAGCTGCCCGCTGGTATGTTCATAAATATTTTTATTCTGTGATGGAATGGTCTCGAAACTTTTTTCTGTATTTAAGAAACCATTTCATGTGTAATTCACATATACCATACAAGCAATAATGTATACAAATGCGATTACTTTGGCATTATACTACAGCTTGAGTGCATACAATATATATGTCTGCTATTTTTCAGTATATTTGAAGAATTTCAAAATGCATTTATGTATTTTGGGGTGGTAAGGTATACACACTACTCTATAGTATGTTGTACTATGTTATACTATGCCTAGATTAGTAAATATGTCCATAGTTAGCGTGGAGTGGGTGTCATATATTCCTATAGGTTCTGAATCGATCCCCCTATTCCTGACCCTATTCTAGTTAAACAAACCAACAAGTTAGCTAGCAGTCAGCCCATGAGGCAGAAAACCCCCATGATGCAGATACCGTTATCTGACGCAGTCACACTACGGCACAGGAACGTGTTATCTGATTAGGTCATAACGCTTGCGATCTAATTAGACAAGCGATATTCCTCCAGCCCCTGATAAGGCATACGGAGTTCTCATAACAAATCAAACCTATGACAACCTGGGCAAAACCCTGCGGCCATTGTTTTGATTTCACTGAGAACTTTAGTAAAAGAATGTGCTAACGAGCAAGTCGTATGACATCTTTATTGACGTATCTATGTCCATCCTTACGTCAATCTCGGCACCTTAAAGGTATAAATATTACCGATCTTGCCATATGCAAACACACGCGTGGTGACGAGACGGAGCAGCCATACTTGCCGAAGCCAAGAGCAGAGCAGACCCCGCTGGCAGCAGCCCCGCCTTCCTGACGCGCTGAGAGAAGCTGCTTTCTCCTGCCGAGAATCCAGCACCGGCGTTTCCGGGTAGCCCTCGCAGGCAGCCTGGAATATCGAGACCAGAGAGAGAGATACCATTCCTCATTCATCCTAACTTCCAGGTACAGAACTGAATAACCCCTCACAGAGAATTCTTTAGTTATTCACTTGGCAAAAACAAACTTAACTTAAACTGTAACTATCTATTCCCGCCCACGTATTAGACTTAGGTCAGGTACACGGGGTAGGCGTATCTAGAAACACCAGTTGAGTACGTTTAGTCAAATGTATATGTGTATGTAATATATTTTATTCATTTTAAAACATCATATGGCTTAGAAACCATATCAATGTTTTTACAGTATTATTTTATACTATTGCTTTTAATGTATGCACTTTACTTAACTATAAGTATTGCAATAATATCGATCCATTTCTCTTGTATGAGAAAAGAGACTGATCAATAAATAACACCTTTTTATTGAACACGCCCGTCTCTTCCTTTTCTCTACATTCTGATGAGACTAAGAATGCACGTACTGACTGAGTAAAATAAATTGCCTTTTGTTCACACGACTCTCGAGATTGACTCTTGATTAGGGGAGAGCAAAGTTGTCATGTTCTATGGTTGTCAGAAACTAAATCCCTTCTTGTCTAATCAGGGAAGTTAAGTCCTCCTTGAACATTCGAGAAAGTTTCTAGTGAACTCTGAGCTAAGCTGGCAAACCCAAAACTTTAAGTCTAGTATCGACAGTAGTAGACCTAGTTAACGTCTGGCCTAGGCCTTTACTGCTGTAGGTATTATTCCAATGCGCAGAGCCTATTGGGAAGATAGGAACTACACTACAACATATTATATGGGATAGGATTGAACGGATGTTCATCAATGTATGGGGTGACTGACCTTAGCACCCGTGTGATTTAAACTTATTGAATATTGTTCTATCACATGTCACCTTCTTGAATGCTCTTCCACTACCTTTACCTTCACTAAACCTCCCTTCACCAACCTCCCCCCTTTTCTATTCTATGGGCACATATGTGAATATTGATTATGTATTGTACATACGACGTATGAGTAAGAGGATGTGAATAAACAACATCCGTCTTAAAACTATGGTACGAGTGATATGTATCAAAAGTCAATGAAATTTTTGTGCACGTAAATTCTACATAGTCTGGGACCCCTATCTATGTACCATAAAGGAATGATCAGCAAGGGCAAGGCATCTCTGGACCTCAATGGGAAAGCCCTTGTATGCGGACGTGACAGCTATGACTTTTATTTTTGCTTCTATACCACATTATCTCTGTGACTGGAAGTGTTGTACTTTAAGAAATCTGTGATTTCTTAATGCATGACTGGGTCTTCGATTAAGCCCAACATCAGATTCCACAATGCATGCAGTGATTAAAGATAGAAATACTATGATTTTTAAACTGCTTTGCTTCCTTTCAGTCTTGCCTTACCAACTATGGTTTTTACATCATACAAACTTAAAAAAAATGTTGCGCTATATAATCCTTTTCTGTCCTTTTCAGGCAAGAAACAGATATTCAGTATAAGGAAATTCACTTACAAAATCAGGTTTTTTTTGGCTAGCCCAAGAGCTAAAACATAGTGAATCAAGTGTTCACCATAAGGCAGATTCATATTAAATGTATGAAGCTTGCAAACTTTTAAAGGGGTTACAGTGGTTAATAGCATCCGCAGTTGCTGTTCGGAAGATTTGTAATTTCAATGTGACCTTTAGATGTTTTCAGCCAGAAAACGGACATAGTATGTTTATCACGCAAATCAATCGGTTATAAAATATCTTATAATAGTGACCTCTACACTCCAACACTGAATAGGATCCATTGTTGTTATATATTGACCTTGTGCTTTATGCATGGCATTGACAGAATTCAATATTCAGTTATCCCAACCTCCAACTATCTTTGAGAACAAACCATGTCACTGCTTTATTATGAAAACCAATTTTGACTGAATTGCATGCTCACTGCGCTCCTCGGGTTTTTTAGCTGAACACAATACACGGTTTTATTTCATACTTAGGCTTTGCTCTGCAGGAGTGCATCTCCAAGGTCAATAATGGTCTGTGCAATTACCACTGCTAGCTTGCCTCCAATATATTTGATCTCATACTCATTGACTGTGGAATCCTGTTGAACAGACCAAACCAGCAGACCACCATCGCCTTCCTATAAATTAAGTGAGGTGCACTGTTGTAATTACATAATCAAATTTGTATGTTGCATCAGAGTTGTGACTCAGTACCAGTCTTCGAGTCATAAAGATATGCAAGTGACAGAGGAATAGTATTTACTCAGCAAGTTAAATAGAGTTAACAAAAAAATTTGAGTAAGTGATTTGTACGCAAAACACGTTTATGGATCAAACACTCATTTGAATTACATAATACTTTGTGGGGAAATACTGATATTGAAATGGATGTTAAATATATATTGAGGGATTCTTTCTTTATATGTGCAGAATTCTGTGAAGTATCCACAGATGTAAAGTTGCTGTAAAATCATTTTTTGAGAATATCTAAAAAAGCGTAAACCTACACAAAAGTGTAAGTTTGCCTTTGTGAATCTGGCCCAGAGAGTGCTTCTTTTATTCTCCCATGGTTCCTTTAAAAATAGTGAGGCAGGATACTCAACGCATTTGGTCTCAGGAAGACCATCTTACATCTTTAAAGGTGGATATGTGCAGGACAGGCGTGTCCGGTCCATTTGGGTTCACAATGGCCCCTCCACCTTTTGCCCCGTAGAAATAGTGTCTGTCAGGCTGAACAAAGGTCAGCCTGACAGACACTGTTCACCTGCAGTTCAAGCAGCCAGGCGCCAGACATGCACATTTAGCACTGGCTCCTTGCTGCCTGAACTGAAGTTTGCTGGGCTGAGAAAGCCACAGCTCCGGTGGGTGTGACATTCTCAGCTCAGCAAAGGTCCCTGGGGCCCTCCCCTCAGAAAACAAGGGATAGCGTCACTGATTGCATCGCACCTGGGTGCTTCAGTTTTAAGCCCTGAAGCGCCCAGGGTCGAGCGTCAATCAGTGACACTTCATTACAGAGTAGGGTGTGGTCAGTGTTCTTACTGAACCCATCCCACTATGTGATGACATTGGGACTGCTGCCTTCCCTCATTGGCTGGCCTTCTAGAACCGCCAAGACAGTGCAGAGCTGGCTGAAGGTAAGTGTGTTTTGTTTTGTTTTTAAATTGTTTGGTGCGTATGTGCGTGCATGTATGAATGTTTGGGAAAGAGTGTTGTGAATGAATGTTTTTGTGTGTGTGTGTGTGTGCGTGCATGCATGAATGCATGGTTGTGAGTGTTATGTGTATGTGTGCATGTGTGTGTGTCTTGTCCGCCCCCTCCCTCCAAAACTAACCGGCCACCACTGGTCCAGGACATAAGTCCTATAACTAACCTAGATAGGCAGTATGCAAGTGACGTGACGACACATGACATCACAGTGCCTGACATCGCATGTGACATCACAGGAGTTGACATCACAGGAAGTGACATCACAAAAATGAATTAAGGAAGTGGAATCACAAGAAGTAACATCAGATCTTAAAAGCTCACATATATTTTTTGCCGGTTTATCATGAGTACATTTGTGCGCATTATGATTATGCAAGCGAATCCTCCTGATTTAAGCAGAAGACACCTTTGTAAGCTACATATAAAACAATGTTGCTATTTGTCAGTGTGAAGCTTCTTTTACCCAATTACTGAACAAACTGACTCTACTGCCAGCCTACTCAACCAGGCATAATATTCCATATGCAGCACATATCCATGTAGATGGGAATGCTTTAGCGGCCTACACCCTCCAGAGGTGAGACCGATTTCCTATGCGAAGTATTCTTACTCAGCCTTCCCTACCTGCACTCATTTTAGGAGATTGTGGCTCATTTTCACCAACAGAGCATACAAAGCAAGATGGAAACACAGAAAGGGAAGAAGAGAACCCACCAGATTAAGCAATTTTGCAACAGTGAAATAAAACGTTATGGCAGCCTTGGCTTTCAGCAATAGGACCCTAAGAAAAGGTTTGGTGTTCTGCATTCATGTTTTTACAAATTACACACTGCCCTCTGCTCTCCCAAAATGTCTCCTCCACATTTAGCAGCACACAGTACTCATGTTCTTATTGTTGGTATAACTATACCTAAACCACCTTCACATTCTCCAGCGCAACGTAACAGCTCACCATACAATCAATACCACCAGAATGCCCACACCAAGAATCAACCATAAATTACAAAGTAAGACGTATCTGCTTCACATCAAAATAAGTGTAAGCCACACAGTATCCCAGGATGAGAGGGAAATGGTGACAAAGATAACCCACAAGAAAAAGGCACATGCAATTCCAGTCTCAACTAGCATTTTCAAGAAATGTTTGGCCATCAGAAGAAAATATATTACTAGTTTGCATAGAAAAACTTCCCAAGTAGGGAGATGTGGGAACAGCAAGAGACACCACAAAATATGGGCAGTATCCAGAACCTACACTAGACTACGCTCTCTAATAAGAACTTTGCATATCCTAGGCATGTTACACTGCCAACATAGTGCACCAGAGGCGGACTACTTGACCTACTGGTTTATAGTAACACAGACCTGTGGGCACACATATACACTGTAACCTCATCCTGAAGAAGCCAGTCCTAAGTAAGCACATATGATCTTTCATTTGATACATAGCATAATTCTGGATATGATCAGTCTCCCAGACTTAAGAGCACCATAACAACAAAGCTACCCTCTGCTATTGTGTTACAATACAGAAAATCAAAACATTTGTAATGTTGCCACAGTAGGTAGGGGTGAGAAGGGTAAAAACTATACCACTCACACCGCGGACAGGTAACAGCTTGACAGCATTTAACACAAACCATATCAAGTGCTCGCAAATTTCCAGAGCTTCAAAAAAGCAACTTGTCTTCTGTTCTGGAAAGCAGCTTCTCAGCACTCAGTGATTGGAACTAAACAATAAATCACATAATTGAACATGTCTGGAATTCATCTTTTGTGTTAGTGTGACAGATTTAGATACTTCCACATAAAACGTAAATATTTGGGTCATGGAGGATCAACTAGGATTATGCAAGGTAGTCCTTATCTGAAGGTGAAAAGTGCACAGTTACGGCATCTGCCTGCCACCCATACTTCAACAAAGACAAAGCATTTATGTTTGATGTAAAACTGGGGAAATGAGAGAAATAAAGAGATGTCCATCTAATGGCTAAAATGAACAATGTAAAAGCAGAAATCCTGCAAATCTATCCTGGCTTCCCAACTTGACCAAATTCTGTAATGCTTGCCAAATCTCTTTCTTGTGTTTCATTTAGCAGGTTGTAATGTTATACCATGTATAATAAGAATCTAGGATGTCCAGGAAGGAGCAACAAAATAGGTTCATAGCTGACAAGAGACCTTTGATGAAAGTTTGACTAAAAGGTCCACCTGTCTCCTTATCCTCATAGAGTTCTAAATAGGACACTACTAAAGAAATGCAAACATAGGGACCAAATGGATTAGAATGTATGGCATGTATGAGTATGGTCATTTGAATGCACACCAATAGGATACTAACGGGATCCTTATGAGGTCCTGACAAAAGCCAACTAGCCTCCTGAGGCATTGGTGTGATGACAAGCTGACCCAGGGATTCAGAGGATACTAATTTCCTTAGTGCACCTTTACCTGTTTTTAACTCCGTCGGCCTGCCTTTTAAAAATAAAATTAACCCTCAGGACACCTTGGACTATTTTAAATCTAGGGTGCCACTCAATAACCTAAGAGTTTCCTTGGATGCCAAGGTTGAGCCCCCCCAAGATACACTAGTTATCTGGATGAGGACTCTATGATGAATTACTTTGCATATGATGATTAATAACATAGGTGATCCACTTTGGCTGGTATGGAGAGATAGACTGAGCTCGGTAGGGGTTCCCTCCCGTTGTTTTAACATGGGAAGTTGTTTGGGAAGGTGAGCGAACCCTGTATCACTTCTCACTCCCTCATTCTTGTAATATAGTAATAAGAATCTAGGCCACATATTGAATGCATTTGACACATGACTATCATGTGGCTTCCACCAGCCAGCCACACCCTAACCTCATGCACCAAGAATAAAACACAAATCATTGACCATTGATGTAAAATAACAGAAATAAAAAGATGTCCATTTAGTGGCTGAATTGCACAAAATGAATGCAGAAAACCTGTGTGCTGCCCATGACCTCCGTATGCCAGGTGAGGGCTGCGGTGATGACGGGGCTGTGGTGAAATGAGAGGACTGTGGCCTGGAGTAGAGTGCATCTTTGAAGGAGAAGCAATCCATTGCCCGCTGAGGAAGAGCAATGATTCAACTAACCAACAATTCAGGAGGACACAAGACCAGCTGCCATATTCAGGGAGGCTTACCACTGAGGCGGAGGAGCATGTGGAGGCCTGCCACCTTTACCCTAGCATCAAGTCTACTGCTCACCACCAAGCCTCAGATGTTTGCCAGGGCATTCCGAACACTCCAGTGAGAGGGGGTAAGACTGAGTACTGAGCCACAAAGACTGGGCTCGCTCTGACTGACACTTTACAGCGTGAAGGCATCTGGACTTTCTTGAAGCCATCATGGAACTTCTAAGACTTGGACTCACTAGAGGAGCATAGACGGAATGTTGCCTCACATAAATAGGGGATATTGCAATCCTTTAACAGGGAAGTGAAACAGAAGAACTGATCAAGAGGAATGCTAGTGTGCTTGCCTTAACAAGACAGTGCATAATATTTGGTCACAAAATATTTGGGTGGATGTACGGTAACGCCAATGTACTACTTATGTAACGCCTACCTTACGTACAGTAATGCAAGGCAGGCAATGTGTTGACTTGCATTCGTTTTTTTTCTCATTTTTACAAAGCCACACAAAAACAATCAGACGAGGCTATTTTCTTTTGTTATGTGTGTTGCAGAATGCAGTATACTTGCAAAAAGGAAATGACGAGGCGAAATAAAGATATTTTATCCTTGTTACGCCAGGCTCAGGTAGACTCTCAAGTTTGGTGCAAACCTGTTCACAAATCTTTGTAAATATGAGTTTGCATAAAAATACATGGGTGGATGCTCGGGAACTCCCAAGCACCACCCATGTGATAACTACCTGACATAAGGGAATGCAAGTGAGGGCAATGTGCTGCCTTACAGAATTTGTGTTATAGAACTACAATGGGTTCTGTTGAGGGGGGAAAAGAAAGAATTGCTTCAAACAATTACTACTTGTGTCCTATAAATTGGACACATCATTAAATGGTTGCAAATGCACAAGGGTCTGATTTGCTTTGTATATTCTTGTTCATTTAGCGAAGTTTACAGTAACAGAATTGTTCTTTAATAGGGCTGTCTTCCAATAGTTTCATAAAAGTGAAATGATTGTGCAGTGTGATCAGGTGATTCAAATAAAACACATAGATTACACAATGACATTAAAATGACATTAAGCAATAAACAGAATATAATGTTTCGCTTTTTATACATCTGTTCAACCATGGTTCTTTGTATTAATTGTGATTGTTTAGCCATGTTCACTGTAGATGCGAAGGACACAATAAAAAATTGTCGAAGTTTTGACCCTTCCAAATAATGTTTTAGTAAAAAAATCACTGCAGGTCTTCCTCAGGATTAAAAAAATGTGCAGCCTGTGTGATAGAAAGATACTTAGTTCGAGACCACGTGTGAGGTATATGAAATAGTTTAAAGTGGTGTGAGTAAATCATAACTCAACTGGAATTAACAAAACATAGCGTTGCTTGATATTCTGGCATGATAGGCATTGGAATATAACCCCTACAGTGGACTACATACCCACATTAGCACTATGATACGTGCAAAACCAATAAAAAAATGTTTAGGAGCGCATTCCTTATCTCACCTCCAAGTCAGGGTCAAGCGTATTCATGAAGTGGTTTCTGCAGGGTTTTTTTGGGGGGTAGCAGGCCAGTGGTGCTCGGGCAGGTAACAATGCAGGGTTCTAAAGAAAAGAAGAACAAGTGCTTATGGTGCTGCCAGTTATGGGGAAGACCGAGAACCCCTGAATGCGGAATGAGCTAAGAGCCCATAGCCAGACAAACATGTACAAATCCTCGGCACACATTTATATTATACAGTTGATACAGAACTGGAATTATAGTGTAATTGCGATTCTCCTATTTACATGACCAGAGAATCTGGATTTCATTAAAGACACGGAGGCTAACATTATGCATTAATCCTTTTAATGCAGCTCTCACACAGCCGCTTACGTCACAAAGAAAGAACAAGAACTAGGTGACATCACAGTATCCATAAAGGCCAGGTGCCAAGGGAGATCAGCCTCTTTTAAATGCCTCGAGTGACAGGAGAAGTTGAAACGGAGGGACGAAGCTTGAACTTGAAAGAGGAACTGGAGACCATCTTGAATTCCAAGTAGATTCATCAGTTAGAATTGTCTGAAATGGAAAGACGAGGTAAATCAAGGAGAAGGAAGGAAAGTGACTTCATGAGAAGCATGAGCAAAACATCACAATAAGAAAGCATTGCAAAACTTAAGTGATTGTAAACCAGATTAAATAACATTCCCAATTGCCCTCAGGGAGGGACGGGAGGGATAATGTTAGCCTCCGTGTCTTTAATGAAATCCAGATTCTCTGGTCATGTAAATAGGAGAATCGCAATTTCATTACAAGACAGGAGGCTACATTATGCATGTTGGTAGCCTTGAATAACTGCATCAGAAACATGTTCAATTGGTTTACAGTAGTGATGTGCAAAGGTATAGGCGTTAGACCAATCAGCGGATTTAAGGATAGCATCCAACTTACCACCGGACCAGAAAGATTTGCTGGCCATAGCGCTCCTGAGAGAGTGAGCCTGGAACTTAGACAGGTCAATACCAGCAAGGTTCATAGCGATTTTAACCCACCTAGCGATAGAGCAGGATGAGATGGGTTTAAAGGGACTAACGTAAGAGACTAGAAGTTGATTTGCACCAGGAGGACGAAGGTCGGACATTCTGGAATCGTATTCCTTCATGCAATCAACGACACATAGTTTTGGGTGAGAATCAAAACGAGGGTAGAAGATAGAGTCAGACATGGTTTTAGTTCTTCTAGATATTTCGAATTTAACACCAAACATGTCGTAACATCTATTAGAGATGTCGAGAGCCTTTACATCAGAAACTCTGCGACAAGAGACTAGACATAAGAGGGAGGCGAGCTTAATAGAGAGACATTTCCTGTTAAGGAGAGAATTATTAGGCCATGAACAAAAAAGATCAAGCAGTAATTTAACATCCCAAACTGATTGATATCTAGGACGAGGGGGTCTCTTGAGACGAATGCTTTTAAGAACTCTGCAGATAATAACGTTTTTACCTACCGTTTTACCATTGACAAGGGCATGGCCGGCTGAAATTGCAGATCTAAAGCAATTAATTGATCTATAGGAAAGGCCATTATCATAGATTTCAACGAGGAAATTAACAACAGAGACTATAGGAGCCTCCACGGGAACCAGGTTCCTTTCCAGGCACCAACTAGACCATTTCTTCCAAATGTTATTGTATCTGTAATGGGTTCCGGGTGCCCATGACTCTCCGAGGAGAGTGAGAGCAGACGACGAAAGTCCAGACAGTTGGTGAGATTGCCTGACACTTTCCAGGCAAGAAGGTTCAAACTCCCCGAAGCGACCAGGTGATGGTCCTCTCCGTCTGCATTTAGGAGGAGGCTCTGAGTCGCGGGAATCAAGGAGGGAACGTCGCAAGAAAGTTCCAGAGCAGTGGGGAACCAGGCTTGAGACGGCCAAAAGGGGGTTATCAGAACAAGGGAGCATTGTTCTTGTCTCACCTTCTGAAGAACCCTCTGAATCATCGCAAAAGGGGGAAAGGCGTAAGGGCAAAGGGGAGCCCAAGGCTGGAGGAAGGCGTTCACAGCTAGAGCACCCGGGTCTGGCATCCAGCTGAAATACTGGGGGAGCTGGAAGGTCAACCTGCTTGCGAAGAGGTCCACGTCGAAGGGACCCCAGAGAGTGTTCAGGGAATTGAAGATTGCCACATCGAGTTTCCAGTCGCTGAAATCTAGGAGGAACCTCGAGTTCCAATCCGCTGAGATATTGGATTTCCCCGGGAGGTATTCTGCTCTCAGAGAAATTTTGTGTTCTAGGCCGAACATCCATAATTTCTTGGCCAGATCCGATAGGTCTGCGGACCTCGTGCCGCCGAGACGGTTGATGTAAGAGACCGCAGACACGTTGTCCATTTTCAGAAGGACAGACCTGCCCTGGAGTGAGTGTCTGAAACTCATCAAGGCATAAAGTCCAGCGGTCAGTTCTAAAAAATTTATGTGGTGGGAGGACTCGGAAGGGGTCCAAACTCCGCCGGTGTCCTGGTCGAGGAGGCGAGCGCCCCAGCCATGGAGACTGGCATCTGATTCCAAGACGAAGTCTGGGGTGGAGCCAAAGATAGCCCTTCCATTCCATGCATCCAAATTGTCCAGCCACCAGGCGAGTTCCAGTCTCGCTGGTTGATCCAGAGAGACCTTGTCCCCATACCAGAGACCGGACCGGAGGGCTTGGGCTTTCACCCTCTGGAGGGCACGGTAGTTTAGAGGGCCCGGGAAGATAGCTTGGATCGAAGAGGAAAGGAGACCCAAGAGTCTGGCTAACTCTCGTAGGGAGAGAGATTGGTGTTTCAGGACAAACCTGATTTCTTTTCTGATTTTCGCGATCTTCTTCTTCGGGAGTGAGAGAAGACAGCTTGAGGTGTTCACGGTGAAGCCTAGAAACTCCAGGCATTTTGAGGGAGTCAGGATCGACTTCTCTCTGTTTATAATGAAGCCGAGATCCTCTATCAACTCCATGGAGACCCTGAGGTCTTCTAGGATTTGTTCCTGGGTTTGAGACATGATAAGGATGTCGTCCAGGTAGATAATTAGGCGAACCCCTCTTGCTCTGAGGATCGAGACGATGGCTCTCATGACCTTGGTGAAGCACCAAGGGGCGGAAGAGAGGCCGAAGGGGAGGGCTCGAAATTGGTAGAGGTGTCCGTCCCAAATAAATTGGAGGAAGGATTGGTGTTCCTCGGCCATAGGGATGGTAAAGTAGGCGTCCTTCAGATCTAGCTTGACTAGCCAATCTCCTTGGAGAAGAAGGTCCCTGAGGAGATGGATGCCCTCCATCTTGAAGTGGCGATAGACCAGGTATTTGTTCACTTCTCGTAGATTTATGACAGGTCTCCAGCCTTTGTCCTTTTTCTCTACCAAGAAGAGGGTACTTACAAAGTTCTTTTGTGACCAAGGAACCTCGATAATGGCTCCCTTTTTCAGCATAGAGGAGACCTCCTCCCTGGCGATAGCTAGGTGATCCGGGGGGAGGTCCAAGGGTCTTGGAGTCGTGGATTGGTAAGGAATGTCCACGAAATCTATCATGAACCCGCGGACAGTTTGTAGGACCCACGGGTCCTGAGTATAGCTTTCCCAGACATGGTAAAACAATTTGAGCCTTCCCCCGACCTTTGGAGGGGAGGGAGGAGGGAGGGCACTTACTTGAGGTGTTGGTATTAGGTGCTCCACGGGAGGGGAAGCCTCTGCCTCGGGAACCACGAGCTCCTCGTTGGGGGTAGAACTGCTTGTTCGAGGGGTAGTATCCTCTTCCTGCACCACCTCTTCCTCTGCCGGAGTTATAGGGCCGGAAGTTGGCACGGCCGGAAGAACGGCCCCTTCTTCCGGCCTGATCAAAAACATTAGATGGGAATACTTTTTTCAGGTTGCTCTGGGCCCTGTCGAACGCCGTAAATGTCGCGACGTATCTGCCAATCGACTTGATCATATCTTGCCCAAAGAGTAGGCCATGGGGTTCGGAAGAGGGTTCTTTATCGGCCATGTCCCCGAGTTTGGGGTTAATTCTGTTTAAGACAGTTTTTCTCCTCTCCATGTTGAGGCTTGAATTGGCGTTCCCTAGGAGAACGATGGCCCTCTGGCTCCAGCCCCTGATGAGCGCAGTATCGAGGGGAGTATCTGAAATGTAGGACTCCTCAGCGAGATCAAGGATTTTGGTGAGGGGGCCTAGGATGTCTAGTAGACGGTCCTGGCAGGATTTAAATCCTCTTTCGAGCCCCTTTCTAGGGTCCTTACCCAGTTTAAAGAGAAATTTGATGAGGTCAGGGTCAAGGTTGGGGGTCTGGCAGACCTTATCCCCAATCCATGGTCTCGGGCATTCAGCGCGCATAATGTTCCTAGTATCAATCTCCAGGGAGTTTCTCAGCCATTTGGTTATAAATTTGCCAACATGTTCCTGGGGGGACCACTTAGAGCTATTGGGGCGTGAGATGTTGATTGGAGAAAACATTTCTCCCCCTAGGCGGTCAAGGATGGCATCCTTGGAGGAGGAAGGAGGGTCTAGATCTGGGAAGGAGTTGGGGTCCGAGTCAGAGAGGTGATCATTAGGATCGAAAATGAACTCGTCGGAGGGTTCCTCAAAGGTCTCCTCCAGGTCAGAATAGGTATCGGAGGGAGCACTAGCACCGTGACCAATCGTGCCGCTTAGGACACCTTCCAGAGTTGTACCGCCAGGGGTACCCAACCTAGATGTGCCGCGAGGGGCACCAATGCCTCTTGGAGCGCTAAGGCTTCCCGAATCCAGAGAGGTGCTTGGACCTCCAAAGTTCCCTCCACGACTATCTATAGTGTGCTTGGTTTTCCTAGGTGCTTTGAGGCTTGCAGGGTCATTGGGGTGTTGTCCGAGGTCGCTGAGGGTCCTCTTATGCGACAATACCTCGCTGAAGGTATCGAGCATGCATGCTCTCATTTCCTTCTTCAGAAAGTTTTTAAAGGAGTCGCTATTGTGAGAGGGAGAGGAGGCAGTGGCATCCTCGCTCTCCATATCTGACATTTTGATTGGTAGAGGGAAACAGAGGGCTTAACCTGTCTGTTATCTTGCTCCCTTTTTTTTTTTTTTTAAGTTGGGTAAATGCCACGTTTTTTTTTTTTTTAAAGAATGGCACGTTTATCTGCCTGCGCGAGTGTATTTGGGCAGGGTTGTTGTGGGGTATTGCCGAAGCAGCAGTTTGTCTATCGCGGGAGCCTCAGAGCAACTGACGTGCTCGAGGCAGTACTAAGAGGAGAGGAATGGCCCTTGAGAGGCAGGGGGCGTCACGCCGCCGCTGCCGAGGGTCATTCCTCTAACGCGGAAGGCGCGAGGCGGCGGAAGACACCGGGATGGTGTCGGAAGGCAGCGCGAGGAGAAACGGGCAGCTAGGGCGGTTTTGAAGGTAATCCATATTAGGGTTGAGGCATGCTTGAGGGCCGATTCCGTCACGGGTAGTAGACGGGGGCCGAGTTTCAGCGGTCGGCAAGGCGGGTGTGAACGCGTGTACTGGGGGGTACAGGGAGGACACACAGCGCGGGGAAGACAACCGAAAATTGGAAGTCTCGAGGGTTCACAGCGAAGGGGGGTAACAACAACAGATGGGAACACACGAGTCCCTACGGGGTCAGCGCGAGCATGTAGGCAAAAGCGCAAGCAGTACCATACAGTAAGCATACATATGTATGGGCAATAAACAGCGATAAATATTAAACAGCATCAACAATTGTCAATAAAGATATAAAGTGCTAACATTAAGAAAGCAAGGAGTAGTAAAGGCAACTTATCTGTTTGAGAGCCGCATTTAAAAGAGGCTGATCTCCCTTGGCACCTGGCCTTTATGGATACTGTGATGTCACCTAGTTCTTGTTCTTTCTTTGTGACGTAAGCGGCTGTGTGAGAGCTGCATTAAAAGGATTAATGCATAATGTAGCCTCCTGTCTTGTAATGAAATCGGCACAGGTTGTTTCATTAAGGTTGTTTTATGTAAGAATGTTCGTAAAGAAAACAACACCAGGCGACAGGTCTTTCGTCAACAGTTTGCTACCTGTGACTCTTCAGGGCTCGGAACAATGTAATATAACAAAATCAAAATTCAAGAACAAATCAACAAGTACATAAATTCATAAGAAAGTCAGTGACACTAGTGGGGTGACTAATCAAATCACCATTTTAAGTGTGAAAACCTATTGAGGCCTATAGTAGAGAAGGAGACAAAGAGACAAGAGGAGCGAATTGTCTGGCCAGAAGGTGTGACCTGCATCTAATTGTCCCCCAAAGGAAAGAAGGGGGAGAAAAAACAAAAGGTCACGTTGCAATTCGTTTGGGGCTTGCTGGAGTTGCGTCACTTTTGTGACACACTCCAGCAATGCGTCACTTTTGCGCCATGCAGATACGTCAGAAATACTGACGTATCTGTAACTACTGTAAATATGACGCATGATTAGTGTCGCAAGGAGGGCGCAATGAAAAGTGACGCATCGCTGTTTTCACGCAGCGATGCGTCACTTTTCATAAATGAGGCCCATAGTTTTTATTTCAATGTATTTATTTATAGTACAGTACAAAGAGAGGGTTTCGGCAAGTAACTTTATTCTTTGTCTCGAATTTGTATACCCTTTCAGTTGGGTTGAAATCCTCCAAAACCTTTTATAGGTGTTTCAGGGTTTCTGACTATTCTTGTGAAAGGTCAGTAAAGTACAGTGTTTCCTTAAAGTGTGTGTTCTGATGCTATGGTTTTTTCTTAGCAGTGAAAATAATGCTATCTGATTTATCTGCATTATGTACAGGCCTTCTGTTAATTCCCCAGAAGGCAGCCTTTTCCATTCCCTTTAGTTTTCTGCCCGGTCTCCCATTAGTGGTTGTCTCGCTGTATTCTTGTTCTTGTGTAGTTCAGTTTTTCTCTTGATTCTTGGTATTGTTTGTATAGCATCCGTGTGTTTCTAGGCTTTGTTCTATTGTTGAGGTTGAGCCTGTTAAAGTGGTTCTCTTTTGTGACTGTAGTTCTAAGTATTTTCTTTGTTTTATACAATATCCTTTGCATGCCAGACCTGGCGGTTTAGCCATGCGCACTTGATCTCCACAACATTTTCTGAAATCTGTTAATACTATCTAGTATTAGGACGTGAGAAAATGGGTTGTTGGTTGGTGGTAAAGCAGCAACCCCAAAAGTTGTCAGGGTAAGGCACAAGAAAATCCCAAATAAACCTGTGCTCAGCCCCTGGTAGCTTGGCATAGAGCAGTCAGGGTTAACCTAGAGACAATGTGTAAAGTATTTGTGAAATACTTCAAACAAAAAAACTGTGAAAACACCACACAACAGATTGCACACCAGGTTAGACAAATAGAGCTGAATTTAATAAATACAACAATAGCAGAATAACAAACATACAATCAGTAGAACCGGAGTTATGAATTTTAAAGATTAGGGTAAAAATAGCACCAAAAAGCACAAAGCACAAACTAAGGATATATGGTTGCAACGGACTGGGACAAAGTCACAAGTTCAGGTTGACTGTGATGGAGAGTGGGCCAGCTATTGGGACCCAGTTAGGACTCCTAAACAAAAGTAGCTTAAATCCTGGTATGTGGAATGTTGCATGGGTCCGTGTCATAGATGTGTCGCACAGCCGAAGCATTGTGTTGGTTCCGAGATGTGGTGAGGCTGCAGTGTGAGCGCCTGTGACGGTGTTGAGGATCCTGCAGCGATGCGTCGGTTCAGCTCAGGTTTGTGCCACACAGCAGAGGATATGCACCGGTTTCACTGGATCCACAGAGGCAGATAAGCACCTTAATCCCTCTACCAAGGGTCCAGGACTGGGGTGGCATCACTGAGCTTGGTATGCTCATAGATGGCAGAGCCCAGGGGCAGGTAAAAGGTGGATAGAAGCCTGTTATTTCCCTGAATCTCCAGATCAGGGGGCCTGCCAACTATCATTGGAGTCACTCTGAAATTTAGGTTCAAGGGATGCTGGTCCAGTCATTTTCACCTAGGCATGAGGGCAGCAGGACAGCAGAGTGGCAGTCCTTGTAACTGCACAGCAGTCCTTCTTCCTGACATAGTATCCACAGGTCCAGAAGTGTACTGAAGAGCTGGTGCCTGACATTGCCCTTTTATACCCAGTTGTACCTTTGAAGTGGTAGAGAAACTTGTAGAGGTTTCTTTTTGAAGTCCCCAGACATCCTGAATTTCCTGTCCTGGTTACAGGCTAACTATCGGGAGTAGGTAGCCCTTTGTGTAGAGGCAGGACACATCCTATTCAGGTGGGGCTTTGACCAGCTCCTCCCACCCAACCTACCAGTAAGGGCCCATCCAGTTACCTTTTGTGTGTGACTGTCCAGGGGAAATACAGAAATCTCATCTGTCATCTACACCCAGTAATATGACCAGAGACAGACTGCAGGCACTAAATGACTATGGCAAGAAAATGCCACCTTTCCAAAAGTACTCCCAAAGGGCATTTTCCTCTCGCACCCATCTGTCGCACTGGTGAATGGGGGAAATTTCTCCCAATAAGTCGCTTAATCCTGAATCATCCACTTTTATCATTGCTTTCCAAAAGTTATACCAATCCTTGTATACTGAATCTTCCAGCTTATAAGATCAGTGCGCAGACAGCATGATTGCATAGTAATTCTTTATTCAACATTTTCAAATGCCTCCTGCTGCCATTTCAGGCTTTCAACAGCGGCTCCTGCGGGCAATCATATTCCAAAGTAGGTTCATTTTATTAATTTCACCCAATGCATTTTGAGCCTACTGGCTCTTCGTCAGGGGTTCACTGAAACAAAATAGAATGGAAAAACAGCTCAACTACATGCTTGATACAAAGTTACTGTATGCTGTGTACATAAACACCACAACCGGCAGCCTAACCGCCTTTGTACTCTTCACATCCTCTTCCAGAGTCTCATACTCCCTCCCTGCCGCTCTGGCCTTTATCTAATTTGTGTTCTCCCTTGTGTTTCCAATTAGTCTTCGTGATTCGCTCCTTCATGCTAACCCCATAACCTTCATGATTTGCAGCTTCATACTGCCCCCGTGACCTATTGCTCCTATTACTATACTTCTCTAAGAACCAAATGCTACAAACTATAAATCCCATAATGCACTACCCGTGCCATAATAAAAACAATCAAAGTCTCAATACAACTCTCAATAAAACTCTAACCCCCTTCCAGAATTGCAGTTTAAAATCCAACTACACCATAAGTTAGGATTTTAGATTGTGATTCCAGAGGCACCAAACACAAACTGGTTATCCCTTCCCAATGGGAAATGGCACTTTATAGCAGGCCTTTGCAATCCTGAAGGCAGTGTGCATGGTACTGAGTGAGAAGGTGCCCCTGCATGAGCAGGATACACCTGCAACCTACGGAGTCCATTCTACAGAGTTGTCAGTGAAGCAGCCATATACTATATAGAGGTGCACAGCTTAAGTACGCGATGACCATCCCGAAAACAGCTGCAACGAATCTTATCATGTTTGGTATCAAGCATGTTGGAATCATACCCCCTTGTTGTAAGCGGTGTGGGAGGTATGATTCAAAGCAGTGGAAGAGCCCTCTGTTAGGCTCTCAGTTTCGCTGGTACCAGTTTTCTTGATCCGGCCAGCACAAAATGGTTGCTGCTGACCAGAGACAAGATCCTCCTGCTGCTGAGCCAAGCTCGAGCTGATGAAGGCAGAACAATAGGCATCCTGTCACAGGAAGGTGTGACACACGTCCCAGACAGGATTTAGTATATTGGGGGGATGTGGGTGCACTTGCCAGTGCCACTCAGACTGCATGAGGGGCACATTTGGTGTCCCTGTGCATAGTCCAGTTCCAACCAGTCCTTGGAGCCGTTGACTCCCACTTTGGCACAAAACTGGACACAGGAAATGGGAGTAATCTCTCCCCTGTCCGGACCCTCCCCTGGGAGGCTTCCCTGAATCTTCCCAAACCTTTCCCTAGGGTACTTAAGATTCATTGTTGGATAAGATTCAGATCAGACACCACTTCTTCTCTACCGCCTGGGCACTCTGGAATTTGCTGACTTTGTGCCTGTGTACCATACAGTAACCTACCAAGGCCTGTGCAGCATCAAAGACACTTGAAGAAATCTCCCTTGGAGTGAAGGAGTTACTCCCCTGCATTTGCAGGCACCGTAATTAGGTCAGCCAGTCCGCTGATCCTGAGCTCCTCCGAACTCCATTAGGTTCTGCAACACAGGTGGTGGTTTTCCACAGCTCCTGAGACCTGCCCTGCCCTCTCACCAAGATTGAGGCCAGTATCCCTCATGGGTGTTACAATAACGAACCCCTGTGCACCTCATCAACTTGCAGTTGCAAAGGCTTGATGGATTCCTCCCAAGAAGATCTTCAGGCTCCAAGTAGCCCCAACCTCGAGCACCTCCAGTGGCCAGAATCTTCAGCCACACTGCATCGTGTGCATCGTGGCTTGCATCTTTTGGAGAGCTGCCTGAGGTCCTCTTGCGATTCTAGTGCCTCGAGCCTGTGGAGTCGACTTGAGGGTATCACTTATTTCCTTTGGGCTCCCCTGAGTGCTCAGGCCCTGCACTGACTCTCCTGCTTTTGGTGAGTCCCCTGGATATTGCTGGTCCTGCCTTTGCTCCTTCTTCAAATCCTGCGTTGGTTGCATTTGCCAAGGCTTGCTGGTGTTCCTGCCGGACACCGACCCCTGAACACTCAACATCCGACGTGAGACAGCTCGTGCATGGCTCCTGGTTATATCCACCCAGCTTCTCTGGTGTAGGTAACATGGGTACTAGGGTATCCACGGGTGGGGTGCTCTTCAACCTTCTGTCTTTCATGGTGTTTCTTCAGGGTCCACTGGGAAGAGTCCTTAATCTGTAAAAATCCAACTGCAACTTACACTTAGAGTTTTACAAAGCATGCAGTCATGCTCCACACTGTACACAATCTCTGTGGGGTCCCTATCTACTCACCTTGTGTGGTTCCTTGGGTCCTCAGCATTTCTATGTCCTCTCGACCCTGTCTTGATCTGAGTCATGGTCCCCCCTGTGGTCCACTCTGTATTATGTGCTATTTACGATGTGTTTTTGCTAAAGTATTGTGTGCATTGTGTATATCTCCATGTGGGAGACATTTGAACGTACTAGAAAGTATTATATAATAAGTAAATTATTTTATTAAACCTTGGTGTAATTCTTTTCACTTACTCTGTACTATAAGATTGCATTCTGGTGAAACATGCTGCTTTAGTTTACACTTCTTCTTGACTAAGCCTGATGGCTTCTCCTCACAGTTACCACTTAGAGAGCTTTCTAAGGCTCTCTAAGACCTCTTAAATCACCATAAGGATTGTCTGGGAGAGGTGTGGCGCCGCGGCCAGGGCGACTGACGCTGGAATCTGGGGATCACGGTTCGATCCCCAGCGCCGGTGGCAGGTTAGCCCAGCACCATGTGACTCTGGGCAATAGCTTGCTTAATCTTCCCGACGGCCCCCAGCGCCTAGAGACCCTAACGGGTGACTGTGCGCTTTACAAATATGGATTATTATTATCTGGACAAAGAAGAAGGCGCAACTGTGTGCCTCCAGAGAGTTGAAGACAGGGAAAGGGGCCAACACTCCACACCTCCTAGAGGTTTTACTGTTAGATGACCTCAGTAAAATCAGTGGGTGAGATGAACAGGAAAGAGTGCGGGGGGCAAGGAACGAATATAGGCCAGGAGGGGAGTACCTCTTTGACCTAGAATCTTACCCTGACCAGGTGGAGCCTGATGACTCCCACCTGGACAATTCAGACATCCCACAGGAGACCACAGGTGGCCAAGAGGATGCCCCCTTTGATCCTCCTGGGAAGGTGCAGAGTAGACCTAGGAGGTCTAGATCCTCCTTTCCAGAATCCAATACCTCAGGACATTCAATAGAGACCTCCGTTTCTAGTAAGAGGGGGAGCTCTTTGGATAAGGAGTACCAATTTCTTGAGCTTGAGGAAGCTAGGCTTATGCTCAGGCAACAAGCAGTTGGCCCTTGACAGAGAGTCCCTAGAAGCCCAGAGAGCTAGAAAGAAATCAGGACTAAAGTCCCATGGCGAGAGCAACAGTGTCCCTAGTGTTAAAGAACATTCCTTTGAACAGAGGAACCTGAACAAGATTGTCCCTCCCTACCATGTTGGGGATGACATCCACAAATGATAACTGGTTTAGAGAAGGCCTGTAAAGTTTAGAGCGTCCCTCAAGAGCAGTGGGCATGCTCCCCTTTGCTGACAAAGGTAGATATAAACTCCTCACTGTTAGAGAAGAGGATTCCGATGATTACACAGTTTTGAAAAGTGCTCTCATTGGTGGGTTTGGTTTAATCACTGAGGTATACAGATTAGGTTCAGAGACACACAGAAATCACAGACTGGGTAGACTTTGTGGATAGTGCTACTAAGTCTCTGGAAGGTTGGTTGCTTGGCAGCAGAGTGCATGACTACCAAGGATTGTATAATTTGATTATGAGGGAGCAGATTTATTTATTTTATTTATTTATTTAAAGCGTTTTATATAGTGCTGGCTAGACCCAAAGGTATCAGAGTGCTTTATGTAAGGTTCCACATAGTTGCAAACTTACATCAGTTACATATTACCAATGATACCAGTAAAAGCATTTAAGGAGCGTAGAAGAAAAGGAAAATGGAGTGAGAAGGGTAAAGGGGGTATGGGAGAAAGGGGTGGGGTATAGATACAACGGAGAGACAAAGGGAAAGTCTGCCCAAGGTCCGGCTGGGTAGGTGACAGCTGAGGTTGAATCCGCAGCCCATTTCCTCTTCAGCTATCAGGTAGCTCCACTGGGCATCAGTTAGATAGATAGGTCTCAATAGAAAACATTAAAAGGGATAAAAGGCAAGAAGAAGGGAGCGTAGAGGGGGAAGGAGGTAGGGTGAAGGGGTAGGAAGGGGATACGACAGAGAGACGAAGGAACATCTGCCCAATGTCTGACTGGGTAGGTGGGGGGGATCCACAGACCGTCTCCTCTTCAGCTAACAGGTAGCTCCACCGGGCATCGTTCAAATGGCAAGGTCCCCATGGTTGAGGTGAAAGTTCGAAGAATACATGTCCTAGAGGGAGAGCAGGATCAAGGTCAGGTGAGGGATGTGGTTAAGATCAGGTCGATGACCTGTTCTGCTGTCCAGGAGAGGTGGAGCATCATGGAGAGACCAACTGAGGCGACCATCTTGAGGTCAGGCAGGGGGGTTGTGACCTTCGTGTTAAGTTCATTCGGTCCCCAAAATTCTCAATGACTCAAAAGCATAGGGGGTGCAATCTATGCATTAAGGCTGCAGGAGGACAGGGCCAGTGTCCACATGTCTTCAGAGGGGGTGAAAGGTGCCGCCAGAGTAATCCTCCCATAGTCAGGGAGCAAGTGTTGGACATCCTTATAGGTCTGATCAGGAGATACAAATTCAATTCTATTATGTGGCATTTACGCCGTAGATGCAATGTGGGCGAATCCTTGATGGTGTTGCTAAGATCCCAGTCGCCAATCTACTGCATGGGCCATTTTAGAACCAAGCGTATTTTTCAAGAGGCACTTCATACAAACATATATATCATTTCACCACTAAGTTTGGGGATCTTCTTACACAGAGGCACCACCAGGAAGGGCGTCAGCTGTGTGGAACAGGGATGGCGCTGGCATCGTGCGCTAAAAATCCACATATGTATTCACCACTGTGAGCTCCCGAGGAGTTTAATGCTGACTTTTGTGGAAGACATCACTTCTTCAGTGGAGTGCTGGCAGCCATGTCGAGGTCAGGCAAGTCAGACTGAACACCAGTGAGCTGCTGATTTTCAGGCTGTGTGGAGGAGGGCACAGGGCTCTTCTCTCCTTACCGCTCTGCTGCTGCGTCGAGGGAAGTAGCTCCACCGGGGGGAGTTGCTCCGAGAGCCCCCTCAAGAAATCACTGCAATCTGTCGTGTGCTGGTCGCCATGCCAGGGTCAGGCAAGGTTAAGTCCCTGGTGTACAGTTGTTTTCTAGGCTGAAAGGGAGGCACAATGTTCTTCTCTCCTCACCACGCAGCTGCTTCGTGGAGGTGAGAAGTTCCGCTGGTCAGAGTTGATATGAAAGCCTCCTCCCTACATCACTGCTTCGGTGGAGCGACCGCTGAGCCTGCACTCCAGGTGAGGTCACCCCCATGCACCACTGCTCTCTGCCTCGTTTTTTTGCCTGCTTCCTGCTTCCTGACGCCGGACAACCCAGCCGCCGCTGAGCCGCCCGACTCACCACTTTCCCGCCGCTGCCTCCCTGCGGCCCCGCCCCCCTCCTGCCCATTCCCCGCTCCCGTCACCCAGCTGACCCTCCCTCCCGGCTCCTTACTTATGACGCCCCCTTGCACGCGCAGCGGGCGCGCCGATTGTGCGCCGAAGGCACGCCAAAAGCAAGCCCGTCTGCGCCCGTCCGCGCCTGGACAGCGCCCAGTGCCAGGACCCCTGGCCCCCGTCGATGCGAGACCACCCGACGGACCTACGACGCCGCCACCCTCAACGCACTCAATGCCGGCCGGAACCCTGCCTGCTACCGAGCCACCCCGAGACACACCCACGGACCCTTCGCCTGCCAAGCCTGCCGATACACCTGCCTCCGGACCGGCACCACCACCGCCAAGTCGAGCACCAGCAGCAACCACCTGAAGTGCATCCTGCTCAACACCCACTCCGTCCACAGGCACGCCGTGGAACTCTGGGACCTGCTCGACGCGACAGCACCGGACGTCGCCTTCCTCACTGAAACCTGGATGAACGCCTCCTCAGCGCCCGACATCACCATAGCCATCCCGGACGGATACAAGATCACCCGGAAGGACCGCGTCAACCAGACAGGAGGAGGCATCGCCATCGTACACAAGAACACCATCCGCATCTCGATCAACTCCGACAAAACCTTCACCGCCGCCGAACACCTGCACTTCCAGATACACACTGACCCCAAGACCACCCTCCGAGGCACCGTCATCTACAGACCCCCGGGACCACGCACACAATTCAGCGAAGATATCACAGACTTCATCAGCCCGCACGCCCTTCCCTCCGCCGACTACATCCTCCTAGGGGACCTCAACTTCCACCTGGAGAACAACAACGACAGAAACACCACCGCCCTGCTGGACAACCTCGCCAACCTCGGACTCAAGCAACTGGTGAACACCCCCACCCACTACGCCGGCCACACGCTTGACCCCGTCTTCTCATCCAGCAAGCACATCTCCTTCAGCCACGCCACAGGACTCCACTGGACCGACCACAGCTGCGTCCACTTCAGCTTCAGAAAAACTACGACTCACCACCACCCGCAACAGGCTCCCCGCCGGAGCTGGAGCAAGTTCACCGCCGAGCAGCCTCCCTCAGCCAGAACACACCCACCAGTACAATGGACCCCAACGAAGCAGCCAGCAACCTCACCAAGTGGCTGACCGCCTGCGCCGATGACCTCGCACCACTAAAGAACACTCCCAGCAGACCCGGCAGCAAGAAAACCCCCTGGTTCACCGACGAACTCAAGAAATCCAAGAAGAACTGCCGCACCCTCGAGAAAGCCTGGCGACTCGACCAGACCACAGACAACAGGACCGCCCTCAAGCACGCCACCCGCTAACACCATTAGCTGATCCGCGCCACCAAGAAGTCGGCACTCAAAGAACGACTGGACAACAATGCCCACGACAGCAAGGAACTCTTCAGCATCGTCAAAGAGTTCTCCAACCCCAGCGCCGGAATCAACGACATCACTAAGCATGGGTGGATTTTGCGGATCCACGATTCACGAATTTGCGAATTCACGGATCGGCGGATTTGGGGGCGGGGCTTCCTCGAGTGTGTGGGCGGGGACAAACGGACGGGGCTTCCATGCGAGCGCACATGCCTCTTGTGTGTATAAAAGGTCAGAGACCGATCAGAGCGGCAGATTAAGAGACAGAAGCTCCTGGTCACAGGAACAGCACGGGGATTGCGCTCGTGAAAGTCAAAGATGCAAATGCCTCTGGCCTGCATCACAGCGGATTTTCGATGGTATATTTGGGAAGAAGGCACACCTGCCCAGCCTCCACAACGCTCACGATTGATTTTGGGCTGATGAATGAGTCACTGAATTTAAGCTTCAACTAGGGCACATGCTTTATTGATATCTGCAAGTGTTTCCTGTTGAGGTTTATTTTTTGTGCCAGGACCGTCGTGCCAGAATGAACCCTGCCCTTCATATTTATTCAAGAAGACACCACCGTTTTTCCCCATCGTAAATAATTTACGATGGCGCCGGCAAGCTGCCAGCGCCATCCTGAAAAAGTTACTTAATTAGCTTCAACAGGAAGCTCCAACTGATAAAATAAAGCAGGCGCTCGAGCCCCTGCTGTATCTTATCTATTAGAGCTTCCTGTTGAAGCTAATTAAGTAACTATTTGAGGATGGCGCTGGCAGCTTGCCGGCGCCATCGTAAATTAGGCTTTGAACTTTTGACCGCGGAATCCGCCGCTCGCGGATTGCGGATTTTTGGTAAATTCGCGAGAGTTTGCGGACCGCGAATTTACTGAAAATCCGCAAAATCCGCGATCGGAGCGGATTCTGCGCTCATGCTTAGACATCACTCCCTCGCAAGACCTCTGCAACTCACTCACCTCGTTCTTCCACCGCAAGATCGCCGACATACACAACAGCTTCAACGCACAGACCACGCACCCTACCACCGAACCAACGCTCGCCACCACCACCCTCTGCAACTGGACCCCGATCAGCACCGAAGACACCACCCGCACGATGAACTCCATCCACTCCGGATCACCAACCGACCCCTGTCCACACCACGTCTTCAACATCATCGCACCCCATCTCCGGGACATCATCAACTCCTCCTTCCACACCGCCACCTTCCCGGAGAGCTGGAAGCACACCGAGCTGACCGCCCTCCTGAAGAAACCAACGGCGGACCCCACCGACCCCAAGAACTGCCGTCCCATCTCGCTCCTTCCCTTCCCGGCCAAAGTCATCGAGAGGACCGTCAACAGACAGCTTGCCGCCTTCCTCGAGATGAACGGATCCCTCGACCCCTCGCAGTCCGGGTTTCGGGCCAACCACAGCACCGAGACCGCCCTAATCACAGCCACCGACGACATCAGAACCCTGATCAACAACGGAGAAACAGCGGCCCTCATCCTCCTGGACCTCTCCGCGGCGTTCAACACTGTCTGCCACCGCACCCTAGTGAAGCGCCTCAGCAACGTCGGAATCCAAGAGAAAGCACTGGAGTGGATCATCTCGTTCCTGGCCGGAAGAACCCAGAGAGTCCGCCTCCCCCGTTCAGATCTGAGGCCACTGAAGTCATCTGCGGAGTACCACAAGGATCTTCACTTAGTCAAACCCTCTTCAAAGTCTACATGAGCCCCCTCGCAGCCATCGCACGACAACACAACCTCAACATCATCTCCTACGCCGACGACACCCAGCTGATCCTCTCCCTCACCAACGACCCCACCACCGCCAGAGCCAACTTACACGAAGGGATGAAAGACGTCGCCATCTGGATGAGGAACAGCCGCCTTAAACTGAACTCAGACAAGACGGAAGTCCTCATCCTGGGATCATCATCCTCCGCCTGGGAAGACTCCTGGTGGCCCCCGGCCCTGGGCACCGCTCCCAAGCCAACGGACCACGCACGCAACTTGGGCTTCATCCTGGACTCCTCCCTGTCGATGACCAGACAAGTTAACGCCGTCTCATCGTCGTGCTTCAACACCCTGCGCATGCTCCGCAAGATCTTCAGATGGATCCCCACTGAAACCAGAAGGACCGTCACCCAGGCACTCGTCACCAGCCGACTGGACTACAGCAACACCCTCTACGCCGGAACCACAGCCAAACTTCAAAAAAGACTCCAACGCATCCAGAACGCCTCCGCACGACTCATCCTGGACATCCCCCGACACAGCCACATCACCGGACACCTGAGAGACCTGCACTGGCTCCCCATCAGCAAGAGAATCACGTTCAGACTCCTCACCCACGCACACAAGGCTCTCCACGACCTGGGCCCCAAGTACCTCAACGACCGCATGACCTTCTACACGCCCACCCGCCAGCTACGATCGACCAGCCACGCCCTCGCCACCGTACCACGCATCCGCAGAGCCACCGCCGGAGGAAGATCCTTCTCCTACCTGGCAGCCAAGACTTGGAACTCCCTCCCCACCCACCTCCGGCGAACCCAAGACCATCTCTCCTTCAGGAAGCTGCTCAAGACCTGGCTGTTCGAGCAGTAACATCCCCCTCTCCCCCAGCACCTTGAGACCCTCCCGGGTGAGTAGCGCGCTCTACAAATGCCGTGATTGAGCCGCCATGACAGGGTCAGGCAAGACGGGCGAATCCTCGGTTTGCTGCCGTTATGGCACAGGGCTCATTTTTCCTTGGTGAGATTAGCATGGTGGCAGGTGGGAGGAACGTCAGGATGCCAGAGATCGTCTCAGCCATCGGAATGAGACTGTCAACGATGGGGGTGTCGTAGAGAGTCCTCACCAAAAGCAAAGCGCGCATCCCTGGAGGGGAGCTGCAATGCAGTGGAGACCAGGGCTCATCAGGGGTCGAGAAAAACGGCCTTGCAGGTGGGCAAACATTGAGCCTGGAGGTCCGGTGGCCAGTAGATAGGGATGCTGCTAGGCAGAGGGGTGGACGGCAGGGTTAGCAGGGGACATCAACCGGTATGGTAATCCTTAATAATTCTCAGAAGCAGCTTTTGAATCAGTACCTGGTGGACTCAGATCTGACTTCTCCCCAACAATAGTGGTTACCAGAAGAAGCAAGATTCCTCTAAAACTCAAGATAAGGTTGGGGCTTAGAGTATGGAAGACAGTCGAGGATGATCTTTTAGTAGAAATGTGTATGCTCTGCTTGATATGCCTAAATGCACTAATTCCCTTTTTACAATGGTGTCAGAGCCTCAGCATGTGAATGACACAGTTTTTCTTTAGTTTTTTTTTTAAAGCATCTTACTTTGAAGCATATTTTTGATTCCAGAAATGTCACCAGGCACATAGGAGACAGGTGCAGATTCAATCAATGACCGCAAACAACCCATACCCAATCATCACAAGTTGTCTACATCATCAACAAAGGAATGCTGCCTTTTCTGCAAGGTCACCCCTTTATTTTTCATCTCTTGCCAGGCCCTCTATTTAAGCTGTTTAAAGAAGTCTTAGCACTTTATCCCTGCTAATCCTTAGTAAAGTGCCTGAGTTCCATTTGTAAATATGGTCTCACCCTTAAAACTTGGTTGAGTGGCATATTCCTGGTATCTTTTACTTACATATAGGTCCCTAGTATATGGTACAAAATATACACAGGGCCTGTAAGTTAAATGTAACTAGTGCAACTGCAGCACCTAATGTACCATCCCCTACAGTGACTATGCAAAACACGGCTTTAGACAACAAATTGTTAAACTGTATCACAGGAATAAGACTAGCTAGAAAAATAATAAAAAAACTAATTTAATAGATTTTAAACATTCAATTCAATGGTGAATATTTTTAATAAATATTAAGGAAAAGTTACTTTTCATGTGTATCCACTCTCTGGTTGTAGAAAACCCTATTTTTCTGCTAGACTTCTGTTGCTGGGCTTTAAATAAAACACTGGGGCTACACTTGAAAGGAAGGGCAACAGTATGCACAAACAATTCTTCTGTGTCTTCTGTCTGGATGATGAAAACTCCTACTTTTGTTCCACCAGAGTTCCATCTCGGGGTTTGTTTTGCGTACAGTGACTGTCCCAAACTAGATTCTAGTGTTAGATGTGGGAGGCAACTAGGATTACCATAGCGCACTCCTCAATAACATGCACCCTACCCTCAGAGCATGGGAACTTGTACACCATTGGTTAGGGCGTGCAGAGGAGTCATTCCATTCCAGTAGCATTTGCCAGGCATAAACTTGGAGTCTCCAGGCACTCGCTTAAGAACACTCCGCGACCTTAGAAATATCAGAAGAGGACAGAACCTGCATCTGTGACCTGAGACTGGATCTACTCTCTATTGTAACTAGGATAAAGTAGTGCACTCAAAGAGCCTTAATGCTGCCTTAATGTTAAAGCTCCTGGGGCACAATAAGTTACAAGAAGCCGTTTACTGCAACTACTCAGCTGACCTGAGGCAACTGAACTTGGACTGGACCCTACTGTTTGGCCTCTGCCTGACACCCTGTGAGTCTCTAAGTCTATCCCCATAGATCCTGGGGGGGGGGAGAGGGGGGGGGGGGGGTCAGAGGTGTACGTCTGTGGTGAATTGGGATTTGAAGGACTAAAGTCAGATGGTGACATCTTTGACCAGCATATACCTGATTGGTGGATTCGACTCAGTCTCCTTCGCTGTCAGCATCAAATGGTGCTTTTGTTCCAGTCTACTGCAACCATTAACTGTCATTGGCACTTTCTGCTTCTTAGCGCTATTCCTACTTAAAACTTTAATTAATCATATCGCCAGATCTCCTTATTGGATTTTTGTCATTTGTTGTCCCTTTATTGATTAAATTATACTCTATTTTTCTAATTTGAGATTGGATTGTTATCATTTTCCATTTGACTACTGATTTGGCACTACATACATACTTTACACAGTGCCTTAAGTTATGTCTGTCTACTCTGCGCCATAGATACCAGGAGGCTGAGCTCAAGTTAACTTACTGACTTTGAGGGTTCACCCTGACAAAGGTTGTGATGATGCCTTGAGGTAAGTTGTCATCTACCTCAAATAATAATCTGATTTCTTACACTCAACATAAGCACTTGATATTTCTGATGTTCACTTTAGGCAAATACCCCATCCATGCTGTTACAGACTTTTCACAGAAAGAAACATTCAAATGGAAACATTCCTAGAAATATGCCCTCAGACTGCAGCAATAACTGATGGAAATACCACTAAACACTCAGAATCACAAAACATTATGACTTGACTGAACAATGAATCAATGGAGACTGCCGTCACAGCTGATCTGGTACAGTTAGGGGAGTAGGTTGTCTCACCATAGCATCTGTGATACCAGCACCAAACTGCAGGTAAAACCACTAGAACACCATGCATATCTTCAGAAAGAGGTGAACTGTACCAAACAGGTGAATCAAGTAGAGGTCTTCACTGAAGAGAGGCATTCACAACATACCCATACATCACTCGTGACCCCTTGGCTCCACCAGGCCTACAACCATACCTACAGAGCGGCACAGCACATAGCCATCTGGAACTGCAAAATGTAGTCTGCTATTAACTTGTCATGGTCCCTGCAAGCCAGATGCTGCCATTCCACATATAAGAATATATCTTTACGTCAAGTACAAGACATACCTTCACACCAAGCACATTATCATAGTCCTACTACAAATTATACAATTATATGTTGAGGAGTCCCTGAAGCTAAAGTATGAATGGTTTGCTTCAGAAATAAGTAGTAGCTGCTCCTGTGCCACATCGGTAACACGTATGTAGCCTCCTTTGACTTCAAAACCTGCACCACAAAGTGTGGTTTCACCATACTGTTCTGAAAAACCCTAACCCGCAAGAATATCAAAACTCAGGACAGATCTCGAGGGACAGGACTCTGACAATTGGTACAAATATTTACAAGAATATTATTTCTCTGTCTCATCAAGGATGCTGACTGAATTCGAACAAACACCTATTGTGGTCTAAGGCGATTAGAATCTCATGCAAGTTGCTATTTTGGACACACATGTAACAGGAAAGATAGGGCAGTGCTACATGACTTCACAACTCACCACAATCTTACTGACATCTTGCATTTACTTCATTCTATTAAAAGACTACTCCTTCCTTTCCCCCTTTTCAAGCATCAGAAATAGAGTATTTATTAGTGCAAGGCTCCTGCTTAATATCTCCCACTCAAACATTATTGAGAGTAGAATTACCACTCACTCGCTGGAACACGTAGCGCTCGGATTGGGACTAGTGATGCTTGAGGGCAAATATGTAAGACTGCATATAGGAACTCTCAAGACAAGAAACTGCTGCATTCCCATATATAAACACATATGCCTGAAAACAAAGAATCCATGCGATCCTAACAGATGTTATAGGCAGATGGCAAGGTGACTTGGAGAGGGCTCATAATGAGAGACTCTACTTGGCAAACTTAAATCTAAAACACAGCTATAATATTGGACAAATCTCCGACCTCAAATAATGGCAATCATTCAATGGCTTCATCACAGATGGGGCATAGCATCCCCATGCAAATGTGCAGCAGATACACTATGAACATGAGTGAAAGCCAATTGGCTATTGATGACACATTTGTGTCTCAGAGAATCACAGACCTGTAAATTGGCAGCCCTCCGATTAATTTCTGAAACATATTTAAGAAGTTTGCCTCTGAGAATGAGATTCTGTACAGCTCTGAAATACTGTGTTAGGTGGCGTGATCAATAAAGACGAAATACCAGAGGCAACAGCTGCTCTTCCAACAAGTAAATCACTAAGCCAGGATTGCTTCATTAGTGAATTTAATAAGCTAGGCAAAGTACTGTTGGTATCTGTGTTATACATAGCAATAAACGAGAAAAATAAACTGGAAAAGTGCACCCTATCTCTAGTGAGGACCTCATATGTCTCACATACAAAGAAGGCAAAAACCCTGTCACTGCACCAACTACCATCCAATATCCCTGAGCAATGTAGATATAATAATCCTTGCAAAACATCTCACCAAGACATATTCAAGGTACAATGGCTTCAATGTGACACCAGACAAGGATTGCTGCACTATTTTATTCCACTGGCCTTAGAACTCTTTTTCGGGCTGGATTGTTCCCATGAGGTACAGGGTCAAGACTGATTTGCATATGGCCAGGTATAAACTGGGGTGGCATGGTGAGCAAATAAATGATGGATGTAACCCAGATCTCTTGACTGGGGAAAAATGTTTTGATTTGTTCTGCATTCTGTCCATCAAATGTGTGTCTTTTACTTTTATTATGTAGGCATTTTCTTGTTTAACCAGTCTGTGTGCTATGCTTGTTTGTGGATGGACTGTCTATATTTGGAGTGACAGGGGATTGGAATGTGCATTCACTGTAAACAGCCACTGTGGGGATTGAGAAGTGCCTGGCCCTTCCTTAATTACTCAGAGCTGAGCTGAATGGCGCCTGGCTGCATTTAGAGTAGAGGGAGGACTTTTGCTTGTACCTGAATAGGGCCTATCTCCCTTTAACAATGCTGCCTCCACCTCTTGTGCTCATACTGCACCAGTGAGGACAGAACTGATTTGGACTGGGCTCTGAGACCCTGGCACTAAGAGAACAAAGACAAAAGGGAGTATAAGTAGTAGAGCTTAAACCCCAGAACTTTAGATCAGTTCTGGACTCAAGAGGAACCTTTGCCAAGGAGAAGAGCTGGAGAGCTGTAAGGAGGAGTACTGCCCCTTTGCTGTGTGCTGTGTGGAGTTGGCCTGCAATTGTTGTTTTTGCTAAGGAAAGGACATAGACTGCAGCTTTGCTGTGAACCTGCTTGAAGAAGAATCTACAAGGGACTGTGTGTGCTGGCCTCTTATTGTGAAGTCTCAAGGACAAAAATACTTCACCCCCAGCTCCCTTTTACTCTACTTCTGAGAGTTCTGACCTGCCTTGAAGTTCCTGTTCCAGTTTTGGGCCTCTGGAGATTTTTACTGAAGTTGGGAAATGGAAGAACCTGAAGAAACTGAAGAAATCAAGGTGGTGCCCTTCTTGCAGTTGTTTTCTCCAACGCAGTACTTCAGTGCAGGAAGAATCTCTGCTCACCTCCGCTGCACCCCAGCAAAGATGACGTAGCACCTGCAACTACCGATACATTGTGGGATCGCTGTTGAAGAAACCAATGCACCACTTCTTGCCGCTGCTGCATTGATCACCAGCACATCCCAGTTTTCCCTGCATCGCACCTGTGTGTCAAGTTTTCCTGATGCATCACCTACTCACCAGAACTGTTTTGGAGTCCATGCATCACTTCCCCCTACAGTCCAGATTCGACGCATCACTTCTCCTGCTTGAAGCAAAACTGTGTGCATTGCCCCCCCCAAGGACTCAGGAACTGACACATTCCTTTGTTTCTCGATGCTTCCTATCTCTGCGGCTGTTTGGCTTTGTGACTTTTGTCGCATCTATAGGTACTGTGTGTAAAATCATGCATCCATAGTTTCCAATAGACCAAGTTGCTTGAAACCTTTTTAAAGTCATATTCTTATTACACGTATGTTGGATTTTGGTAGTTTTGGTCTTGTTGAGTTTAGATAAAGATACTTTATTTTTCCTGAACTGGTGTGGTGTCCATTTGGGGTGTTATCACTGTATTACTGTGTGTTTTGAGTACAAATACTTTACACATTACCTTTGGGATAAGCCTGTCTGCTCGTGCCAAGCTACCAATACGATGAGCAGAGGTTATCTAAAGTTTGCACGCCCCTTACCCGGACTAGAAACAAGGTTCCCTATTTGGACAAAGGTACCTACCTCTGCCAACTAGAGATCCCCATTTCTAACAACCAACACTTGGAATGCCAATCGAACAAACCATTCTTTGGTGCCTAAATATTGCAAACTGACGTGTGTGTAAATATAACTCACAGTCACAGTGCACCCATTAATTCATAAACTATCTCCCATCTGGCACAAGGCAAGAATACATGTGGGTGGGCAGACCCTGGATTGACAAGAATGGAAAATATGGAAGAGGGAGCACACTCCACATCTGAAAGCTCAGACCCAAGAAGCTAATTTTACTAATAGGCAGATAACTCTAAACTAGCCAGCATAACTTCCACTAATTGCTTACTTGCTTTCCAACCTTTACACCACCCAGTTACAGAAGAGACTCTCTAGTGAGCATAACAACCTGCTAACCTTAGATATAGTTGACAAGGGTAGTCAACCCTTCTTTACATTGCATGTCACGTTTACAGTGAGACGTAGTGGGTTTGAACCCGATGGTTGATCGAGGACAACAGTGTTATATTTGAGTCTGGTCTTTTCTTATGTACGGTTTGTAACATAATGACATCTATTTAAATATGTGACATTTCTTCACATCACAAAACTCAGTAAATAATTGAAAAAAAACCCTGTGCAACTGGTTTAAACATAGGACATTTCTTGCCCTTCAACGTTTACATCCCATAAGTGACTGCAATCATTCTGGTTTAGCCTTGTCACCATCATTACCTAATGGTTGTGTTGGCCCTGTGCTGTCTGCTAGTTGCTACACTTTTGAGAACCTTTGCTGTTTTTCATTTCTAGATGTGAGGTGTCCCCTGAATTTGGAAGCACTGATCCTAGCGCTAAACTTAATCAACATTTTCAAGTAGGATTAGACAAGAGAGATCTTCCTCTTGGACATTTATCATAATCTCACATTTATGCACTTGGTCTTTGAAGTGCTCATTGGTAGTTTAAATTTGCTATGATACTAACAGAAACATACTTCTAGCCACAATATTCTACTCAACTTCCAAAATCCCAGATGAGATCAGATGGTGCAGTCATAGGTACTGGATGGACCATCCCATATTGTGTCATGTTATTTATCAATTTAGTTTGCTTGGGTGTTTTTCTATGAAAGGAGAGTTATTTCAATGCATGGAAGAGATCTAGTCTCAGAGAGTAGGATGCTGCATATACTTGAAACCAGTAAATGTCTTCATTTTTAATAAAACAAGGACATCCTCAAATTGCAAATATATGTTACTGCCTTATTTCTAAAAGTGGAATAACTACTTGCATTTGCAGAGTTATGCAACGTGTTTGATATTTCATGAATATTCAAATTTTAATGGGATTAAAAATGGTATATCCCTATTTGGACAATTTCTACTATACAGACAAAACTAAATAGACTTATGATTACTAAAATAAATTCCATTATTAGCATTTAGAACAATACATGTATTCAATGGCAAATAAAGTCTATACAGAAAATCAGTTCTCCTGGATAGCTAGGGGCCCATTAGGATCTCGGGTGGATCGCCACCACCCGCACGGCAGTGGCGATACTATGGCGGAGGGGACCGCAGCGGATGGAAAGACCGTCCGGCGCTTTTCCACCCGGTCAACAAGTTGACCAGACAGAAAATAGTTTAATATGGTGGCGGTGTCTGTTAGACACCGCCAGCCATATTACTATGGGGGCGGACACATGCCTTTCGTGGTGGCATTGCCGCCAGAGAAAGGCAAGCAGGATTTGCTTGCGGGGGCCTGTTGCGGGCCCCCAGGGACTCTGGGGGGTGCACATGAGTGGTACCTATGGTACCCCCCCCTGCAGTTCCCTGCACAACATGACAGGCACCGCGCAGTGCCTGCCATGTTGTGCATGGAAGTGCACAACATGCCTTCCTGGCATTGTGGCGGGTGGTGCTGAGTGCACCGCCCGCCACAATATCAGGAATGCAGAATGCACCCGCCACTGTGGCAGGCGCATCCTAATGGCCCCCACGGGACCCCCGCCCTTATGGCGGGCGGTCCCATTTCACGATCCATCCTAATGACCCCCCTAGTTTCCAATCAGGCTCACTGGTAGGCCCTTTAATGTGTTAAGAACTCTGATAGCATAGGTTTTTGTCTGGAAAAGACCACTGGAACCAACCATGTTGCCTTGCATAACACTCTTCAGTTCCCTGGTCCCAACATTTGCATCTGAACTAGCAGCCAGTGATGGCAGAAAGACTCACAGGAAGCAAAAACGAGCAAAGTATATAGAAACCATTCTGAGTTTTAAAAATACCACCAAGATGAAAACGGAACTTCCCTCAGATTTGGTGATATTTTGAATTAGTGCCACAAAGGCATGAAAACGTACCAGTAGGATTAATGCTTCTCCCTATAAAAATGTCAAGTGACACCTTCAAGTCTTACAGTATTTTAGAAAAGAATGTATCTCAGGGTGCTTGGTCAAGAAGCAGATTAATGTGTTTACACATTCTTATAGATCATGCTACACCCAGGGTATGAGAATGTAACACATAAATTCAACAAAGATGATATTGCCATCCAATAAAATAAGAAAGAAGGTGTGGATACATTTAGAAATAACATATAAAAGAGCTAGACAAGGTAATTTGAGACATGGGCTGATAAAGAATAGGTGAACAAGCCGACTGATTATAAATGGGTATATATGATGCTGGTGAAGCTAGGAAGGTGAAACTTTAAATACAAGTTAAAACTGGAGAAAAAGAGGGGAAGGAGTAGACAGTAAGAAGAAAAAACAGTGGAGAGAAAGAAGATCGTTGAGGCATTCAATTGAAAATACAATTGATGGAGAAAAGAGAACATACATTAGATTAGATGTCTTTTGAAGAGAAAAATATTCTGTACTTTTCGAAATATCAGTAAAGCTTGCTCTCCTTTGCTTTCCCTTATTTAAAAAATGCCTAAAAATACTACAGAAACAAAGTTTATCAATCATCCCCAGGCACAGTAGTGTATTCTTCCAGCTCTTGTTGATGCATTGTCCACATCCCATTAGCGACTCAAAAGCCTATCTACTGGCAGCTAATGTGTTCAGCCCAGAAGCAACCAAAGTAGAAGCAAAGGTATGCTTTTAACGTTGACAATATGACACATCGAAGCTTTTTTTTATAAGCTTGGCACATGATTATTGAAATATTGGCTAAAATGTAATGTTGCAAATTGTGAAATATGGTATGCCAACTCTTCTAAATTGGAGAATGAGCTCTTTGATGATCCGATGAAGAATTGCATGGCCCTACCTCCCAATGTGATCCATTTCTCTACTTACCTAAGATCTTTTTCAGTGATCACCTGCATGCTAGGTATGAGGCCTTGAAATTCCGTTAACTTTAGATGACTGCAACCATCTGCCATATTGGAGTTCTGCAGGCGTTCCAAGGTATGTGAAATACATCTGCAACAGAAGAACTGACCCTGAGATGCCAACCAGCTTATTTACAGAGTTAGCCAACTATGTTCATAAAGAAAACAATCAAAATGTTCATATTCGTAAGCAAAATATACTTGCCAATAATTAGGCATCAGGGCAATCTGATGACATCTTATACATTTTACTGCTTAGTCCCTCAAAAAGTACATTTTTTCAGCTACGTATTCAATGTGATGAATTCCTGTCAGTGCTATAGAAAAGCGGCATGCACAGTCATCTATAAAGGACCAGACCCGTATTGTACTTTTCAAAATTAGTTTTTTTTAGATCCTAGCACATCATTTTTGTGGATTGTAGTTTGTGCATACCAGTGAATGGAGTTTTGTCTTGACTAAAAAAAGACGTAGTGAAAGGATGGGCCTCACAAAACCTTGAGAAATTACCAGACACATTCAAAGAATAGAACTCTGATAGCGAAGTAGAATGTGAGCAGATGACTGGTAGCTGTCGGAGAGATACCGGGCAGGCAGGCCTATGCTGCTGTACATGTGTTGTGCTGGATAATGACCGAGCCGAAATCAATACTTCTTCTGCAACATCAGATCATCTGCATTAGCAAAGAGCAAGCCTGGCGGTTTCAATCCATGAATATTTATAGATTAATCATCCAGTTGTCTACTTGCTATGATAATTGTAAATGCAATCTCTATGTGCTTTACTGGCAAAATCTTTAAGGTTCCTCTTATGATCTGTTTTATTCTTGCACTGGGTCGTCGTGCCCCTCTTGACCCTAGCCCACAAGCAGCACATACAATGCTGGTAGGTGTGCTGAACCTGTTTTTTCCCCTTAGTTTTGCAGTGGACGCCGTAGGCACTTCCTTCCTCGTGGGGTATGCAGAGAAAGAACCCGCCCCCTTCCCTGATCGGAAGTGTTGTCCAGTGGCTTTTCCATTCCCCCTGTGTACTGTGCAGGTTCCTATTACCCACCTGCACATCGCTTCGACATCTCCCCTTTGGTGGAAAAGAAAAAAAAGCACAAAGAGAAATAAGACTGAGAAGTTGTGAACGAAGTGAAAAAAAGAAAAGAAAAGAAGGACAGGAAAAGACCCCAATAAAAAAATAAAACACACACAGTAATGAAAAACAACAATGGTCATTCTTCACTTTGTCTCTGAAGTTGGTGACAGGTCATTGTTCACTTTGTCTCTGAAGTTGGCGGCATTCTGTCCTATCATTTTAGTTCCCGAATGAGCCTTTTTGGTCTTCTGCTCACTCTCTTTGGGCGGGACATTTCTGTTTCCTCACTTTGTACCTCCCATGTTGCTCCGGCCCTGGCTGGTTCTTCACTGCTGTGAGGTCCTCCTTCCACACATTCCTCATCTTTATCTTTCATGATCTTTGCTTTGTTCCGTGGCACTGTCTCTCCTTCCTCACAGTCTGATGTTCTGAATCCTTTGACGTGTGATCTATTTCTGGTAATGCAGTAAGGTTTTGATGCTGCCATTATCATGGCCTTTTAACGTTTGTTGTCATTGGTGTCTGACTCGAGAAAGGACAGTCTGACTGCCTTGTTTTCCCGTTGGCACACTAGTACTAAATCACCTTGCTTTAATTCAGATGCTGTGACATGACGCCTTGCGTTAGCATACTGTTTCATCTTCAGCTTTGCCTCTTGATCTCTTTCAGCAATGTTGCTGTGTTCAGTTTGCTTCCAATTGAGGCAACCTGGTTCTATTTGTTCTTCCCAGCACTAGTTCTGCGGGGCATCTTCCCTTGGAATTGTGCAGGGTGTTGCGGTAGTCTCACTGTATTTGGTACAGTACTTTGCCCACTGAGATTCATGCCAATTTTGTACTTTGGACTACTTGTTAATGTTTCCCATTAATTTCTACCATGCCATTTTCTTGTGGCCACAGAGTTGTTATTTTCCTGTGATGTATTCCCATCCATCCATCCATCCATCATCTCCTTGTGTTTGCTTTGTTCGCCCTAAGTGGGCAGGGTATGCCCAGACGTGGGTCCCTTGCTCACTTTGCCACTGGATTCAAGCTAGCCTCACTGATGAGGGCTGTTTGCCCAAAACCGGTCCCAGGATGCTTGTTTCCTGTCCAGGGAAGACATGGCTTGGCAGTTCGGGTTGGACTGGTCTCATGAGACACACGGTCAAGACTGATTTGCATACAGCTGTGTATGAGCTCGTGTGGTGAAGTGAGCTAAAGAACGATGATGGATTCAACCCAGATCTGTGACTGGGGGTGAGTGTCTGAAAAGTTTCAGGGCTCGGTCTATCATCTCCTTGTGTTTGCTGTATTCCCAGGTACACCACGAACCTGCAAAAATCTTCTATGGAAAATGTTGGCCCATTGTCTGTCTTAAGTGTCTGCGGGGTGCCCCATGCTGCAAATATGTCTTTTAGTATTGGTATTATGGCAGTTGTTGATGTTGATGACGTGCTATGGAGAACTAGGAGTATTCGTCGATGACTACTAGCAGGTAGCCCCATGTGTCCAGTGGCCCATAGAAGTCAGGGGTCATTATCATCCACACTGCCCCGGGGAGGTCAGACATTCGTAGTTGTTCTGGCTTTGCTGGCCTTCGTGTTATCTGGCATACGTGACAGTTCATGATCATGTCTTCAACCAAACGATCATGCCCCTGTGAGACACGTGCCAGGCTTACGTTCTGCCACTGTACTGTTTTGGTATCAATATCGTTGTTACTCGAAGTAGAAGGCCAGCATTTCTTCTCTTCTGGACTGCTGTTGTTTAGAGGTCTCCACCTCTGTTGCTGTGTAGAACTTTTGACTGCTTGTAGAGTGGCATCATCCATCGTTTCTTGCACCAGTTCATCAATTGTTATAGGGCAGGTGTGTTTTGTCGAGGCACATAGCTGGGGGACTCCTCAGCCATGTACGTGCTCTCTGGTGTGCAAGATAGGAGATGCAGTGACATGTAATCTGCAGGGTTATGCTCTTTTCCTGGTTTCTGCACTATTTTGAAATTGTAGTCCATAAAGCGTATCCCCATCTTTCAATGCGAGGTGGAATTTTTGTGTTCAGGTTTTATTATATCATCACTTGTGCTTGGTGGTCTGTCAGGATGGTGAATGGCTTCCTGTAGATGAACATGTGGTACTGTTCACATGCCCACATCACTGCTAGACTATCTTTCCCTATTTGTGGATATGCCCTTTCTATATATGACAGGCTCCTTCTTGGATATACAACAATCTGTCTGGGCGGATCTCTCCTGGCGTGTGTTGTGTGAGAATGGCTGCTAGCCCTACCAGCTGGCGTCAACAGTGAGCTCGGTGCATGGGGATGAGTCGAAGTAGGTGAGGTGGCACACTGCTGATACGTCATGCCTGATGTCTTCAAATAAACTGTGGCACTTCAAGGTCCAGAGGAATGACTGGCCCTGTTTCGTCAGTTCACGGAGTGGTGTGCTCACTATGGCAACATTCTTGATGTAGCAAGCAGAGTAACTTGGCAGCCCCAGCAATTACCTAACCTCTGCTACATCTTCTTGGTGCCATGTTTTGCATAGCATTTCTACTTGGCTTGGATCTTCCCTCATTCCTTTCCATGAGAAGATATGGCCAAAAAACGGTAGTTCTCCCATCCCCAGCTCACATTTGTATTTATTCATAGTCAGGCCAGCATGTTCAAGCTGGCTGCAGACTTCTCGTAGTGCCTTGTCGTGCTCCTCATTCGATCGATCTAATACTAAGATGTTGTTCTAGTTGTTTAGACTGTTTTTTATGGGCTTGTTCACCCACCTCACAATCTCTTGAAATATTTCCGCTGCTGATGATATTCCGAAACGTAGTTGCCTGTAGTGAAAAAGATCCAGTGGTGTGGAGAACATTGTGATGTAAGAAGATGGCGCATCAAGTTACAGTTGATGGTAAACGTTGAACAGATCTCGTTTTGAGAATATGGAGGGTCCGATGAAGCAGCTGATAATGTCATTCAAATGAGGGCCTGTGTGCCTTTCTCTTTCAATGGACATGTTTGGTAAGCATGTTGACACAGATGTGTATTTTTGTTGTGGTTTTCTTCAGTACCATCACTACCAGAGATACCTCGGGAGTTGGTCCATCTGCCGGACATTAATCACAGACATTTCATGAAAGTGTGTTTTTAAAGGACAAATATATATGTGTGCCATGCATTGAACACTGCACCCACTGTTCATTGTTTCCTGAACTTCATAACTGTCATAGTTGGTGATTTCCTGTACCCTTTCTGCCAGTTACTCCTGCTGAATCCCATGGCGTCTCCTAAGTGGATGAATTATGCAGATAATTAGAATCTCTACTTTGAAAAAAAGCTGATCATATAGCAAAAGAATAACAGTTATTATAGTTAAAAATGGTAATTTCTATTAGCATATCTGCTTACACCTTGCTGATTAATGGCGATATTATTCTGAATAACATTAACAGAGAATGAATGTTGAGCTGTGGACCTTCACAGTGCTTAAACCTGTTTAATTATGAGCACAAAATTCTGTTGTTAGGTCTAGGCTAAGAGAGATTACATTTATTACAAAATATTCCCGGAGAGAGCCTTGGAACAGTCTTCTTTAGCCATTGCTCTATCAGGATGTGAATCAAATGTAGATTCAGCCCATGAATGGCATACATAGAGTGAAGCAATTGGTCATCCATTCATCTGTTTGCTGTATCCATCACATTGGGTAAGCCTGCATAACAGGGATTCATGAGCTGGAGTACCCGGTACCTTGAGCATTGGCATTTTCCCCCATTACATGTCATTGCATGGAAAAGACAAAGTAGTGCTGCTGCCTCGTTTAGCTGCTCCTCATAGCTGTCCTGCCTGCACATTCATTTAGAATCAGGAGTGCAGTGTTGTTGGTACTATGCACGCCTGCTAGTAACATGCATAGGTCGCCATGGCCATACTTTTCAGTGGACTCACCTCACTGTTGCATTAGAATCTTCACGGTGTTAAGACTCCCCTAACCCCCCTATTGCACACATTGTCATGTCATTTCTGTACCCTGCTCGCCCTGTTTGCTGCCTGCCGCTCGTGCTCCTGTAAGGAGTGGGAACACAATTTAAGGATGAACTGTACAAATGACAACTTCAGCAGCAGCATGTTTCTGTCCCAAAAACCATGTTATGTGAGAGAGGAGACCCAACGTTAGGGAGATAGTTGCATGAAAGCCACTTAATGCGTAGATGTGCCTGCAACCATTGCAGAGCATAGGGCAAACTTAGCAGCTCTTCCTCCTAGCTAGAGATGTCACGGCTTCACAGATGCTCCGAAGAAAAGCAGCTCTGATTCTCACCTTGAGAAATATGTATGCTTTAAAGGCTTTGAGTAGCTTCAGACCATTTAACTAATATATTCATTTTCAAGGCTCATGCAGCCTAAAAGGTGAAAGAGTTAGTGAACAATATTGAACTGTTTTGATATTTATAAAGTGCTTGTAACAACCGGCTCTTGCTGTGACCTGTTTCAGAGAAAGGCACAACAGTAGTCTGGCATCTGGCTCTGCTTTGATGGCTCAGTGTTCATGGACCACATGTACCACAATTTCATTTTGTGAGTCTCTAATTGTGATTTTTTGCGACACGCAATTATGGACTTTTGCAAAATGAAATGTACTAATGTGTCTCAGACACATTTAGGGCCGGATGTACGGCTGTTTTTACATGTTGTAAACAGAGGTTTGGTCCAATTGCGACTGCTAAAAATTGTTGTAGCATGTATCAACCTTAGTTTGCAAGTCGGTAACCTGTTACCAACTCACAAAATAGGGTTTGTGAGACGCTATTATAAAGGGACATGCCAAGGGCGGCGTCCCTTCCTAATAGCAAGTAACAGGGGTATGTATGATTGTTTTGCAACAGGAATGTGGTTGCACAATAATCACATTTTACCTCCTACTTTAAGTAGGTAATACACCATTCGCAAATGGGAAGGGTTGTCAGGGGAACCCTTCCCCTTTGGGATTCCCAGTAAAAATGTTTTAGGAGAGCAGGCAGTGGTAACACAGGCCAATGCCTACTCTTAAAAGTGGGAAATTGAAATGTTTCATTTTTGTTTTTAATAAGCATCCCGTTTTCATTTCAGGAAATTGAGCTGCATTTTTTTTTATGTTGCTTTATTTAAATAGCAAATACAGACATGGAGGTCTGTTGTTCTCAGCAGGCCACCATCCCTGTGTTATTGGTAATTCCCTATGGGGCACAAATTGTGACCTGTCTCATGAATATTGATGAGGTAGGTCATTTGCGGCACCATTGAAAATAGCAAAATGTGTCTGAGACACATTACTACATTTCCTTTTGTAACTCGCAAATTGCGAGTCGCAAAAATTTGCAGTTTGCGAGTAGCAAAAGGAAATTGTCATACATGTGACCCTTAGAGAAACTCAATGGGTTCACAAATGACCTACACATCAGTATTCAAGAGGTAGTGTGCAGTGTGGGAATGACCTGTAATCGCGGGGATGGTTGTTTGCTGGGGTGAGCAGACCACCATGACTGTGATTGTTTTTTAAAATAAGCTATTTTTTTAATGAAATGCAGCCCGCTTTCTTTAAAGGAAAATGGGATGCATTTCAAACATAAAAATGAAAAGCTACCTTTTAATTTTAGGCAGTGGTACTTGGGACCAGTGTGATTGTTTAAAAAAAATGTTGGTGCCTACTTTCACAAAGGGAAAGGGGTCCTTTGGGAACCCCTTCCCATTTGGGAATGGGGTAGCTCCTTCTTCACGGAGTTGGTAAAATTTGAACATATTCCAGTTGCAAAACATTCATACTTGTCCCTGTGACTCAAACCCTATTTTGTGAGTCGTAATAGCTTACCGACTTGCAAAATAGAGTTGGTACATGCTGACAGTCACTATAGTGGTTGCAAATGGCCCAATTCTCTGTTTAAAACTGCTAAAAACAGTCATAAATCTGTCCCCATTTCACTTATTCCCTCACACAATATGTTGTGTCAAATGGGAGAGAAGAATTCACCAAAAATGGCTCGGTCACAGCTACCAACAGCTTTTTATTTTTATTCTTGGGCAAAAAATGCATAAGTATATGCAATTTTCAATCGGTGGCAGTCAGCTATATAGTGAATTAAATGTCCCTATCATATGTGGATTCATTGTTTTATCCATGCCTCTTAGACACATTGTAAAGTGAACCTCCTTTGTATTTGGGCAGAAATGACCAGTAAACAGAGTTTAGAATTACAGAATATGAGTTAGATGTTCATAAAAAAGCTGGAGAAAGCTTAGTGGTGAATGTGCTTGGGTGATTTTGGCCCGTGGCGTGATCGACTGCACCAATGTTAACTTTGAAAAAACAAGCATTGGCAAAGCCAATAGGTGTCACCTTTGCAAAATATATTGGTGTTGTCAATGTTTTTTAAAGATGTTGCACAGCAGCACGGGATTCTGAGCAACATGGCTCAAAGCAAATAAAAACAAATGATATGGTGTGACCAGCTTTGACCATATCGTAGCGCTTTTTTGTATACTTTAAACCATGCTGCGCAGCATCCCGTGCTATGCAACATATTTACAAACAATTACCAAAACCAAATAGCTCTGGTGGAGCTATTTGGATTTGTTAATGTTGTTTAACAATGTTGCACAGCAGTGCAAGCTACTGTGCAACATGATTCAAAGTAAATACAAATGAAGCTCTATGACGCAGCCAGGGTTGACCGCGCCATAGTACTGTTTTTATTTACATTGAGACATGTTGCACAGCAGCCCGTGCCACGGTACAGTATGCCTTAAAACAGCAAAGTGGGGCTTGGGAGTGGCAAGCAACTCTCTCCTCTGGGTAGAGGGTGTAGCGCCATCGCCAGACATGCAGACTGGGGAACCAGGTTACATCCTGTGTCTTTGGGCAAATTGCTCTATGTCGCTGTGTCAAAAAAACAAAAATGAATGTGTCCTTAAGTAAAAGTGTCCTCGTAAAATGTAACTGCTGTTCATATAAAGTGCCCCAATACCTTTGCATAGAGTTTGTGCTAAATAACCTGCTAAAACAAAAGCAACCAAAGGGAGGAAGGTGGGAAACAAGGGCGGCAGGTAGTGGGGGTAAAGAGAATGACTGGGTGCAGGAAAGTAAAAAGGAAAGCAACAAGAGGGAGAAGGGGGTGCTGTGAGATTGTTAAAGAGAATGGCTGGGGGGTGCTGAACAGTAAAAAACAGAACCTGGAGAATTTTGTGGCCAGTGGAAGGCCACTGGCCATAGAAAGCAGTACTTGGTTAATGCTCCTCAAAAGGGACGAAGACTGAAACCCAGGAGGAAGCCAGAGGTGAGGATGAGGCTCCAACTAATTAAAAGCAGTGGAACAAGGATTACCTGAACACCAACTAGTGGTAAGTAAAGGTAAGTAAAGGGCAGGCTCTAAGCACATTTTAAGCTTTATTTAAGAGCAATAGCTTTTGCTGATAGAGCCTGCACGTTGTAGGTGAAACCTAAAGAGTGCAGAGACTATGTAAACGTAACCCTGTGACACACAAATAATGACAGGCTTACTTTTCTGTGAGGGCCTTAGATGATTACTTCAGTTAACACACTTCTGCTAAACATTTTGGAACATGAGTCCAAATCTATTGAGAAAGAAAATTAGCTTGTTTTCTTAAGGCAATATTAAAAAGCTGCACCAAAGAAAAACACCATGGTGTTGCTGCCATAGCAAACTTTAGGATTTTCCATCATACCTCAACACATTTTTAATACTGATGGAGAAGTATTTTTTTTAACTAGAATGCATGTCTTAAAGGGTCTTTTTTCAATGCTCATACCTCATATACAATATTGCTACTGTGTCTTTTTAATTGTGTTGGAGTTATAAAATGTTGCAATTCTCCAGTGTTTGGGAGTAATTTAAAATGATTGTATACTGTTCCTTGAGATGCTACAACACTGTAGGAATTTAAATTTTATAACAGTACTAGTAAAATTCACTGAATTGAATGGGATCAGTGCATTAGTTGAATTTCTTAAGTGAGCACCCCAGCATTTTGAACACAAAAGTGAACACCAGTGTAAGAAATCAGGAGCAGTAGGTCGCTCCTTTTTGTACATCTCCCCCAAAGCATGGAACAACCTCCCACAGAACATCAGATCCTCCTGAAATGATATAAATTTGTACTTGTAAAGCACACTTATACCCCAACTGGGGTTTCCTGGCTCTGTACGCATACCGCTGTGGAACCCTTCCTGGCTTTTCCCTGTGAAATGTCCACTCCTGGGCACCCCCAAGGTGAAGTCAGGCATCCCAGCGCTGTTGGGGCCATTGTGGAGATTAAGCAAGCTATTGCCCAGAGTTGCAGAGTGGGGCCCATGATTAGAATAGGCACCGAGGCGAGAATTATCAGGTCCGAGGAAATTGAGCCCAAGACTCGCCGAGGCGGGAATTGAACCCTGGTCCCGGGCCAGACCTATGCACTAAACATGTTGTGGTACATAAGAAGTTGAAGACTTGGGGGCATATTATCAAGACAGGAGATAAAATTATCGCCGCTTTATCGGCAGAAAACTGCTGATAAAGCAGTCTTCACATCTAACATGGGCTTCGATTGGAATTCCATAGAGCATATTATCAAGCCCATTATCGCCACTTTATCAGCAGTTTTCTGCCAATAAAGCGGAGATAATTTTATCTCCTGTCTTGATAATATGCCCCCTGGTTCTTCAAAAAATGTACTGGGGTCCTTCACCTGTAAGGCGCCTGAGTACCCTCAAAGGTGATAAGTGAGCCATTCAAATACCCATAGCATAGTCTAGCAAATCAGGTTATTAGTTGAAAGGAAGTGAGTCTTTCACAAATAAATATCTGAAACTTTATTCTCAATTTTAACCATGTATCCTTAAGGTACACTTGCCTCTCTCAGTGTAGTGAAGCACGGCAGTTCAAGGTCTGCTCAGGGGAGGTGCTATGGGGTGGTAACCCAGTCTGTTGTTTTAGAACAGCAATACTCAATATATTATTGTCCTGTCAGTGAATTTTCCTAAATGCCTTAATAAAAAATATCTACAATGTGGTAGGTGGAAATGTCTTTGATGACACCCTCAAAACAGTTCACAACCCTAGCAAATTCTGAAGTCACAATACCCCACCTCTACTAGACACAATATAAGGGGATGTCATTATCCTACAGGCTGGCCTATGGCCTATGTCAGAGTGCCATTACATCAATAAATATAAAGATATTGCAAAATAACATTTTTAATCAATAGACATTGAACCACCTTAGAATGCCTTGACTTAATTGTAACCTTGTGGTTACCAATAAGTCAAGGCAAATATGACCAATTTGTTGATTCCTTCTTACAGGTTAAGGCTTTTCATGTATTTGCAGTAGAGGCGGATAGTATGTCTATGGTCCTGCAATTTATTAGTAGGTTTCCAAAATTGTGCAGTAGAGGGTGCCAGTAGTCCCTGGTCCTGTCAAGTTCTTCCTATGAGGGTAAGGATTAAGTGTGTTTGCCGTAGAGGGAGTTAGACGTTCTATGGCCCTGCCATTTATTTAGTAGGTTACCAAAGCTACACAGCAGAGATTGTGAATAGTCCCCGTGGTTGTCAAGAAAGCATTTCAAAATAGCCAATGACCTTCACTGGAGCATGTAATCATTGACTATTAACTTTGTGTGTGTTAATAAAATCTTTTTCTAACTTCGATTAAACCATGTTGCACTACTTTGTCATCAATGTTATTGTAACGAAAGCTTTAGTACTTCAATGTAATCTGTAGAAGTCTTTTTTCTGGTATAAACATGCTGCACTGCAGTTTTAGAACCAGCTAACATGGGCCCAAGCACACCAGAGCACATGTGTAAAAGCACAAACTCTAGGAGTGCTTTAAATTATAACAAACCTCTTCTGGGGTGATAGATATAACCACCTGAGAGACTTATGACAAACTTTTACTGAAAGTTTGTGGGAACTCAGGTGGTGACTGCAGAGCCGAGGGCAGACCACAGAACTCTTTTTTACATCATTGTTGGTGGTGCCCCTGTCCTAACTGGGGCACAACAAAACCCAAATTTGGTAATTTCAGAGTCCACATTTGGGAACATATGGGGTGCTTATTGGCTCAGCAAATTGGGTTGTGTGCATATTTTATACTTTGTGCTTTTTGGCATAGCTAATTAGATTATGTGCATATTTTATCAGCAGCTTCATCACACCTCTTGTTTTTCTGATTTATTCTTTCCTATTACTCGATGGGTATCCTGTTCCCATCCAGAGCACCAACAGCTGCAGGGTTTCTGTTGGCAGTAACAGGGGGAGCGCCAAGCCACAGTGGCCCCAGCGTTTTATCGAGCCTGGTTAAGCTGTGTGTAGTCAACACAAGAGCAGTTTACCTTCTTCCCTTGCTTCACCTATTATGGAGCTCTTGCTACACTACTCCTCCCTGTTTCTCCCAGACACTGGCATGGGGAGTGGGAGGTGGTGCAGCAATTACACCATGAAGCATGTCAAAGCTCAACTCCCTTTATTGAAATGTTAGCTTTCCAGAATTTGCTTGGTCAAAAGTGGCTCTGAGTAGGGAGCCACACCTACACCCTCTCCCCATTAAAATAACAACAAAAAAAGAGGTTGCACCAATCCTCCCAAGGCTTTGGATGTTTCTGGGGTCATTTACCAAGTTAGTACTGGAGCAGAACTCTATTTTTCCCTTCTGGGGACCAGACGTCTGTCCGCAGCTTCTCCAGGCCAGTGGGCTGATTTGTATGGAGAATGGATCATTTTTTTCTGGTAGTCAGCTATAGTAACCAGGAGCATTTTGTGTAGGACTCTTGGCCACTGAATGTATTTCCTGTTCCTAGAGCTTGGATTTTAAGGATGCCCTCTGCCTGGACTCCTGACACTCTCTCCTGATTGGGGGGGGGGCTCTTCCACAGCCCACCACATCCAATAAAAAAAAACATTCCTTCCACACTGTTCAGGCCCCACAGCAGCCTGGCTACAGGCAGTGCACCTGCGTGGCAGTGGAGCCTGGGTCAGTCCACAAAAGTCCCAAGGGAAGCCTGGAGGGTCTCCCCGCAGATCATTATGCCAGCTGTTCCTCAGTAAACAAAGGGTGGTCAGCACCACTGGCCCTGGAGAACTCTTTCAGTCCCTGGCTGCCAATTGGAGTCAATGTCCTTCAGCCTGTCCTTGCAGTGGCTTAAGATGACTTATCTTTCCAGCAGAGCATTTGCTTGCTGTCATCGCTCCCAGGTCCACTGATTTCTTAAGTGTCTCTCCCTTGAGCAGGGGTTTTTAAGTGAGATTGAAAATTCTGAATGGTATGCCTCTTGGCTGAATCCTCCTACACAGCATCCTGGGATGGTGACTTGAGGTGAGCTATAACAAGACATTCTCTGGAAATCTGAAACCCACACCAAATGACAGAGCTGTCTTATCCCTTTCCACCAAAAAATCAGAGGGGAGCCCCTCCTCTGTTTGGCTCCAGAGGTCTTGACTTTCTCATTTGTTCCTATAGCCTGGGGCTTGTCCAGGTGCAGAGTGAACAGTTATTCAACACATGCACATTTCGTTCAAACACCTTCCTTCCCCAACATTTGGGCCAAACACTCTTCTGTGTGGGGATGCTTTTGGCCCTCCTGCTTGACAGTGAAACAAATAACTAGGCCCAGTAGGGAATCAAAGGAATATTTTATAATTTTCCAAGTTCCATAAGAATTACTGATATCAGTGACAGTGGGTGTGCATTCGGTGTACTAGTTTGACCAAAAATTGATACCTGGTTGGTATCTACAGGTCCAAGTATGGTGAAACTGCTGTGGCACAAATTTCATTTATATGGTATGTTAATGTTAATGTTAAGAGGATTTATAGAGCGCGTGGCTGCCCAATGGCTTCCAAGCACTAAGCAGTGGACTGATGACACAGAGCAAACACTTAGTTGACCTCGGTGAACAACCATGTTTTTAATTGTTTTCCAAATGTTGCCTCTGTGGATATAAATCTCAACTCTTGCAGAAGTGAGTTACAAATCTTGGGTGCCAGTGGGAAAAGGCTCTCCCACCCCATCTGGCCCTTTTTATTCTGGTGATTTTTAGCAGGTGCTCAGAGCCTAACCTCAAACATCTGATGGAGAGATGTCAGCACACCAGCTTACTAATCTTGCTAAGCCCTTCGTTATTTATAGGTCTGTGGGTTAGGCAAAGTGTTTTGAACCTAATTCTGGCCACGATCGGAAGCCAGTTTCTGCGGTCGGCCGAGATAGATTCCTTCATTGGGATTTGATACAGGAGTCTGACCGCAGCGTTCTGAACTATCTGTAACTTCCTAATCACATATTTGGAAGCACCCAAGAAGAGTGAATTCCTGTAATCAATTTATGAGGTGACCAAGGAATGTATGGCCATTTTCCTTAACTGTGCAGGGATAAGCATAAGGACCTTGTGCAGTATTCTTAGTGGCCCAAAGCACGTGCCCGCCACCTTGCATGCTTGGGTCTCCATGGTCAGCTCATGGTCGAACCAAAAGCCAAGGTTCTTGATGGCCGTGCTTGGGGTTGGTGCAGGCCCCAGGCAGCCGGGCCAGCTTACTAGGGGCCTAGGAATCCCTACATTACCAAGGACAATAATTTCGGTCTTTATCCCCGTTCACTTTCAGACAGCTCCCTGTCATCCATGTGCCTACTTGTTCCAGACAGGGGGCCAGCTGGCCTGACTCCCCATTGGTCCTGGAGTCCAATGATATCACCAACTGGGTGTCGTTGGCGTGTGACGGAGTTACTGTGTTTCTGTACTACATCAGCCAATCGCTGCATTTAAACATTAAACAATGTAGGGCTTAGTGACTAGCCCTGTGGTACTCCGCACTTTAAAGGCTTTCAGTCCGAAAGGAAGTTATCCTCCTTGACGTGAAAGGACCTCTCCTCCAGGAAGGATTTTAGCCACTGCAAAGCTTTGCCTTTAAGACCTTTTTCAATTAGTCTGTGTGCCAGCAGTTCATGATCAACCGTATTGAATGCTGCACTTAGATCTAGCAAAAGTATTGCAGAAGATCGCCCCTGATCAGGAGTCATCTTGAATTTTTTGGTTACCGCTAGCAGGGTTGATTCCGTACTGTGCTGTGGGCAGAATACCATCTGTGTGAAGAGTAGCAGAAAATGATCTACCAGGAATTGTGAAAATTTTTTATTAACATGCCTCTCGAAAATCTTGCTATTAAATAGACGCAATGATATTGGACACAAATTTTCTGGTAAGGCTACATCCAGATTTGGTTTCTTTAGCAGCGGTTTCAATATTACTTGCTTCCAAGCAACAGGGACTCTGCTTCTCTGTCTGAAGGAAGAGATTTAGCATTTCGACTATTGAGGGCAGAGACCTCCATGGCCTTTGTGAGGGTATGTGGGGGCACTGGATCTAAAGGGGAGCCTGATTTAATCTCTTTGATAATCATTTGTACTGTAGGACAGGATTTACAACCTCCTTCTGACCTAATTCTGGAATGGCAGAGTCATTCCAAGTTGAATTCCACTGAAAAAAGCTATAGATATTTGCGACCTTATCACGAAAATAAGTGGCTAGCGCATTACATTTATCTATATGGTATAATGCAGCGAGCACACATCCTTTTTAATAATCACTACAGATCTATGCCATGTATGCCCGTACACATTATAAGGGCTACACCATTCAGCACCAATTCCTGTGGGCCCCCTGTTGTGGCAGGCTACATGTGTGCAGATACAGTGTTGAACTAGACAGTAGTCTCACATGCTCAGCCCACAGGTGTGCACATGAGTTCACTCAAGCTCTGCTGCAAAAAACGATAATTTCTGTAAGTGACTCTGGACATGAGAAACAATACTTAGCACAAGAGGGAGATCTTCACGTTTTGTCCTACTGCTTAAGTTGCAGTCTCCAGGGTTCAAGGAGCTTCAGTAAAGACTTGTATCCTTGACCTATGTTATGATCCAAGAGTTCTCAATATAAAACAAGGGAGTGGAGAGACAAAGTGGATCCGTTCGCCCTATGTACGATTAATTAAACATAAGAAATCCACATTCATATGTTTTTACGGTGGTCCCTACAGAGGTGGGGAGCACACTGTGTTTTTTGAATACCCCTCACACACCAAAAGGACCCTTGGTGTTATGCTTCATCATTGGTGTCTTCGCGCCCCTCTACGGATGCGGCGTGCTACTAACCGGCGGCTACAAGGGAGCACTTTCAATTGTTTGGCTATGTCTGGTGCATGTGAGGTTTTTGTGTTTTGATGTGAGTGGTGAGGTCTTAAGGGTGATAAATGTGAGGGTTAAAAAGTACCTGGCACGTGAGGTCTACAAAAAACTTTAATGGGGCCCTGTGGTGGTATTGTTAAAAGGGTGATTGTGAGGTATTTCGTATGTTAATGTACAACACCTCACGTGTGCGTCATCGACATGTTTCGAAGCTAGGCTTCTTCTTCAGGACGGAGTGACGGATCCCCACCTTACTCTCGTCCTCCGAATATTGTCGGGGTGTTCTTTACAAGGTGCTCTTAAAAAGGCTAGATGTGTGCCTATTAGTCTGTTGCAACGTATCTCCATTGAGAAACTTGCTGCTAAAGTGCTGTCTGGCACAATGAGCCTCCAAGTGGTGGGGTATGGAGTGCTACTTCCACCCCTACAGGACAATCACTGCGGATCACTTCCCCCGCTCGAGGCTCGATCGTCTGAATTATGATCTCTTACTTGTGGCAAATTAACAAGGAAGTGAAAGCATGAAATATTTCTTCCTTAGATAGAAAGCAGGTGGCCCTTTTGTAAATTAAATAGGATAATCCCTGCTTCTTATCTTGCCAAAAGGCCAGACAACAAATTGATGGCTAAGTACATTTTCAGGTCTCAGCTACAGACAGAGTTTGCTGTTATTAGCGGACCTATTATTGTCAAAACATAACAAAAGCTTAAAGAGGGCTCTGGGTCAGCCACTTGAACATGATTAGAGGGCTTTATGGCTATCTCAGGTATCTGTTCTTGATATGACGGTGGCTTTCCTCCCTATTCTTATGTTTGTCCCACCCAGCGGCCTCAGTGTTGTGACTCAGTGATGCAGCACCTTATGAGAGGGCATGTTTCTCCATGGTCTGACCCTTGTTTGTTTGTCTGCCCCGTGCATGCTTTATTTTTTTACTAACACGTCCCCTCCCCAACTCTCCATCCTGCTCCCCATTTAATATATTTTGTATATTTATTTGTTTACTTTTTATGAAGACCCTGTAGTTACTACCCGCGTACTTTTTTTCACTGGTGCACACTTTGTTTTTTATTTTGTTATTACTTTGAATGTACCATTCTAAAATGTCATCACAATGCGCACGCATGCATGTGCTACAGCATACATGCATTCATCCTTCACAATGCACATGGGTACATGTGTCACAATGCTATGCTGGGCATCTTGGAATCGGTTTTATTTCATGCAGCCACATGTATTGTTTGTCAATTCTAAAGAAAAAGTATTGTCAGAGTCAATAGCTCGATTTAGGAGAGCTTAGACCTACTGACTTTGCCAAAGCTAGTTAAACAATGTATCCAGGTTCCTCCAGTGGCAGTTTATAAACTGATGCCCTAATTGTGCTAAGTGTAATTTTAAATGTTGTCCTTGTATCAATTTATCCTTATTTGCTGCTTTAATATTTTTAAATCGAACATAAATGTACTCCTATAATTTGAATTACAGAGACAGACACTTTTAGCCTAGCGCTTTTATACAATGGCTGCTAGGCCAAGACAATCGCCTATTCCAGGTTTCACGTGCTCAAAAGCAAAGCATTCGTATCGAAATTGTGTCTTTTAGAAATGGGTTTTGGCTTGCTGGTTCTGTTCCTACACAACACGAAAAAAACAAGAAATGATCTGTGTTTTATTCATTTTAACGATCTTTCCTTGCTAATTGTTCTTTGGCACCGGACAAAAAAGCATAAATCAGAGAGATTAAGTATTTTTGAGGTAACTAGTAAAATAACAATTAAGAGAAAAGCTTGGTCCTCAGCCAAGATTCATTGCACTCGGAATTCATTTTAATGTAATCGCCCATGCACCAGATGGCCGCAATCAATGCCATATTGCTAATGATTCCAAACTGTTTGCATAATACTAGCTCTCCTGGAATATTACGGTTGGTTTTCAGTTATTAATATTTATTGATTCCATTACAAACCAACATGCTGATGAAAAACTCGGCTAATAAGAGATGAGATCAACAAATTACAAATTATATCAACATTCTGCTAAGGTCAATAAACTAATTTGCATATTTTCTTTTATTGTCAGAATAAAAAAAGTTTAAGAAAGACAGAGTAGGAGAGAGGAAGAGAGAGAGAGGGAGAACCTTAGCTGTTACACCTGTATTATTTCCACTCAATTTTGCTTAGTTGTTATAATATATGTAGTCTTTATCACACTTAAAGTAGGAGCCCACAAAAGGAAAACTCTTTTTAGGCCTTTGGTTGACGACTTTTTTCTGCCCCTTCAACCTATTGTAATTTTGGACCAGAATCTTCAAGCCCATGGCTTGAGACGTTGTTCATCTTTTTCTCGCTCAGGTGGTCAGCACCGCCAAACGTGGGCCAGGGGTGGTCTCCCAATGTCCTAGGATTGATCCTATATTAGCCTTTATAGGCTGGTAAAATCCAGTTTGGTGTGGAGGTGGCTTGGGTGATGACTGTGAGTGCTAAATATGTATTACAAACCACATCAGAAATAGCGGCAGCATGACAATATGCAAAAGGAAATGTAGCTATTATTCTGCTAGAGTGTGCACTTCCCAGATTAATCAATCTATCGCCCTTTACTGATTGGAGACGTTGCTCTGAGGCATGAGGTGGGAGCCTGTGCCCTGTACAGTGCCAAGGGGGCAAGGAGGCTTCTGCATCCCCTACCAGTCTTCAGACACTTGGAAATTAGGGGGGTGATGCCCTATTTGAAGAGAGAGGTGTTATGGATTGTGTCGGTGATTGGGCTGACATATGCTTTTAGCTAGGATTTGTTTTTGGAGATGATAATTGGCTATGAGCCAATTAAAATTCGGGAGTTTGGTTACACACTGCTGCCTGAGTTAACATTGGAATCTCAAGAACATACTCCAATTACTTCGAATCGAATGGTGTGTATCAAAGAGATGCTCATGCCTTGTGCACACTGGAATTGGTTGGGCGTAAATACCTCCCAAGAAATTCACTAAAAGAGTTCACAAATTCAGCAATCCTGACTTTGTTTCCGAGATGCATGGGGCTCCCCCTTGAAAAATGTTGGTAAAAATGGCATTCATTGACTTCTAAAGCACAATGGGGCATATTATCAAGGGGCTTTATCTCCGCTTTTTTGGCTTTAAAAGCCAAGAAAGCGGAGATAAAATTATCTCCCTATTACCAAGCTGTCGCTAACACCAGTTAGCGACAGCTAATAGGAGATAGTGACCATCTTGGGCCCCGCTTTGCATGTCAGTGATATTTATCACTAATGACATGCAAAGTGGGCGTGCCAAGATGTTAGCGACTGAAAACAGTCGCTAACATCGCTATCTCCTATTACCAACTTTTGGAGATATTCGCGCTAAGCGCGAATATCTCCAAAAGCTAACACTTGCCCAGGAGCAGTTCTTAGCCATGTTATCCAATGGGAGGTGGATAACATGGCTAAGAGCATTTGCTCGATAATGCATGAATATCGCTGACTTTTCAGCGATATTCATGCATTGCGGCCGTTTTTTATCGCATTTGCGATAAACCTTGCTAATAGCAAGGTTTATCTGCGATAAAAATCGCCGATTTGCGGCGATAAGTTTTGTCTCTAAATAAGTTAGAGACAAAAATTATCTCTATTGGTTGGTAATATGCCCCAATGTTCACAAGAATTGCCCATGCGTCTAGAGATTGTAAAGGACACTCATGAAAAATTCCAGTTCTTTCATGGAGGGCCAGGCAAACATTGTGCTCCCATGAGAGTTGGGGCTCATCCAGTCCAATTGATTTTTTAAAATAATGCTGGCAGATAATGCATTTTGTAAATATAATTGGCGCAAATAAATGCGTAGGAGATAACGATAACACAACCAGTTCAAAAAATGTGTTTAAGCAATTTCAATTGAAAATTTGTCACTTAAAAAGTATGTAGTATCTTCCATAGTCAACTAAATTCCATTCGCTTTTATTTTTACTAGGCCATAAGGAAACTGAAATTATGTTGGAATAATTCACATAACTTTGGGAATTTCACATTATTCTTTTTGAGCAAAATTCCTAAAACTTCATCATCACAGACTTTATGAATCTGTTCATATTATTTCGTTTAGTAAGTAGTGGCAGACCCCCTGAATGAGCATTGTGGAATCCCAGTGGTCCCAGGACCACAGGTTAAGAACTGCTGAGAGAGTATCATTCTAAACACTTATAATACATGTACAAGTCACAGTGAGAAGTAGTTTTGAGATAAAGAAAGGCTTATGAATAGTGATTCCGAAATGTCTTCTTATAAGTCATGAAGTAGCAGCCATAGCAGTAAGTGTGCTCAGATGCTAAGGATCCATGGTCAGTAATATGCCTCCCAAACGCAGCATGCATTATTTCTTGCATATTACATTTCAATCATTTTTTGATACATAATCATTTTCTCCAGAAACATCAGCTTGCCAGTTTCTAGAAATATGGTAATTTACTATAACCTAAAAAAAATGTGTGTATATATATATATATATATATATATATATATATATATATTCACTGAAAAAACCATAGGTTATAGACCATATATAGTTAGGAATTAGCATTTAAAAAACCTTATTTTACTCACACAAAACCATTGAAATTCCATATATAGTTAGTTGCACTAACTATATATCGCGCACCCGCAATCCACTGCTGATCATGTCACATATTACATCATTCATGACATGGTCAGTGACATCACTGATGACATCACTGATGACATCTCACATGACATCACTGATGACATCACTGATGACATCTCACATGACATCACTGATGACATCACTGATGACATCACTGATGACATCACTGATGACATCTCATTTGACATCATTCTTGTGCTAATACGATAAACCTCTTCAGACTCTAATAAAACCTTAGATACACTCAGTGTATACAGACACTCACACACTGTTACTCATCCATGGAGTTACTCACACACCTAGTCAGTCATGCAAAGAATCAATCACACCTCTATTTCCTCAACTATACAGTTATACACACCTTACTTATTCAAACATATACTAACACATATTTACTCTCTTATACAATCCCTGATACAAGTTCACAATGATCCATACAGCCACTCACACATTCAGTGGCTCTCATGCACAGTTATTTATATATGCCAACTCTCACATGTACTGTGTTTTACATATGTACTTACTATGACATGTAGCATTGACATATCCATTCACTCATCAATACACTCATGCACACAGTCAACCGCCCATGTAGCTGTTTCCACATGCACTCTTGAACTCATACACCTAGTGAATCAACTGCTCACACATCTATGCACAGAGTCACACACCTCCCAGCCACCCCCACACAAACTCAATCTCCCATACAAATACTTGGGCAACCAATCAATAACATATGTAGCCTCTCGTATAGCTAATGATCCACACATGCAGCAGTTTACATCACAACAGACATACTGAAGCAAACATTCAGGCAGTTTAGTCACTAACCCATGCATTTAGTACGACACATTTATTCACTCACTCATACAGTCAGTCACGCACCTACTAAATCCTTCATCGAGACACTTATACATCCACTCATTCTTCAATATATCTAACATATTTAAACTTTACAGAAACACACAGTCACTGGATGATGTCATCAGTGATGTCATCAGTGATGTCATCAGTGATGTCACTGACCATGTCATGAATGATGTAATATGTGACATGATCAGCAGTGGATTGCGGGTGCGCGATATATAGTTAGTGCAACTAACTATATATGGAATTTCAATGGTTTTGTGTGAGTAAAATAAGGTTTTTTAAATGCTAATTCCTAACTATATATGGTCTATAACCTATGGTTTTTTCAGTGAATTTCAATGGTTTTTTAATAGCAAATATCATAAGCTGTCGAATGTCAAGTACGTGGTAAGTAAAAACATTTTCGTGTTTATGCACACTGATCTGCTTTGAATGCTGCCCCCCACCCCTCATTTCTATTAGGAGTACTCTCTCTTTGCAGATAGTGAAGGGTAGTTAACGCAGGCCTTTGCCCCCGTTGTAATCCGTCGTGCCTGCTTCTCTCTCCATTTGATTGATTGTTCTCTTTGGTTCATTCTCTATTTACAAACAAGCACAGAGTCGCAATACTCTGTTTAGTCTTTGCAGATAGCGAAAAATCGTGTAAAAAAAGAAAAGGAATCGAGCAAAATCAGTAGGCCACTAATGGGATCTCTTTTTGACCTCCCTAAAAAAGAAACATTAGGAACAACCTGTTGATAATACCAATGTGTATGTACATAAGCGGCGTTCATTTGTGTTCACAGTACCCCTTCTTGATTGTTTGAATCGAGCATTGAATTGTTCGAAGTTGGTTCTCTTAAGAATCTTCTCTGCCTGCAAACGAGGAAGAATAGGAATAGTCTCTCTCCCTTTGCAGATAGTGAAGGGTAGGTAACGCAAACCTTTAACACGTCGTGCCTATTTCGTTCCTCATTGATTGATTGTTTCCCCAAACATTGACTGTTTGGGAATTGGTTCTTTTTGGAGGTATTCCCTGTTTGCAAATATACGTAGGAAAATCTTTGCAAATAGTGAAAGGGCACGTAATGCGGACCTTTCTCCCCCGTTGTAATCTGTCATGCCTATCTACTCCCCACTGATTGATGCACCTGTTTCACCCGGACCATTTACTAGAGATATGTCATCTGGCCCGACCAGAGAGCACCCCTAGTGAAAAGGACATATGCAATAATAACGAAGTGATCACTGTATCCTGTTAACAGAAACTTTAGCATGAAACAACCTGGAAAGAAAAGAATAGGAAAACGAAAATCAGTAGGCCACTGATGAACATAAACTTTTATTAAACAACGAACAAAGAAACGATAACATAACGTAATGATAAAACCTATTAATGTCCTAGAAACAAGAAAACGTTAGAAATATGCCAGTGGTGAGAGACCAGAAAAACAGTAAGAGAAACCAAATCACCCCTCGCTGTCCCACCGCCTGCCACGCCAAAAAAATCGATAGACTAGGGAAAATGCAAGTCAGTAGAACATCCGCCCCCACTCTGGAAACTTCCAAGGTGGGGCAGGGTTGCGGCTACGCCCAGCCGGGAGCAGCCCATATAAGGCGGATCCTGCTGCCACGCCTCGGCCAGGAGATCCTAACGTAGGGTGTAGCCGGAGGAGAGGCCGAGGCCAGCGGGACCCGGCCAGGGGATTGCCTTTACAACGCTGAAGAGTTTCAGGGGGGGGAATGTCGCCTAGACCCTCCCCTCTCTCTCCCAGTCCGGCCGCGGTGGCCCTTGAGAGTTGCAGGTAGTCCCGCCACATGCTCTTCCGGTCCGGCCACCAACGGTCGGGGGGCCGAGGCCGACGAGATCCGGCTGCAGCCGATAAACCAAGAAACCCGTTCATGGGGCCAGAGCCAGGGGCGTCCGGCCGACATCCACCGGAAGCCCGGCCCGAAGACGGACGGGACACTTCTTCTCTCTTGAATAATGGCTGCGACAACACTGGGGGGGGATGTCTTGCACATGCCTCCGACCCCCCCCCCCTCGTCCTCATCGCCTGGTCCGGCCATAACAAATCTCAAGCGAGACGCCGTGGGGTGCACTGGGAGGGAGAGACGATGCGAACAGGCCTCTCCCGCCTCCCCAGTGGAGGCTTCCCACCTGCACCCTCGGCGCTCCAAGCGCCCGGAAAAGGGTTCTTCCACTGTGGCGATGCTGCAACGTCTCGCCCGGCAGGGTGGAGCCCGTCCGCTCATTTGACCCAGCGATCGCCAGTAGCTACCGAACTCTCAAAATGGCGGTCGACCTGGCAAGAGCGGGCCCAGCATAAAGAAATGGCCCGGTCACTGGTTGACTCCACCACCGTAGTCCTCCACGACCTTGAAGATTCTACAGGAGCCGCGGGAGTCTCCGACCCCCGCAGACACCCCCGATGGGGAATGACTGCCATAATCGCCCGTGGAGTGACGAAACTGTATCCGTGGGACGTCGGCGCTCCCATGCTGGCGCCAGCCTCACTTTTAATTACTAGAATCCTGCAGACCTCAGTTCCGGTGAAAGCACAGTGTGACCCGGTAGGAAAAATTGTTGCACCCCCTCCCCTTTTTGACTGATAGTTCAAACCACCGATCCTTTCCTTTGCCCTTTTAACGGAACTTTGGACTGCCTCCCCCTCTTTTACATTTTCTAGAGAAAACAAAACATTAACCACTACATTAGCATAGCAGTTGACACCAGACTGTTTTCAAATTGAAAACCAACATCTTCAACAGAATCCTTTTTGTTTCTGCTGTGACCCTGCTACAGCACAGGCATTGTCCCCAGCAGTAATTCTGCAATGCCGGTAAGAATAGCTGTGGTGCCTACTGGACTCACTCACCCCCGCGGCGCCCCACGCCGTTATTTGCTGGGCGGCAACTTACTAGACATCACTTTCGTGCCATCTAGATTTCAGCGCGTTCTGCTGCCTTGGAACTATTCGCACAACAGACTGCTACTGACGACCCACCCCCAGGCAACATCTTCTGAATTTTCATAATTTGAAAGAACTAGTAACATGTCCTCATCAGGAATTCAAAAGAAATTGCCACGGTCTCTTCGTTGTTTAAATTTTTTTACTGTTTTTGTTTTGTTGTATATATTTATATGTTATTAAAGTTTTATATTCCTACTACTTTGTTGGAGTGCTATATATTTTTAATGTGACACATAATTGTAAAAACGTTGATGTACAAAGAGTCATTCCTGGAATCTTCCGCTTCAGGCTCGGTCCCCTCCACAATCACAATACAGGATGGTTTTCAGATAGTAGGAACACGTGTGGTGTGACGGATCTCATCGGGTGTGGGCCTTGATCTACTATAACTCCTTTAAAGAGGGGTGATTCTTTACAGCTGGAGCCATAAACTACATCTGCAGGGCTAGCTGATAGCCTGGACAATCGGACACAGAGGAAGAGGAGTGTCAGAGGGTGCGGTAGTGAATAGGGCGAAAGGGAGGTGTCGGGCGGGCACAGAGTGTGATTCTCAGGGAAGAGCAGCGCAGATGGGGGGAGGTTTATTGCCCATGCATAAGACAGAGAGCGGGGGTGACCAGTGCCTGGGGAAGATGCTTGCGAGGGTGGGGAGCCATGCTACGAATCGACAGCGTGCAGAGAGTGGGTCTGGTCAAGGCATCTAAAATGGCTGCCGTGCACGACAAAAGTGTGGCATTTCAAAAAAGGCAAGATGGCGCAAACAATGTTTTTCAACACTTCCTCATTTCCTTCGAATCGAACGTTAACAGACGTTGGTGCATATTACCAAAGTTAAGCGATATTTATCGCTAACGATGCTTACCAACGAATTTTTTACCGCTAAACATCGTCAGAAATTATCGAAGATAAACCTTGCTATTATCAAGGTTTATCGCAAATGCGATAAAAAACGGCCGCAATGCATGAATATCGCTAAAAAGTCAGCGATATTCATGCATTACCGAGCTAATGCTCTTAGCCATGTTATCCACCTCCCATTGGATAACATGGCTAAGAACTGCTCAGGGCAGGTATAACTTTTTGGAGATATTCACGCTTAGCGCGAATATCTCCAAAAGTTGGTAATAGGAGATAGATATCTTGCATGTTGTAATGCAAATTATTGTGGTATATGGAACTCATACCATAATCTCTCAGGAAAGCAGAAACTGATCCTTTTGGGACCGCCTGAAAAGGCCTACGGGGTGAGGGGTACTCTACTTTGCCCCCTTTTCACGTTCCGAACTATTTTATTTTACTCTCTTCTGTAATTACACAAAATAGCAGCGATAAGATGCATCGGAGACACACAGTGAGAGAAAGGAGGCCGGAGATGAAGAAGAGATGTCAAATACACATTGGAGATAATATAGTGGCAGAAGGGAAGTAAATATGAGTAAACTTACCATGTAACATAAAAATGTTGCACTCTATACTATAAGTCTCATTTTATACTACAATCACTTCGCTAAAACCTCATAAATTAAAAATAAAAATGAATAATGTCTCAAACAATTTTTGATTTCTAAATATAAATTTATTCTTCAGAATTTTCTAAATTTGAAAGAACTAGTAACATGTCCTCATCAGCAATTTCCTCATGAAAAGTCTGCAATGATGATTCTTGTAACTCTATGGTCTCCAAACATTCGATAAATTCGCCATCAACAGATTGATCAAAAAAATCATTCAAGTCATCTCCTCCTTGTGACAATATTTCATTATTGGTGCTGTCAATTTCAATCAATGTAGTGGAATCATTCAAGTCATCTCCTCCTTGTGACAATATTTCATTATTGGTGCTCTCAATTTCAATCAATGTAGTGGAATCATTCAAGTCATCTCCTCGTGACAATATTTCATTATTGGTGCTCTCAATTTCAATCAATGTAGTGGAATCATTCAAGTCATCTCCTCCTTGTGACAATATTTCATTATTGGTGCTGTCCATTTCAATCAATCTAATGGAATCATACAAGTCATCTCCTCCTTGTGACAATATTTCATTATTGGTGCTCTCAATTTCAATCAATGTAGTGGAATCATTCAAGTCATCTCCTCCTTGTGACAATATTTCATTATTGGTGCTGTCCATTTCAATCAATCTAATGGAATCATACAAGTCATCTCCTCCATGTGACAATATTTCATTATTGGTGCTCTCAATTTCAATCAATGTAGTGGACAATTCAAAAGAAATTGCCACGGTCTCTTCATTGTGAGCCATTTTATTTTGAAATTGCTTGCTGTAAATTGCAGAAAAAAATAATCACTTTCATTTATCGTTTTTAGTAATACATAATATAAAACTAACTTTATCAAGTATTTAGTATAACAGAAAGGACTGCAAATAAATAACAGAAAACATTTTTCAAATTATCTTCAAGTGTACAACATAGTTCCCCTTACAAATTAACAACTCACCTTTTTAAAAGTAGGAGAAGTGTTAGTACTGTGTAAATCAAACACCAGAAATTCACCACCAAAAATTCCTCACAAATGTACCTCAGACAGTAGTATCACAAAATGGCTGTGGTTTCCTCTCATTTGACATATATACATAACCAATTAACTTTCATCACACACAAATACAAAACCAAAGTAACATTTTAATTGGTTCTAAATTTCAACACTTTCAAATGTGTTTTCCCCATGCAATTTTCCATAGGACATTTACATACGTCTACAGCCTGAATGGCTGAACGAAATTACACCAAACTTGGCAAAATGGTACATCAAACCTAAGAGGTCAGGAAGGATCTACTATGCCCCCTTATGGTCATTTCCCCCTTCGCTTTGGCCTCCTCTTGTCTCTCGATCCTACCGAGAGACAAGATGGCGGCCGCTACGGACTGTTTGGAATGTTGACAGACGCCGGAGAACCAATCAGCTTCGCAAAGCTCCGTAACGCGAAAAGTACGCGAAGCGGAGCGCTGTTACAGATATATATCTTTTTTTGAATGTTAATTTCTCAAAATCCACTGGAGCACATATATTGAGACCTAGCAAAGGCACATCGGGCTACCAGTCCCTAATATTTTGCCAAGTTTCGTGCAAATCCATTCAGCCGTTCGATTATTGACATTTAGATACTTCTACAGCCTGAATGGCTGAACGGAATTACACCAAACTTGGCAAAATGGTACATCAAACCTAAGAGGTCAGGGAGGATCTACTATGCCCCCTTATCGTCATTTGCCCCTTCCCTTTCGCCTCCTCTTGTCTCTCGATCATACCTACTGGCGGTCGCCAGTAGGTATATATAGTTAGGATTTTTTCTCTATGGGATTTTTGAAAATTCTATGTCTAATAACTTTGGCGTTTGTGGACGGAATTGGCTGAAATTTTCAGGAAAATGGCACATGTTGTTTCTGGGCAGCCCTTGAAAATTTGGGGGGGGTTCGTCAAGGGGGGGCTGAGAAAAAAGGGGGGTCCCAAAACGTGTTTTTAACATTGAGTTTTCCATAGGGCGGTTGGCCTCACTTTTAGCCCGAACGGCTGAATGGATTTGCACGAAACTTGGCAAAATTGTAGGGACTGGTAGCCCGATGTGCCTTTTGTAGGTCTCAATATATGTGCTACAGTGGATTTTGAGAAATTAACGTTTAAAAAAAGATATATATCTGTAACAGCGGACCGGGCAGCGCTCCAGGACGCGTACTTTTCGCGCAACGGAGCTTTGTGAAGCGAAGCTGATTGGTTCTCCGGCGTCTGTCAACATTCCAAACAGTCCGTAGCGGCCGCCATCTTGTCTCTCGGTAGGATCGAGAGACAAGAGGAGGCCAAAGCAAAGGGGCAAATGACCATAAGGGGGAATAGTAGATCCTCGCTGACCCCCTAGGTTTGATGTGGAGGTTTTAAAAGGGCCCCGCGGGGCAAAAAAAAAAAATAATAATAATAATCGAACGGCTGAATGGATTTGCACGAAACTTGGCAAAATTGTAGGGACTGGTAGCCCGATGTGCCTTTGCTAGGTCTCAATATATGTGCTTCAGTGGATTTTGAGAAATTAACGTTCAAAAAAAGATATATATCTGTAACAGCGCACCGCTTCGCGTACTTTTCGCGTTGCGGAGCTTTGCGAAGCGAAGCTGATTGGCTCTCCGGTGTCTGTAAACATTCCAAACAGTCCGTAGCGGCCGCCATCTTGTCTCTCGGTAGGATCGAGAGACAAGAGGAGGCCAAAGCGAAGGGGCAAATGACCATAAGGGGGCATAGTAGATCCTCGCTGACCCCCTAGGTTTGATGTGGAGGTTTTAAAAGGGCCCCGCGGGGCAAAAAAAAATAATAATAATAATAATCGAACGGCTGAATGGATTTGCACGAAACTTGGTAAAATAATAGGGACTGGTAGCCCGATGTGCCTTTGCTAGGTCTCAATATATGTGCTTCAGTGCATTTTGAGAAATTAACGTTCAAAAACAAGATATATATCTGTAACAGCGCTCTGCTTCGCGGAGATAAAATTATATCTGTATTACCTAGCTGTTGCTAACACCAGTTAGCGACGGCTAGTAGGAGATAGCGACCATCTTGGGCCCCACTTTGCATGTGAGTGATATTTATCACTAATGACATGTAAAGTGGGCATGCCAAGATGTTAGCGACTGGAAACAGTCGCTAACATCGCTATCTCCTATTATCAACTTTTGGAAATATTCGAGATAAGCGCGAATATCTCCAAAAAGTAACAGCTGCCCTGAGCAGTTCTTAGCCATGTTATCCAATGGGAGGTGGATAACATGGCTAAGAGCATTAGCTCGGTAATGCATGAATATCGCTGAGTTTTCAGCGATATTAATGCATTGCGGTCGTTTTTTATCGTATTTGCGATAAACCTTGATAATAGCAAGGTTTATCTGCGATAATTTCTGACGGTAAAAAAATCTTTGCAATGCATCGTTAGGGATAAATATCGCTTAACTTTGGTAATATGCCCCAACGTCTGTTAACGTTCGATTCGAAGGAAATCAGGAAGTGTTGAAAAACATTGTCTGCGCCATCTTGTCTTTTTTCAAATGCCACACTTTTGTCGTGCACGGCAGCCATTTTAGATGCCTTGACCAGACCCACTCTGTGCACGCTGTCGATCCTTAGCATGGCTCCCCACCCTCGCAAGCATCTCACCCAGGCAGTGGTCACCCCCGCTCTCTGTCTTATGCATGGGTAATAAACCTCCCCCCATCTGCGCTGCTCTTCCCTGAGAATCACACCCTGTGCCCGCCCAACACCTCCCTTTCGCCCTATTCACTACCGCACCCTCTGACACTCCTTTTCCTCTGTGTCCGATTGTCCAGGCTGGTCCTAGGGTATCAGCTAGCCCTGCAGATGTAGTTTATGGCCACAGCTGTAAAGAATCACCCCTCTTCAAAGGAGTTATAGTAGATCAAGGCCCACACTCGATGAGATCCGTCACAGCAGAAGCGTTGCTATTATCTGAAAACCATCCTGTATTGTGATTGGGGAGGGGACCGAGCGTGAAGCGGAAGATTCTAGGGATGACTCTTTGTACATCAAAGTTTTTACAATTATGTGTCACATTAAAAATATATAGCACTCCGACAAAGTAGTAAGATTATAAAACTTTAATAATTTATAAATATATACAAGAAAACAAAAATAGTAATAACATATAAACATTTTTAGGGAAAAACAACGAAGTAGCGGTCGGCTGTGCGAATAGTCCCAACGCAGCACAACGTCCAGATTTCCGGCGTGGGGCGTCGCGGGGGGTGGGTCATCAGTAGCAAACTGTTGTGCGAATAGTTCCAAGGCAGCAGAACGCGCCGAAATCTAGATGACACGAAAGTGATGTCTAGTAAGTTGCCACCCAGCAAATAACGGCGTGGGGCGTCGCGGGGGGTGGGTCATCAGTAGCAAACTGTTGTGCGAATAGTTCCAAGGCAGCAGAACGATGGCACCAAGGTGATGTCCAGTAAGTTGCCGCACTGGTTTTGGTATCCTACAATGCTGCTCCGAATAACGGCGTGGGGCGCCCCGGGGGAGGCGGCGTGAACGGGCCTCTCCAGGTGGAGTGTCATCTGTTGTAGTGGGGCGCCCCTTTACCGTTTCAGTTGCCATTCTGTCCGTTTTTGGTCCACTGTGTCAAAAGCCGCAATTCAGCTGAGTTGCGCCCACTCTTGCGGTGCAGCGATAGGCGGCTGTCACAGGACTCTCAAAATGGCGGAAGGCTCTTTCCTTTTTGGGCCTGGTCCACTGAAATGGCCCTGGGACACCTTGGAAATCGGACGCTTGTCTGCTAGGTCTTGGACCCCATTCTCGAAAGCGTCCCCTCCGCCTTGAGAATTCATCAAAAGTTTTGGGGGCCCCGACTCCTGCAGGCTTCTGGTGGGGAGCGGCTGCCATGATTGCTCGCGGAATGACCACGACAGAGCTACGAGATGGTGGTGCTCTCATGCTGACGCCAGCTTCAGTCTGAAACATCCAGAAACAAGGTGGGGCTTTCATCGTTTGGGAAAAAAAAAAAGTTTTCATCCAATGAAAAGTGTTGTTTTTAGGTCATATGATCAAGCCTTCCATCATTAGGAAACCAAAAGTAAAATGAACCAATGAAAAGTTTTATAAACAAGTCACATGACCTGTTATGCGGCATAGGGTATAAAATGCGGAGAAAATACGTTGGCAAGTGAGGCGGCGTCAGTAGCGGACCGATGTGCGAATAGGCCGAAGGCAATACAACGCGCCAAGATCCGGATGGCACCGAGGTGGTGTCCAGCAAGTTGCAGCACTGGTGTGGCCATCCTACAATGCTGAAAGTCGGCGTGGGGCGCCCCGTTGGCCTGTGAGTTCGCGTCAGTAGCGGACCGATGTGCGAATAGGCCGAAGGCAGCACAACGCGCCAAGATCCGGATGGCACCGAGGTGGTGTCTAGTAAGTTGCCGCACTGGTGTGGCCATCCAACAATGCTGAAAGTCGGCGTGGGGCGCCCCGTTGGCCTGTGAGATGGAGTCAGTAGCGGACCGATGTGTGAATGGGGCCGAAGGCAGTGCAACAATATTTTCGGAATAGAAGACACCACTAGGCGCTGAGATGCCAAGATCCGGATGGCACCGAGGTGGTGTGTAGCAAGTTGCCGCACTGGTGTGGCCATCCTACAATGCTGAAAGTCGGCGTGGGGCGCCCCGTTGGCCTGTGAGTTTGCATCAGTAGCGGACCGATGTGCGAATGGGGCCAAAGGCAGCGCAACAATAGTTTCTGACTGACACCACAAGGCGCTGAGATGCCAAGATCCGGATGGCACCGAGGTGGTGTCATAGTTGAGAGTTCTGAGCAGCGGTTGTAACACTGTCTGAAGCTTATTTGCAGCTGCTGCAGCTTCACTACACGTCAAGATCCGGATGGCACCGAGGTGGTGTCTAGTAAGGTGTACTGGTGTGGCCATCCTACAATGCTGAAAGTCGGCGTGGGGCGCCCCGTTGGCCTGTGAGTTTGCGTCAGTAGCGGACCGATGTGCGAATAGGCCGAAGGCAGCACAACGCGCCAAGATCCGGATGGCACCGAGGTGGTGTCTAGTAAGTTGTCGCACTTCTGTGGCCATCCTACAATGTTGAAAGTCGGCGTTGGGCGCCCCGTTGGCCTGTGAGATGGCGTCAGTAGCGGACCGATGTGCGAATGGGGCCAAAGGCAGCGCAACAATATTTTCTGATTTGAAGACACCACAAGGCGCTGAGATGCCAAGATCCGGATGGCACCGAGGTGGTGTCTAGCAAGTTGTGGCACTGGTGTGGCCATCGTACAATGGTAAAAGTCGGCGTGGGGCGCCCTGTTGGCCTGTGAGATGGTGTCAGTAGCGGACTGATGTGCGAATGGGGCCAAAGGCAGCGCAACAATATTTTCTGACTGACACCACAAGGCGCTGAGATGCCAAGATCCGGATGGCACCGAGGTGATGTCTAAGTTGCGGACTGATGTGCGAATGGGGCCAAAGGCAGCGTAACAATATTTTTTGTATGGAAGATACCACTAGGCGTTGAGATGCCAAGATTCGGATGGCACCGAGGTGATGTCTAGCAAATTGCTGTACTGGTGTGGTCATCCTACAATGCTGAAACTCGGCGTGGGTCGCCCCATTAGCCTGTGAGATGGCGTCAGTAGCGGACCGATGTGCGAATGGTGCCAAAGGCAGCGCAACAATATTTTCTGAAGAGAAGACACCAAAAGGCGCTGACATTCCAAGATCCGGATGGCACCGAGGTGGTGTCTAGCAAGCTATGCAGTTGAGTTGTGTGCGCACTTGCGGCGAATAGGTCGAAGGCAGCATAACAATGTTTTCTGAATAGAAGACACCACAAGGCGTTGAGATTCGGTTACCACCGAGGTGATGTCTAGCAAGTTGCCGCACTGGTGTGGCCATCCTACAATACTGCTCCGAATAACGGCGTGGGGTGCCCGAAGGGGGGGGAGCCGGCGTGAATGGGCCTTCCTAGGTGGAGGCTCGTCTGCTGTAGTGGGGCGCCCCTTTACCGTTTCAGTTGCCATTCAGCTGAGTTGCGGCTGCTCTTGATGCTACAGCGACAGGCGGCTGCAAGAGGACTCTCAAAATGGCGGCCTGTTCTTTGGATTTGGGCCTGGTCCACTAAAATGGCCCTGGGACACCTTAGAACTCGGACGCTCGATTTTTTTTTCCTTTCCTGTACATGCAAAAAAAGGTAAATGCCCGGTACGTTACACGCTTCATCTGCCACGATGAACTCTCCAGAGGAACCGAAAAAAAATATAGTTGTGGTAACTATACCATGCATCGTCATATGGAGAGGTGGCACCAATTAATTATAGTGCTGCATAAAAGAGAGATTTGGAGGAGAACCCCTGACCTGCTAGTACATTCATCAAAGAAGTGGCACTGAGAGCTTCAGAGGCAAGGGAAACGGTCCCAAATATTTAGAAGAACTTTGGAAAGATTAAAATGACATGTTTAGATTGTGGCAAATTAATTTCATGTGGACAGATGAGTGTTACTCTAATAAATACAGCATATGAACATGATCATAGTCGATGGTTGGTAGAGACATTTTGACTATATCCTGGACCTGCCCGTCCTCGCCCAAAATGGCGCCGGAATAAATGGGACTCGTAACTCCTTGTTGTGTACTGGTTGCAGAACCTTGAAATCACGAGATACGTATGCAGTTTTGAAGCACATGGCGGGCGGGGACGAGAATTGATTGAATATTTCGACATCCCTATTGATATTAAGTTCTGATGTGTTATTGATTACTGTACTGTTGAAAGTTCGAATTAACGTCACCCATGGTACTTGCCCGCAAATGTATATCTAGATAATTTTATTGTAACTGGCCCTGTCGTATTTTAATTATAAAATGTACGTCCACCGATTCCGTAACTGTTAGACACCTTAGTTCTTGCAACCTAATGGCCCGCCCGTTACGTTCCTCTACAGTGTAAATGTCTATTCATCATATACGATTACAGTTTGCTCCGTGGCAGGCCCACGTGGTTATAGGCTCGTATTTGTATAATGAAATTTTCACAATAAAGGTTTTTAAAAGAAAACATGGTAGTAGTATATACATTGGTAAAGTTTTTAATAATAGTGACTGTTTTAGAATCATTAAAAGGCAAGTGAAATAAAGCAGACCAATTACATGAAGGGTAAAAGGTATAATACGAAGGAACGCAGTAAAGATAAATGGTCAAGGGCTGTTGTGTTTTCTATTCCTGCAACATAAAGTGATCGATAAGAATCTCATATTCAGGCGTATCGGCGACTAAGACAGCAGGTCGACCCTCTTTTGCTCAACGGCTCCGTCATGGGACGAAGAAACGCTCTTTTTCTCGAAAAAAGAATATATTTTACTTGCAGGACAGTTGTAAAATTTCCGGGAAAGTACATTAGCCTGGAACATTATAACATATATTTAAGAAAAAATAATGTTCGGAAGTAATGAAAAACGTAATTTTTAGGTCATATGACCAAGCCTTTCATCATTACAATAAGAAAAGTAAAATGAACCAATGAAAAGTTTTATTAACAAGTCACATGACTTGTTATGCTTACGTTACGCGCTGCGCGCCCCGGATGACTTCCGGATGCGCTAACGCGGCGCGTCATATGACGAATTACGCGACAACGCAGGTCCAGAATATAGTCAAAATGTCTCCACCAACCAGCGGTCGGAACACAACCCCTTTCAGCAGGCTAAATAGTTCTGTTAAATGACAACAGAAGGGACAGGCAACAAGAACCATCAGTCAAAGAGGGGAGGGCTAGTTCTTCTCTACCGGGTTACATTGGGGCACTACCGGAACTGATCGAATTGGTAGTCTACAGTGTTTCTGGATGTTTCAGACTGAAGCTGGGGTTAGCATGAGAGCAGCACCATTTCGTAGCTCCGTCGTGGCCATTCCGCAACCAATCATGGCAGCCGCTCTTTATCGTTATTTTGGGCGGGGTGGGTGGCGGAGCCGAGCTGTTTTGCAGCCATCATTGTGTGGAGTTCAGTTCATCTCACTAGTTTTGTATTTGTCATGAGGGGTTGTTCCTAATGTTTCTATTTTAGCGAGGTCAAAAAGAGATCCCATTAGTGGCCTACTGATTTTGCTCGATTCCTTTTCTTTTTTTTTACACGATTTTTCGTTATCTGCAAAGACTAAACAGAGTATTGCGACTCTGTGTTTGTTTGTAAATAGAGAATGAACCAAAGAGAACTAATTCTAAAACAGTAAATACTTGGATAACAATCAATCAAATGGAGAGAGAAGCAGGCACGACGGATTACAACGGGGGCAAAGGCCTGCGTTAACTACCTTTCACTATCTGCAAAGAGAGAGTACTCCTAATAGAAATGAGGGGGGGGCACCATTCAAAGCAGATCAGTGTGCAAAAAAACGAAAATGTTTTCACTTACCACGTACTTGACATTCGACAGCTTATGATATTTGCTATTAAAAAACCATTGAAATTCACTGAAAAAACCATAGGTTATAGACCATATATAGTTAGGAATTAGCATTTACAAAACCTTGAAAATTCACTGAAAAAACCATAGGTTATAGACCATATATAGTTAGGAATTAGCATTTAAAAAACCTTATTTTACTCACACAAAACCATTGAAATTCCATATATAGTTAGTTGCACTAACTATATATCGCGCACCCGCAATCCACTGCTGATCATGTCACATATTACATCATTCATGACATGGTCAGTGACATCACTGATGACATCACTGATGACATCTCAAATGACATCACTGATGACATCACTGATGACATCTCAAATGACATCACTGATGACATCACTGATGACATCTCAAATGACATCACTGATGACATCTCATTTGACATTACTGATCACATCACTGATGACATCATTCATGTGATAATACGATGAACCTCTTCAGACTCTAATATAACCTTAGATACACTCAGTGTAAACAGACACTCATAGACTGTCACTCATCCATGGAGTTACTCAGACACTTAGTCAGTCATGCAAAGAATCAATCACACCTCCATTTCCTCAACTATACAGTTATACACACCTTACTTATTCAAACATATACTAAAACATATTTACTCACTTATACAATCCTGGATACAAGTTCACAATGATCCATACAGCCACTCACACATTCACTGGCTCTTATGCACAGTTATTTATATATGTCAACTCTCACATGTACTGTGTTTTACATATGTACTTACTTTGACATGTAGCACTGAGATATCCATTCACTCACCAATACACTCATGCACACAGTCAACCGCCCATACAGCTGTTTCCACATGCACTTTTGAACCCATACATCTAGTGAATCAACTGCTCACACATCTATGCAGAGAGTCATACACCTCCCAGCCACCCAGACACACACTCAGTCTCCCATACAAATGCTTGGGCAATCAATCAATAACCCATACAGTTATTCATATAGCTAATGATCAACACATGCAGCAGTTTACAGAACAACAGACATAATGATGCACAAATTAAGACAGTTTAGTCACTAACCCATGCACTCAGTGAGACACATTTAATCAGTCACTCATACAGTCAGCCATGCCCCTACTAAATCCTTCATCAAAACACTTATACATCCACTCATTCTTCAATATGTAAGACATATTTTAACTTTACAGAATTATACAGTCACTGTATGTAGTCATCAGTGATGTCATCAGTGATGTCATTTGAGATGTCATCAGTGATGTCATCAGTGATGTCACTGACCATGTCATGAATGATGTAATATGTGACATGATCAGCAGTGGATTGCGGGTGCGCGATATATAGTTAGTGCAACTAACTATATATGGAATTTCAATGGTTTTGTGTGAGTAAAATAAGGTTTTTTAAATGCTAATTCCTAACTATATATGGTCTATAACCTATGGTTTTTTCAGTGAATATATATATATATATATATATGTATGTATATATATTACCTACTGGCGGTCGCCAGTAGGTATATATAGTTAGGATTTTTTCTCTATGGGTTTTTTGAAAATTCTATGTCTAATAACTTTGGCGTTTGTGGACGGAATTGGCTGAAATTTTCAGGAAAATGGCACATTTTGTTTCTGAGCAGCCCTTGAAAATTTGGGGGGGGTTCGTCCAGTGGGGGCCGAGAAAAAAGGGGGGTCCCAAAACGTGTTTTTAACATTGAGTTTTCCATAGGGCGGTTGGCCTCACTTTTAGCCCGAACGGCTGAATGGATTTGCACGAAACTTGGCAAAATTGTAGGGACTGGTAGCCCGATGTGCCTTTTGTAGGTCTCAATATATGTGCTCCAGTGGATTTTGAGAAATTAACGTTTAAAAAAAGATATATATCTGTAAGCGCGGACCAGGCAGCGCACTGGTTCGCGGACTTTTCGCGCAACGGAGCTTTGTGAAGCGAAGCTGATTGGTTCTCCGGCGTCTGTCAACATTCCAAACAGTCCGTAGCGGCCGCCATCTTGTCTCTCGGTAGGATCGAGAGACAAGAGGAGGTCAAAACAAAGGGGGAAATAACTATAAGGGGGCATAGTAGATCCTCGCTGACCCCCTAGGTTTGATGTGGAGGTTTTAAAAGGGCCCCGCGGGGCAAAAAAAAATAATAATAATAATAATCGAACGGCTGAATGGATTTGCACGAAACTTGGCAAAATTGTAGGGACTGGTAGCCCGATGTGCCTTTGCTAGGTCTCAATATATGTGCTTCAGTGGATTTTGAGAAATTAACGTTCAAAAAAAGATATATATCTGTAACAGCGCACCGCTTCGCGTACTTTTCGCGTTACGGAGCTTTGCGAAGCGAAGCTGATTGGCTCTCCGGTGTCTGTAAACATTCCAAACAGTACGTAGCGGCCGCCATCTTGTCTCTCGGTAGGATCGAGAGACAAGAGGAGGCCAAAGCGAAGGGGCAAATGACCATAAGGGGGCATAGTAGATCCTCGCTGACCCCCTAGGTTTGATGTGGAGGTTTTAAAAGGGCCCCGCGGGGCAAAAAAAAAAAATAATAATAATAATCGAACGGCTGAATGGATTTGCACGAAACTTGGTAAAATATTAGGGACTGGTAGCCCGATGTGCCTTTGCTATGTCTCAATATATGTGCTTCAGTGCATTTTGAGAAATTAACGTTCAAAAACAAGATATATATCTGTAACAGCGCTCCGCTTCGCGGAGATAAAATTATATCTGTATTACCTAGGTGTTGCTAACACCAGTTAGCGACGGCTAGTAGGAGATAGCGACCATCTTGGGTCCCACTTTGCATGTGAGTGATATTTATCACTAATGACATGCAAAGTGGGCATGCCAAGATGTTAGCGACTGGAAACAGTCGCTAACATCGCTATCTCCTATTATCAACTTTTGGAAATATTCGAGATAAGCGCGAATATCTCCAAAAAGTAACAGCTGCCCTGAGCAGTTCTTAGCCATGTTATCCAATGGGAGGTGGATAACATGGCTAAGAGCATTAGCTCGGTAATGCATGAATATCGCGGAGTTTTCAGCGATATTAATGCATTGCGCTCGTTTTTTATCGTATTTGCGATAAACCTTGATAATAGCAAGGTTTATCTGCGATAATTTCTGACGGTAAAAAAATCTTTGCAATGCATCGTTAGGGATAAATATCGCTTAACTTTGGTAATATGCCCCAACGTCTGTTAACGTTCGATTCGAAGGAAATCAGGAATTGTTGAAAAACATTGTGTGCGCCATCTTGTCTTTTTTCAAATGCCACACTTTTGTCGTGCACGGCAGCCATTTTAGATGCCTTGACCAGACCCACTCTGTGCACGCTGTCGATCCTTAGCATGGCTCCCCACCCTCGCAAGCATCTCACCCAGGCAGTGGTCACCCCCGCTCTCTGTCTTATGCATGGGTAATAAACCTCCCCCCATCTGCGCTGCTCTTCCCTGAGAATCACACCCTGTGCCCGCCCGACACCTCCCTTTTGCCCTATTCACTACCGCACCCTCTGACACTCCTTTTCCTCTGTGTCCGATTGTCCAGGCCGGTCCTAGGCTATCAGCTAGCCCTGCAGATGTAGTTTATGGCCACAGCTGTAAAGAATCACCCCTCTTCAAAGGAGTTATAGTAGATCAAGGCCCACACTCGATGAGATCCGTCACAGCAGAAGCGTTGCTATTATCTGAAAACCATCCTGTATTGTGATTGGGGAGGGGACCGAGCGTGAAGCGGAAGATTCCAGGGATGACTCTTTGTACATCAAAGTTTTTACAATTATGTGTCACATTAAAAATATATAGCACTCCGACAAAGTAGTAAGATTATAAAACTTTAATAATTTATAAATATATACAAGAAAACAAAAATAGTAATAACATATAAACATTTTTAGAGAAAAACAACGAAGTAGCGGTCGGCTGTGCGAATAGTCCCAACGCAGCACAACGTCCAGATTTCCGGCGTGGGGCGTCGCGGGGGGTGGGTCATCAGTAGCAAACTGTTGTGCGAATAGTTCCAAGGCAGCAGAACGCGCCGAAATCTAGATGACACGAAAGTGATGTCTAGTAAGTTGCCACCCAGCAAATAACGGCGTGGGGCGTCGCGGGGGGTGGGTCATCAGTAGCAAACTGTTGTGCGAATAGTTCCAAGGCAGCAGAACGATGGCACCAAGGTGATGTCCAGTAAGTTGCCGCACTGGTTTTGGTATCCTACAATGCTGCTCCGAATAACAGCGTGGAGCGCCCCGGGGGAGGCGGCGTGAACGGGCCTCTCCAGGTGGAGTCTCATCTGTTTTAGTGGGGCGCCCCTTTACCGTTTCAGTTGCCATTCCGTCCGCTTTTGGTCCACTGTGTCAAAATCCGCCATTCAGCTGAGTTGCGCCCACTCTTGCGGTGCAGCGATAGGCGGCTGCCACAGGACTCTCAAAATGGCGGCAGGCTCTTTCCTTTTTGGGCGTGGTCCACTGAAATGGCCCTGGGACACCTTGGAAATCGGACGCTTGTCTGCTAGGTCTTGGACCCCATTCTCGAAAGCGTCCCCTCCGCCTTGAGAATTCATCAAAAGTTTTGGGGGCCCCGACTCCTGCAGGCTTCTGGTGGGGAGCGGCTGCCATGATTGCTCGCGGAATGACCACGACGGAGCTACGAGATGGTGGTGCTCTCATGGTGACGCCAGTTTAGTCTGAAACATCCAGAAACAAGGTGGGGCTTTCATCGTTTGGGGGAAAAAAAAAGTTTTCATCCAATGAAAAGTGTTGTTTTTAGGTCATATGATCAAGCCTTCCATCATTAGGAAACCAAAAGTAAAATGAACCAATGAAAAGTTTTATAAACAAGTCACATGACCTGTTATGCGGCATAGGGTATAAAATGCGGAGAAAATACGTTGGCACGTGAGGCGGCGTCAGTAGCGGACCGATGTGCGAATAGGCCGAAGGCAATACAACGCGCCAAGATCCGGATGGCACCGAGGTGGTGTCATAGTTGAGAGTTCTGAGCAGCGGTTGTAACACTGTCTGAAGCTTATTTGCAGCTGCTGCAGCTTCACTACGTGCCAAGATCCGGATGGCACCGAGGTGGTGTCTAGTAAGTTGTCGCACTTCTGTGGCCATCCTACAATGTTGAAAGTCGGCGTGGGGCGCCCCGTTGGCCTGTGAGATGGTGTCAGTAGCGGACTGATGTGTGAATGGGGCCAAAGGCAGCGCAACAATATTTTCTACTATATTTCCGGAGTAGAAGACACCACAAGGCGCTGAGATGCCAAGATCCGGATGGCACCGAGGTGGTGTGTAGCAAGTTGCCGCACTGGTGTGGCCATCCTACAATGCTGAAAGTCGGCGTGGGGCGCCCCGTTGGCCTGTGAGATGGCGTCAGTAGCGGACCGATGTGCGAATAGGCCGAAGGCAGCACAACAATATTTTCTGACTGACACCACAAGGCGCTGAGATGCCAAGATCCGGATGGCACCGAGGTGATGTCTAAGTTGCGGACTGATGTGCGAATGGGGCCAAAGGCAGCGTAACAATATTTTTTGTATGGAAGATACCACTAGGCGTTGAGATGCCAAGATTCGGATGGCACTGAGGTGATGTCTAGCAAGTTGGTGTGGTCATCCTACAATGCTGAAACTCGGCGTGGGTCGCCCCATTAGCCTGTGAGATGGCGTCAGTAGCGGACCGATGTGCGAATAGGCCGAAGGCAGCACAACGCGCCAAGATCCGGATGTCACCGTGGTGGTTTCATAGTTGAGAGGCACTTCATCTGCAGTGGGGCGCCGAGATCCGGATGGCACCGAGGTGATGTCTAGCAAGTTGCTGTACTGGTGTGGTTATTCTACAATGCTGAAAGTCGGCGTGGGGCGCCCCATTAGCCTGTGAGATGGCGTCAGTAGCGGACTGATGTGCGAATGGGGCCAAAGGCAGCGCAACAATATTTTCTGACGAGAAGACACCAAAAGGTGCTGACATTCCAAGATCCGGATGGCACCGAGGTGGTGTCTAAGTTGCGGACTGATGTGCGAATGGGGCCAAAGGCAGCGTAACAATATTTTTTGTATGGAAGATACCACTAGGCGTTGAGATGCCAAGATTCGGATGGCACTGAGGTGATGTCTAGCAAGTTGCTGTACTGGTGTGGTCATCCTACAATGCTGAAACTCGGCTTGGGTCGCCCCATTAGCCTGTGAGATGGCGTCAGTAGCGGACCGATGTGCGAATAGGCCGAAGGCAGCACAACGCGCCAAGATCCGGATGTCACCGTGGTGGTTTCATAGTTGAGAGGCACTTCATCTGCAGTGGGGCGCCGAGATCCGGATGGCACCGAGGTGATGTCTAGCAAGTTGCTGTACTGGTGTGGTCATCCTACAATGCTGAAACTCGGCTTGGGTCGCCCCATTAGCCTGTGAGATGGCGTCAGTAGCGGACCGATGTGCGAATAGGCCGAAGGCAGCACAACGCGCCAAGATCCGGATGTCACCGTGGTGGTTTCATAGTTGAGAGGCACTTCATCTGCAGTGGGGCGCCGAGATCCGGATGGCACCGAGGTGATGTCTAGCAAGTTGCTGTACTTGTGTGGTCATACTACAATGCTGAAACTCGGCGTGGGTCGCCCCATTAGCCTGTGAGATGGCTGTTCTTTGGATTTGGGCCTGGTCCACCAAAATGGCCCTGGGACACCTTAGAACTCGGACGCTCGATTTTTTTTTCCTTTCCTGTACATGCAAAAAAAGGTAAATGCCCGGTACGTTACACGCTTCATCTGCCACGATGAACTCTCCAGAGGAACCGAAAAAAAATATAGTTGTGGTAACTATACCATGCATCGTCATATGGAGAGGTGGCACCAATTAATTATAGTGCTGCATAAAAGAGAGATTTGGAGGAGAACCCCTGACCTGCTAGTACATTCATCAAAGAAGTGGCACTGAGAGCTTCAGAGGCAAGGGAAACGGTCCCAAATATTTAGAAGAACTTTGGAAAGATTAAAATGACATGTTTAGATTGTGGCAAATTAATTTCATGTGGACAGATGAGTGTTACTCTAATAAATGCAGCATATGAAGATCATCATAGTCGATGGTTGGTAGAGACATTTTGACTATATCCTGGACCTGCCCGTCCTCGCCCAAAATGGCGCCAGAATAAATGGGACTCGTAACTCCTTGTTGTGTACTGGTTGCAGAACCTTGAAATCACGAGATACGTATGCAGTTTTGAAGCACATGGCGGGCGGGGACGAGAATTGATTGAATATTTCGACATCCCTATTGATATTAAGTTCTGATGTGTTATTGATTACTGTACTGTTGAAAGTTCGAATTAACGTCACCCATGGTACTTGCCCGCAAATGTATATCTAGATAATTTTATTGTAACTGGCCCTGTCGTATTTTAATTATAAAATGTACGTCCACCGATTCCGTAACTGTTAGACACCTTAGTTCTTGCAACCTAATGGCCCGCCCGTTACGTTCCTCTACAGTGTAAATGTCTATTCATCATATACGATTACAGTTTGCTCTGTGGCAGGCCCACGTGGTTATAGGCTCGTATTTGTATAATGAAATTTTCTCAATAAAGGTTTTTAAAAGAAAACATGGTAGTAGTATATACATTGGTAAAGTTTTTAATAATAGTGACTGTTTTAGAATCATTAAAAGGCAAGTGAAATAAAGCAGACCAATTACATGAAGGGTAAAAGGTATAATACGAAGGAACGCAGTAAAGATAAATGGTCAAGGGCTGTTGTGTTTTCTATTCCTGCAACATAAAGTGATCGATAAGAATCTCATATTCAGGCGTATCGGCGACTAAGACAGCAGGTCGACCCTCTTTTGCTCAACGGCTCCGTCATGGGACGAAGAAACGCTCTTTTTCTCGAAAAAAGAATATTTTTTACTTGCAGGACAGTTGTAAAATTTCCGGGAAAGTACATTAGCCTGGAACATTATAACATATATTTAAGAAAAAATAATGTTCGGAAGTAATGAAAAGCGTAATTTTTAGGTCATATGACCAAGCCTTTCATCATTACAATAAGAAAAGTAAAATGAACCAATGAAAAGTTTTATTAACAAGTCACATGACTTGTTATGCTTACGTTACGCGCTGCGCGCCCCGGATGACTTCCGGATGCGCTAACGCGGCGCGTCATATGACGCATTACGCGACAACGCAGGTACAGAATATAGTCAAAATGTCTCCACCAACCAGCGGTCGGAACACAACCCCTTTCAGCAGGCTAAATAGTTCTGTTAAATGACAACAGAAGGGACAGGCAACAAGAACCATCAGTCAAAGAGGGGAGAGCTAGTTCTTCTCTACCGGGTTACATTGGGGCGCTACCGGAACTGATCGAATTGGTAGTCTACAGTGTTTCTGGATGTTTCAGACTAAAGCTGGGGTTAGCATGAGAGCAGCACCATTTCGTAGCTCCGTCGTGGTCATTCCGCAACCAATCATGGCAGCCGTTCTTTATCGTTATTTTGGGCGGGGTGGGTGGCGGAGCCGAGTTGTTTTGCAGCCATCATTGTGTGGAGTTCAGTTCATCTCACTAGTTTTGTATTTGTCATGAGGGGTTGTTCCTAATGTTTCTATTTTAGCGAGGTCAAAAAGAGATCCCATTAGTGGCCTACTGATTTTGCTCGATTCCTTTTCTTTTTTTTTTACACGATTTTTCGTTATCTGCAAAGACTGAACAGAGTATTGCGACTCTGTGTTTGTTTGTAAATAGAGAATGAACCAAAGAGAACTAATTCTAAAACAGTAAATACTTGGATAACAATCAATCAAATGGAGAGAGAAGCAGGCACGACGGATTACAATGGGGGCAAAGACCTGCGTTAACTACCTTTCACTATCTGCAAAGAGAGAGTACTCCTAATAGAAATGAGGGGGGGGGGCACCATTCAAAGCAGATCAGTGTGCATAAACACGAAAATGTTTTCACTTACCACGTACTTGACATTCGACAGCTTATGATATTTGCTATTAAAAAACCATTGAAATTCACTGAAAAAACCATAGGTTATAGACCATATATAGTTAGGAATTAGCATTTACAAAACCTTGAAAATTCACTGAAAAAACCATAGGTTATAGACCATATATAGTTAGGAATTAGCATTTAAAAAACCTTATTTTACTCACACAAAACCATTGAAATTCCATATATAGTTAGTTGCACTAACTATATATCGCGCACCTGCAATCCACTGCTGATCATGTCACATATTACATCATTCATGACATGGTCAGTGACATCACTGATGACATCACTGATGACATCTCAAATGACATCACTGATGACATCACTGATGACAACATCCAGTGACTGTATGTTTCTGTAAAGTTAAAATATATCTTACATATTGAAGAATGAGTGGATGTATAAGTGTCTGGATGAAGGATTTAGTAGGTGCGTGACTGACTGTATGAGTGAGTGATTAAATGTGTCTCACTGAATGCATGGGTTAGTGACTAAACTGTCTTAATTTGTGCATCATTATGTCTGTTGTTCTGTAAACTGCTGCATGTGTTGATCATTAGCTATACGAGAGGCTATATGTGTTATTAATTGCTTGCCCAAGTATTTCTATGGGAGATTGAGTTTGTGTGGGGGTGGCTGGAAGGTGTGTGACTCTATGCATAGATGTGTGAACAGTTTATTCACTAGGTGTATGAGTTCAAGAGTGCATGTGGAAACAGCTACATGGGCAGTTGACTGTGTGCATGAGTGTATTGATGAGTGAATGGATATCTCAATGCTACATGTCATAGTAAGTACATATGTAAAACACAGTACATGTGAGAGTTGGCATATATAAATAACTGTGCATGAGAGCCACCGAATGAGTGAGTGGTTGTATTGATCATTGTGGACTTGTATCAGGGATTGTATAAGAGAGTAAATATGTGTTAGTATATGTTTCAATAAGTAAGGTGTGTTTAACTGTATAGTTGAAGAAATGGAGATGAGATTGTTTCTTTGCATGACTGACTGGGTGTGTGAGTAACTCCATGGATGAGTGGAAGTGTGTGAGTGTCTGTATACACTGAGTGTATCTAAGGTTATATTAGAGTCTGAAGAGGTTTATCGTATTAGCACAAGAATGATGTCAAATGAGATGTCATCAGTGATGTCATCAGTGATGTCATTTGAGATGTCATCAGTGATGTCATCAGTGATGTCACTGACCATGTCATGAATGATGTAATATGTGACATGATCAGCAGTGGATTGCAGGTGCGCGATATATAGTTAGTGCAACTAACTATATATGGAATTTCAATGGTTTTGTGTGAGTAAAATAAGGTTTTTTAAATGCTAATTCCTAACTATATATGGTCTATAACCTATGGTTTTTTCAGTGAATATATATATATATATATATATATATATATATATATATATATATATATATATATATATATATATATCACCTACCTGCGGTCGCCAGTAGGTAGTTATAGTTAGGACCTAGTTTCCATAGGAAATCCACAGCATTCTATTTGGAATAACTTTAGCGCCGGTGGACGAATCTTTGTGAATTTGTCCAGGAAAATGGCCTGCTCGGTTCCGCTCCTTCCCTGAAAGTTTGGGAGTGATTTGTCAAGTGGGGGCCGAGAAAATAGGGGGTCCCAAAACGCGTTTTCTCCATGCAATTTTCAATAGGGACCTTTAACCAGGGCTACAGCCCGAACGGCTGAACGGAATTACACAAAATTTGGCAGAGAGGTAGAGTTCTGCTCGCAGATTGTGCTTTTTGTTAAATTGTGTAAATCCGTTCAGTAGTTTCTGAGAAAATTGTAAGTAAAATCATAGCGATATCTAGAGACGGAGTTCAGCACGCGTACTGAAATCTGTACAATTACGAGCGCGAGCTGCATGCTGATTGGCTGTGAACTGTCTGTCAACACTTGAAACCAGGAAGTGTTGGCGGCCATCTTGTGCCTCGCTAGAACCGAGTCACAAGAAAACAGTAAAACAAAGTTCAGAAATAAGGGAAGGGGTTAGGGTAGAGACATTCTGACCCTCCAGGCTTGCTCAGGGGGTCGTACATGGATGTTTAGGCTCTATTTTTTATTTCATTTTGTTTAAAGAAAAATCCCTGCGTACGTGTATGGAAATACATAGAATTACGAGCAGGAGCTGCATGCTGATTGGCTGTCAATACTCCAAACCAGGAAGTGTTGGCAGCCATGTTGTTTGTCGGGAGAGCAGAGTCAGAAGAAAACAGTAAAACAAAGTTGAGAAATAAGGAAACGGGGCAGGGTAGAAACATTCTGAGCCTATAGTCTTGGTCAGGGGGTGGTATATGGATCTTTAGGCTCAATTTTTATAAAAAAAAAAAAATGGCGGGGTTCTCGTGCAGTACTTGTACGCGGTGGAAAAGGTGAAAACAAAGTAGAAGTCCGTTTTATTCATTAGGTCCCGGGGGGGCAAATTACGGGGCAATTTTTCTGCATAATGGGGGATTGTAAGGTGCCCCGAGCATTGGGGAACGGTACTCCTCTGGTTTTAATTTTGAAGTATGGGGGGGTTACGGCCTTACTCCCCACTGTCTTGCTGACGGCACCCCTCGGGTCTTTTTAAAAAAAAAATGTTTTAAGCTCTCTCTCTCTCTCTCCCCGTACACGTCGCGGGGAACACCACCTTTCTGGGGCAGTGATATGTAAAATGACCTTCCAGTCTGAAGATTTGTCTGAAGATTTTTTTATTAATGTTGGGAGGGTGGGCTTGATAATACGTCCTTCTTAATTGCCCTGGAAGCCTATGTTGTGGTGTTAATATGGGCTTCTACGGGAAATAACAAGGCCGTATTATCAAGCTTATTATCGCCGTTTTATCGGCAGTTTACTGCCAATAAACGGCGATAATTTTAACACCGGTCCTTGATAATATGCACGTAAGTTTACTGGTCAAAAAAAGAGCAATGAGCCATATTATCAAGCACATTATCGCCGCTTTATCGGCAGTTTCCTGTCGATAAAAGCGGCAATAACGTATCGCCTTTTGATGATTACATGCTCCTTCATTTCTATGATAGTATGTAAAGCTTTCCTTTTTTTTGTGTAGCAGTTGTACTCTCTTCGTATGCTCAGCGTCATTTCGAAGCCCACGTTTTCTTTTTCTTCAAGTTTAACAAGCAAACCTTTCTTTATATCAGTTAGTAAATCTGTCGCTTTCTTTTCCCGGTTCGTGTGTGTCATCCACTGCTGTACTTTGGTACAGTACTAATAGTCATATTTTTTATATATTTATTTGAAAGCTTGTGCCGAGGCTCCAAACGCTGATTACGTACTCCGTCCACCGCCATTTTAGTAGTTTCTCACCGTTGTTTTTATTATATCTGTTAGTTAGAACTCAGTAGTTTTCAATCCTAGTCTTGCATATCTTACTATAGTATTTCAACATTATTTTTATTGTGGGGCGTCATACCCCTCCCCCACAAAATAAAAGAAGTATGTAGTATTTCTTTATTAACTTTTATTAAACAATAAATATAAATGAAACTCAATTTGAACTATATTAGAACTGGAAAAATAACTTAAACAATGTTATAAACAAATTGTGAAATGGATTCCAAAAGGTGTCCGATTGGTAATCTGCAAAAGAAAAAAGAAAATTAGAGTTTAGAATTATGTAGATGTGAGTAAATGAGTTGTAGCATTACGGGGCATATTATCAAGAACGGTGATAAAATTATCGCCGTTTCAGCGGCGGGAAACTGCAGCTAAAGCGGCGATAATGTGGTTGATAATATGGTGTTGTGAATTCCCATAGCAGTCCAGGTTCTGGTGTTAACCTGGGCTACTATGGGGATTCACAAGGGCATATTATCAAGCCCATTATCTCCGTTTTTGCGGCAGGAAAGTGTCGCTAAAGTGGCGATAATGGGTTTGATAATATGCTCTATGGAATTCCAATCGAAGCTCATGTTAGATGTCCTTCACATCTAACATGAGCTTTGATTGGAAATCAATAGAGCATATTATCAAACCTATTTTGGCCACTTTAGCGACAGTTTGCTGCCGATAAAGTGGCGATAATTTTGTTGCCAAGGTTTGATAATATGGTCTTCTCTACTATTATAAATAAAAGTTACACTACAGTTTTACGAGTGCAGTGTACCTGGTACATTTTACTTGTTATAGTGCCGCATTCAAGTGGTGTCTATATGGAAGTGCCTACTGCGCTACTAACGCCCGTTATGCCAAATTATTTCTAATGCATTCCTATGAAGGATTTGTAGATCTAAGCCTCTGCGCTTACCGTTGTATAAACCTTGCGGCCAAACACATAAGGAAGTGGACTTCACAACTTTACTGGGGCTGTTCTTCTACACGTCAAAGCAGACAGCAGTGTCTAAGTTTAAGAGAGAAAGAGAAATGATGTCACAGAGAGTGAGAGAGAGAAAGAGAGAGAAAACAACATTAAAACTGTGTCGTAGAGTCTGGAGTTGAGATTTTTTCTTGAAAAGTTAGATATATATTTAGTAGCTCTTTGCATCACTTTATCCATGTTAAAAGTGACTCAAAAGTGGCGTAATAAGGTTGTGGATCTGTTTGTCAGACTGTTCTAACGTATCTGTTGTCACTGTTCGGAGGTAGTTATAGATTTTACAGAGAAGCTGCTGTACAATACGCACTCTGGGCCATAATATCAAGCCTGAGCGACAAAATTATCGCCACTTTATCGGCAGGAAAGTGTCGCTAAAGTGGTGATAATGGGTTTGATAATATGCTCTATGGAATTCCAATCGAAGCTCATGTTAGATGTGATTCACATCTAACATGAGCTTCCATTGGAATTTAATAGAGCATATTATCAAAGCTATTATGGCCACTTTAGCGCCAGTTTGCTGCCGATAAAGTGGCGATAATTTGATGCCAAGGTTTGATAATATGGTCCTCTCTACTATCATAAATAAAAGTTACACTACAGTTTTACGAGTGCAGTGTACCTGGTACATTTTACTTGTTATAGTACCGCATTCAAGTGGTGTCTATATGGAAATGCCTACTCCCTCTGTGCTTACCTTGTATAAACCTTGCGGCCAAACACATAAGGAAGTAGACTTCACAACTTCACTGGGGCTGTTCTTCTACACGTCAAAGCAGACAGGAGTGTCTAAGTTTAAGAGAGAAAGAGAAATGATGTCACAGGGAGTGAGAGAGAGAAAGAGAGAGAAAACAAAATTAAAACTGTGTCGTAGAGTCTGGAGTTGAGATTTTGTCTTGAAAAGTTAGATGTATATTTACTAGCTCATTGCATCATTTTATCCATGTTAAAAGTGACTCAAAAGTGGCGTAATAAGGTCGTGGATCTGTTTGTCAGACTGTTGTAACCTATCTGTTGTCACTGCTAGGCGGTATTTATAGATTTTACAGTGAAGCTGCTGTACACTATGCACTCTGGGCCATAATATCAAGCCGAGGCGACAAAATTATTGCCACTTTATCGGCAGGAAAGTGTCGCTAAAGTGGCGATTATGGGTTTGATAATATGCTCTATGGAATTCCAATCGAAGCTCATGTTAGATGTCCTTCACATCTAACATGAGCTTCGATTGGAATTCAATAGAGCATGTTATCAAACCTATTATGGCCACTTTAGCGGCAGTTTGCTGCCGATAAAGTGGAGATAATTTTGTTGCCAAGGTTTGATAATATGGTCCTCTCTACTATCAATAATAAAAGTTACGCTACAGTTTTACGAGTGCAGTGTACCTGGTACATTCTACTTGTTATAGTGCTGCATTCAAGTGGTCTCTATATGGATGTGCCTACTGCGTTACTAACGCCCGTTATGCCGAATTATTTCTAATGCATTGCTATAAGGGCTTTGTGGATCTAGGCGGCTGTGCTTACCTTGTTTAAAAGAGTGCGACCATCGGAGTTCACCATTCGACTTGAACTCTGCTTCTATACGTCAAAGTATATTCAATAAGTTGCAGGGAATTTCATTGCTGTTGCTCGATAGGCCGAGGTGGCTTCTGAGGGATGTTTGCCGAAGGAAACAAAAGGACGTTTTGATTAGTCATCGTAAACTGAGTTCCGTAACTACTATCAAAAGTGAATTTTAATATGGGTTCTTAATATTTCGTAGTTAAGACTGTTGCAGCTCCAGCAAACAAAGGAAGATGAATAGGTTAATAGAGGCCTGGGACGGACTCCTGATGCAGAAAAAAAAATACTCTCATGGATGCACAATTAATAATAATAGAGGCCTAAGCACGTGGCGTAGTACAGAAATACGGCACAGAAATTTATGCACACATGTGTATAGGACCTTGTTACTTATAAAGAAATATTTCAATTATGTAAGTACAATTTAAAACCATTGAGGGGAAGGAAAGCCATATGAAGGATAAAAAAATTGCATTATGCATATACAATTTACAGTGGAGGCTGATGTTATGACGTCTTCTCTTACCTTTGCTTCAGTCGTCTTTTGTCGTGTCTTGAAAGGCTGCCGTTTCGCTGAGTCTGGGGTGTTTTCGACAGTCTGTCTGTCACCGCAGCACAGGCAGGCAAAAGAGAGCGTGCTCACAACAGTGCCCGCATTAAATGGGAACCGCGGAGGCTGACCACGCCAGGGCCGTCATTAGAAGCATTTTCGCGGTCTGTTAGAATGATGGCCCTGGGGGAAATGCCATTGGGTAATGTATTGGTTTGCAGGCTAAATGATAGCAAGCATGCTAGGTAGTGGCATGTGGGTAGTGTGGGTGGGCGTGCATAGCGCATGTGCAATTATGAGTGTGTGCACTAACAATTAACAACAGAGAGAGATGGGGGCGGTGTTATCATGTGCGCAGAGGCAGGCCCAGAATCGGATCTGCAATGAGTCAGCTCTTCTAATCATTCTCCTTAGCGCGCCCTGAGCTCTGATTTGTCACTGAGAGGGAGATCGCACCATAGTTTGTACTGCTTATCATACTCAGCTTGTGCCCGTGCATACGTTACGAATATACTTTGACTATACGCGTCGCATTAAAGCTTCAGTGTGACGTCATGTACAGCGTTCTGTACGCAAAAGGGGGCAATGTTTCTACTTGGTTTAAAACATGTATGTATTTAATGTACATACTAAGGGCAGACATTTGGGATAACTATGAATTGTTTTTAATACTTGTAACAATCATATATTACTTTTAAAAAGAATTACACAAATCGCAATAGAGCATCATGCGTACTCGTATTGAAAGAGCTGCGCAAGCACATCATAAGCGTACGCAAAGCCATGTGACTTTAAAAGCAGAGATTTGATTGGTTCATAACTTTTCCTATTGCGACTGTTGAATGTTCCGTCCCATTATAATTATTCGACTTTGACTTTCAAAGAAAAAGCATTTGTTCTGAGAATCTTCTCGAATAGAAGGAAGATCACAATAATAGGAGCAATGGACTCATCTTCCAGCAGTTCGTCAGAGGGAGATTTCATTCCTGAAGAATGTCCAAAGAAGAGGAAAGAGGCTCCAATTTGGAAGTATTTCACTTTTCCAGAAGGTCAAAAAAAGGTTAAAGCTCCAAAAGTAACCTGTAAAATTTGCCAAACAACTCTTTCAAGGGTTGATCCATGTAAAAAATACTCCTTTGTCACAGCAAATATGGTGCGACACGTGAAGAACTTGCACCCCAAGTACTTTGCTCGAGCTGCAAGACGGAGGTTGCACGAGAATCCACCTGCTACTGCACCAAGCACATCAACTGCGGCATCAGCATTTTCAGCAAGCAGTCCACACCCACAAATTGATTCTGACTTTGCTAAAGTAAAAATGTTATGCATTTATTGCGCTAAACTTTTGTTTTATGGGGAACAGTCTATAGACTTGATGAAACGCAGGATGCAGGATCATTGCTGTCCTCGACATTAGTTGTTCTTTTTTTCATTCTTTTGTTCCGCTTGGAATTTGTTGAGAAAACACAAAAAAAAACACAAAAGAAAAAAAAACAGTTCTTTTCAGAACTACCTTCACTGGTCAAAGAAAGAACTATATTTCTATGGTAGTGTGTAAAAGTTTGTTAGAATGAATGTGTAGTTCATAAATGAATGAATGAATATGTTACTAGTGTATGGAGAATGTGAAAGTGCAGAACTATAAGGAACTGCTACAGCATAAATCCATAAGGTTTTTATCTATAGCATACTGTAGTATGTCCAAAGCACTTGAATGTATCATATGTACATAAATATGTTACAAGTGTATGCTTCAATTTGCGCTGCTGGTGAAAGTGCCTGGGTGAATTTGCATGTGTTAGGGGCGGATTTACAATCCCCTTGTGCCTCTTTTACACAGCCGTTGCAACACTTTAGTGAAACAGCGGCGGTGCAAAAGATGTGCCATGGTGTGTGCTGTTAACAATGTGATGCATCTGGAGGGTGTATTACATTGTAAAGCGCTGCGCCAGAAGAGGCTTTCTTGTGCAGAAGGGGGTGCAGCATGGCCTCGTAAAAGTGACTGAGTGAAATGTATAACATTTTATTCAGTGAGTTTTGAGCTTATGCTGCGTCAAAACCTGCATGCAAATGTGCTTGAAGCAGGTGTAAGGATTGATACAGCATTGTGAGCATAGGGCCCCAAGAGAATTGCTGGAGCTGTGTTATACTTGCAACAGACGTCAAGCAATAATTCATCCAAAAATTACTTTGCAATTTAATTTTGTTATTATTTAATAATAAGAATATGAAATATAATCTAAAGAATAAAAATTTATATAAATATTTATATTAAAAATATAAGAAATTAGTATAAAAAGAAAGACATATAATTAATACATTTATAAATTATCATTTACAAAACCTTTGAAATTCACTGAAAAAACCATAGGTTTCACACATGTTATAGTTAGGAATTAGCATTTAAAAAACCTTGCAAATTCATTGAAAAAACCATAGGTTTCACACACGTTATAGTTAGGAATTAGCATTTAAAAAACTATGCAAATTCATTGAAAAAACCATAGGTTTCACACGGTATAGTTAGCTGAACATATCTCTCATACAAAACCTTTGAAATTCCTCCATTATAGTTAGCTCAGTTAACTATAACTTGAGCGCCCGCAATGCACTGCTGATGACGTCACATATTACATCACTCATGACATGGACAGTGACATCACTCATGACATCAAACTAGTTACAGGTTAAAATCTTCTTCTACCACAATTTATAGAATGTTCTCACTCTAGCTGCATATCATTTAAAATAGATGCTCATAAAATATCACTTCCTTAGTAAAATCCTTACCCCATCGGGTTGATAAAACGAACCAATTCTCCTAGACAAGATATAAATTCATTCATTATAAAATTATAAAATATGAATTCTAACTTATTATGAATCTCTGTACTTCCTTTAAGAACTTCCCAAAGCAATTGCTATTTCAATACAAGACATTTCTGTGATGAGATCGATCGCTTGCACACGAGTTCTTATACCATATTTTACAAATATTGGGCGCAGCCAAAGTTTACGTAGTCCTAAAATGTTTATACAGTCCAAAAGAATGTGCACTGAATCCCCTTTTGTTCCCAGCCTACATTTGCAACACCCTTTTGGATTCCAGCATTTTAGTCTTAATTTCTTTATTTATTAACCATGGGTTGATCCCAATGCGCAACCATAGGATCTCTTGTCTGAACCACGGGTTTGGTAGGATGTCCAAATAAGGGAACCAGTTTTCCTATGCCCATGTGTTCATCATGAACTATACTGATTTTTTCTTGCCAAGGTATTCCCTATCAGATCTTCTAGTAACTTCTTGTCCATTAAACTTTAGATCTTTTTTTGTACATTCTATCTTTAGCGAATCTCGGCATATGTCCTTTGTTATATTCTCACAGGCCTGTACCATTTTCTTTCTACACATTTTTGCCTAGTTTAGGTTACTTTGTTGTATCTCTTTTCGACACCATTGTGCGATTGTTTGTCCTTTTTCATTTTCCAGGCATTTCCAAAATCTGATCAATGCTGCTTGTGATTTTACCCCCCAAGCCGTTGATCCTAATTCTGATCTTATTGCTTGGACCAATGCTGATGAGGGCAGTGATAGAAGGTTTTTCAGGCATTTTCCTTCCTCCAAGTCCCAGACTCCTTTACCGCTCAAATAAAGGATTTCTGCTCCATAGAGTACTTGCGGTGGTATCATTGCACTGAAAGCCTTTAATAGTGGTCGATGAGACATATCCCCATAGTCATGATTAAACTATTTTAAACCAGCCATTGAAGTTTGTGCCTTCGCTTTTTGGGCTGCTAGGTGTGTATGCCAATTTAATGTTTTGTCAAACCACACCCCTAGGTAGCGGTATTCGTCAACGAATTCTAATTTAAGATCACATAAAAGCCAATTAAATTTAGACGCTTTTTTTCCAAAGCATAAAATTTGGTCTTGTCTAGGTTTACCGTTAAAAATTTCTTTACGCAATAATCGCTAAAAGATTTCAGCTTCCTTTGTATGCCTATTTCTGTCTGGTGTACTATTACAAGGTCATCCACGTATAAAACGTGGATGACCATCCACGTATTTGCCATTCATTCTTGGTCTGGCGCTACCCTCCACTTCTAGACAATCTGGTAGATCCAATAGAAATATAGAAAATAACTGGGGGGCCAATACGCAGCCCTGTCTCAGGCCGTTTCCAATGGGTATTTTTGGCATTAAGGACCCCTCAGTATCCCTAATTACTTGAGCCCAATTGCCTCGGTGTAATTCTTTTATTATAGTCAACAGGTCTTTTGGAATATTTTTATTAACTAGTGTTTCCCAGAGGCAGGCCCGATCCACTGAATCGAAGGCGGCACGGACGTCCACGAAGCAGCAGCAGAGCTTTCAGTTCTGTTCCGTTGACTTCCTTGCCATTGTCCATAATGAAAGACAGTGGTCTATTGTGGAGTGCCCCTCTCTAAATCCTCCCTGTTCAATGGGTACGATTGAGCACTCGTCCACCCAGGCATTTAATCTATTTAGGACAAGTTTTGAAAATACCTTTTCCCCTATGTCCACAAGGTTTATCAATCTGTAATTTGGGGTTCGCCCATACTGCCTTTTTTGTGGATTGGCCTAATTATTGCGCCCTTCCAGTTTAATGGCATTTTACCTTCTGTTAGAATTACTTGAAACAACTGAGATAAGAATCTTGCCCACCACTTTGTTTGTAACTTTAATATTATCGCTGGGAGATTATCCAGCCCTGCGGCCCGGGTTAGATTCAACTTCTTAATCGTATCTTCTACTCTCTCTTCAGTAAAATCTACTTTAAGTTCTTCTGAGATTTCCTGCCACACTTGGTTTTCTGTGTCTCCTGGGGGTATTCGGGCTCCATACAGTTCCCTAAAATATTTACCCCAGCCTGTCTCGCTTACGGCGCATTTCATTTCTCCAGCTGGGGGGGCCGAAGCTGATTTTATCAATTTCCAGAATTGTCTCAGATTCTTATCCTCGATTGACTCTAGCAAATCACCCCAGCATTTCTCCTTAGATCCCCTTTTTGCGTCGGCGAACATCTTTTTGAGCTCCGATTTCAATTTAATGAGATGATTTTGCCTCTCTTGGTTGAACTCTTTCCTTTGCCTTCTAGCTTCTGTGCTAATCTCTCTTGTTTTAATTTGGCAATCCATTGAAAACCATTTCAATCGATTAGCCCGGTTTATTGTACCTTTTCTTTTATCCTTTTTTAATTCTATCCTAAGGCACTGAACTACTTGGGCTATCTTCTCCTCGTACCATTTCAGGTTTTTTCTCTCCATATTTACTAATTCAACCTTTAGTTGGAAGGACTTTAACTTTTCCTGATACTCATCTGTTAGTCTTGTTGTCGCCCGTTTTGGGTAATCCACTTCTTGTGGGATCACCGTTTCTCTGGGTTCCATCTTTCTCCCTTGTACCGTCAATTGAAGCGGATTATGGTCACTACCCTCGCTTTGATGTAACTTAAATTCCTGCACTAATGGAAAGTTCCAGGCTAACATGAAAACATAATCAATTGGGCAATTTTGTGAACCTTTTTTAAAGGTCTTCTTTGCCGGGCAGTCTGTTTTAAATCTGCCATTTAAGCAAAAAACACCATTTCCCCTAAATAATTGGCCAATTCCAGGTCCTCTTTCGAGGGATCGCATGCTGGAAAGCTAGCATTGTTAATTCCATAGGCATCCAATAGTTCTGTATTCCAGCTGTCCAGCTTCATTGGGTGCAATTTATGGTTAAAATCCCCCATAATTAGCAGTACATCGGATGCATACATTTCTAATAGGGAGTCTATATCCTCTTTGAAGTTCCTCATCTCAGTTACATATTCTCCCACATTGTCCCACTGCATATACACATTTATAACAGTTATCATTTCACATTTTTTATCCAGGGTCAGAAGATTTAACCTGCAAGCCAGTAACCATTTACATTTCACTTTTAGCAGTACAACATTACTTAATATTTTTGTTGAAATGAGCGTCATAGTTCCCCCCGAGGGGCGGCCAAATCTTTGCCTCTTGGCCAAACGATTTCCTTGATAGTAGCCCTCAAAGCTAGGGGTTTCGCCGCATGCCCAGGTCTCTTGTAGGCAGGCAATTACTACTTTATTTGCTTGTTTCTTTATATGTTCTTGTTTTAACTCATTGCCTAACCCATTTATATTCCACGATAAGAGACTTAGGCTATGCGACACCCCCACCTCCTATTCTATCTCACTTAAACCGCTGACTTCCCCCATCCCATCAAAATGTCTCTCCGAGGGGTCTCCTAAATGGCTTCCTTGACTCCAGCTACCCCACGGGTCCTCTTTTACTGTGTTATTTATCACTATATTCAGGCGGCTACTCTCTTCTTCGTTAAGCTCACCTGTCTCCTCCCCAGACCTGCATGGCACTTTAAGAAATTCCTTCCAGGTTGTAGTTCGTCCCTTAAATCCTTTTCTGGGATCACCCTTACTCCCCCTTGGGATATCTCACTGGCTGCTTTCATAATTGCCATTTTTATCAGGTCAGAGTATAGTAGTACTTTTGTTATTTCCCTACCATTTGTACTTTCAATAAAGCCCACCTGTCTCAAATCTTTTGTACCAATCCCACTCAGGCTTATACATTTGGAAAAGGTTGACAGCCCTTGTGACCTATTTAAAGGGTTCTTTTTCCTCAGTTTCTTACACCTTTGGCCTGCTTGCGCCGGTTCCAGATATACCCATTTATTATTCACCATCCCACCTCCTTTCTCTGGGGAAGCTAGGTTTGGCTGTCTGATCCCTTCCCTCCCTTGGGGCCCTGCCACTAGCTCGTGTGGCTGTGGTGTTGGAACCGGGTTACTGTGTCTCTGGAGGTTCTGCATTTGACCTTTTAAAGATGGGATTATTCTCTGATTTACAGGGTTGATTTTTGGTGCCTTCTCTTTTGGGTCCTTACAACTCTGGGACTTCTTTTGTATAATCGGCGCTGTTCTTTTGACCTCTGTTGTCGGGGGTCCTTTGGGTGCAAAGGACCGGGCAGAGACATTTAGCTTTCCCTCGGCATCTTATTTCTTACGGTTTTCCTTTATCACTTTTTGCAGGACCTGCTTTTTGCTTGCCTTGGCTTTAGTATAGACCCTTACATATTCACATCTCCTTTTTACCAGCATTGGGCGCTTAGATATATATACATTATCTGGTGGCTCTGCCGATTCACACCCTATACTTTGATCGGTTGTTTGTGGGGTCACTACTGGTCTTAACATGAGAGGCATTTTCCCTTTAATTCCTGTCAACTCCTCTTCAATCTTTTTTAGAAATATCTTTTGGGAGTTTAATACACCATTGTTCAACATTGATACTTCTAAAATTCCCTGGAGGGTTTTCTGTAACATCAGTAGTAAGTCCAATATAGAGGTTGTGGGTGCTGCTGACAGGTCCAAATCCTGGTTGCTATTTCTCTCTGGGCTTACTTGACTCCCTGTCATTAATGAGTCCTGCTGGTTTGGATTGTTTTTCCCCTTACGAAGTTTTAAACCTTGATTAGATAAGGCCCCCCAGACGAAGCTAGGCTCAAGCCTTTCGCTTCCCAATTGCCCTTCGTTCCCCGAAGTTTGCAGGGAAAAGAGTTTTGGGGATGATGAGAGCCGAGGTGCTGCCATTATTGAATTTTGACTCTGGAGGGAGAGGTTTATTAAGAAGGGATCCTCTAGTTCTTCTTCCATTTCTTCTTCTGGTACTCCCCTCTGGCTTTTCTCCTCCTGATGCATCTCCTCCGTTTCTACATTTTTTACGTTCTCGGGCTGGGGCTCCTCTTCAGTTTCCAAGTTTATTACTATTAACAGCTTTTGTAATTTATAATGTTGACCTACAAAGTCCTGAATGGGATTAGAGATTTCAGAGTTCTTTTTCGGAATAGATATTGAGGTACACCCCTTTTTGGCTTGCGGGGCTTGTTTAATTACTCTTTTATCTTTCCTCTTCTTACGTCGCCCCTTAATCTTGTCCTCAGGGGAGACCTGGCTTTCCTGGCTCTCTTCCCATGACCTTGATCCTGCCAGTATCTCACTCATCTCCAGGCTATCTTCTAAGGCTTCCTTACGTAGTTTTTGCTTGCGTTTTGGGCCCATTGTCCTTTTACTTATGTAATGCCGTGGCACGTGTTCTGGGCTTATCTCCTGCAGCTCTCCCCTGTATGTTCTTACTTTCTAAATTATATATATTTGGCGTAGTTGGAGAATACTGCAGATGTAATAAGGCTTTTACTCATGCACACGCACTCACTTACCTCTGTTGTGCCATTGCCCGCCAGCCCGCCTTGCCGAAATTATGACGAGTTCTCATTTGGATGCTCTTTTTCCTTTGTTTAGTGTTGACTCTCTGGGACTGCCTCCCATCATCGGCTCCTGCCCCTGAGTGGGGCATCTCAGTGTTAATACTTGGGCTAGACTGGCTTTTATCTGCTCAATTGCGCCATGTCTGCCCCTCCTTATCATACTTAACAACAAGGGGTGGTGATGGACAGAGTTTCTGAATTAAGCAGAATACTCACACCCAGTCAAGAGATCAGGGCTAGATCCAACACCGTTTTTTAGCTCACTGCACCATCCCAGTTCAGAACCTGGCTATATGCAAATTAATCTGTTCCTGTCCCAGTGCATGATGGGAACAGGGCAAACCAAACTACCAAGCCAATTCTTACACTGGGAAGGAAACAAGCTTCCGGGGACCGGTTTCTGGCATTTCAGCCTTCGTCGGCCCGGCTTGCTTGAATCCTGATGGTGCAATGAGCAAGGGACTCACATCTGAGTATACCCTTCCACGCTTAGGGTGGACAAAATATTTAACAACAAGGGGTGGTGATGGACAGAGTTTCTGAATTAAGCAGAATACTCTCACCCAGTCAAGAGATCAGGGCTAGATCCAACACCGTTTTTTTGCTCACTGCACCATACCAGTTCAGAACCTGGCTATATGCAAATTAGTCTGTTCCTGTCCCAGTGCATGATGGGAACAGGGCAAACCAAACTACCAAGCCAATTCTTACACTGGGAAGGAAACAAGCTTCCGGGGACCGGTTTCTGGCATTTCAGCCTTCGTCGGCCCGGCTTGCTTGAATCCTGATGGTGCAATGAGCAAGGGACTCACATCTGAGTATACCCTTCCACGCTTAGGGTGGACAAAATATTTAACAACAAGGGGTGGTGATGGACAGAGTTTCTGAATTAAGCAGAATACTCTCACCCAGTCAAGAGATCAGGGCTAGATCCAACACCGTTTTTTAGCTCACTGCACCATCCCAGTTCAGAACCTGGCTATATGCAAATTAGTCTGTTCCTGTCCCAGTGCATGATGGGAACAGGGCAAACCAAACTATCAAGCCAATTCTTACACTGGGAAGGAAACAAGCTTCCGGGGACCGGTTTCTGGCATTTCAGCCTTCGTCGGCCCGGCTTGCTTGAATCCTGATGGTGCAATGAGCAAGGGACTCACATCTGAGTATACCCTTCCACGCTTAGGGTGGACAAAATATTTAACAACAAGGGGTGGTGATGGACAGAGTTTCTGAATTAAGCAGAATACTCTCACCCAGTCAAGAGATCAGGGCTAGATCCAACACCGTTTTTTAGCTCACTGCACCATCCCAGTTCAGAACCTGGCTATATGCAAATTAGTCTGTTCCTGTCCCAGTGCATGATGGGAACAGGGCAAACCAAACTACCAAGCCAATTCTTACACTGGGAAGGAAACAAGCTTCCAGGGACCGGTTTCTGGCATTTCAGCCTTCGTCGGCCCGGCTTGCTTGAATCCTGATGGTGCAATGAGCAAGGGACTCACATCTGAGTATACCCTTCCACGCTTAGGGTGGACAAAATATTTAACAACAAGGGGTGGTGATGGACAGAGTTTCTGAATTAAGCAGAATACTCTCACCCAGTCAAGAGATCAGGGCTAGATCCAACACCGTTTTTTAGCTCACTGCACCATCCCAGTTCAGAACCTGGCTATATGCAAATTAGTCTGTTCCTGTCCCAGTGCATGATGGGAACAGGGCAAACCAAACTACCAAGCCAATTCTTACACTGGGAAGGAAACAAGCTTCCGGGGACCGGTTTCTGGCATTTCAGCCTTCGTCGGCCCGGCTTGCTTGAATCCTGATGGTGCAATGAGCAAGGGACTCACATCTGAGTATACCCTTCCACGCTTAGGGTGGACAAAATATTTAACAACAAGGGGTGGTGATGGACAGAGTTTCTGAATTAAGCAGAATACTCTCACACAGTCAAGAGATCAGGGCTAGATCCAACACCGTTTTTTAGCTCACTGCACCATACCAGTTCAGAACCTGGCTATATGCAAATTAGTCTGTTCCTGTCCCAGTGCATGATGGGAACAGGGCAAACCAAACTACCAAGCCAATTCTTACACTGGGAAGAAAACAAGCTTCCGGGGACCGGTTCTCGGCATTTCAGCCTTCGTCGGCCCGGCTTGCTTGAATCCTGATGGTGCAATGAGCAAGGGACTCACATCTGAGTATACCCTTCCACGCTTAGGGTGGACAAAATATTTAACAACAAGGGGTGGTGATGGACAGAGTTTCTGAATTAAGCAGAATACTCTCACCCAGTCAAGAGATCAGGGCTAGATCCAACACCGTTTTTTAGCTCACTGCACCATCCCAGTTCAGAACCTGGCTATATGCAAATTAGTCTGTTCCTGTCCCAGTGCATGATGGGAACAGGGCAAACCAAACTACCAAGCCAATTCTTACACTGGGAAGGAAACAAGCTTCCGGGGACCGGTTTCTGGCATTTCAGCCTTCGTCAGCCCGGCTTGCTTGAATCCTGATGGTGCAATGAGCAAGGGACTCACATCTGAGTATACCCTTCCACGCTTAGGGTGGACAAAATATTTAACAACAAGGGGTGGTGATGGACAGAGTTTCTGAATTAAGCAGAATACTCTCACCCAGTCAAGAGATCAGGGCTAGATCCAACACCGTTTTTTAGCTCACTGCACCATCCCAGTTCAGAACCTGGCTATATGCAAATTAGTCTGTTCCTGTCCCAGTGCATGATGGGAACAGGGCAAACCAAACTACCAAGCCAATTCTTACACTGGGAAGGAAACAAGCTTCCGGGGACCGGTTTCTGGCATTTCAGCCTTCGTCGGCCCGGCTTGCTTGAATCCTGATGGTGCAATGAGCAAGGGACTCACATCTGAGTATACCCTTCCACGCTTAGGGTGGACAAAATATTTAACAACAAGGGGTGGTGATGGACAGAGTTTCTGAATTAAGCAGAATACTCTCACCCAGTCAAGAGATCAGGGCTAGATCCAACACCGTTTTTTAGCTCACTGCACCATCCCAGTTCAGAACCTGGCTATATGCAAATTAGTCTGTTCCTGTCCCAGTGCATGATGGGAACAGGGCAAACCAAACTACCAAGCCAATTCTTACACTGGGAAGGGAACAAGCTTCCGGGGACCGGTTTCTGGCATTTCAGCCTTCGTCGGCCCGGCTTGCTTGAATCCTGATGGTGCAATGAGCAAGGGACTCACATCTGAGTGTACCCTTCCACGCTTAGGGTGGACAAAATATTTAACAACAAGGGGTGGTGATGGACAGAGTTTCTGAATTAAGCAGAATACTCTCACCCAGTCAAGAGATCAGGGCTAGATCCAACACCGTTTTTTAGCTCACTGCACCATCCCAGTTCAGAACCTGGCTATATGCAAATTAGTCTGTTCCTGTCCCAGTGCATGATGGGAACAGGGCAAACCAAACTACCAAGCCAATTCTTACACTGGGAAGGAAACAAGCTTCCGGGGACCGGTTTCTGGCATTTCAGCCTTCGTCGGCCCGGCTTGCTTGAATCCTGATGGTGCAATGAGCAAGGGACTCACATCTGAGTATACCCTTCCACGCTTAGGGTGGACAAAATATTTAACAACAAGGGGTGGTGATGGACAGAGTTTCTGAATTAAGCAGAATACTCTCACCCAGTCAAGAGATCAGGGCTAGATCCAACACCGTTTTTTAGCTCACTGCACCATCCCAGTTCAGAACCTGGCTATATGCAAATTAGTCTGTTCCTGTCCCAGTGCATGATGGGAACAGGGCAAACCAAACTACCAAGCCAATTCTTACACTGGGAAGGAAACAAGCTTCCGGGGACCGGTTTCTGGCATTTCAGCCTTCGTCGGCCCGGCTTGCTTGAATCCTGATGGTGCAATGAGCAAGGGACTCACATCTGAGTATACCCTTCCACGCTTAGGGTGGACAAAATATTTAACAACAAGGGGTGGTGATGGACAGAGTTTCTGAATTAAGCAGAATACTCTCACCCAGTCAAGAGATCAGGGCTAGATCCAACACCGTTTTTTAGCTCACTGCACCATCCCAGTTCAGAACCTGGCTATATGCAAATTAGTCTGTTCCTGTCCCAGTGCATGATGGGAACAGGGCAAACCAAACTACCAAGCCAATTCTTACACTGGGAAGGGAACAAGCTTCCGGGGACCGGTTTCTGGCATTTCAGCCTTCGTCGGCCCGGCTTGCTTGAATCCTGATGGTGCAATGAGCAAGGGACTCACATCTGAGTATACCCTTCCACGCTTAGGGTGGACAAAATATCCTTATCATACAGCAGCAGGGGCACCACCTCGTCAGGGTACTGCGTCTTCCTTTGTGGCGTTCTGCCCTAATTCCAGGTACACTCAAGTCCTGCCCCTTTGCGCACGCCGAACCGCCGTGCCACATCCAGTTGGAGTTCACGTCGTGGGAACCCGCAGCGGTTGGTGGTACCGGCGAGTGCAGACTCTGATAAGGCTCGAGGGTCGAGCTCGAGGGTGGGGGTGGGAGTGGGAGCTACTCCTCCGCTCTGCTTCGTGCCGTTCCTGATTCGAGGCACCCGTTCACGGCACACACGCTCCTCAGCTCCGTAGTGCTCCTCTACGCTCGATTACCTGTGCTGGCCGGCGGCTCCCTCGGCAGTTCTCCGCTCTGGTCTGGTCCGGTCTGGCAAGGCAAAGCTAGGCGAAAAGATTTGACAAAGGCACAATGTCTGGGTTATTTATTGTGAAAGGTACTTGTCAAAGCCAATAACCCTTTAAAAGGGAATTGTTATTGCACTACGTTACAGGCTACAGACAGGTATTTCGTTACATGAAATCTCAGTGATTATCGTGGTCAGGAAGGGTTTGTTGTTGATTGTAAAAACTGACAGACACTGGGGTTAGAATATTTTCTCTGTGCCGGTCCTTGTTAGACACTTTTGAGAAGGTTTTATACTGATATAGTTACTGTTCTTTTATATTCATTGATAGTTATGTAATTGTATACATGATAATAGCCAGCATATGTGCACTTCAGTAGGACTGTGATAGTTATGGTATCAAGACAATGGTAAAGGCTGTGTGCCTTAGTGGCTCATTGGAAAGAGTTACGTCGCAGTCCATATGTTTGCTCATTTTATTATGAATATTTATGAACAAGCAAGTAGGACTGATATACTTATTGTGAAAAACATGCTTGAGAGGTAATAGGCTTTTAAAGGTAGATTGCTATTGAGCTTTGCTAAACCCTGTAGGCAGGTACTTTGTTACATGAAATCTCACAGATTACCACAGAAGGCAAGCAAAGGCTTTTGGTGTTGGTGACCACCTACATAAAACATGGGGATAGAATATTTGAAGGATGCGACAAGCTTTACAAACCTGGAGGAGGTCTTATGATTATCTGCAAAGACACCATCACCGGCACAAAAACAATGGATGAACCAATCACGGCCATGGAACACATGCACTTTCAACTACATATAAGCCACTCCACGATCATCTCACGCACTCTCACTAATCAAATGCCATGACCCCACACCACCTTCAGTAACCTCACTGGCTTAATCACTCCAATTGCCATTAGATCCAATGACTTGCTACTGCTTGGTGACCTCATCATTCATCTTGTTGACCCAACAAACTGCAATGCCTTAGACCTCCTAGTCAGCCTTGACAACACTCTAATCACACAGCTTGCACAAGGCCAGAGTCACATCGCCAGACACACTTGAAACAGTCTTCACAACCAGCAACAAGATTACCTTCAATGACACCCTGCTCACATGGAGGGCCAACTCCATCTTACACTTCTACATCAACGCACCCCACTCCAGTAAACCAAAATCAGCTATTGACTTCAGCCACAACTGGAACAACATAACGGAAGCAAATTGGACCCACACTATCAGATACAACCAGCCTATCCTCAGAGGTGACCCACAAAACGACCTATCCACTTTCAACAACTGGTTCTCAGACTGCACCAGCACCCTGGCTCCCATGAATTATGCATGCTGGTGCACAGAAGGCCTAAGACACTCCAAGCGCTATTGCAAACAACTAGCGAGTAGATGGAGAAACAGCAAAGACAAGACCTCTAGAGACATTTCAAAACCCGCGCTCAGAAGGTACCATGCAGAACTCTTCAATATCACCAAAGAATATACCATCCAACAGCAGCTTCCAATCCATCACACGTCCTCTGTAACAACCTTTCTAACTTTTTCCTAAAACACAATTCTCAAGAGCTACACCAACTTTGCACCCTAACCCACTGTAGACGTCATCATCACGCAACCCACCATCACTACCAGGAGCACCCGCCTTCTAAAGAGCTGGAGCCCTCTCACCACAGGTGACACTGCCAGAATCACACAGACCATCCACTCAGTCTAACCTACAGACCCCTGCCTCACAAATGTAAAAATTGGGAAGCACACTGATCAGCACCAACCTCACCACCATCATCAACTTCTCCATCTTCAGTGGAAAGTTCCCAGATAGCTGGAAACAGCTGAAGTCACAGCACTCCTGAAGAAACGCTCGGCCAACCTGAAAGATCTCAGAAACTACAGACCCATCTCGCTCCTTCCTTTCTTGGTGAAAGTCCTAAAGAAAGCGATCAACAACCAACCCTTCGCCCATCCTGAACAGCACCACCTCGTGGACTTCATCCAATCAGGATTCCATAGCAACCACAGCATGGATACAGCCCTCTTGGCAACAACAGATGACATACGGTCCATCATGGACAGAGGAGAAACTGCAGCTCTCCTCCTGCTTGAGCTCTTGCCAGCCTTCAACACCATCTCCCATGTCACCCTCAATGCCAGAATCCAGGACTCCGGAATTCAAGGGCCAGCACTAAGTTAGTTTCTCTCCTTCATCTCCAACAGGACTCCATGGATCAGACTCTCCACTGTCACCTCTGAACATAAGAAGATTTGTAGTGAAGACCGGGTTCTGCCAACACACATTGCTATGTTCGCATAAGCCTATTAGACGTGTAAACGTGGTTTTGAAACTTTGCCGCTTTTGCACACGACAATACATGTATCTGTTGTTGTAAGTTAAACTGCTTGATTTTCTTCACATGAGAACGGTCTGCTTTCCACATCCCTAGACTTACATGGCGACCTCAGTCTGTACACTTTGTGCAGAAGTCTTCAAGGTCACATAACAATGTATGCTGTTGATTCAGGTTGATCGGCCCACGCTCTAGACACAACACGCACAAAACTGCGAATAGCTGAAACTTGAGTGCCTTTAATATTGCAATGCATGCATGTTTTCAGGCACTTGGAGAAACATTTTCCATCTACAGAGAGCATTGCTGATCCTGTGATGTGATTCACCTCAGCTGATCTTGGAGGTTTGGGGTTCCCCGTTTGAACCTAGAGACCTTCTATTATTATAAAACTAGGTCCTAGCCAGGGGAGGGTGGTACACTAGGCGCTATAAGACTTGTTTCCTGGTGAGGCAAGATGGCGGCCGCTGTAGCGGTCAAGTGAGTTGGTGTGCAGAACTCCTACCTGTTGCTGACCAGCCTGGCGTTTTTCATCGGCTTCCTGCGTGTGTCGATGTGCCGTCGTCCCGCTGTCCTGGCGTCCAGTGTGGAGGTTGGCTTCGTGCTGTCTCCGTGCCGCTTCCCGTTTCTCTCTGGAGCCCTGCGGTTCTAACGGCAAAGTAGAGCAGCGTCTGTCAGAGCGGGACCGGGATTTGGTTCTGACGATCACCTGCGCCTTCGCTGTGTGAGGGAGGAGCAAAGGTGTGTAGCAATTGTGCGGCCAGCATTTCGGAGCCCCAGTGCAATCGGCTATCGGCGGTCTGGGGAAGAAGGAAGGAGGGACCGCTGTGGTTACGGTGCTCGTGGGGTTTGAGAGGCTCTGATGCTGGACTCTCGTTCTTTGATGTGGAGAGGACAAGTCGCGGGAGCAGAGCAAACAGCGAGGTCGAAGTGGAGCGAACTCGCATCTGTGGGCTTACTTGGAGGAGGACTGTGAGGGCTTTCGTTCGGTAAGAGCTACAGTCTTTTACAGCTAGTAGCCCCGGATTATAGGAGTACTTCAGGATTTTTGGGACCTGTATAAACAGTCTGCAGTATTTAAACTTCGCTCTGCTAAAGGGGAAGGGAAAAAAAGGATAATAGCTATAGCGCCAAAAGGAAGGGGGGCTAGAGGGAAGGGCGCAATTAATACTAATACTGCCGCTTCTTCTGCACGTAATGAGGATCAAGCACCAAATACAACTACTACGCCTGTGAACAGTTCTAATGCACGAGAGCGTAATGAGAATATAAAAGAGCGTACAGTACTTGACTTGCTTAGAAAGAAAAACACTGTTGGTACGCCGAATGTTGCTAGTAGCTCTGCGCAGATACCTTTCACAACTAAGCTAGTTAATGGACATGGTGTTGCTATTCCCTCAGGTGCAGTCTCTAAGCAGCGGAATATACTGAACCCCTTACCTTTACCTGAAATGTCTTTAGCGGGAGTCTCTCATGAGCAAGAGCAAGATTTGGAAGGGGAGCTGGCGGCTCTATGCCAGGCAGTCGGTGAAGTTAGAGTCTCACCCCAGGCTAATAACGGCCCCCGTCCAGGCAAATCTCAGGACAATGACAATAACAATGACAATGACAATCAGACTAAGAATAATTTGGGTAAGGAAAAGGATATCCTGCTCTCTGACGTAAATGAAGGGGAATCTGTAGGCTCAGGGGGCCAGTTCTTCTCCATGTCAGATGTTTCTGCAGTGTCAGAGGAAGAAGGAGAGGACGGGGATGGAAAGGACAATGATCAACTTTCTTTTACTGGTGATTGGGGAGACGATGTCAACATAAGCTAAGAAGAAGCTGCTTTATCACCAGATTCCCCGATCACTACAGTTAGGAAGGTCCTGGAAATACAAAATCCTCCCCTTATTAGTAACTCTAACACGATGGGCCAGCCACAATGGCAGGGGTTGCCGGAAACTGATGAAATTCAGGGAGAGGCGCATGACTTTGGAGGAGAAGGAGAAGGAGAGATCACGCTGAAATCAATTTACAACCTGCAAACATCCATGTACAAAATTATCATGGCTCACAGAGAGGAGACTAAAGCGGAGAGGCTTCGGACACAGGGAGCTGTTTGGAAATTGCAGAATGTGGTTCGCCGATTAGCGAGAACCTGCACTGAAACTACCACGAGAGTTCAGGAAGTGGAAAACCGGGTTTCAACTATTGAGGATGAACTTTTCAGCTAGAAAACTTCAATTAATCAGATGCAAAAAAATGATCAAGATATAGAATGGAAGCTTATTGACCTGGAAAACCGGGCACGCCGGAATAACCTGCGTATACTGGGGATCCCGGAACACTCTGAGGGAAAAGATGTGCGCCGATTTGTTATTGATCTCTTCGCGGCAGCTTTTACAGACCTTAAAGACTGGGACTGGGATAAAGAGATCATAAGGGCTCACCACTTTCCCTTTACTCAGAAATGTGGTGCAGGGGGGAAGCAGCTCAACCCAGGGCTATTCTTATCTATTTGCATAATTATCTCCTCCCAGAGATTCTGTATGACCTAGTCAGACCTGTAAAAACTAGGAAGGGATTGGGGCATGAATTTTTTGTCCGACCTGATTTTTGCCAGGCAACTGTGCAGCAACGCTGGAGAATTAGGCAGTTAATGTCACCTATACAAGCAAAGGGGGGTCAGGTGTTCTTATTAAACCCCGCAAAATTAAAGATTGTCCATAAGGGGAAAACAACCTTTTTTGTATCTGAGATCAAAGCTCAGCAATTTATAGACACAATGTAAGGATATCTAGGGAAAGATTTATTTCCTCTTCCTCTTTTTTTTTGTCGGATGGGGTATTTTTGTTTAGGGTGTTAACCAGGCACTGTCAGGCATGGCAAGCACAGACAGGGAGATTTATTCACGCCACCCACCATCAATGAGGACTTCTGTCCTTACGCCTCTGTTGGGTGGGTTTTCTGAGGGTGGGGGTAGGGCGGGGGGTTGCTTGGAAGGGGAGGGCGGGATGGGGGGGGGGTCCTGGGGGCAAGGAAAAACAGTAAATGGCCAATTATTGGCAGCCAAAACTCAAACTGGGTTAGTCTTTTTGCTTTCTCATCTTAATATATCCGATACTCTAAATAATATGTTCAAGGTCTGTGATAAGTTTTTAAATAGACAGGATAATGGGTAAAATATCGATTTGCTCGTGGAATGTGTGTGGGCTAAATGACAAAAAAAAGGGGTATAATAGGACAGATGTTGAAAACCAGGGGTGATGACATATTATGTATTCAGGAAAGTCATTTAGCGTGGAAAAATAGAGGTTGGCTTAAGGATCTTGGGCTAGAAATTATCTGTTGCTCGAGACAGACCTCTACTGTGAGAGGAGTTGCTATATTGAAAAGATTTGGGTTGGGACAGGTTAAAAACATCAAAGAGGATCCACTGGGTCGCTGGGCAATAGCTGCATTGGAGCTAGGTGATGTAACCTTAACTATCTGTTCTCTTTACGGGCCTAATGCTGACAACCCCTCTGTTTTACATCAATTAAGCATTGAATTAGCCTTATGGCCGCCTCTGTTAATTATGTGTGGGGATTTTAATTTACATTTAGATGAGACTTTTGATTTATCTAGTGGTAATCCCTACGTCGGCAGGAAGAAAAACGTATATAGAGCTGTTAAAGGATTGGTCCAGGAATTTGGGTTGGTTGATATAGGACATGTTAGTGCTGGGGGCTGGCTGGGTGCACATTTTTCTCCGCCCCACACCAGAAGCATTTTAGGCTCGATTACTTTTTTGCTGCTAGAGCCCTTATTAATACCTCTGAAAATTTAACATATAGGGTTTTACCAAAGGTAATTTCTGACCACAATCCTATCGTTCTTAGTCTTGACTTAAATTTCTCACCAACTCTGAAACCATGGTCTTTTGACCGCAAACTCTTGTACGACTCACTCTATGCTGAACATATGAGCAAATGGATTCCTGAATTTTTTGAGAATAACAAAGGGTCAGCTGCTATTGAAATAATATGGGATGCGTTTAAGTGTGGGGTCCGTGGTGAAACCTTGAGCTACTCACTTAGAAAACAGAAGGAGAATAGAAAGAAGGGAGAAGCGGAGATGAACAAATTGAGAGACCTTGAGATACAACTCATGCGGGCATGCAATGCGGGATTAGATACCAATAGTATCTGAAAAGATCTATTAGTGCACAAGGTTAGGATCCATCAGGGCTTTGCCACAAAACTCGCACAACAACTCACTGCGTTTCGTGCAGAAGTTTATGAAGTGAGGGAAAATTCCGGGAAACATCTGGCTAAAAGGCTACGGCAGAAGGCTGTGTTTGCCTCTATAGATAAAATAATGAACGACGCAGGGAAAACTGTCAATGATACTTCAGAGATACTGGAGGTGTTTCGTGGATTTTATTCCAGGCTTTACACAGAGGACGGTGGGTTGGACCATGAAGACAGGCTATCGAAATTTATGGAATCAACTTCTAATGGTATTCTGGCAGTAGAGGAAAAGGAACAACTGGACCTACCTATCTCTTGGGAAGAAATAGAGTCTTCCCTTCTTTCTCTAGCACTGGGGAAGGCAGTAGGGCCTGATGCCATTCCTCTGGAATTTTTTAGGTTCTTCCGATCCACTTTAAAGTCTGAGTTAGTTTCTTTATTCACAGCAGCACAGCAGGGCACTCCTCCTCCGTCGTGGCAAGAATCAACAATTACGGTATTTGTAAAAAAGGATAAACCTCCCCTTCTCTCCTCTTCTTTTCGGCCGATTTCATTAATAAATGCAGATAGTAAAAAAAATTCTAAAAACCTGGCTTCCCGACTTTCTACTGTCATAACTCCACTGGTTTCTAAATTTCAACATGGTTTCATCCCCGCACGTGACACGACTGATCATATCCGGCGACTCATTACTTTTCTAGACTGGGCCCAGGCAACCCGATCAAATATTGGTATCATTTTGTTAGATGCTGAAAAAGCTTTTGATAGGGTTGCCTGGGCTTATATGTGGGATGTTCTGGACAGATAAGGATTTGGTAAGGTTTCATAACTGCACTTAAGACTATGTATGTCACTCCTAAAGCATGTATTTGTATAAATTCACAGGTATCTTCTATTTTTCCAATTACCAGGGGTACCCGATAGGGGTGCCCCTGTTCTCCTTTACTTTTTGCACTTTATATTTACCCCTTAGGTAAATATTTTAATCTAGAAGAGAAGATCAAACCAGTCTGCTTGGCCAATGTAAATTATTGGGCATTAGCATACGCTGACGACATTGTTGTTGTCACAACCGATGTCCAGAATGCGGTGCCAGCAATCAATGATCTGGCGTCAGAGTTTGGCACATTTTCAGGGTACAGATTAAATTTGTCGAAAACCCAGATTTTATGTGTAGAGCATAATATGTTGACCAACTTCCCGACTGTCTCTGAGGTCATGTACCTTGGGATTAAAATCTCGCTACCTTTATCTGGTATCCCGGATTTAAATATGAATCCAGTGCTAGCTAAGATCAATTCCACACTGGAACGGCTTGATCATCTACACTTATCTTTGCATGGTAGGGTCACTGTTTTAAAAATGCTGATCCTACCTAAGGTTTTATACCTCTATCGCTCAAAACCTCTGGAATTTTCCCCTATGTGTATTAGAAATTTAGAAAGGGCAACATCTAGATTTCCATGGGGTTATATACGACATTGGAAGGCTCTTAAAAAAATGATTCTTAGTAAAGAGTGTGGATGATGAAACGTCCCATATTTCTTGTTTTATTACTTTGCGGCAACTTTGCAATTCATTAACCCGCTGATAATTGGGAGCGAGCTCGAGTACCTGCCTGCAGCTCTCCCTCTATTTATGAGTTGATTTTAGGAGAAGGAGCAAAATCCCATTTTCTTAAGATGACGGAGCCCAGCTATTATAAAAAGACGAAATTCAAGACACTAAAAACAGCATTTGATGTGTGGCAAAAAATCAGGAAACATCTGAGATTAACTAAATTAAATGCATATACACCTTTTGAAGCATCTGGCTTGTTACCATCCGCAATTTTGTGTGACCTATCGGCAATTAGGTGGAACTCAAAAGGTGTCTGTTTTTTGGGTGATTTGTTTTGCGGAGGCCAGTTGGCCTCTTTTCAGGAGTTACAGAGCAAGTACTCTTTAAGTAAAAATGATTTTTGTAAGTTTCTTCAGATTCGTAGTTTTTTTCAAAATTCATCATCTGTCTCAGTTACTAATATGAATAAAGTCCCCCTTTTGGATCTTTTGCCAAAAAAAAAACACCAATAGGCACTGTTTATTTTTGTTTGATGCAGGAATTTGGGGACGACTTAGTTGAATGTCAGGGGAGGTGGGTAAGTAAATTGTGGGTATCTGATATTAATGTTTCTGAGTCAGTTAAATTTGCCTCCGAATGTTTAATAACTGGGATGATGAAATCTCAACATTTCATGTGTTTACACGATCTTTACTATACTCCTAGCAAAGTTGTTAAATGGAGCACTACAACAGGGACAAAATGTAATCGCTGCGGCTTGTACGCAGCTGATGCTGCACATATGTTTTTTAGCTGCCCAAAGCTTGTAGAGTTTTTTAAACAAATTGAGAATTTTTTGGTTGCCGTCGTAAAATATGATGTTAAAGTATCGGCAGAGATGGTATTAATTGGTCTAGATTCAGGTATTTCAAGACAGAAACGTTTAACCTGCTTTCTTTTTATTTGTATGGCGGTAGCTCGAGCATGCATTACTAGGGAATGGATTAATAGGGATCCCCCCTCTTTTTTTAGTTGGAGGGAAAGATTGCCACATATGTACAATATTGAATCTGCTATATATAGACTTAAGGGGGTCAAAAAAAGAGCTCTGGGCATGAAAATGTGGGCATTTATAACTGACTGGATCTAGACATTGTTTGATGCTGTCTATGTTAGCACTGATATGCTTTTTTCTTTCTTTTTTTTTTCTCTCTCTCTGTATCTTGGTGAATACGTGATTGTCCATTGCTGTCTTTCCTTGCATAAAAATAAAATAAAATAAAAAATTAAAAAATAAGACTTGTTTCCACTATCATTATAGCATGATTTCTCTTTTTGTATTTTATGGAATTGTAACAATGCTGATTGTTTTATTCTAATCATTTGCCTGCTTATGTTAGCCAAAATACTGCATGTTTTATTCAAATCATTTGCCTGCTCATGTTAGCCAAAATACTGCATCTTAGAGCAAGTAGATAAAATAAACGTTTTAAACTTTACCAAGTCTCTGATTACTCATGTTGTGGACTTGTATGAGAATAAAAACGAAAGAGTGTTCTTGATTCCCACTATTCCTGAGAGTATTCTAAGTCGCTTGTTCTGGGTTGTCTAATCATTGCTAGATTTGCTGTAGTACGGAGAACGAATGAGACACTGATGCTAGTCAGGGTAAACAGACAAAATATCGACTAAAAATATCGAATGGACATAATATCGAGTACAAAATATAGGCTGGACAAAATATCGAATGGACAGATTAAAGACATCAAAAATATCGTTTTGAAGGTAAGTAATGTAATATCGAATTTTAAAATATAGATAGTCAAAATATCGAAGTACATAATATAGGTTAAAATATAAATATATAAAATTTAATAATATGGAGATTTTTAAAGTGTATTTAATGTGTGAAAAGTGTTTATGTTATAATGTAATTTAAATAATGAATTTAATGTTATTTAAATTTTGCGTAATTTAATTCTGTAGCAGGTTGTGGTTTATAGGGGAATAGGGTGGGAAGTAATTTAATTATAAATAATTAAATATGTAAATGTATTTATTGGTATTTGTTTATAATTAATTGTTAATTAATTTGTATTATGTAATTAATTACATTTTAATTGTCAATTAATATTATTTAATTGATTAATTGATAATGATGTTAATTTAACTAATTTAATTTCTGTAGCGGGTTGTGGGTTTATAGGGGAATAGGATGGGAAGTAATTTAATTATAATTAATTAAATATGTTAATTTATGTATTGGTATTTATTTATAATTAATTGTTAAATAATTGTTATTTGGTAATTAATTACATTTTAATTGACAATTCATTTTATTAAATTAATTAATTGATAATTATATTATTTTACTAATTTATTTTCTGTAGTGGGTTGTGGTTTTATAGGGAAATAGGGTGGGAAGTAATTTAATTATAACTAATTACATATGTTCATTTTTTTGTTGGTATTTATTAGATTTTAATTGTTGAGTACCTTTTTAATTACTAAATAATTAAATGTTAATTTGTAATTAATTAGTATTAATAGATAACTAATTGTAATGATTAATTTAAATTAGTATTTTTAATTAATTATTATATTATATTAAATTGGTAATTACTTTTAATTAATTTTTTATAGATATTAATATATATATATTTTTAAATAATATATGAAGTATCTACTTTCCCTACTGTTGCACTCACTGGAGTGGGAATAGTAATTTTTACCCCTACGCTATCCAACGCTTTCCCTACTGTTGCACTCACTGGAGTGGGAATAGTAATTTTTACCCCTACGCTATCCAATGCTTTTCCTACTGTTGCACTCTCTGGAGTGGGAATAGTAATTTTTACCCCTACGCTATCCAACGCTTTCCCTACTGTTGCACTCTCTGGAGTGGGAATAGTAATTTTTACCCCTACGCTATCCAACACTTTTCCTATTGTTGCACTCTCTGGAGTGGGAATAGTAATTTTTACCCCTACGCTATCCAACCCTTTCCCTACTGTTGCACTCTCTGGAGTGGGAACAGTAATTTTTACCCCTACGCTATCCAACGCTTTCCCTGCTGTTGCACTCTCTGGAGTGGGAATAGTAATTTTTACCCCTACGCTATCCAACACTTTTCCTATTGTTGCACTCTCTGGAGTGGGAATAGTAATTTTTACCCCTACGCTATCCAACACTTTTCCTATTGTTGCACTCTCTGGAGTGGGAATAGTAATTTTTACCCCTACGCTATCCAACCCTTTCCCTACTGTTGCACTCTCTGGAGTGGGAACAGTAATTTTTACCCCTACGCTATCCAACGCTTTCCCTGCTGTTGCACTCTCTGGAGTGGGAATAGTAATTTTTACCCCTACGCTATCCAACGCTTTCCCTACTGTTGCACTCACTGGAGTGGGAATAGTAATTTTTACCCCTACGCTATCCAACCCTTTCCCTACTGTTGCACTCTTTGGAGTGGGAATAGTAATTTTTACCCCTACGCTATCCAACGCTTTCCCTACTGTTGCACCCTCTGGAGTGGGAATAGTAATTTTTACCCCTACGCTATCCAACCCTTTCTCTACTGTTGCACTCTCTGGAGTGGATATAGTAATTTTTACCCCTACGCTATCCAACCCTTTCTCTACTGTTCCACTCTCTGGAGTGGGAATAGTAATTTTTACCCCTACGCTATCCAACCCTTTCCCTACTGTTGCACTCTCTGGAGTGGGAACAGTAATTTTTACCCCTACGCTATCCAACGCTTTCCCTGCTGTTGCACTCTCTGGAGTGGGAATAGTAATTTTTACCCCTACGCTATCCAACGCTTTCCCTACTGTTGCACTCACTGGAGTGGGAATAGTAATTTTGACCCCTACGCTATCCAACCCTTTCCCTACTGTTGCACTCTTTGGAGTGGGAATAGTAATTTTTACCCCTACGCTATCCAACGCTTTCCCTACTGTTGCACTCTCTGGAGTGGGAATAGTAATTTTTACCCCTACGCTATCCAACTCTTTCTCTACTGTTGCACTATCTGGAGTGGGAATAGTAATTTTTACCCCTACGCTATCCAACGCTTTCCCTACTGTTGCACTCTCTGGAGTGGAAATAGTAATTTTTACCTCTACGCTATCCAACGCCTTACCTACTGTTGCACTTTCTGGAGTGGGAATAGTAATTTTTACCCCTACGCTATCCAAAGCTTTCCCTACTGTTGCACTCTTTGGAGTGGGAATAGTAATGTTTACCCCTACGCTATCAAACGCTTTCCCTACTGTTGCACTCTCTGGAGTGGGAATATTAATTTTTACCCCTACGCTATCCAACCCTTTCTCTACTGTTGCACTCTCTGGAGTGGGAATAGTAATTTGTACCCCTACGCTATCCAACGCTTTCCCTACTGTTGCACTCTCTGGAGTGGGAATAGTAATTTTTACCTCTACGCTATCCAGCGCCTTACCTACTGTTGCACTCTCTGGAGTGGGAATAGTAATTTTTACCCTTCCGCTATCCTACGGTAATAATATTGGATATTTTTGTATTATATTATGTTACTATAGATATATGTTTTAACAAAAATGATTGTAATTTTTTTTTTATAACTTTAATTAATTATTTTATTATTATAAGGTAATTTAAGTATTTTAAGTATATTTTAGTAATTAATTTTTAATATTAATTTAATTTAACATTGTTTTTAATAAAGTCGATATTTTTATAAACTATATTTTTGTAAACGATATTTTTTTACTCGATATTTTTGTACTTACCTGTTTGTAGATACAAAGTTGATATTCTGTCTGTTGATATTTTTTCGCCGATATTTTTGCTAGTCGATATTATGTCCCTCGATATTATGTCAGTGATACGCTAGTCAGATAGGGGTTCTGGGAACTGAGGTGCGTTTTTTGGTACACCACAATTTACTTAGGTCCTGGTTTCCTGCGCATAGTACTGTGCATGAGCAGAAACCCCGCAACAGGTTGTCTGCGGAGTCCCTCAGGACTTTTCTCTCAGCCCAACCAAGTTTAACTTGTAAATGGCACCCCTCCCACACATCAAAAGAGCCCACAGCATCAACATTGTCTCCTACACCGATGACACCTCTCCCTCACCGACACGAACACAACCACCAAAACCAATTTGACCTCCTGCATGTCCAACTTGGCCAACTGGATGCAATAGAACTGCCTTAAACTCCACAGGGACAAAACGGAGATCTTGATTTCGGAAACAACAGCTGACCATTGGGACTGCTCCTTGTGGCCACCTGACTTAGGGGTCGATTAGGATCGCGGACGACCCCAGAGGAGGAGGGAATGTCCGCATGGGCTGCGGCGTTCCCTCCGTGCAGATTAGGATGTGACCGCCAGGGTGGCGGTCTCATCCTCTATCTTTAACATTGCGGTGGGTGCAGCTTCAAGCTGCACCCGCCGCAATGTTAAAAATACATGCTTCGCATTTGGGTGCACAAAGCGGCAGGCACCGCACGGTGTCTGCTGCTTTGTGCACGCAAATGCAGGGGGGTACCACAGGTACCCCCCATATGCACCTCCCTGCTCCCCTTCACCAAGGGGGCCCGCAACGGGCCCCCGCAGTGAATGTCCGTATGCTTTTCCACGGCGGAAAAGCCGCCGTGGAAAACCATATGATTTCCTCCATCCTAATATGGCTGGCGGTGTCTGATAGACACCGCCAGCCATGTTAGAGCTTTTCCGCCACGGTCAGAAGGCGACCACGGCGGAAAGGCTGCGGGCGGATTTCAAGACCCACCGCCATCCTAATATGGCGGTGGGTCTTTTGAGGCTCCGTAGCGGTTTTCCCGCATCCTCTGGGCCGGCGGTGGCTTCCACCGTCCCGGAGGATGCGGGAAAACCGCTATCATAATCGGCCCCTAAGTTTTCATTCCAACCCCCACAGACCACGCCAGAAACCTCAGCATCATCCTTGATGACAAACTCAAAATAAACTCACAGGTCAGCGCTGCTGCCTTAGAATTCTTTACAAGATTTTCAAATGTCTCCCTATGCACACAAGACACATGGTCACCCAGGACCTCATATCCAATAGACTCAACTACAGCACCACACTCTACATTGGCATCTCCAACCAGCTCACACAAAGACTCAAGACCCTCCAAAACACCACTGCCAGATTCATCCTAGATGTCCCCAGAAGTACTCACATCTTTATCTAACTTACTTAACTATACTGGCTGCCCATCAAGAAACTTTGCAAATTCAAACTGCTAATCTACATCTACAAAGACCTCCACAATGACTGACTTTAACTCTACCAACCTTCCAGACAGCTATGCTCTACCTCTCTCTCCCTCGCATTAATCCCCTGCATTCACAAAAGCAATCAGGATGGATCGCCTTCTCCTTCATTGCCACCAAGAACTGGAATGACACATTTATAGTGCTTCTCAATTTCCACCACAAGAAACGGAAGACATGACTGTTCAACTAAGAGCACCACCTGGCATATGTTCCTGCTCCAGCACCTGGATACCCTAATGGGTGATAAGCTGCACCACACAAATCAACATAACAGAACATAACATAGCACAACACAACATAGCATAGCATAACATAACATATCATTGTTTTGACAACTGTAATGTTGCCAAATTTGTAATTTCATGATGTATATCTATATAGTCAATACAGTAGGGCTGTGTTAGATGTGTCAACAAGCCCAGGATAAAAGCTATGGGCCTGGGTGGTTAATTGGTAAATGTTATTTCAGATGCCATAGATCTAATCTGTTTAATATGAAGCATGACGACAAATACAGTAGGCCTGGGGTATATATTATTAACTCATATGTTAAAGTAAATTGATTGATCTTTTAATGTGTATTATTTTTGCACATGCAGACAGGTATTTTGTTACATGACATTTCACCATTTACCTTTGTAGGCAAGGAATTTGGCATTTATTACATTTCTTGACAAGCCTTTAGGAGATTTTCACTACAATAATTCTTGCTAGAGCCTCTGTGGATATCCTGATATGCAGGTGTCTGCCAGGACCTTGCAATACAAAAACTAAACATGTATACATACATGGAAGCGCTTTGTGTCAGCCGTCTTCTGCCAATGGTATCTTTGAGTAAGCTGTACATTCTGCCTCTATCCATGAAAGCAGTTGATTAGTCAGCTTCACCCATTGGTTCTCTTCTTGCTCTGTTAATGACAGCTCACATGTGCACATCTGCCTGAAAATGGCTAGGCTTCAGTGCCAGGGCAGCCGGGCTACTTCTTCAGTGTCCCATTTCCTTATTTTATAGGTCTCCTTTCATTTCGTTCATCTTCTCCTTTTATTTTAATTTTTAGATAATTTTTCAGCATCCCAGACAGTTTTAATGAGTTGTTTGCTTTCCTTAGTTTCTTCTACTGTGCACCTCATTTCATGCAATCACTGCCAGTAATCCAGGCAAATGTCACGGACGGGTGCTCGCCATAGTGCATAATTGTGTTACAATTTCAAGATGGCCAACAGGTTGGTTCAAAGTGTGGTGGCCATAATGTAATTTTGAAACAATAATTCACTATGTATAATACCATTACGAAATGGCCGCCCGCTGTTATGTTAAATTTTATTTGGTATGGAAGCATATGCCTACCAAATATAGGCAGCGACATGCGTTCGTTTTCCTATTTTTATTCTTTCATCTATCTGAAATGTGCTATTGAGTTTTTATGTGTCTTTATATTGGGGTTGTAGATAAGTGAATACAGTAGTGAGTTAGTGGAAGGATAAATGGATTGTGAGTGACAGAGTGTTTGTATAATTACTTATTTAGTTTGGAAAACTATAACTGACAGAATATGAACTTTCCTTTTGACGCCAGACCAATTGGCATTGCCAATGCTTGGTTATTTTTGGAGATGTGAAACTGCTTTTTCAGTGTTAGAAATTCACTATATTTTAAGTTAGTAATATCTACTATAAGACATTTCAGTACTATAGATTTTTGTAGCATTTGCTTCAATAGCTCTCAGTTGCATTCCTAAAGCAAGGTTTTGGTACAGCACTGCAGGTTCTTTTCATCAGAGACCTATTTAGTCATTGGGCTTCATTATAAACTGCTTTTGGAAGACAAAAAATAACTTTTGAGGCAAATATGCATGTCTCCCTCTACTTCAGCGAGAAAAACGTGCTGGTGCTGTGATAGCTCAAAAGTGTTTGCCAGAAGTGCAATTTGTCCTTCACAAAAGAGCTGTCACTTGTTTCCTTGACATTGCCTCACATCCAAAGAACCAGTTTCTTCCATTCTTGATGAGTTTAATTTATGCGTGAACGAATGCTGTGTTACAAATGTCTTACTAAAGGACTTGAAGCAGGCCTTTGTTGTTATCAAAACATGTCAAGTCTACATTAAGTGAAATAATATTCGGTTTGATGTTGTTTAATCTCTGGCATGCTTGTTTTTATAGTGTTTGCTTAGACATAAAAAAAGAAATTGTGGTTTCATGATAAAGTGGAATGTAGGAAAGTGTTTCCCTAAACTTGATTTTCTTTCAAAGTACAGGAGGGTAACGTTTAAATACTATATATGTTTTCAGCTCTTGCAGTGGTAAAACAATCAATGACTTTTGTTGACGTGACCGACTCAGGAACATCCATGCTGCTCCAAGTACAAGGGATGTATAGGCACATGCATCAAAAGAACAAGCATTAGAAATGCAATCGGGCTCGGATTTATTTGAGTTTGAGCTAATGGCATTGTAAATGCCAATGTCTTTTTGCCATGTGTTATGGAGTGTGTGCATGTGGTGTGTAGTGGAAGTATGTTGGTTGAATTGTAATTTTACCAATGGTGGCATGCTGTGCTTTATATGAATATGTTTAAAAGTAAAGTGTACCATACTGCGATTGCTTGGTGGAAAAGTGCACTGCCGGCTGGAGGTGTGTGTGCCTGGTGGAAGGGTGCACTGACGGCTGGTGGGTGTGTGCTTGGTAAAAGCGTGCACAGATGGATGATGGCTGTTGGTGTTTGTGCATGGTGAAAGCATTCATTGACGGCTGGGGGTGTGTTGTTGTGTGTGTTGTTTTCTGTGTGCTGGTGAGTGTGTGCTGGTGAGTCTGTGGGGGTGAGCCTGGGGAGTGAGTGTGGTGGTGAGTGTGTTGTGTTGAGTGGTGACAAGTGTGTGGTGTTGAGAGACTGAGGTGTGTGGTTTGTGTGTGCGTTATGTGTGTGTGGTGTATGTGTGTGTGGTGTTTTCTGCACACTCACACACTGCCCCGTAACATTCACACACTGCTCACCCGCACACTCCCAATGTCACCCTGCATAGTCACACACTGTCACATAGTCACACACTCAGCAGCACACAGCACTCAACAACACTCTGCCCTCAACAGCACTCTGCCCTCAACAGCACTCTGCAATCAACAGCACTCAACAGCACTCTGCCCTCAACAGTACACAGCACTCTGCCCTCAACAGCACACAGCACTCTGCCCTCAACAGCACACAGCACTCTGCCCTCAACAGCACACAGCACTCGGCCCTCAACAGCACACAGCACTCTGCCCTCAACAGCACACAGCACTCGGCCCTCAACAGCACACAGCACTCAACAGCACACAGCACTTTGCCCTCAACAGCACACAGCACTCTGCCCTCAACAGCACACAGCACTCTGCCCTCAACAGCACACATCACTCTGCCCTCAACAGCACACAGCACTCAACAACACACATTACTGCACTCAACAGCACTCTGCCCTCAACAGCACTCTGTCCGCAACAGCACTCTGCCCTCAACAGCCCTCTGCCCTCAACAGCACTCTGCCCTCAACAGCACTTAACAGCACTCTGCCCTCAACAGCACTTAACAGCACTCTGCACTCAACAGCATTCTGCACTCTGCACTCAACAGGATTCTGCACTCTGCACTCAGCAGCATTCCGCACTCTGCACTCAACAGCACTCTGCACTCAACAGCATTCTGCACTCAACAGCACTCTGCACTCAACAGCACTCTGCACTCAACAGCACTCTGCACTCAACAGCACTCTGCACTCAACAGCACTCAACAGCACACTGCACTCAACAGCACTCTGCATTCAACAGCACTCTGCACTCTGCACTCAACAGCACTCTGCCCCCAACTGCACTCTGCCCCCAACAACACTCTGCCCCCAAAAGCACTCTGCCCCCAACAGCACTCTGCCCCCAACAGCACTCTGCCCCCAACAGCACTCCGCCCCCAACATCACTCTGCCCCCAACAGCAGTCTGCCCTCAACATCACACAGCACTCACCAGCACACAGCACACACTATCAACAGCACACATCACTCTGCACTCAACTGCACTCAGCACTCAACAGCACTCAACTGCCCTATGCCCTCAACAGCACTCTGCCCTCAACAGCACTCTGCCCTCAACAGCACACAGCACTCAACAGCACACAGCACTCAACAGCACACAGCACTCAACAGCACACAGCACTCTGCACTCAACAGCACTCAACAGCACTCTGCACTCAACGGCACACAGCACTCTGCACTCAACAGCACTCAACAGCACTCTGCACTCAACAGCACTCTGCACTCAACAGCACTCTGCACTCAACAGCACTCTGGCCTCAACAGCACTCTGGCCTCAACAGCACTCTGGCCTCAACAGCACTCTGCCCTCAACAGCACTCTGCCCTCAACAGCACTCTGCCCTCAACAGCACTCTGCCCTCAACAGCACTCTGCCCCCAACAGCACTCTGCCCCAACATCACTCTGCCCTCAACAGCACTCTGCCCTCAACAGCACTCTGCCCTCAACAGCACACAGCACTCATCAGCACCCAGCACATAACAGCACTCAACAGCACACAGCACTCAACAGCACACAGCACTCAACAGCACACAGCACTCAACAGCACACAGCACTCAACAGCACTCTGGCCTCAACAGCACTCTGGCCTCAACAGCACTTTGCCCTCAACAGCACTCTGCCCTCAACAGCACTCTGCCCTCAACAGCACTCTGCACTCAACAGCACTCTGCCCCTAACAGCACTCTGCCCCCAACAGCACTCTGCCCCCAACAGCACTCTGCCCCCAACATCACTCTGCCCCCAACAGCACTCTGCCCCCAACAGCACTCTGCCCTCAACAGCACTCTGCCCTCAACAGCACTCTGCCCTCAACAGCACTCTGCCCTCAACAGCACTCTGCCCTCAACAGCACACAGCACTCATCAGCACCCAGCACATAACAGCACTCAACAGCACACAGCACTCAACAGCACACAGCACTCAACAGCACACAGCACTCAACAGCACACAGCACTCTGCCCTCAACAGCACACAGCACTCATCAGCACACAGCACTCATCAGCACCCAGCACATAACAGCACTCAACAGCACACAGCACTCAACAGCACACAGCACTCAACAGCACTCAACAGCACACAGCACTCAACAGCACACAGCACTCAACAGCACACAGCACTCTGCCCTCAACAGCACACAGCACTCATCAGCACCCAGCACATAACAGCACTCAACAGCACACAGCACTCATCAGCACCCAGCACATAACAGCACTCAACAGCACACAGCACTCAACAGCACACAGCACTCAACAGCACACAGCACTCAACAGCACACAACAGCACACAGCACTCAACAGCACACAGCACTCAACAGCACACAGCACTCTGCCCTCAACAGCACTCTGCCCTCAACAGCACTCTGCCCTCAACAGCACTCTGCCCTCAACAGCACTCTGCCCTCAACAGCACTCTGCCCTCAACAGCACTTTGCCCTCAACAGCACACAACACTCAACTGCACACAGCACTCAACTGCACACAGCACTCAACAGCACACAGCACTCAACAGCACACAGCACTCAACAGCACACAGCACTCAACAGCACACAGCACTCTGCCCTCAACAGCACTCTGCCCTCAATAGCACTCTGCCCTCAACAGCACTCTGCCCTCAACAGCACTCTGCCCTCAACAGCACTCTGCCCACAACAGCACTCTGCCCACAACAGCACACAACACTCAACTGCACACAGCACTCAACAGCACACAGCACTCAACAGCACTCTACAGCACAAAGCACTCTGCCCTCAACAGCACTCTGCCCTCAATAGCACTCTGCCCTCAACAGCACTCTGCACTCAACAGCACTCTGCCCACAACAGCACTCTGCCCACAACAGCACTCTGCCATCAACAGCACACAACACTCAACTGCACACAGCACTCAACAGCACACAGCACTCAACAGCACACAGCACTCAACAGCACACAGCACTCTGCCCTCAACAGCACTCTGCCCTCAACAGCACTCTGCCCTCAATAGCACTCTGCCCTCAATAGCACTCTGCCCTCAATAGCACTCTGCCCTCAACAGCACACAGCACTCAACAGCAACTAGCACTCAACAGCACACAGCACTCAACAGCACACAGCACTCAACAGCACACAGCACTCACAGCACACAGCACTGCACTCTGCACCCAACAGCACACACCACTCTGCACTCAACAGCACACAGCACTCTGCACTCAACAGCACACAGCACTCTGCACTCAACAGCACACAGCACTCTGCACTCAACAGCACTCTGCCCCCAACAGCACCGTAGCGCTGCTCTTTAACGTAAACGACAGACGGGTGCCGTGCACAGTATGTTCGCTTGGGAGCCTTGAGATTACCGGCTCAGGATTATCCCTCCTGTTAGGTTTTGCATATGCACCCTTTAAACACAGTGTTTAGAATATTGGGGGTTAAGAAGGGTCCTTCATTTCTCTCCGTTGGTTTGCGGTAGCCTCATTTACGTTCTGTTTACAGAGGTGGGGCTCCTCCTCCACATTGGATGTGGCTGCCTCATCCAGCACGTAATGTTTACAGAGGTGCCCCCTCCCGCGTTGCCTGTTGTCTGAGCCTTGATTTACACAGCACAGATGGCAGACACCATCGGAAGCAGTAGATCAGTGGAGGCTTGCGCGCGCACTCCCCTCTCGGAAACGCAAGTTACATGCATAATTAAATATCGTGTTAGCCTCGTTTTGCACAAGGTGCTTGTGAGGATGGGTCTTAACAGTTCGCATCTGTGTTGAGCTCTTCTATTTTGACTTCCCGAGTCACCTATACCAGGATTATACTTTGTGTTTCATATATTGTTTGTTTACGAATGCGCTGATTATCGTGGGCTAGACTTGTTTCCTGCAGATCATAATGTGTTCTGCTGTCATTTGTTTGGCCGCAATGTCAGTATAAACCTGGCTTGGAAACAGCACGCATATAGGCAATTCTGGCTGGTGAAAGGTAGCTGTCTAGTCATACCAGGCTTTTAGAAGAGATGGTTGGTTTATCATGCTCAAATTGTTTTCAGTGAGTGTTATCTTGCAACACATTATTTGGTACAATATGTATGCATTTGCAGAATGCATGAGGGTAGCTAAAGGGTTGCTGTGTGTTGCGAAGTGAAACCGATCCATACGTAATATTAATTTTACATTTCACCGGGGAAAGCACTATCATGGCACGCATTATTTGGAGAAGAAACAAATAAAATAATACTGTGAATACAATTAACAAAGGCACACTGTTGCCTGAAGTCGTACTTAAACGAAAGTGCACTGTGAAATTTTTTCAAGCTGCTTAACTAAAACGACTACGAAATCAAACAAAGGGAGCTGCGCGCTGAGCGCTGCTGAATGGTGAACGCGCCCGGACATCTGGAGTCACTTACGGAGGCACCCTGACAGCTCCTAATTATAATTAATGTACTTCTTTGCGCGAGCACGAACGAAATATGCCCAAAATGGCGGAACAAAACTACATTTACCCTATCACTTCAAGCCTATTAAAACGAAAACACAAGGAAGACGACTCACTGGCCAGATGACAGAAAAGGCTAAGGAATGTGTGGAATTCCTCTCGCCAAGGCCCTAAGGATACTTCTTCTTTTTTTTCTTATAACATTAGGATCTCGAAACTCCTCCCCCACTTACAGTGGGGAGGAGTCCGAGCCCTAAAAAACGGTCGCAACCGGGCAGATTCTCAGAATCTGCCCCTTTGCGACTGTTTTTTTTGCATTTGGCATGCATCATCCCAAATGCAAAAATCGCAATTTAAGTAATCTCTAAATTGTGATTACTTAAATTGCGATTGCATTTAAGGAATCTCAAATTGAGATTCCTTAAATGCAATGCATTATAGTAGAAAAATTAGAAGCCATTCCTTATTGGCGACTCGCAATTTTCGAGTCGCAAATAAGGAATGTGTGGGAATTGCTATTTTTACAGAGATTCCTAAATGCATAGGCTTTTGCGAGTCCTTAATTGCGATTCCTTCATTATCGCAATTAGGGACTCGCAAAATCCTACCTTGATGCATATGCCAGTCTGTCTATAACTCACTCCATAACACGGTCTATAACGCAGAATTGTTCCAAATGCATTCCTTTATCCTCTGATCTTTTAAAGAGCAATGCTCATGACCTTCGATAAGGAAATCCTCGACGCGGTTATCCATCTTGAGCTAACACCTAAAGTATATATTTTGAGTGACTTGCTTAAAACTTAAACATAATGTGACATTTTAACGGATGCCATTCAGACGTGTAATGTTGCCTAGATGTTTAGCTTGTTTTACCTTTTACTGCCCTCTGAATCTATTATTACAAGATTATGGGGCTCCCAATCTCTAAATATTCTAACAAAGCAAACTAATCCACCACAGCAAGAAGCCTACTACTGCAGTGATTTTTCACTCAAGAAATGTTATTCATAAAATGAGTAAATTGAAGCGAAGACAAAAATAATAACACCCCAAACAGATATCACTAGCCAGACTCGCCAGAAACCATGCTTTTGAAAGAGCAAAAAATAATATTTGCTGTCCAAAATTATATTGCTTAGCCACTGTAAGAAATGGAGGTATTAGTTGAGGGGATGAGAACAAATCTCAAATAATCACAATTCCAGTCAGGGAGAACCAATAACGTTACTAATTAGAGATGTGCTTAACCCTCTAGTAAAAAGAAAAATTGATGGACAGAATGCAGAGCAATGTCATACATTCACCCCAGTACAGAGATCTGGGCCTAAATCCATCGTTTTTTGCTCACCATGCCATTCCAATTTGGACTCAGCCATATGCAAATCAGTCTTGACCCTGCGCCCAATGGGAACAGTCCAGCCCGAACTGCCAGGCCAGGTCCTCTCTGGACTGGAAACAAGCGTCCTAGGACCAGTTTTGGGCTTTCAGCCCTCATCAGCCAGGATAGCTTGAGTCCAGTGGCATGGAGAGCACAGGACCCACATCTAGGCATACCCGTCCCACTCGGGGTGACAAATGTAAACAGAACAATTGATGGACAGAATGCCGAGCAATGTCATACATTCACCCCAGTACCGATATCTGGGCCTAAATCCATCGTTTTTTTGCTCACCATGCCGTTCTAGTTTGGACCCAGCCTTATGCAAATCAGTCTTGACCTTGCGCCCAATGGGAACAGTCCAGCCGGAACTGCCAAGCCAGGTCCTCCCTGGACTGGAAACAAGCATCCTAGGACCGGTTTCGGGCTTTCAACCCTCATCAGCCAGGATAGTTTGACTCCAGTGGCCTGGAGAGAACGCGACCCATGCCTGGAAATACTCGTTTCACTCGGGGTGACAAATGCAAAAAGAACAATTGATGGGCAGAATGCAGAGCAATGTCATACAGTACAGAGATATGGGCCTAAATCCATCGTTTTTTGCTCACCATGCCATTCCAGTTTTGACCCAGCCATATGCAAATCAGTCTTGACCCTGCGCCCAATGGGAACAGTCCAGTCCGAACTGCCTGGCCAGGTCCTCCCTGGACTGGAAACAAGCATCCCAGGACCGGTTTTAGGCTTTCAGTGTGTAAGTATAAATTCTTAATTCGGTTTTTTATCATTATAAAACCATAAAAGCAACAGTAAGAACGTAACACAGTACATTAATGAAATTCACTCAGTATTAAAGATTTTTCCTATGCCTGATAATACATTTTAAAAAATGTAGTACATGGTAACAAGTACGCTCAGAGTCTAACATCTGTAAGGATAGCATAGCCGGGCGACATTGTCTGAAACCCCAAGGCTTTAGCTGTGGGAATAACCAAATTTTTCTGTGGGGCTGAAAGTATTTACAGAACAGTATCGTGTGCATACACGTCTGTGAAGAGGTATCGTCACACGGACAACAAATCAGGTTTGGATCCCAAGTGTTCTTTTTTGGGAAGGCCACTAGTCTATGGAAAAGGTTGAGTCTGAATCTAGTCAGGAGCATCTTATCATATGTGCTGATTTCCAGTGTGAGATAGGGCTGAATTTGTAGAGTGAGCTGTACCATATTTGCATGTTGGACAGATTGTTTAGTTGAAAGCAGAGTAATTCTAAGTGTCTCTAGATGATTCATCGCTTTCTGCTTCAGCTCTTTCTTGGTTATCTCGATTAGAGATGCTGGAGTGAGATAATATCTTTCCAGGCCCATGTCTGTCAAGAAACACCTGATGTAGGTGAGCCAGGCTATTTTATGCGCACGATCCAGTGCCATTGAGTCCTCTAGGATGTTTTTAGTCAGCATGTTCTTGTCCGCTAGCCAACTGCGTCTCCAGAGTAACAATGGCTGAACTTTTATCAAATCCTCTATGTAGGGGATTCCCAGTTCCGCGTGACATACGTAAATAGAAGAACACTTTGGGGCAGATAGAAGAAATCTCATAAACGAGTTCTCAGCTATTTGGAGAGAGCCAACATCAGCGTGTCCCCATACACCGGCCCCATATAGAGCAATGGCTTGACATTTTGCGATGTACATTTTTAGCAACTAAACTGGTGGTCTCCTTCCGAGTCTTTGTGAAAAGTTCATCAAGGCAACGATAGCTCTCTTAAAAAGGTGTCTCCTGGACTCTATAGCTGCTTTCCAGTTTAGTCTTTCATCTATCATTATGCCCAGATAAGGGTATTGGGGATTCCTCTCAAGTTTTTGTTCATTTAGGTGGATGTTCTTTGTGCGTTTTCGCCCTCCACCTGCCACCATGACAAAAGTTTTTTTGACATTTATGTGGAGATCTAAAGCGCTCATAAATTCAGCGTATTTATTCAGGGATTTCTGAAGTTCTGTTGGTGTGCGGGCCAGGATAACTGCGTCATCCGCATAGAGCAGTGCGGGGATCAGGCGTTGTCTTAGTCTTGGTAGGTCTTGCCCCCCCCTCAACATCTTCTCCTCTAGCCCGTTTGTGTACAGGGAGAAGAGGAAGGGGGCAAGGACGCACCCCTGCCTGACTCCTCGCTCTACTCTAAATGACGCAGTAAGCTCTCCCTTTGTCCCATAGCGCACTCTCGCAGAAGCTTCCCCATATAATTCTCTTAGGAAATCCAGGAGTGGAGGATCCACCCCCATATTTCTCAAAAGGGTCCATAGCTTCGCGTGTGATACGCAATCGAAAGCAGAGGACAAGTCCACGTATACCATGTACATTGTCCCCTGCTTTGCGTGAATGTACTTGGACACGATTATACTTAGGTTGAGGGCCTGTTCTACGGTTCCAAAACCTTCTCTGAACCCGAATTGTAAATCCGATAGGATCTTTCTTTCATCTGCCCATTGCTGGAGTTGTTCTAGGACTATTCTACTTTCAGCCCGCATCAGCACGGATAGCTTGACTCCAGTGGCATGAAGAGCACAGGACCCATGACCCTGGCTTGGCAGTTTGGGCTGGACTGTTCCCACAAGGAACAGGGTCAAGACTGATTTGCATATGGCTGGGTGCAAACTGGGGTGGAATGGTGAGCAAAAGAATGATGGCTTAAACCCAGGTCCTTGCGACTGGGGGTGAATGTTTGCTTTGTCCAGCATTCCGCCCATCAATTGTTTCTTTTGCATATGTCACCCTAAGTGGGAAGGGTATGCCCAGACGTGGGTCCCGTGCATACTACACCACTGGATTCAAGCTAGCCTGGCTGTTGAAAGGTGATGCCCTGAAACCGGTCCCAGAATGCTTGTTTCCGGTCCAAGGAGGACCTGGCTTAGCAGTTCAGGCTGGACTGTTCCTGCAAGGAACAGGGTCAAGACTGATTTGCATATGGCTGGGTCCAAACTGGGGTGGTGCGGTTGAGCAAATGAATGATGGATTAAACCCAGATCCTTGTGACTTGGGGTGAATGTTGGCATTTTCCAGCATTCCGTTCATCAATGTTTTCTTTTGCATAACCCTCTGGTAGGCACACAGCAGACAGGCTTAATTTAGAGGGAAGATGAAAATGATTTACACTCCACTCAAACAGTAATAAAGTGAAAGTACCACACTAGAAAACCCCCAGACAAATTAAGAAAAAATAATAATTTAATAAATAAAATTATGCCAAAATGAGAAAAATCCAAATAGTAGAACCATAGATATGAATTTGAAATGTTTAAAATAAAAATAGTACAAAAAGGCAATAAATGCCAACTAAGGATATGTGGTTGTGCTAGATCAATACATAGTCAAATGGCCAACAACGAAGGAGAGTGGGACGGATACAAGGACTAGGTTTAGCTTGGCAGAAATATTACCTTCAATCTGAGAACCTTTTATGGAAAAAAGGATGTTGTTGTTGTGTCTTTAGTGGGTCCAGATGTGAGCTGGATCCGAAGCGGGGCTTGACGACAACAATTTGCTAAAGTGTGGGGCCTCTGTAGAGTTGTCGATGAAGGTGGGAAAGCTCTCAGTGGTCAAAGTCAGAAGATCATGTTCAGTATATGCAGATTCAGAAACTTTTCTGGATGTTGGATCTCCTTCAGTAGGGTAAACATTAATATGACTGCAATTGACACTTCAACCGCTGTGGCTTCGATGGAAACACTGGGGTCTGTCGGCTCTCTTGGCAGAAAGTTTGCAAAAAGTTTCCACGTCTCCCTTCTTCCAGTTTGGGGACAAGGGTAGTACAATCTAACAGAAACCAAGGTTCCAAGACTTAGGGTACACCAGGTCCAGAGCAGGGTCCAGAGCAGGTCCAGTTGAAACTGGTCACCTGGACAGCTGCAGGGAGAGAGGCCTCTTGAAGCTTGTTGAGTCCCTATAGCTCACAAAGGAGGTCAGACAACTGACCCTTGAGCCCAGATCCTCAAAGCTGACAGGCAATGCAGTGCAGCACGCAGTGATGCTGCGCTGCATTCCGTGACAGAGAGGGAGCAGAAGAGCACCATATTCACACAGAAATGGCTCTCTCCTCCCCTCTGCCTAGTGCTAGCGCTGATTTCAGCTGCTGAGCGCCACACACACACCTTAGTTCCTTGGCGCTAGGGTGTGTGCGTGAGTCTAGAATATGTTTTGTTCAGGAAGAGTATCCTTCCTGCATAAAATACCATGCGTAGACAAATGAAAATGCTTTCCCTACATTGTATGTGGGCTGCACAGTGCAGCACACATGCAAAGTCGTGCAAGCATGGAGAAACAAATACCTTTCTCCGTTTAACCCCTGCTTGTCAGCTGCATTAACTTTTGGCTCTAAACTGTTTCTACTGTGTTTGAGAATAGAGTTTAGCATAAAAAAGCATAGTTGGTAGGCCGAGTACGCCCATGTACCACCCATGTAACGCTCCCCTTGATGCAAACTAATGCAGAGCAGCATTTACACTGATTTGCGTTACTTTTTTATATAAACTAGTGCAAATGACAATTTGAGTTGCTTTGTGAATCCAAAAAAGGTTTATCGATGGTTTAGTGTTACGAAGGTAATGCTAACCCGATGCTAAACCTTTGAGAATCTGGGCCTTGGAGTCACTTCCTGGTTCCTAGGTTCAAGATAAGTAGGTACAGTCATCCTTCAGGTTCTTCAGACAGCATGGCAGCCCTTCTTCTAATTCTTCACAGATACAGGTGTGTTCTGAATGGTGTATTGGGGGCTACTTTTATGCCCAGTGACAGTCTATGAGTGGTGGAAACTCCTGGCCACTCAGATGATACTGGACATTGGCAGAAACGCACATTTGGCTTAGGCAGTAAAGTGTCATTTTGAAAATAGAAATACATAATTTGACTTTTCCATTAAATTGGATTTTAAATTACTATTAAAATGAAACTTTGAGCTATTTTTGTAGCTGCTTCCAAACTAAAATTAAGCCTCATAAGTTGATATAATATAATTAGTGTTTCCCCATGGGGAGACAAGGCTGTCTACATTGAAAAATGACTTTGTTTTTTTCCGCTGCTAGGACATATAAAACATTAAAAAACATGCCCTACTTTTTAATTAACATACAACTTGCCATTTGGGCTTTTGGGGCCTACTTTAGGGTTGACTCATAGGTGCTAAAAAGGAAGGTTTAGGCCTGGAAAAAGATGTATTTTGCCAGGTCTCACTGGCATTCAGAGCTGCACACACATTCTTCAAGGGCTGCCCTGAAGACATGATTTATAGTGCTACTTTAGTGGGTGGCACAATGAGTGTTGCAGCCCACTAGCAGTATTTAATGTACATGTCCTGGGTACAGTTAGTACCATATACGTGGACTTACAAATAAATCAGGTAAATTAAATGTGTCATTCAGGTGTATACCAATTCCAACATGTGCCAAAGCTGAAAATCAGAAGAATTAAAGATCACGGTTTACCAGCATCACGTCCAACCCTGTGCTGCTCATTTTCAATGCAATGGATCTTTGCCAATGTTTTAGAGAAGAAGAGAGCTGAACATCACATAAATTATAACCACAATCAATAATCAATTATCAGTCAATAATGAGAGCATTATATGAGTTAAAGGGCTTTATTAATCAATGTTTTAATATATCATCTTTATTGCAAATAACAAGTTAAATATGAATTAATATTAATAATCAATGTATGACAAAAATATAATCTCACTATTGGTTAATCAGATCATATGATACATGCATTAAAGTGTGTTCTGTAAAGAAACCCTATTATAAAAATTGGGTGAAAGTGGAGTTAGTTAGAACTCATAAAGTGTTCCACTTCAAGGAGTGGAAAAAGCATAAAGCTTTAGCATTAAATTCAGCTAAAAAAGATAGCAAAGCAGAACTTCCCATAAATAGAAGTTCAAGAAACTCAGTAGAGTCTCAAACCAATGTGACATAAAATCTGGGTCTGGGTAAATGGGTCAGAAAAGTGATGGGGTAACCTATTCTCAGAGCACGCGCTAATATAAATATCATATTCTGAAGCTTTTCAACATATTGCCTTTTCTGTCTCCCATCAGCCAATTAGCGTTCAATGCTCTGTTGGGAACAGGATGGCTCCTCGTCTTCTCACCGGAATTCAATAGTTCACAAACCACAATGTTCAGTTTTCAACTAAATTATAGCAACTATGAGTTCATGAGGGTCTTGTCAAGTTCAGGTCTACTTTCCCACGTATTTAACTATATCTCTAACCTTAAAATATCAAGTCTCTTAACAATGGTCTATGTAGAAGTGATAACATCTGTATTAATGAAAGGATAGCATTTTTGCAGTACCACTATTGATTCGAAAAACAAGTAAGTTAAAAGTCAAATTCACATTTTATATTCGACATCTCTATGTATGAACTGGTCATTACCCCATTATAAATGGCTAAAACTAATCATGAGTGGTATTTGTGTAAATAGAAACGTTTTGCGGAAATGTATGAAAACATTTAAGCAACTATTATCTATTATAAAAAAACATGTTCATGGAAAGGTCAAGAATGTAAAATTTAATGCGTATTTAGTATTTAACTTTTCAAGCAGCACTGCTTTAGGGATTTGAGGCCTTTACGAGTAATTTTTAAGACACATTAAGTTCATCAAGGCATATACTGTAATTATGCACATTTATTATAATTTATTCTTTAATTAGTGTTTTGAAAAGTGCTATCTCACGTGTTTAGAGAGAAGAGAACAAACCCTTACCACTGGTTAGCACGATCAAAGGGCACAGAAGAAGTAAAACACTTGGGGTGACTCTGAAGAAAGGGTGAATGTTGAACACAAGAGTGCCACTCTAAATTTTACATCAACCTACACAGCCCTTGTGAGGCTCTAGGGGATGATGTGGTGGCAGACACCATGAACCCCAGTTAGGGCAGCCGTCCTACTGATCTATTGCTTGCCACGGCCACTGCCAAGCCACTCTGATTTCCCCTCCAGTGGCCACCCGAAGGCAGTTGAGGGAAGGAACATTTTTGTGCCTGGATTTAACTATGTCTGGAAGTCCTGGACGTTCCTCAAAATGGTTATATGTTTACTTTGCTTGTTACACCCGCTCATATTACACTTGTTTTTTTCAATGTTCAGCAGACCAAGCTGCTATTCAATAAGTGCAGAGCTACACCCCAAGGTAGATAGGGGCTCAGGATGCTACTCCCTTTATATCTTGGTGCCCTAGAAAGAGGCAGGCCTAGATCGATCGTTGGGGCCGATTCACAGAACTAACTTAAGACAAAATCATAAACTTACTACTTTTGGTATTCACAGAAGGCATTTAGCAGTCTTAAGTTAGGATTTTGTCTTAAATTACAATTTTGTCTTAAGTTAGGATTTTGTCTTAAGTTAGGATTTTATCTTAAGTTACGATTTTGTCTTAAGTTACGATTTTGTCTTAGGTTGAACTTAGGTTTAACTTAAGTTTGTCTTAAGTTTACCTTAAGACAAAATCCTAACTGAAGGCAAAATCCTAACTTAAGACAGACAAAATCCTAACTTAAGACAAAATCGTATTTTAAGACTACTAAATGCTGTCTGTGAATATCAAAAGTAGTAAGTTTATGATTTTGTATTAAGTTAGTTCTGTGAATCGGCCCCTTAGATCTTTTGTTCCTGGCTACCTTATTTCTTACAAGTTCAAAATGCTGACCCTGGCCCAGGTCCTCTCTGTTCTAGACTATGGGAATTTATTCTTCTTTGTGATAAAGTTGGAAGAATTTTAGTTCAAAATATTGCCTGTCAGCCTCACCTCGGTCTCCTGGATGTTCCTGAAGGTTATAGCAGTGGCAGGTCAGGAGTACATGTATCCCCTTAACTTGAGGACTGGCTCTTCAACATGAGATCACCACAGTCGTTTGCGGAACAACTACAGATCTTGCCTGGGGTTTCATGTCAATGAACCAAAATTTCATCTTTGGACACTGCTGAGGATTCATTATAGAGGAGCCATTCTGGACAAAGGGGATTATAAAGCCCATCCGCTCCATCAGTAATTTCAGAATATTTGAGATATGATTGCAAAGTTTCAAGCTTGGGACTGTATTCCAGCAGGATGATTCTGAGGTTTCTTGGTCTCCTGGCCTCATGCATCTTGCCATGCCTCATGCCAGGCTGCACATGTGAAGTAACCAGTAGAACCTTTGCCTTCAATGGGCACACACTTGAGGGGTGTCTCTCAGAGAGCATCCGTATTTCAGACAAGACAGCCAGAGACCTTTAATGGTGGATGAAGGATGCCAATAGGATGTGTGGTAGACCACTTTCTCTTCCCTACTCAGAGTTCATAGTGATGACCGATATGACGTCTGAACTGGGGGGTCACCTGAACTAGGTGGAGATCAGAGGCCTCTGATGGCCCATGAAGCAGAGGCACCTCCTCAACCTCCTGGATCTACATGCCAACCAGTTGGCCCCCAGGGTCTTTCAGCCCTCCATACGGGGCAAACCATTTCAGGTACCCATGAGCAGCACAACCTTCATGTGGAACTGCAGTAAACAGGGTGGAAAGGGGAAGCTTGTGCAAATGTAGCTGAGACTCTGGAGATGGCAAACCTGATAGTGTGTTACCTGGTGGACTCCCTCAATGCCAGGACGAAAAGCTCAGACATCATCTTGTCCACCACAAGTGGTGTTTGCATTTGGAAGTGGTTCGCGGTGTATTCACCCTGAGGGTCTTCGCTTGGAAGGAATTTTTCACAACGGCCAAAAATGCTCATTGATGCACCTTTTGAACCCTAGAAGTTTTTTGGGAGATGCATTTTGCCTTCGATGAGTCTCTTTTATTAATTTCATCCAGTGCTTTCTAAAGTTCTGGATATAGTCAAAAGGGTTTGGGCTCAGATTATTCATAATAGATCTGCAGTGGCTTTGAATGGTCTCGCACTCTGGACTGCCGAGTCTGTGACTCTGCCCTCATCTCTGCCCACCTCTTTGGGAAGACCTGTTATACCAACAATAAGGCAGGATTCCTCATCAAAAACTACTCCCTGCACTTCCTAGTATGGAGATTGAGAGAAACCAGGTGATTGGTTTTCATCTGCCTGCAGGTGTGGTGGATTAAATTTGGGCATATTTGCTATCTTCACCTTTCCACCAAGGTTATCTATTATGGCTGCTGGGCATAGTTCATGGACTGGTGCGAGGATTGTCCTGTCAATCCACTTCAGGCTAAGGTTTCCTATGTTCTTCTATTTGTTCTTTCTGTGGGTACTGTTAATGGTTACTTAATGGATCTTTGGCCTTTCTGCTTCTTCCTCATAAGCCCTTTTTGTGTAAGTCACCAGTTGTGAAATATTTTCTCAATGAGCTCACATATAAGGTCTTGCCTTCACCTTTTGTTATACTGAAATAGAATCTTAATTTGGTTCTTATGTTCTTAATGTGCATGCCTTTTGAACTCAGTCCTAATTGTTCTTTGAAATTGCAGGCTCTTATGACTCTATCCTCATTACAATCACCTCCGCATATCATATCAGTCACCTGCAGGCATTCTTAAAACAGCCAGCATATCCTATCCTTTTTCAGATTAGTCGATGCTCAGGACCAGGGCATCCTTTCTCCCCCAAAATATATTCTCCTCCCATGTGAGCATTCCATCACATTCCCCTTTTTCTTCTCTTAGCCACAGGAGAAGCAGATCTTTCATCGGTTGCATACAGAGTTCTATCAGTTTCTATACAGGTCAGACTAAAGAGCACCAAGTGAGGGACCAACTCTTAATTAGATGTGCTGTTGCAAAGAATGGAAAGCCAGCTCAGACATTGGCCTCATCAAGATAGATTTTCCTCTGTATCACAATTGCTATGACTTGCCCAAGAAGGAGCTTCCTGAGGGCCTTCGGGCTCATTCCACCTGAGCCAGGGCCATCACTACTACTTTGGGTGTTCCAGAAGTGTTCTAGGGTTGGACATCTGTTAGGCTGTTACAAGGGCGTCCTTGCACACATTCACCAGTCACTACTAAATTCACTGTCAAGTGATTAGAGATGGCCACTCAATAGTGCAGGACTTCCTGCTCAGTACCAAAACACTTTTGCATTGAGGTACTGCCTGGGTATCTCATCATAGGGTGAGGAACCTACAGTCAGGAGAGCAAGTTACTTAACTTTGATAACACTCTTTCTGGTGCACCCCCTGTCAATCAGCAGATTCCTTACTGAACTAACCTCCTTCCCAGTCTTTGAAGTGGGCTTCTGATAGGTCATGAGGTCCCATTTTACACTCAGGATTTGTTTATTGCTCTGAGGTCTGGGTGGGCAAATGCTATCTTGATTAAACTGATATCAGCACACAAGGGTGCATTACTGAAGTTAAGCCAATTTTTAGTTTGTAGGCTCAAAAATGTTTGGGGTGTGGTACGGTTTGTACTTCCTTCAGTAAAACTGTGCATTTGTTGGACAAAATAAACATCAGGATTGTGCCAGACTTATTTCATGCACACCCTCAGGACAGGTTGCCCTATAGCCAAAGCTAGCTCACAGTGCACCATCCAAACCCCTAACTTTACAGGCTAACAGATGTGTGTGCAACCTCAGGACATGTCAACCCTGTTCCTCAAAGGAAATTGTGTAAACAGATCTAGAACTCTTTCGTTCAGACTCTTATGCATGCACAAAGGAAAAACGCAGAAAATACACAACCTGCAGTTTCAATATGTATCGAAACAGTGAGATTCTTAAGTAAAATTTGTGTGCTGCAAAAGAATAATAGAATGAAACATACTACCATAATTATCAATACACAAGAACAGTGCCGAGAATGAATACTTTCACCATTGTGCTAAAACAATGAATACATGCTGACATATATGTAGTGTATTATACTATAGTGTAGTGTGCTCCTACCTAAGACTCCTGACCTAGTTTGGCTTAGGGTGGGTGATCTGCCAAGGATCCCTTCCGGGTGATTTAACTCCCAATTACCTGTGGGCTAGTGTCTTCAGGCTGTTCATCTTGCTGTAGAGCGGGACATCCCTTGTGGAGAGGACAGAATTCAACTGAGCTGGAATTCCTACGTACTGTGAACTTGAAATGTCAGCAAAGTAGTCTTCTGATGTTAACGAGGAAGTGAGTTTATATATATAATGAACATTGCTCATGTTGGCATGTCTAGGTCTTTGTCAGGCTGCAATTGTCAATGTTAGCTAGATAGTATAGTTGCCTACTGGGCAACAATAAGTAGTGGAGTTTTTGCATCGTTCTGAATGTTCAAGGTGTCATGATAGTGTGCCTACAAAGTGGAAATGTAAGCAAATGCATTTTTGGGGAATCCTGTCTTGCATTGACATGTGCACAAATGTATGTAAAAAGTCACTGTGTTGTAGAAAGAAGGCAACTTAAGAAACATGAGTCTACAGATGGCATTGTTTGTAGCCGGGCCACATGACAGGGGTAGAGAAAATCCTTCATTTATCAAGTTGAAATAGGTTCTATGATAAACGTATAGAAAATTTGACAAACACTCCCCAAAAAATCACACCGTTTGTCTCTTACAACTAAAAACACATGACAGTGATGCAGCCAAAACCGAATATTAAAGGGACTTGCTTTGATCTCTTAAAAAACATTTCTCACACCTCATACCACTGCCTGATGATTATGCCAAACACTTTCATTCTAAGTTCCAACTTCACTCTCCATCTTGCTTATACTTCCTCCTGTGTTTATTCTTTTCCATTCACAGGCCTTTCCTGACACCATCAATCCTTCCAGCAATGTCCATAGATCAGATAATACCTTTGTCAAGTCTTTCAACACCACCTTTGACTGTTCTGACTGCAAATAATTCAGACCATCACATCCTTTCTATATTCTACCTGTCGTTAACCACCAACTTCTACCCACTTAATTTAATTCTGGTGTGGCGCTACCAACTCCAGCACATGCATTTGCAATGCAATAGGTCTCGTATTATTAAAGTTTGAGCTATTGGTGTTGCATTATATAGCAATGCCAATAGCTCAAACTTTAATAATGCGAGACCTATTGCATTGCAAATGCTTGTTTCTGTTGGTGTTGTAGGCCGATTTGGCAGTCCAATGCATTGCTGTGGTTGCCCAACTTTTAGATGTGGTTGGCTGTATTGTTTGCCTGTAGATGGGTACGGAGGTGTGCACTTGACAAACGTTTTGCAGGCTCACGTACTTCTTCAGTTTACGTTTTTTTAACAAGTCTTTAGAAGTACTGCTCTCACTCAAGGACACTAACGGCCTACAGTACAAATCTACCATGCAGCAACACTGCTCAACACAACCCATATACACCCAGACTCCCAAACATGACTCATTTGCATATAAAATGAAACACAGCCAAACCAGGAGTTCTACTGCAATAAAGATGCCGGTGTGACCTCTGAAAATTACAAAAACAAGGTCATCACATACATAAATGTCCCACATTCAGTTCTGGAGAGCAGGGGATTCAATTGAATGCCCCTTACCCGGCTTCCACATGTTGCAATTGGGGAGCACTTTTAGAGTTTCTAGGTACTACTACTACTGGACAATAAATTCAAAGGTGCATGTTAAGACAATACCAGCTAAATAATTTTTCATTAAAAGAAACAGGGCTTGATTGACACAAACCTTTTCAGTGAGTAGTTGTGTCTCGGTCCTGTCTAAGATGTGAGTTACAGTCTGACTCCCAAAGCTTTTTCTGAGTAGTTGCATCTTACTCTATACCCAGGTCTGACTAACTCGTGAATTTACAAAGGGTAAGGCGTAGTTATTCCCAGAAAAACGTTTTGTGAATCACAGTTTTTATCTGGGATTCAGCATGTCCTACCCCTAGAAAATCATAAATAAACCACACCTATGCCTGGAGTAAGGCGCAACTACTCACAGAGTATGTTTCCTAAAATGGGTGCAAACATCCAGAAGTAATTTCACACTGAAGAACAGGTTTAATACAAAACTACCCACAGAATAATATTTGTCGATTCCATCCATGCCATGTACAATGTCAACAATGTATGACGTGAATTAAAGCACTAATAGGGCTATTTCACTAACAAAAATAATAAAGCAGTCGTATTGTCTTCTGACACGCGCCCCAGGTCATCATACAGATCTTAATCTAGAGACGTACCTCGCTGTAACCATGCTTCCTACTGCCCCTCCCCCCAAGCCCTGCTGACAAAATTTGGATAACACTAATTCATAGCTCTGGGTGTTGTGCAATCCTGCAAAGTACAATGAAGGTGTTTTAATGCTCGAGCCTGGCAAAGTGATTTACGGCTGCAGAGGGCTCCAGGCCATGGGCATTGGAAAAGTCCTTGGCAGCGTGCTCCCTTCCTCCTCTGAGGAGAGCACTCCAGACATGCAATTCCGGAGAGTGGCATACTGTTGACACCCTCTCTTCACTGTTAACTAAATAAACAAGACATCGGGTATCAGATCGCTTTACATGAGCACCAAAAAGCATTCAAAACATTATCTCATGTTTGTTAATAAATGCAGTGTGTGAGGTTATTGTCCTTTAAAGAGGAAAAGAGGTATGTCATCGAAGTCCTTGGCCACATAGCATATTACAACATATTAGTCAGCTGCACAGCATTATTCACATTGTTAAAGGTGTTCTCTCCGATTTATAGGCTCGCCCCAGCAGAGAAGTGCTTATAGTAAGGGAGATAGTATTTACCAACCAGTGTAGCCAGAAGCCTATCAAGCTATTAGAATATCTCAACCAGACAAGGTGCGAAACACAAGCCACTGGACTGAGAGCACAACGAAACAAGGATGGCTCGTAAGAGATGGCAGGGTTTGGGACACCAATGCGATTTCGCAATCGCTATTGTAAAATAAAACAGTGGTGCGCACGCACCACAGAGGAGAGGGGGCTACAGAGCGCGGCAGCGAGGTGAACGCACGCTGCTGCATGTGCTAGCCACCGATGGGAATGAGCAGAGCAAAGGCGGGACATGAGCCCGCCTTTGCCCAATTGCGTCCTGGCTTTTTCCAAAAAAAGCACGCGAAAGCCAATAGAGCCGCGGAAAGCAAAACCGTAAACGCACAAGCGTGTGAGCAGCTTTCAAAACCCCATACAAAAGGGCTCTCGCTACGCGAGCAATGCTGCGCACTGCAACGCAGGTGCGAGCCTTAAAAAACCACAGCTGAAACTACCTTCCTCTCTTCCTGATGTCATTTTTCTATAAAGACCTGGAAGCACGCATTATATGTACTTTAAGGCATGAATTATACTTAATTGAGATAACTATACCTGGTGAATAACAATATGTTTTAATGACAATTTCACCTACCTATAACGTCAATTCAACCTTTGTTTTTCTAATAAATTGCTATGGGCCAGATGTACGACCTCGAAGATAGCGCATTGCCAATTGTGAGTCATTTGCGAGTCGCAATTTGCAAGACGCTATTTTGCATGTACAGCAGTGTGTTTTACACTGTTTGCGATTCCCAATGGGGTCGCAAATTGCGAGGCTCATGAATATTAATGGGCCTCTCTCAATTTGCGAGCCCATTAGGAATGACAGGTTGGGCTCAGCAGGACAACATGTCTGGGACTGCTTTTTTAATAAAGCAGATTTTTTTTAATGCAGCCCGCTTCCTAGTTGTATTTAAAAAATAAAATGTTCAGTTTCATTTATTAAGGTCAGGCAGTGGTCTCTGGAACCACTGCCTGGTCTTAAAAGATTTTTCAACATACTTAGTGACTCACAAAATAACATTTGTACATGCTATTATCCTTTCTTGCGGCCACAAAAAAGGGTCATACATTTGGCCCTAAGTTTATTATGGCCTTGAGTAAATGCCCAGTACGTATTCTACACAACAACCTGGTAATGGAGCATGTCACCAGTGATCTTGTGTGCATTTTGGCAGTGTGATTATTCCTTGTGTGTCGTCATCAAGAAATTTGGGATATTATGACTATTACTATAGAGAAGAAGACAAGAGTACAAAGAGGTAAATCTCCACCAAACAAGGGTCCATTCTCTTAACTATATGAAGTAAGTGCTTCTTTGTTTGGTGAAGATGTCCTCATATTCCTCAGCATCAAGATAACATCACCAAAATCAGATGAAACAGAGCTGGGTGCCCTTTTGGTAAGATTCCCATCATCCTGGGAAAAGGAGTGAAGACATTGCATACTATTAAAGTGAAAGGGGTGCAACAAAATGGGCAGAGATTCCAGTGATTTTGCACAATTGTATATGCTTAGTCATTTAAAGGGAGAACCATGGATTCTGCTCTCACCAGGTAATGACAAATAAGAACACACTCATCACAATCACTACACATTGTGCTCCAGTAGATCAACAATGCATTCACCTCCACAAACCATTTCAGATTGTCTTTCAATATAGAATTGCAGAGAAAACAGACTTGCTTTGCCTTTGTCAATCCCAGGAGGTCAGGATCATTTGTCCTTTACAGAAGTTGAGCTAACTCTCTCAGTGAAAGTTCTCCTGTCCAGCATGCCCGCAGTCCGCTACTCTCTGCTGCGTGTCTACCTACCTACCTCTGTTTGTGCCACCTCTGCTCATTTCTTGATCTGTTGTGCCTTCTCTCCTCTTTTTTCTGTCCTCTGTTTTGCCTTTCTCTGATCATTTTTCTTGTCTATTGTTTTGCATTTCCAGCTTGTTTTTTTGCTCTCTATTTTGCCTTTCCTGCTTGTTTTTTCACCCTCTATTTTCCATTTCCTGCTTGTTTTTATGCCCTCTCCTTCTGTTTTGACTTTCCTGCACATTTTTCTGCCCTTTATCCTTCCTTTTCTTCTCTTTTTCTGCCCCCTATATTGCCCTCTTCTGCTCTGTTTTTCCTTTTTTGCTTGTTTTTCTGCCCTCTGATTTGCCTTTTCTGCTCATTTTCTGCCCTCTGATTTTCCTTTTCTGCTCCTTTATTTGCCCTCTGTTTTGCCTTTTTGTCTCATTTCTCTGCCCTCCATTTAGCCTTTTCAGCTCGTTTTCTGCTCTGTTTTGCCTTCTTTGTTCTCTTTTGCCTTTGCTGCTCATTTTTCTGCCCTCTCTGTTGCATTTTTCTGCTTGTTTTTCTACCCTCTGTTTTGCCCCTTCTGCTAGTTTTTCTGCCCTCTGTTTAGCTTTCTTTGTTCTCTTTTTGCCTTTTTCTGCTTGTTTTTCTACCATCTGTTTTGCCTTTCCTGCTTGTTTTTCTGTCCTTGGTTATACCCTCTTCTGCTCTGTTTTATATATTCTGCTGATTTTCTGCTCTGTTTTGCTGCTCTTTTTTCTGCCCTCTGTTTCACCCTCTTCTACTCTGTTTTGTCATTTTTGGTCCCCGGGTCCCCATTCCCCCAGGCTCAGCCAAAAGTCAATATCAGTGTGTATCGTGGGGTCCGCTGGGGAAGCCTCAAGGCCCCCCTGTTGCCACCCACCTCCCTGCCTCCTACTGGATCCTGCATTGGTCCTAACAATGTCAGAGGAGTGTGGGAGATTCCCACACTATTTCCTGTGGTGCTACTGCTGGGCCAAAAAAATGGCTTCTGAAAGTCTTTAAGGTAATCAAGTTCATGAGTCAAAGGCAGTTCGTCATGCATTTATTCATGTGGGTCACATATTTAAATCATATCGACTCCAAAAATATTTGTCCAAAGTTCCACAATGAAGATATTTCAAGCTCGAAAATCCCTATGCATTTCAGGACGATATATATATATATATATATGAGTATATATCCCACACACAAATGCTCCGATCCTGACCAAGGACCAATTGTAATGTCTCAGGAATAGAATAGCCTTTATACATAGCTTAAATAAATAAAAAATTCAGATTTGCAACTAACATCGTTAACTATATAAATCAGATTGACATCATATGATACACACAAAGTGTGACGCGACAGGTAGAACAATAGATATATTCGTGCATTACTCACCTGACAGGGCAGTGGGACTTTCTATTAGTGTGGCAGCCATCTTGATATAACACCTTAATCTTGAAATGAAACCTAAATAGTGATAGTACTGGTGTGACGACCATGTATTCTGTATTACCGGTTATTGCCAACAAATAAAAGGTGATCTGCTACACCTGGGTGTAGGTTCCACTGATCCAATTCTTAAGTCTTAAGTACATAGTGTAACAATACAGTTTGCAAAGTACCCGTGTTCAGGTCCCCACATGGCTAGTGATGCATGTGCAAAAAGACTGGCTCATTCTCGATGTCCGGGATGGATTACATAATTGGCTGTGTGTCCTCATAAGGAAACATGTGCTAGATATATACATGTACACGAAAGGAACAGACTGACTCCTCCTTGTCAGCGTCATGAAATCTAAATGTCCAGTAAGTATGAACAGTCTAGGAATGACAGCCTAAAGTCCAAAGGTCCTATTTGGCATGCTATGAAGAGCTGTAAAAGCCAGGGGAACTTATCAGTCCCAGTTGTTGATGAGACTTGCCCTCATGTTGTAATAGGATGCTACCAATGTACGCAGTAAACATAGGGTTGAGTGTAATAGAAAAATGCTCATGTTGTATAAATGGCATCATTCACTAAAGGGCCAGTGTCCACATGTTAAAACGTGCTCATGTCTCAATTTGCAGATTCTTACAACCATGGATGATAATACATTTTGGGATGTGCTTGATATCGCTGCTGCATATCGGGCCAGTGCCCCTGAGTTGCAACAAGATGAAGCAGTATATAAGGAGGAGAAAGTAATTGAATAAGTATAAATCAAACCAAAGGTGTACATTCTTGACTGAAGTGACTTGTCACCGCCACATACCTCTGAAGAAAAGGGTAGGGTGCCTGTGAAGGTAAACTACCGAGGTAGATTGGGTCCCTTCTTTTCCTCCTGTAGTGAAAAAACAAGGGAGAACCAAAAGATACATAAAAACCATGAAGTACAACATCTTGTTAACAAGTGATTAAAACAAAAGTACCAAAGTACTGAATTCCCTAGAAGCAAAAGAGGTTACATTCTGGCATAAACGTATTTTCACATATCAGGTTTCATAAAGATTGAATCCTACTTCTTCATCAAGATTAAGGCCTCTGGGGCTCTTAGTCTGAAATTCAATGATGTATTTTGATTCGCATTGTATGAGTTTCAGTGTCCTATCCCCTCCCCTGTGAGGTCTTGGGATGTGTTCAATGGAAAAGTAGTAGCGCAGCAAAGCGCAGTTAGAGTAATGGTGTACCTGAAAATGTTGTTGAACAGGGAATTGTTGATCGGCATTCGTGATCGCTCTCTTGTGTTCCAATACGCGTTTCTTGGCTGGTTGGATGGTACTGCCAATATATTTGAGTTTGCATGGACATTCTAGTACATACACAACATAGGAGGAACTACATAATAAAAATTGAGTAATCTTTTTATTGAACCCCTTGTTAGTAGTAAATTATGTCTTCATGTACCTATTCTTGCATGCTTTGCAGTGATCACAGAGAAAGAATTCAGTCAGTCCTTGATCCCTGATGCCACTGTAAAGGGTGACATCACTGTGGACCAATTTTTCCCTCAAACTGCTGCCCTTTCTGTATGTATACTATGTCTTCCCTTGGCCAAGTGGCCAATGGTAGGGTCACTCGTGAGTTTGTCCCAGTGTTTGGTGAGAATGTGTTTAATTCCCTTGGCATTATTGTTGTATGTAAGAATTATCCTTGTATTATTCTCCAGGTCAACATTGCCAGTTTCCCTGTCTGATTGCACAAACTGTGTCCTTTCTTTGTACCTGCTCCACTTTTCTGATGGCTTTGTTCAGGACCCATTGAGGGTGCCCTCTTTCCCTAAACTTTGTGGTCATGGTGTGCATTTCTTCTAAAAATGCTGAGTTTGAACGGCAGTTGCGTTTTTCTCTCAACACTTCCCCGTATGGTATACTCTATTTCAAGGGATTCGGGTGGCTGCTGAGAGCATGAAGCAAGGTATTGCCCGCTGTTTCTTTGCGGAACATCTTGCTGTGTATAGTGTCTCCCTTGATCTCAATTTTGACATCTAGAAACTCCACTGAGTATCTGTTGACAGTTCTGGTGAGGGTGATGTTACGAGTATTTCTGTTCAGTTTGTCAATGAAGCTATTGACTTCATCTTCACTTCCCTTCCACACCAAAAAAGTATCATCAATGTAGTAAAGCCATAATACCTCTTGCTCTACCTCAGGACAGTTGGGATTGTCCATGAAAATGTCCTCCTCCCACTGGCCTAGGAAGAGGTTGGCAAAGCTCGGGACAAAGCAAGTACCCATCACGGTCCCAAAGACCTGTTTGTAAAGGGTCCCATTAAACAAGAAACAGTTGTTGGAGAGACAAAATTTGATCTACTTTAGGCTCATGGTAGTGTGAGATTTATATCTTATGTGTCTGGTTTGTAGAACATGTTGGCATGCCTGGATACCTTGGTCATGATCAATAATGGTGTAAAGTGAATTTACATCTAGGGTAGCCAAAAAGAAATCTTTTTCCCAGTGTGTGCCTTCTAGTTTGCCAAAGACATTTTTTGTGTCCTTGATATGTGAAGGAAGATTACTCACAAAATCACGTAAAATATTATCCACATATTTAGAGATATTTTCAGTGGTACTGCCCTTGGATGATACAAAAGGTCTGCCAAGTGGATTGTACTTATTTTTTGGACCCTAGATAAAAGGTATAAGACAGGGAGAATGGGATGGTCTTTTTTGAGGTAACAGTATTCCTCCCATTCTAAAATCCCTTGTCCCTCCAGTTTTTTGTTTTTCCGAAATTTTTTCTACACTTTGAAAATATACCTCCCCTCCTCAACTGGCGTTGCACTTCCATAATGCATTCAGCCCTGTTTAAAATCACTATATTGCCTCCCATGTCAGCTGGGCGTTTAATGATATTATTATCCTCAGTTAGAGATCTCAATGCTTGTCTCTGTGGGAGCGTGAGGTTATGATATGCCTGGTCTTTGAACCATTGTTTGTGACGAAATTTGATGAGGTTGGTCATGACTACATTGTGAAAGGTATCAATGTTGTCATGAGCAAGTGAAAGGAAAAACGTGGATCGAGGTCTGAATTGTGTTCTGGCAGTATCATCGTAAGTAATATTCAAATCATCAAGCACATTTTCAATGGCTATGTTACTTTTGTAATTTTCCATGTCTGTTTCAAGTTGATGTAAGGTGACAAGTGTGTCTATATCACTGATATTAAGGTCAAGATCCCTTTCCCTATTAAGAACACCCTGGATGCTAGATGGAAAAAATCAGCCCTCAGAAGATGGCACTTTTTTATTTAAGCTTATGTATAAATTTGAAGAGGCCAATACTATTTTCCGTGTAAGTAAATGGTATAGAGTAGCAAAACGAGAGGCCTAAGCATAATGTTCTTTTATCAACCTCATTCAAGTGTCATTCAGATAAGTTAATTATAGTTTTGTTCACCATGTCAATGTCCTTCATGATGCTGTTTTGGAGCTTCTCGCCTGTGTTCCTATGCGCCTCCTTTCTCTGCCTCTTTTTCTACCCTTTTCTGAGGCCCATCCTCAGTGATATTATTAGCGATGTCTCTGACCATGTCATGAGTGATGTTATATGTGAGGTCATAAGCGTGCATTGTGGGGGTGCGAGTTATAGTTAGCTTGCTAACTATAACTGCTGAATTTCACTGGTGTTGTACATGTGAAACTTGAGCCTAATTATAAGATCCCTGTACTCTTAGTTTTTTCAGTGAATATATATATTCACTGTCTTCTTATTGCACATAAACAATCATTGAAATAATGATGTTTTTTCAACTTCTATGTGTGCTAATGCATTTCAGATTGTTTTTGTGCAGGAAGGGAAACCTTCCTGAAAAAAAACAATCTCCCCACGATGCAGGCACCCTTGCACCATGGTGCAAGGTGCAAGGATGCCTGCGCTGGAGCATGGCAGCAGTTTGTGCGCCAGCGCAGGGGGAAGCACAGAGATGCAACATGTTGTTGTAAATATGTTGCATCCCTGTGCTTTGAAAGTGACTCAGTGTGGCACAGCCAAATGGCTTGCGTTCCGCACTGAGTCACTTTCTTGTATATCTACCCCGTTATTTTTTAATGCTTAAAGCATGTGGCAAATGTGTAGTGGGCTTTTTATCTAGGCTGTGGTGCGGGGACAGGTGGAGGGCAGTGCAGCTTTTCCTTTTTCTGCTCCAGCGTACTTCATTATGTGGGTGGGCAGGTCCTGGGCACAGCAGCTGCCTGCTACATCTGCAGCTCTGTCTGCAAATTGAGTCCGGCATCTTTGGACCCACATTTATAAGGTCCAGAGTCTGCTGACCCAATTTTTCTAAGATTGGAGACAACAGGAAGCTTATAGTTGCCAGAAGCATTACCTTCTCCAGAGATACAGCCACAGCAACTCAAAGTGCATGCATATGAAGTAATGTAATTACAGTCAAAGTAACTGCAGTGAAAGAAATCTGGTGTTCTGAGAACTCCAAATTCCAAGCAGAGTTTCACAGCTAAAATAGCATTAGAAAGCACAGAGCTTTGTGGTTTCCATTTTACTGGTGGTAAATATAGTAGATGCATTTCACATGAAATGCTTTGAGACAACGAGCATTCCAACACTTTAGTAATGATCCTCAAATATAAATGCGTAAAATATGTAAGTATGTCATCATTAAAATAGCTTCTAAATGGTGGAATATGAGTATAGTGCACTAAACACATCTTAGTTTCTCTTTCAACCGATTCTGAAAAGAGAACGTGAGCAAAGATCCACTTATCAAATAGAGCCAATTAAAAAGAATGGAAGATATTTCAGGGATGCTATCAGTTTCTAAAGTACACTTTAGTGAAAAGTGATATGGCATTAGACGTCTTGCACGTTTCTGACTTTAATCTGCTAAGGGCGATACGTAACAAACGGAATCTAGACGTATGCCTTTAGAGTAATTTGTTACTGTAATACAAATGAGCCTGGTTTACCAACGTTTTTCTGTTAACTCCTGCCTGAGGTGTGATTTATAAAAATAGTATATGGTTACCCGTGGACTTAATTCAAAAAAGGCATTTCCCACAAGAGTAAGTCAGTTTTACTTCTTGGCATTATTGATCAAGTCAATCATACGTCTTGTATAAGATGCACAATCTCACAGAACGTTCTTTAAATGTCAGCTTTGGAAAATCAAGAACATCTGCATTTAAGACAAGGTAATAATGTGACTGATCATAGAAACAGGAGGGAAGCTTTCAATAATGCAGCAGGTGCACTAGTACCAGGTCCCCAGGGTGTGAGGGGTCCTTGCTTTCCCAATTACTATATGTTTTGTGTGAGTCTTTTGCTATTAAACCAGGAAAGGGGGTACAATATGTACACTTGCACTAGGGACCATGAAAATAGGTATGTGAATCAAACCATAGTGAGCTCAAAGAGTTCAATTTGGCAATGTGAGAAAGTGTCCCTTTTTACGTGGTCACCCCAATTTTTGGGACTGGAGCTATTTTTTGTAACTCTGTACATTGTAGCACCGCTATCATGTTCCCAGTGTTTGTGTTCCAACCACTACAACATGGTAAAATTGGCACACTTGCAATTGGCATATTTAACTTCCCAATAGGGCCATAATACATTATATATGGTGCAAGAAATACACCAATTGCATGGATATCTTAAGGGACACCCGTGCTCTGCCCACCTGTTGTGCAATCCACTAAGTTGACAAGTGCTGTCAAGTAAATATGGCTTCAGGCCCTCTTGTGTAGCCCGACCCCTGTAGCTGTTTAACCCTGCAGGTGAACAATAACGCATTTTTGACAGGCATTGTAGTACATAAGGTAGGATGCCTAGTACATCAGAATATATTGTTTGCATATACCTACAATTCCAGCTCCCAAAATCTATTTACACTGTAAAGTGCTGTAGCTGTCCTACGGAAAGAAAGAAATCATAACCTTGCCATCTCTGGTTTGAGATAAGCCACTGGAATAATTCAACTGTGATTATTGTTTATTGAAAATCCAATTTAATGGTGAAGTCAGGTTTATCAATAATATTTGGGGAAAGTTATTTTTAAAAAGTTATACATAACCTGCTAGAGCCTCCAGAAATCTAATTAGTATTAGCCTTCTAACAGATTGCCCTGCAGGTACTTCCACTTACTGAGTTGTAAAAACGGCTCGCAGAACAGGAACAATGACTCACGCCTTTTCATAGGAAGACCAGGGTGTGAAGTATGTGACTGATATCGGCTCAGGACGGATGGCTGCTGGGAGGTCAGGAGCTTCATCAACTAGAAAGGGAACACTGTGAAGACTGGCCATTCATAGTTATCTATGAAGGGAACCTGGAGAAGAGGAGCCTTTTGTTATGGTAGTCACTCTGTAGCCACTTTGGTACAACCCAGTGGGAGGATCAGCTGATACCAAAAACTGTTTGGTGTAACTGAGGAGGTGGCAAGGCTCCTTTTCCTGCCCTGGCTGGCATAAAACATTCCTTTAAGGCCAGAAGGATGTTGGCATGTTGGAAATTCTTCAGAATAGTGCACTATGGTATAGTTTGCTGTAAGGCAAACAGGATGTTTTGCAAAAGTGGGAAGGGTTGGGAACCTTTTCTCATTGGTTAGGGAGTATCCAGGAGCCCCCTCTACCCATTGGCTAGCACAATGCACAAAGCTGACACCTCACTCACATCTCATCAGAAGACCAGTAGCAGCCTGTGGTGGGAGTGCTGCGGAGTGCTGATGTGGGCGGGGGAGGGGAAGTAAACTACGGATAACAGCCGATTAGAGGTAGGTAAACATATAAATAAATAAAACGAATTTCGGTGCACACTCCATCGCCAAATACGATACAGCACGCGCAACAAAATTCTTTTTATTTATTTATATGTTTACTTACCTCTATTCGGTCATAATCCGTATTTAACTACCCCCCACCTTGCCCCTCCCCCCACATCATCACCTCGCAGCACTTCCACCACGGGCCGCTACCAGGGCCGGACTGGCTACCAGGCAGTTGTGTGTGCTGCCGTGCTGGGGGCTAATTTCGTTGATGGGGACCTGTGTGTGCAAAACGAAATTCGTTTTGCTTTTTTTATTTCAAATCGCACGCAGGTCCCCATCAACGAAATAAGCCCCCACCACAGACAAATTAGCCCCTAGCTCAGCAGCACACACAACTGCCCGGTAGCCAGTCCGGCCCTGGCCGCTACTGCAGAAGACTCTCTTGACCTGCAGAAGAACAGAAGGGGACAGGACCTGCCACTGAGAACTATGTGGTCACCTGAAGGGCTGGATCTGCTCCCACCTGTACCCAATGCTTAGAAGTAGGCTCCATTAGCCAGTTGGCTGGCCTACTGTGTGATTAAAGGGACACAACAAGCTACAGGAGGACATTTTCCTAATATGCCCAGTTGACAAGTAGAAACTAAAAATGGAGTGTACCCTTCTTTTGACTTCTTCTGGAGTACGTCCTAGTCACTGAGCGAGGAGCCTGTGGTCCTTGCAGCCTTTGATGTAACCAAGAAGAGATGCTTCGGAAACTCTGAAAAGTTGGGACATCTAACATTATTTGACCTTGAAGACCTCTATGGATCAGTGAGATGTCACACAAAGGTGTCAAATTTAGTTCCAGGCTTGACCCCCTAAAAAAGTTTGGGCTCCATAAAAAAGTCTAAAGTAGAAACTTGAATGGGCACAGACCTGCAAATTATCTGCCTGATGCAAGGACATCATCGGTTGTGAAATTTGAGTTTCTCGATCTTAGAGCTTTTACTGACAAAGTTTATGGCCTTAGCAAGACCTTGACCAGTGACTATTCAGCCTGGAGAGGACGTCAGCGGATACACCCTGCAACCTTGGTTCTCTGAAGTATTTTGACTTCCATTTCAAAGACTGAAAAGTCAAACTCTTTGACCAGGATGAACATGCTCGGTGTATTCGATCCTCCCTCCATCACAATCTGCATGAAATTGCATCTAGGTCCGGATCCACAGTGAACAGTGGCTACTGCCTGGAGCATTACTTTTTTATGGTGCTTTTGCCTTAAAATAACATTTTTGTCATTTTGCGGTCATATTGCTCATTAAAAATAATTATATATTTCAAAATTATTTGTGGGATTCTTTTTTTATGTGCTGTTTTGACTTAACTATTTTGTTCCTGCTAAATAACTTTACATATTGTCCTAAATGTTATCTGTCTTCTCTGTGCCATAGCTACCAGGAAGCTGAGCCCAGGTTTGAATTACTGAAACTGTGTTTTACCGTAGCATATTTGTAGCTTTATTCCTTGTGGTGTTCTCCCATCCACTTCAAATAATAATCCACTTTCTTGCAGTCAGACACACTTGACTAGCAGATGCACAGTCTCATTTGTTTAGGAGAGTCGCAGCTTTTCTATTTTTGGGAAATACAGGACTTACAGCACATGATAATAGCTCTGTGGTCCAGAAATGGTTAAACATGTGTTTAGGATCCTTTCTGGGATGGAAGTGCTCTTTACAGGATATACTTTGTAAAAAATGACATCACTATAAAGTAACTTTTTAAATTACAAAAATATATCTGTTGCTTCAATGGTAATCAAAACTGGAGCAGTGATATCACATTTTTCCTATCGAGTCTCACAGATAAAAAATTAACATTATTTAGATGTCTTGTGTGAAGCTAATTTTATATTGTGCTCCCTCTTTAAACTATGAGATGTTGCCAATACGTGTGCTTGTGTTAAATATTCTAATTGATCGATGTTTTGTTTCGATTTTCATGACATTTCCGGATTTGCTTATCCCAAGTTCCCATAGGAGTGAAATCACCTGTTGCTGCTATTATGAATGCAAATATACCTACAATGTGATCAATACATGATCTATGTTTGACATCTCTAGTGACATGTAAAAAGCAAATAAAGAGGCCAGAATAGTATTTTTTCCAAACAATTTTTCAAATTAGAATCTGATGACCGCTTTGATTTCGGTGGAGGTGTTTAAATAAGCCTTTTTGCAATGTTTTGCACTTTGAAAAAAATATGAACCTGTTTCTTCCAAATAGGAAGCATAGATTATAGTAAAAATAATCATGTCTTAATCACGGTTTGTGACATTATAGAGAATCGTAATTTTCGAATGATATAGTCCAATACACGATTGTTTTCTAAAACTATTTCTCTGCAGACAAAATAACAAAGGTAGATTCCGAAATGGCACTTTTTTTCATTACATGGTGACACATTTTTTAGACTGATTGAGTGTGTGCTTTTTTTTTTAGTGCACCACATAAACCGTGATTCCATTCGTCACGCACTGTAAACCTACTACAAAGATACAGTATAAGAATATATTTCAAGTCTTAATTATAGATCCTTTGCCCCTATTAAATGACACTACCATACTTAACGAAAGTGCAGGGTATGGTTTCATGGGTATTCAATTCAACAATTTGAGAGCTATTATGTTATGAAAATTCTCATTATACTTAGCATGACTTACACCGCACATTTTAAATAATGCTTCCCATGAATGAAGAAATGCAATGACTATAAAGAGGATTTATTTCGTACAGCTACCACACACACTGCAGAGTAAACAAATATATCTTAATAGCTAACGGGCTCTAAGGACATCGTGTTCCCTGCCTTTGCCTTTTTCGTTGCTCAGTCTTTCTTAATATAACATAAGGAACACAAGGCAGTGATGCATGTATCTAAAACAAGATATACATGCCGAGGTTTGTGTACACAGTCCAATGAAAAATCATCTTAAATGTTGACAACTGTAGGAAATCATTACACCGGTTGATAATTTTTTCATTTTCAAAATTACTTTAGTTTTCGAAACTACGAAGCCTTCAGTGTGTGATCAGTCCACGTGGGCCTTGTTATTCTGCGCCGAGATGAATGTAATGTAATTTACTTTTCGCAAATATCAAATTAATCTTGTTATTTGGAATTCAAAATTCCAAGCCACATTGTCCAACAAACTTAGCGATAGCTGTATTGTATTGACTCCAAGACAACCGTTTGTGTTATGTATTATTGCAGATATGTGGGGTAGAGAATACCAGAAAATCAAAGGCAAGCAACTCATCAAAGGATAAAATGAAAGAGTGATGGCGAAAAGCAGAAAGCGGTACAGGGAAATACTTTCTCTAAGAAAGTGGATCATTAGTTGGGGTGGACAATCGTCCACTACAAGTAATAATGCAACTATTCGGCTTAGGTCCAGTAATGGTTTACATAATTTAAACATGAGCTCAATCCCTGGTAGCTATGGCACAGAGCAGGTAGGCTCAACTTAAAACAATGTGCAAAGTAATTTGAGGTACCAAAAGAGTTAAAAAGTCACAACACAATAAATTCAAACTTGAATGTATACATGTGGAGCATATTCTAAGGAATAATATGATACCACCATAACAATTAAAACCAACCAGGGCATCCAGAGATATGAATTTGTAAAGTCTGTAATACAAACCAAAAACAGCTAAGTGCAAACCACAGGCAATTGGTTACACTAGACTAAGGCAAAGGTAAAGTCGACTGTGATGAAGTGAGGGTTGGATGTTCAGGTTGAATTGGCCCGAGTCAGAAAGTTACTGACATTCTTGGAAAAATTTCCAGAAGGTAGAGTCAAGAGAGGGGCATGGCTGGGGGCTGGATACGGAGGTGGAGTTGTCAACGATGGGTTGACAAAGGACGATGTCTTGGTGAAACCATCAATAAAGGTTGGAAAAGCTATTAGCAGGAAAAGCCTGGAGTTCAGGCCCAGAAAGTAATCAATGACAATCAGATGCTGTTTGGCATACGGCCCAGTGAAGCTGTCTACCTGTGTACTTAGACTCTTTTCTACAAGCCTGATGTCATTGGCAGGAATAGGTTGCAGGCTGTAGACAAAGAGGCTGCAAAGTTATCAGTTGCCAGTTGGTGTTGAGTCTACTAAGATGGATTTGCTGCTGCGGCGAAGATCGTAGCAGGTGTTGCGGTGAAGTCAGACCCACCAGCGTTCCACCCGCAGCAGATTGGCTGCTGGGTGGTCCCAGTCCATCGATGGTTCCTCAGGTGAAAAGTTGGCAAATAGTTTATATGTTCCAGCTTTCTAGATTTGGGCAGGAGGACTACAATGTGACATCAGTCAAGGATTCCGGGACTGTAGAACCACTATACGGTGGTCAAGAATCACTCCAACATAAGCAACCTGCAGTGTCCAGGGTAGGTCCAGTTGAAAAAAGGCCAGCCAGGCTTTTTCAGGAAGTTGGGCTTCTTGCAGCTTCTGTGTCCCTGTAGCTGAACAGGAGGCCAGGCATCGGACCCTTGAAGTCCACTTCTTTGTCCTGCGTACAAGTGGGAGCATGTCCAACCCTTAGTGTTCTCCTCACAGGACTCAATAGAAGGTGCAGTCTTTCGTCTCTCGTCCCAGGTGCAGTAGTGTTCTGAAGAGAGTGCTCAGGAGCGCCATGTTTTTGTCTGGCACTAGCCTGTGAGTAGGGGCAAGTACTGGTCCCTCCCTAACCAATAGGGAAAACGTTTCTTATTGGTTAGGGAGGGGCAAGTAGCTGCCCCTCCCTATTTAAATGAGATGTAAAAACTATGGTGTTCACTCACCTCAATGGAGTCAATGAACTACCTTTGGGGCTTTCCAAACCCACTATTGTGTCTCTTAAAGCCATTCCAAATCTAGATGCCTGAAAGGTCACAAGCTCAATGAAATCAGACCACAGCATATCTATTTTGAGGGATATTTACTGGCTCATCCTGGGGAAAATAATTAATTTTAAAATAACATGCGGAACACAATGCTTTCTACTCTGAGTTACCATTCACCCTAAAGGACAAACTTCACACCACAAGAGGTGACCTGCTTGATCTTCTCATAAATTGTAGAGTTGCCATACATAATTAGTTCTGGCTTGGTAACAAGTCATAGCTATTATATTTTATAGATGTGCATATTTTGTGACACCAATGTCAAATCAAAAGTCCTTTTTCAATTACTGTTTTGAACCTGTGAGAGAGTTTCTAATTTTCTTCACTAATATCCATTAAATGGTTAAGGTGAATAAAGGGCACGCTATATCTCTTACCAGGAGAATAGCACCACTTACTTTAGGCAGATAAGCCTGTCAGCTGATCTATGCTACTACAGAACTTTAAAGTTCTCCTTGTCAATAGGTGCAGTTGAAGGTATGACAGCTACCTGAGTGTAGCTTAGAATAGGAATGGCATTTGAATTCATTCTGTCATTGCATACTATTGGCCTGTCGTAACTCCTTGGAATGCTATCTCCACTCATTGTCAAATACATAATAATGCTATTTATTACAATAGTGAGGAATTGATTTGTTGTGCAAGAAAGGTGCATTGGTTTCAATTGGGTAGCGGATTTCAGCATTATTTATTTCACATGAAATGCTCAGGAAGAATGGTCAAGTAATACATTCAATTAAATAGACTTGGAATTATATGACTGTGCTGATAATGAGGTTGCAAAATTAAGACACGCCGATGGAATGGTTTAACAATACCTATGTACTTTGTGCAGTTTAATAACTTGTGCAGAATTCACTGTGTATTAGATCAAACAAAGGAGAAGAACAAGACTAATCCAAGCGTTTTCAAAAAAAAGAAGGCTACCCATATTTTTGGGAGGAATAGTGGGAGTCTTGTCTTCTGCTGTAGTCAGAATTTCTACTGTCATCTGTGGGTTTCACCTACCCCCTGAACCGACTATTTCTCATTTTGCAAATATTCTCTAGTATCAAAAGCCGTAAACTTGATGTTAAGCTTCTTTCCTGAGCCTGTGAAAGCCAAGGAAGGGTCCTGAAAAAGAGGAAACCACTATATCAAACTGGAGAATCCCAAATGAACTGTTGGGCAGCTGTGGAGATGCTGTGAACCATTTGCAAATTCTGGAGACACCCCTACATCTTTCTTTCAGTGGTCTGGGGTCTTTTGAAAAAACCATTAAGACGCAAGGAGCTCTAAATGAATGAAAAAAATATTTTACCGTACTACACAAATTCTGTGCTTTTTGGAAACATTCACACAAATGAGAAATAATATTGGAGAAGAAGGCAGCTTAGCCAGATGCGAGACAATCCTTGTCCCTCCTGTAGCTTTTTCATTTTCACAGTTAAATTAACGGTATTATGCTTTCAGTTTGCTTCATATAAAGCTGGGTTACATTTTCATCTAAAATTGTTTCTGGTTATGAAAGAAAATTACTAACTGGTCTTGCCTCAAGATGTAGGTATTTAAGAAGGTTAGCCTATCTCAGGCCACATACACTGGTCTTAGATGCACAGGAAGCTTTGCCTTCATTTGCAAGAGTTCTCTCACTCCTGTAGACTTGCATGTAATGTCAGTTCTTACTGTTTCTATTGGAATGGTTAAACAATTTTCTTCATTTTCTTGATAATGTAGTTATGGTATTTTAATCTTTCTAATAGGCCTTGGCTTGTGCTATTAACTTCTTCTATTGCTTTATTTGTATTTCTGTTTGTGTGGATTTCTCTCTCTCCTATTCACACATGAATACACACCCAAATACACACACTGATATACTTTCTTCACAAACATTGTTTTGCTGTTCAGGTTAAATTAGCACTGGTGAACCAAAGATGACCTTAGACAAAACATATTTTTCTTTGTGGTTCTTTCTTTTTATGCACCAATAAATCTAATTACAGGTCACATCAACTTTGTGATATTTTGTCTCTTAAGAGGATTGTGGGTTTATTTAAGGGCTTGTGAGTTTCAGCAATAGAACCCATTGAACATTTTAGGTATGTAAAAAGAGTAGAGATTAGCTAAATGTGATTTTGTGATATTTAGGATCTATAATATTTTTGTATGTAAATTATGCAGTAAAGGGATCTAATTTATAATAGTGAAACTGTGACAGTAGTTTCCTGGAATTTGAATGGTCTAAATAACTCAATTAGATCTAGTGAAAAATGTATCTGTCTGAGGAGAGATAAAGAAAGCTGAGAGTAACTAGGTTGGAAATGTACAGTGCATGGTGGTCAGTATCAAGAGAGGTAAGAGTTTTACTGCACAGGAGGTTGTTTGTGATAAACATCTATATTAAATGTGGGAAAATGGCCTGTAACAATTTTGAATAATGAGGGAAAATTCCCCCTGATTATTATTTGTAATGCTAACTTAATAAACAATCATTATGTTTCACACCACAGTTCATTAAGAAACTCTGATTAACCCTGATAGCACTAACACAGCAAGGTAATCCTCAGCAACATTTGTGAGAAATTGATTCAGTGTATTAATTTATGTTATGTTATTCAGATTTGTAGAGTGAAATAATATAATCAGAGGGCATATTGGAGCTGAGCAGGCATGAGTCTAGGCACACCTATGCCTAGGGTGACTACTCAAAAAGGTAGCTATCTAGCTTCTTGCTGGGTTTAAGAAGTGAGGAGGTGGCTCTTATGTGCAAGGACAGGTCATTCCATACTTTAGCAGCATTGTAGGAGAAGGCTCGACCGCCACATCTCGTTTTCCATGTGCTTGGCAGTTGTGCAATTAGGAGCCTGGGCACGTGGAGGTGTCTGGAAGGTTTGTGAAAACACATGCAATTGTTGTTGTACACTGGGCCGGTGATATGTAGTGGCTTGAAAGTTTGAGGGAAGAGTTTGAATTGTAATTGATTTTGAGTGGGTAGCCGGTGTGCAGCGTGGAAGGTTGGCAGTGATTGTTGCTGCTGAGTTCTGAATGATCCCGGCATAGAGGGTGATCTGGTAGTTTTTCTTGCTTATGACCCGGGCATGTGTGATGGTTTTCTGGGTGATGATTGGGAGACATTTGAAAATCTTCCTCAGCAGCTTCAAGATATGGAAGCATGAGGCGGGGACAGCATTGAAATGGGCTGCCATGTTGAGTTTGATTTTGATAAAGATCCTGAGGTTCTTGGTGTGGGTGGTAGGGTGCTTGTTAGTCCTAGCTCTGTTAGCCACCAGCTGGATTCCCACAGTGAAGTGCTCTTTCCAAAGACCATGATTTCGATCTTGTCGGTGTTCAGCTCTATTCAGTTTGTCTTCATCCAGTGGGTTATTTCAGTTATGCAGGCATTGAACTTGATTTGGGTACTGAGCACTTTGTCCATGAGGGAGAGAATGAGTTGTGCGGCATCAGCATATGAGAGAACGTTGATATTTTGAGAGCAGATGTGCCTGGGAAGATGAATCATGTATGCATTGAAGAATTTCCGGCTCAGGGAAGAGCCTTGAGGAACCTGTGCAGATTAATGATGGGATGTTGCTTGGTTTCTTCTTTTAAAGGTAATGATAAAGATAATACAAGTGAAGTACACACCACAATAAAAAAGGAAACATTCACTATTAAGTAAAAGGAAATTTAAATGATTAAAAATGGATGAAGGATAACTTCAGTGGGGCAGGAATTTTATAAGCTTTTTTGCACTCACAAGACTAATCTTTTATGTTGGGACATTATTTTGGTTCTCCATTATTTACAGTGGCAGGGCACTGAAGCAGTAATAATTCCTCAAAGCCAATATATGTGAGTGCAAGCTAAACTCTTTAGTTTTGGCATCAAATATACTGTGTGGAACAAAACAGTATTTCATAGCCAGCAAGGTTTCTTCGTGGCATGCATTGATTTTCCACCTCCCCTTTGGTCCCAATTTCTATATTCCGACTTGACATCTATTCTGGTTCTCTGTCCCAGCTAGCAAGACAACACAGGACGCTGTAGCTGATGGGGACTCCATGACCTTCAATTTAGATTTTTATTGGTGTCTTCAAATGCTAACAGGAAAAGCTCAACCCTGAACAGCTGGACAAGGAGTACTGGTGTCTTGTGCTGGTCCTCCAGGTGTTAAAATGCCATTTTTGTAATTTCCAAATACTTCTTGATTCTGGGTAAGACACCCTTGAGCTCTCCTACAGCTTCTAGGTTCTCATGTCGGATTTCTAGGGCCCATTTCTCTCTCTGTCAGATTCCCCATGGTCCAGTAAAGTCCACTCCCTACTGGTAACTGGTTCCTCCAATCAGGATGGCGTCCTTCTTGTGCTTTTGTGTTCTTGGAGCAGCCAACACAAACCTAACCAGCTGACTGTGGAAGTGCAGTTTCCCTCCAGGAATGTTCAGAGTAGTCAGCGTAAGGGCCTCATTTTGAAACTAAAATAAATCAGTGATTGGAGACTTCTAGGCTCAACCCTATTTTTCCTCACATCATGTCCTACTTGATTGGAAACCTTCCTTGAGACCTTTATCTCTAAAGACAGAAGTCAGACTCCCCTATACCCAGCCTCTTAGAACAACCTTTCATTTTGTTGGTGGAGAGAAATGTCTAAGCAACAACTATTGATGCAAGGCTTCTGTCACTTCGATCTCATTCATGTGAGAAGGAAGGAGTTTTCTTCAGCCCTTTGTAATGCTATGTGCTCGTGACTTGTTAGAATAAATATATTTAATTGTTTGCCCCACAACAGCCTTCCTTGTCTTCTGAAGATAGTGTATTGCTCCCGGGCAGAACAAGACATTACACCTCTTTGGAATGCTATTTTCTCCTGCTGGAGGAGAGGAATGCCAACTGAACTGGTTTAACTCTTCTTGGCTTCTCTTGACTCAAAATGAGGTGGGAAGCTGTGGGTCTGACGTGGCAAGAATTCCTCCAGTTTATGGTGAACTCTAAAGTAGGTTGTGAGTTAGCTTTTTTTGACTGGACCTGGGATTCTTGAAAGACTGGTAGATTGCTGACTTACTGCTTACATAATGTGGTGACCAGTATCAGAAATACATGCCATTAGGAATGGTTTTGTGATTGATCAGAGATTAATAAGAGTTTTGTATATTCCGTAATGGCACAAATCAACTGGAAACTGAAAGGTGAAATATGATCGGGTCAGAACTGATTTTGTTTTTCTGTTTATAGCGTTTCGACGAGGCTTTCTTCAGCACTTTTGTTTTATGCAACAATATAAAATAACAAAATCGGGATGGAATATTCTCTCCTGAATCTGATGAAGTTGTGGTTGTTAAAATTTAAAAAGAGGGCAGGGATTTGGCAAGTTAATATTTATTAGATAATGTTTAATTCAAGTACAGTTGATACGTGAAGCAGATGGAAAAGGTCAAAGGGGATTTAGTAAGGAAAGAACAAAACAACATAAGTTTGGTAGTGGCTTTTGCACATTTAGAGCCATATGTATGAACACCTTTTACCATAGACAAAGAAGGGGTAAAATCCTTTGATACATCTGGCTCTTAGTTGAAAAAAAGTTAATCACATACATTGTTAAACATGGATGCGGAATCCCTTTGATAATTTTATGTGGAACTATTAAGCATTGTCTTAGAATACAAGAAATGTGCATCTCTTTTCAAAGCTTTGTTTCAAGAGCTACGTACCTTGCAAAATATCTAACCATGCAAATATTTGAAAGAGACTAACCAGGATAACCATTGTCCTACACCATGTCTTTTGATATTTCTTTCGAACTTGTGGGAAGAGCTGTTTTGTTTCATGCAGAGATATATCTTTATTTTGTATCCAGATGACATACCCCCTTTGTGTTTAATATTTCTTTAAGTTATCCCTTCTTTTGAATGTCATCCATCAGTTTGGATCATTATCAAGGAACAAGTGTTAGTGGAATAGGCCTTGTATGAGGCCCATCTCAGTATTTGTTTCAATAACATAACAATTCTAGAGTCCATGAGGTTGAATAAGATTGATTTATTTGTTAATCAAGTAATTGTTCCGAAAGTGTCCATAAGACTAATATTTTGCTCGTTTGACTTCAGGCTCCTATGCTTCCCGGGGCCTAACCATGTACATCCTCATTGCTTTGTATCAGATAACGGATGGTGGTGAGGTTAATGGTTCTCTGGAAGAATAATGGAGTCAGATGTTGGCACTATTGCCGCCAGTTATTTAACTGATTGGGTGCAGAGGCGGAGGGAAGGTTATGTTATGTTATGTTATGTTATGTGATTTTTATTTGGCGCACAGATGCTCCAGCTAAGGAGCGTCCTGGCGCCCGACAAGGCAGCTACACAACACAACTAAACAATAGACAACACAAGTATACAACTAGGGGAATAAATGATGCTAGAAGGTATTTGTAAAACAATAAACCTGCTGAGAAAACAAACTCTGAAGAAAGTTTCCTCTGGAGTTTAATTATAAGACACTTCTGTGGTGTAACTTTAATTTAAACCTGGAAGGAAGGTAAACTAGCTCCAAGTTTATCCTTTAATTACAGTAGAAAACAGCTAAGTACTCTTCTCTGACCTGTTGAATAATGTGGGAGCAACGTTTCTTGATAATAATATGTTTTGACTTATTTGGCCCTGTTGGCTGCATTGGGCAGTGGAGCTCAGAAGATTCTTTGCTCACACAAGACATCCACTCCTCCGTAATAATCCAGGTACTGAATTTGGAGTCTATTTGGTCAATGCAAGTTGCACATACACTACTCACGTCAGCCCCAATACTCCTTATGTAATTCTAGTCACATGTTCATCTGACCTTCTCCACAATAGATAAATCAACAACCCACACTAACTGACCAACACCGATTCACACCTGCATTAGTGAAGCATACGAACCCACTATCTAAAATTGTGCATCATACGTACGCCATTATATATTTAAAAGAAGTAAGCCTCTCCCCTCAACTCTCCCTCAATTCCCCCAAAAATATCTAGGGCAGGGCTTATGTGTTCTGACAAGGAGAGTTTGACAACCAATACCGTTATGTGTGCCAGATAAGGAGCAATAACTTCTTCAAGAAATGATTAACCATTAAAACCAAGTCCAGCCATCTTCTAATAAATAAATAAATACATCTAGGGCCAGATTTACAAGCCCTCTGCTCCCCCAATACATCACTTGTTGTGACATACTGGTGGGGTGGTGCATGTTACTGCTCCTTATTTACAAGGATAGAAAAAGCCATCCTGCGTGGCTTTTCCTGCCCTTGTAGATATGGCCCATTTACACACAGCAGGTTGCGTGAAAGGGGCTTACCATGGGTGTTGCTGTGGGTGTTCCTACGCAAAACCCATGGAACAACACGTATTTCCAGATTTAAGAGGAATCCTAAATCTGGGAAATGCATCTGAATGCTACAGAACCATAGGGTTGAGTAGCGAGGAGAAATGTTTTCATTTCTCCTAGTTTTTTCCTCTCTCAATGTGTGCTGCATTCTACACCACGCATTCAAAGAGGAAAATGCCTGTAGTGATTGTTTTCATGCAGGAAGGTGCCACTTCCTGCACAAAAACAATCTCCCCATGACGCAGGCATCCTTGCACCATGGTGCAAGGGCGCCTGCACCGGCTCATGACAGCAGTTTGTACTCCACCGCAGGGGAGAGCACAGGAGTGAGACATATTATTGTAAATATGCCACATTCATGTGCTTTGGAAGTGTAGCAGCTTGGCGCAGCCAAAGGGCTTGAATTGTCGCACTGTGGCACGTCCTTGTAAATCTGACCCCTAATTTTATGGCAAGACCGGAGGCTACTATTATGCATTCTAATCTTGCATTTATTATTATAGCAGCCAAATAAGTGAAGAACCACAGTTCCCAGAGGGCCAGACGACAACTGGGCCATGGGAACGAGAAAAAACGATACTACAGTAACCAATCAGCACCAAGTAAACAGATAAGAGGCCATACTGACTGCGCAGCTTCCTCTTTTCTTGCTGCTCACAGTCCGATAAGTGTTCTCTTATCTTTGCTCCCAGTTATTTATAACGATTGTTTATTTGGTTATAATTTGACCATTTCTTACTGTGTTCTGATTATTATCGCTACTGCCCTGCAGCGCGCTTGACTTTGCGCTTCATGCGCTTTACATTTCACATGACCGCACACGGTCTTTCAGCTGTTTCCCCCCCCCCTTTCTTCTTCCTGCCGGTGGTTTCGTCCGGCGTTGCTCCCTCGCACTGCTTCGCGCGTTTACCTGCCCGTTTTGAAGTGTTTTCCCTCGGCGTGCCTGGAGGTCTGCCTCAGACCTGCTTTGTGCCCTTCTGCCGGTTCGGCCTGCCTTCGCTTCACTTGTCCCGCCCCTGCACACGCCCACAGTGCTTTCCCTGCTCATTTAACCCTCTCCTGCCACATTTTTCTGTTGCTGCTTTGCTGGTCATGGAACGTGACAGTTCCTCAGAGGAAATTCCCTCCAAGGAGGACAGTGCTTTTTTTAAACAGGACATAAGCAAATTTATAAATAATTCAGTGGAACATGCTGTGGAATTATCCATGAAACGCATGTCTAAGACTATGGAAAATTCAATGCTCAGCATGATGTCCAAGGCTTTGGCCCATTCTGCGGGGGATAGCAGAAAGCGTAAGGTGGACCACTCTGCTTCTGTGCATGTTCATAAAAAAGCGTCACTTTTGATGGGCGAGTCCTTCTCGCATATGACTCAGGACGTAGTGCCTCCCAGGCCTCCTTCTAAGGAGGGGTTTGTTGGTTCCGAGGGCAAGAAGAAACAGAAATCTAAGCACGCAGAGTCACCAATTCAGAAATTGGTAATTTCCACCGTCTTGGACACAGACGATGATATGGCTGATGCAGATGACCTTTTTGATGTTTTTGATGTGGCTGACCCCCCCTCCCCTCCCAAGCTTTCAAATCCGACTCCTTTACTTTTGAGCCAGTTTATGACTCTGAGCGTCTCCCCATGTTCGACCCTTCTTCAATTCACCACCCTAATTCCACGGAATGGCTTCCCTCTCATCATGTGGGCGAATATATTTCGGCCCGTCTACGCCTTCCTCTGGAGACTGCGGTGCGGTCCAGACTTAAATCTGAATGCCCCAAACCCTCATTGCCTGAAAAAATCACGCAGGTCCCCTCTATTGACCAACCTCTCCTCACTTTCTTCTCCAAATTTGGCAAGGACCCCCGGAAAGGGGTAGACAAGGCGTGGTCCTCTGTCAAGACAAGGTTTTGGATATAGTGGGTCCTCTGGCCCGTATTTTGGACATGGCGGAATCTGCCCGTTTGGAAGGTTCTGACCTTTCGGCTGAGGACATTTCTATGTGGGCCCAACAGGCTTTTTGTCTCTTAGGCACGCCAACGCGTCTATTACCTATGAACGCCGCAAGGGGCTTCTCATTAAGTTGGAGCCTAAATTCGCAAATCTCGCTCCCATGGATCCAGGCCTCAAAGCCATTGGTCTCCTCTTTGGTGATAACTTTGTCCGTGACCTTAGCAGGTTCGTCTCTACCTTCGCCTCTCTGGACAAGGCGCAGTAGTCCATCAAGAAAGTCTTTACCCCTCGTGTTTTTGGACGGGACGGACGAGACAGGGGTCGCTCTTCCGGCTGTCCCTATAATCAAGGCTCCAAAGGCTCCTTCACCAACACCCAGGATTACAAGCCACAATTCTATCCACAGCGAGGCCGTGGCTTCCGCGGTAGAGGACAAAAAACCTACCGTTCTTCCAACTCCAACCAACAAGGTAAGCCATTCTTCTTCCCCTCCTGTAGGGGGTCGTCTAAAGTTGTTTCTGTCAAAATGGCACACCATAAGTTCAGACCCATGGGTTCTCAACACCGTTCAGGGCTACCTCATAGAGTTTTCTTCTCCTCCCCTTCAAACCTCTTTTCCTCCCCCTCTAGTTTTTTCTTCCCATATGGCCGCTCTAATTTCAAACGAGATTCATACGCTGCTACAAAAGCAGGCCATTCAGATTTTTCCCGCCGACTCTTCCGGCTTTCTAAGCTCCATTTTCCTAGTCCAAAAGAAAAACAAGAAACTACGTCCTGTCATCAACCTGAAGTGGTTCAACCAGTTTGTGGTGAACCGTCATTTCAAAATGGAGACGATTCTCCATTTACGGGACACTCTTCGTCCAAACGATTGGATGGTCCGTTTGGACCTTCAGGACGCCTACCTGACGATTCCCATTCATCAGTCCCATTGGAAGTTTCTTCAGTGTCAGTGGTTAGGAATAACCTATTGTTTCACTTCTCTTCCCTTTGGTCTTTCTTCCGCGCCATGGTGCTTCACAAAACTCTTGAGGCCAGTGGTTGCCTTTCTTCGTTCTCTCGGAATCAGACTTATCATCTACTTGGACGATATTCTGATCCTGAATTCCAACAAGCTCTCCCTTCTGTCCGATCTTCAGACGAATCAGTCTCTTCTCCTGGACCTGGGTTTTCTTATCAATCCAGAGAAGTCATCCTTAACTCCTTCCCAGAACATGGAGTTCCTGGGGTTTCTGGTGGACTCAGTGGCCGCTTCCCTCCGCCTGCCCCTCTCCAAAGTTTCCAGAATCAAAGCGGAGATTGCTTCTGTTCTCCAATCGTCTCTTCTATCCCTCAGGTCTCTGGCCAGAATCGTCGGCCTTCTTTCCTCCTCCATCCAGGCCATATTTCCAGGCCCTCTCCATTACCGCGCTCTTCAGCGCCTCAAAATACGGCATCTTCGCCAGGGCCTTGCCTACGCAGATCTCGTCACCCTAGACCCCGAGTCTCGCACCGAGCTCCAATGGTGGATAGACCATTTAGATGCGTGGAAGGGACGCACTATCTTCGCCACGGCCCCAGATCTTGTATTAGTATCCGATACAAGCCTGTCGGGTTGGGGCGCCCGCTGTGGTCCAATCTCGACTGGAGGTACATGGTCGTCAGAGGAGTCCAAATTGCACATCAATTGTTTAGAGATGCTTGCAGGTTCCTTTGCGATCCAAAGCCTTTCCAAAGACAGAATCCGTTGTTCCATCCTTCTTCGCATGGACAATGTTTCTGCGGTTTGCTATATCAATCATCTTGGCGGGACCAAGTCCAAGCCTCTGGCGGCTTTAGCGAAAAGTCTGTGGGAATTTTGCCTTGTACATCAGTTTTTCTTGACAGCGGAATACCTTCCAGGGAACCTCAACTTAGTATCAGATTGGCACTAAAGATTCCTCCGCGATTCCAGCGATTGGAAGCTTTGTCCCTCCGTTTTCCTTTCTCTTTCTCACAAATGGGGTTCCTTCTCTATCGATCTCTTTGCTTCCCGCCTCAACTGTCAATTGCCTCAGTTCTTCAGTTGGTGGCCGGACCCTCTGGCACTGGCTACGGATGCATTCCTCCAGGATTGGTCTCGTCACCTCAACTATGCTTTTCCTCCCTTCCTCATGATCAACAGGGTACTGGCTCAAGTTCGCCGCCAGTCTACTTCTCTGGTACTAATTTCTCCTTTTTGGCAGGCGCAAATCTGGTTTCCCTCCTTGCTGGAGATAGCGATAGACTTCCCTGTTCTCCTTCCATCTTTCAACGATCTTCTCCTCAATCCCCAGGGCCTTCACCACAGTCTCATTCTAGACAACTCCTTGACTCTGTCGGCCTGGAAAGTTTCCGGCCTTCCCCTGCTAACGTCCTCATTTCGCAAGAGGCTGCTCTCTTCATCAACCAGGCCTGGGCCCCTGGAACTTCCAAAGCATACAAATCCGCCTGGTCTCTTTGGACAAGCTGGTGTTTGGAAAGGAATATCGATCCCCTTTCAGCCCCTCTGAATTTTATAATGAATTTTCTGGCTTCTGAGGCCAGCGCCGGTAAGGCCTATCGTACCATTAACCTCTATCGCTCTGCGATTTCTCTCAACCATACCCAGATTGATGGCAAACCTGTCGGCGCACATCCTCTGATCTGTCGCCTCCTTAAGGGTGTTCGATGTGCTAAACCACCGTTGGCCAAGTATTCCTTTTTGTGGGACGTTTCAGTGGTGCTTAAACTGTTCATGAATTGGCCTGTTAACTCTGCCTTATCTCTCAGAATGTTGTTGGCCAAATTAACTATGTTACTTTGTTTGATTTCTATTAAAAGAGTCTCTGATGTTAGAGCTTTAGATATTTCGTCTCGGCAATTATCTCCTACAGGTGTTGTGTTCCAGATTCGCAGAAGAACTAAGACTAATTTGGATTCTGTATTTTATCCCTATTTTCCTGACCAACCACAGCTTTGTGTAGGACAGTGTTTGAAAGTGTATGAACAAAAGACCGCTAATCTCAGAGCGTCCTCTTGTTCCCAACTGCTTATTTCCTGCCGCAAACCCCACCTTCCCGTCCCTTCCCCTACCCTCGCCAGGTGGGTTCGTTGGGTCATGTCTCTTGCCGGTATTGACGTCTCCGTTTTCGGAGCGCATTCGGCTAGGGGAGCCATGGCCTCCAAGGCCTTTTTGTCCGGCTCCCGTTTGGAGGACATCCTGAGATCAGCGGATTGGTCCAATGACAATGTTTTCCGCATGTTTTATTGTAAGCCTATTCATTCTGTTGCTTCTGATGTTATTAATATGCTTTGAACAAGCATAATAGGAGCCTCCGGTCTTGCCATAAAATGTAGATTTTCCAAGTTTTATGACGGAAAGTCTTAATTTTATTAAAGACACGGAGGCGAGTATTATCCCACCGCTACACTGCTAATCTGTGTTCTCCCTCCCTGCAGCGAACCCGGCCTTGCCACCTGCTTCATCATAGGAGGTCTTCTCTCCATCAACTTCGTGCTACACCTTCATGGACTTCTTCGAACCTCCTGGCTGCTCCTCCAGATGCCCACGTTGGATTTTGGCCTTGGCTCCCCGTGGTTCAAGATATCTGCTCCTGGATTTTGGCCTTTTCTATTGTTATGACTATTTTCCCTTTGTTCTCTAATGTTATCTGACCAGCTCGTCAGCGAAAAGAGGAAGCTGCGCAGTCAGTATGGCCTCTTATCTGTTTACTTGGTGCTGATTGGTTACTGTAGTATCGTTTTTTCTCGTTCCCATGGCCCAGTTGTCGCCTGGCCCTCTGGGAACTGTGGTTCTTCACTTATTTGGCTGCTATTATAATAAATGCGAGATTAGAATGCATCCGTGTCTTTAATAAAATTAAGACTTTCCGTCATAAAACTAGGCAAATCTACATTTTTAAGGACTCGTAAGCTTGTGATATAAGACAATGGCAACACTTGCACTCCAGGCTCACCTTCGATGTAACTGTGCTTGGAACAGTGAGTCCGGCCTTGCACTCGTGAAGTCTGACACCTCCTATGGTTTGAGTTCCACTCTGAAAAACATATTAATCCAAAGGAAAATATTCATTTTGTTCACTGTATAAAACGTGGCCTCATTAACTCACTGCAAAAACAACAATTGGTGGACAGAATGCAGAACAATGTCATACATTCACCTCAGTACAGAGATCTGGGCCTAAATCCATTGTTTTTTTGCACTCCACACCACCCCAGGTCAGACATGGCCATATGCAAATCAGCCTTGACCCTGTGCCTCATGGGAACAGTCCAGCCCGAGCTGCCAAGCAATGTCTTTCCTGGACCGGAATCAAGCATCCAAGGACCAGTTTCTGGCTATCAACCTTCATCAGCCTGGATAGCTTGACTCCAGTGGTGTGGAGAGCATGGGACTCACGTCTGAGCATATCCATCCCACTCGGGGTGACAAATGCAAAAACAACAATTGATGGACAGAATGCAGAACAATGTCATACATTCACCCCAGTACAGAGATCTGGGCCTAAATCCATCGTTTTTTTGCACTCCACACCACCCCAGGTCAGACACGGCCATATGCAAATCAGCCTTGACCCTGTGCCTCATGGGAACAGTCCAGCCTGAACTGCCAAGCCATGTCTTTCCTGGACCGGAATCAAGCATCCAAGGTCCGGTTTCTGGCTATCAGCCTTCATCAGCCTGGATAGCTTGACTCCAGTGGTGTGGAGAGCATGGGACTCACGTCTGAGCATGCCCATCCCACTCGGGGTGACAAATGCAAAAACAACAATTGATGGACAGAATGCAGAACAATGTCATACATTCACCCCAGTACAGAGATCTGGGCCTAAATCCATCGTTTTTTTGCACTCCACACCACCCCAGGTCAGACATAGCCATATGCAAATCAGCCTTGACCCTGTGCCTCATGGGAACAGTCCAGCCCGAACTGCCAAGCCATGTCTTTCCTGGACCGGAATCAAGCATCCAAGGACCGGTTTCTGGCTGTCAGCCTTCATCAGCCTGGATAGCTTGGCTCCAGTGGTGTGGAGAGCATGGGACTCACGTCTGAGCATACCCATCCCACTCGGGTGACAAATGCAAAAACAACAATTGATGGACAGAATGCAGAACAATGTCATACATTCGCCCCAGTACAGAGATCTGGGCCTAAATCCATCGTTTTTTTTGCACTCCACACCACCCCAGGTCAGACACGGCCATATGCAAATCAGCCTTGACCCTGTGCCTCATGGGAACAGTTCAGCCCGAACTGCCAAGCCATGTCTTTCCTGGACCGGAATCAAGCATCCAAGGACCGGTTTCTGGCTATCAGCCTTCATCAGCCTGGATAGCTTGACTCCAGTGGTGTGGAGAGCATGGGTCTCACGTCTGAGCATACCCATCCCACTCGGGGTGACAAATGCAAAAACAATTGCAGTCAAAGTGCTGGAGGTAAGAGTGCAGGAAATGCTGCAGCACCCTCTGATAACCTGGAAGGATTTCAGAAAGAAAAATATTTTCTTAGTTAATACGTTGATAAACTAACCTGTAGGTTCCCTCCAATCAAGGAAACCACTGGGATATCTTCAAGTAAACGTTATTGCAGTCATTAGTATGACCATTGCACACGTTGGCACAGCAAGTTAATGAAATCCTCTTGGACATTGTACACAATCAGGAATGAAGTTTGCCAGTGAACTTTACAACATCATTACTGAAGAAGGGCAAAGTAACACTTCACCTGTTTTCAAGCAGCTTCTCTAAAATCAATGTGCCACTGTCTTTACGACACACATTTTGATTGCTTTCTTACTGGACAGCTACACCACTAGTATCTAATAAACCTATGTGCAAAAAAAAAAATGTACCAATCCCAAACATGATCACCAGTCTATAATCCATGACATCTATTGATGAAAATGTAAGAACAAAAATAGACACAGTAGGTGTTTGCCCATGTGAACTGTTTCTGTGCAAATGAACATTAGTTTCCTGCCAAAGCAGTGCCATCTTGCAGTATACGGCCTAAAAGGCATATGCCACAAAGCCTTTGCCTGGTTGAACTGGCTTCTGACAATGGTATGTTTGGTGTTGGGCTACATTCCAAGAAGCACAGTTACTTCATACACTAAAAGGGTTAATTGTTCATTTGATAAGCAGGTTCTGATTAACAAAAAAGGAGAGGAATTCCATTAAAGTGCTGCTTTTATGGGGCACTATTTCTACTGGCAAGGATTAGCTCGGTGGCAGCACCTGGTAAAACACACACATATGAAGGCAAATGGTCATTTGAAGCACTGGATTGAGAAACGGGTATGCTGGTGGAATAGGAAGAATCTAGTTAAGGATTCTCTTAAGGTTTTATTCCGTGATAGTGGGAGAAAAATAAAATATATATGCTTTACTTTTACAAATGTATACTTTTCTTAACTGAAGTCCATAAGTGCTACACCACTTGAAATCAGAAAACAGCAAATAGGTGAGATAGCCCTATGATTAAGCATGCCACTCACTGTGGGTGAATGATCTTCTGCATGTGTAAATGAGAGCACAAACTCCACTTGCATATAAAGTTAGCTTAATCTTTCACACATCAAGTGGATTTTTTAAGATGTCAGGGCTTATATGTATGAACCAATTTTGCATTTCTTAATGGTCTGAACTGCTATTTCAGGCCGTTAAGAAATGCAAAGCTTCCTTTCAGTATGACAGAAAGGCATCCGTGGCATCACAAAATATGATTGCTACCCAGTAGAAATCGCATTTTGAGATTCGTAAAATAGCAAATCGCAAATAGGGATTCCCTATTTGTGATTTATTTATTTATTTATTTTATTTATTTATTTATTTTTTGCAATTTTTAAAGCGCAAACAAATACCCATACGGGTGTCTCGGCGCTACAATTTATAGAATTCACTTATGTTTAACGGGGGAATTAGCAGGTGGAAAATAGCCATGTCTTGAGGCTTTTACGAAATTTTAGAAGCGTGGGGGCAGTTTTAATATGGAGAGGTAAAGTATTCCACAGTTTGGCTGTAGCAATAGTGAAGCATCTATCTCCCCAGTTGGCCCTTTTTGTCCGGGGGACTTTCAACAAAAAGGCTGAAGACGATCGTAGAATCCTATGTTGTTCAACTGGACGGAGAGCTTCTTTTAAAAACTGTGGCCCTACATTGTTCAGGGTTTTATAAGCTATACACATAGCTTTAAATTTAATTCAGCTCCTGATGGGGAGCCAATGAAGTTTTCTAATGTGCGGGGAAATGGATGTAAATTTAGGAATAGATAGTAGAGTTCTAGCTGCAGCATTTTGTACTGTTTGTAGTTTCGTTGTTGTGATTCGGTAACCGCATGTATATAGCATTTCTTAATTGCAAAATAGCCATTTAGGAAATGCAATTACGATCAAATCGGATCTGGAGGTAACCAGGTGCAAACTTAAAAAAGGAAGCCAAAATGCATCAAGTAAGGTCACCCTCTGTTTAAACATTAAGGGTCGGAATGTCAGATGTCAAAACTTCCCTTCTGTTGTGCGTGAGGATGTGTGAGGCTGCTCTGCTATTAGTAGAAACTGACACGTTTCTACTAATGGGTGTAGCAGGTATTATAACCCATCCCAAGTGAACATAATTCTCAATTGTTGAGTCTATCTGTGTTACTTTTGAGGAACTCAGTAACTGGGCTGAATTGGAATTCCACCTGTAGAAGAGAAACAGAAACCACACTAGCTCTACCATTTATGCCTCATTCTGATTACTATCTACACCATAGAGAAATGGTATTCAGTTACACTAACACCAGAAGATTTCAGCATTATTTTACATGACTGGAATATCTGGATCACCAGTAGACCCATCCCCAGCACACATATTCAAGGATATTCTGCTTAGAATATCTGAGCCATTCCAGCTAGGACAATATTCAATCATTCTCTAGCAACATGAACCTTTCCAAGTGAACTTTAAATAACACATGTGAACCCATACTTAAGAAACATGGATTGGATCCCACTGTCCCAAATAAATGCTGACTGAACCGTTTCTCAGGAACCTGCCTGAAAGATATCTGCCTTTGTTGAAGATAAAAACCTGTTTTCAGGCTATCAAAATGGATTCCACCATGGACGAGCTACAGAGGCCTTCTGGATGTAGTATGGGATGACACCAAACCAATGGAATAGCCCTATTTCGACTCGACCTGTCTTTGGCCTTCAACACAGATCATCACCACTCTCTCATAAAGAGACTTAATGACTTGGGTATTCAAGGTCCATCCCGAAATTCATTTCATAATATCCTGTGGCCAAATTGCTCATTATATAATTTCCTCCATTTAGCTCTAAACCATTCAGAACAACAGCAGAAGTATTCCACGGGGCTATCATTACTCACCTCCTTTTTAACATCAATCTGAGAACACTAGCAGACCTCATTGTATCACTGAAACAGAATTGGCACATATGTGTGAGTTTTGTGAGTTCCTATTAGGAAATCACACTTTTATATTTACTTATCTAAGATTTCCTAACAGCAAATACGAATCCGTAGAAATCGCTATTTTAAAATCACAGGTTGCATACATTCCGTTTTGCAATTCCCAAATAGCAATTTCTACAAATTCACTATTTGAGAATCGCAAATTTGGAATTTTGTACATATGGGCCGAGGTCACAAAACATTTTTTTGTGAGGAGGTTGCTGTTGAACTTGTTCATCTGGAAAGGATGGTTCATAGAACAGTGTCAATTTCTGTTAACAAGGTTCTTCCAGTCTTTGTTAACAGTAAAATGTAATAAGCAATTAATAATTCACTCTTCCCCAATCAAAACTTTGAATGTTTTCAGAGACTGTTTCTGTTGATGTATTTGCACAGAGAGGCATTTTGATGGAGAATGTGCTCCCTGTATGTTGCAACACCCTTCCACATTTTAACCATATATTTGTTATGTGTGCTCCACAGTTCACCCTCTGACTGAGGATTTGGTTCATTCAGGCATTTGCACTTTAAGTAGCACTTTTTGATGTTAAAGCCCATTTGACAGTAATACTATGAAGTTGATTGCTAGGACCTAACTTTGAACAACATTGCAGTCATATTTACTCTACCAGGATTTCTCGACACACAATTTATTAACTAAAAACATATGATACCAATATTTATGATGCAAAAATTGTGCATAGCATAATTAGATTATTGTTACTTGCTTCTTCTGAGTCTTTCTCTTTTTCTTTCCCTTATTTTGTTATGGACCCCAGGACAGTCCACTTGTCTTACAATCTGACAGGAATGTAACAGTGAACGCAAGAAATCACATGGGTCAGTTAACAGGCCAGCTAACGATAGGTGAGTGTTGTTTAGTTACCATGACCGTTTTTCTATGTACTTTGCTTTATCTAAAATGGTGTTTGCCGCAAAACATTGCTGTCATTAAATAACAAGCCGTAGAATTGAAGACACTTGTGTATCAAGCTAATTAGCATTCGCAAAGGCCGAAATTCTGCGAATTTCGGCCTTTGCGAATGCTAATTAGCAAAATGGTATGTATGTAACATTTTTGATTCAAAATAAGGAATCGCAAAAATTGCTATTCCTTATTTTGCGATTGCACGTAAGGAATCGCAAATTTTGAGATTCCTTAAATGCAATGTATCAAAGAAAAAATATTCAAAAAATGCCCATAAGGATTCGCAAATTACCACCAACTTCTAGTTGGTGGTAAGTTGCGAATTCTTTTAAAAAAGCTTTTTTCCAAAAAACCAAAGGTGCCATATGACGCTCATACATGCCCTTAGGGCATGTATGTGCGCCATATGCCCCCAAATGTCATTTTCAGGGGTTCAGCAGGGTGTTCTTGAGACACCCCTGCACCCTTGAAAAAATTCCTAATTAGCAATTTGCTAATCGCAAATTGCCCCTTCATTCCTATGGGCCTCCTGGCCCATAGAAATGAATGGGTAATTTGCGATTAGAAATTTGCTAATCGCAAATTAGGAATGGTAAGGAATCGCTATAAAAAAGCGATTTTGTACATACATACAGTTTTGCATTTCCTAAATAGCGATTCCTTAAAATTCGCTATTTAGGAAATGCAAAATAGTTTGATGATACATATGGCCCTTGTTCACTAAGATGAAAAATAAAGTGTTTCCTAGCAGTACCCTGCATAATCATCCCATCCCACGATGAATATATTATGAATTACCCAAAAAGGATGGTTTGTGAAAAGTCTTGCTAAAGCAGTCACATGTGTGAATGACTGCATATTTTGATATAGAGGTTTCATTTGTTGTTTGTATTTTTAAATGAGCTATCCAGTAATTACTGTAATTTAAAAGAAATTCCCCAAAAAATGTGTCTGATAGTGAATGTGAGATGTTACAATGTGGATTGTTAATTGAAGGGCATGTGAGTTCTCACCAGGTTACAATGCCTCAATTCCATTCCAAGTCCAGTTAGGTCTCAATAATGTCCTATCACTTACCGGTAAGCTTCATTACTCCTGTACCCGTTGTCCTCGTCCCATTCCTTACTAATTTGAGATGACCATCTCCACGACAGCCGCATTAAGTACCGCATAGTGGTTTCTTTTTCCACTTGCCTACGTCGGCCCGCAGGGAGCCTGGACTTTCATTTCTCCCTCGGAAGCCTGGTCTGGTGGCATGGTGTGCTACTGCTTCCGCAGCGTGGGCCTGTGTTTATCCTTATGGTAGCAGGTTTGACTCCTGGCTTCTGAGATTGTTCACATGGGTTCCTTTGTGTTGGGCGCAGGCCAAAGGAAGGGGGGTAGTGGACGCGCTTTTCTGTAGCCTGCTGCGTTGTATGGGAAAGGGAGAGGCAGATGGCTGCTCGTCTGTCTCTTTGCACTGTTCCACACTCTGAACAGGGTATATGGCTTGCATCCTTGTTTGAGAGGTAAGGGTATTGCATATGGTGTTCAGTGGAGTGACCTTGCGCTTTGCAGTTCCATTTGTTATGCTCATGGGTGTCTCTGTGTGTGCAATTCACTGTTGTGCTTGGATTCTTGGCCAATTCTTGCCTGGTATTTTTTTCCCGGGTTGCAGGAGTTCCTGTACTTTTGATGTCCTTCTCTTGCTGCCTTGCAGAGTCACTATGGCCTAGTGGTTGTGGTCCTATACTCTTTTTCCGTTGTCTGTGTTTCACTCTCTTGTGTTTCACTGCCTGTGTTGGCTGTCTGCAGGGGGTGGGGTTGTGTATCCGGATTGCCTCGTTTCCCCTCGTGCCTACTACTGTGTGTCCATCTGTGCTGCTTGTGGTCTGCTGTTGCACTTTAGATGGACTTGGTGCTGGGGGGGCGTTGTTCACGCCTCCTCCTGGTTGGGTGTTCGCTTGCGGCCCTGGCTGGCTTGTCTTCCCCATTGCTTCTGGTTTCTTCCACCCTGTGCGCCTGGACCCCTAGAGGTGGTCGGGGTTTGGTCCCGGGGTCATCTCCTTGCACTGCTTGCGTTCTGCTCTGGAGCTGGGTTCAGCTGGTCTCCCTGGTCCCTTGCAGGTTCCTTCCTTTCTTCCGGTACTGTTGGTTCCCGTCGTCCTCGGGTCTCTCCAGGTGTTGGTGGGTTCCTGCTGGGGTTTCTCTTTGCTGGCTCCTGTTCCTGCGTGCAGGCCCTGTGTGCTTGGCTAGTTGCTTGTGGTCTGTTTGCTGCCTCGGTCCGGGGACTTGGTGTCTCTGGCCTGGTTCTCTGCCTCCGCTGCCCCTGCTCCCCGGGCATCTGGCCATCCCTCAGCGTCTACAGCTGACTGCATCGTTGGCTCCCCTGCCTTCACTGTCCTGTCTTGGGCCATGATTCCCCTGCTGCTCTTTGTTTGGGGGGATTCTGCAGGGGGGGATGCGGTCCTTCCGGACTTCCTCCATGGTTTGTGTATTCCCTAGCCTTATAGCTTCTCGCTTGCTCAGCGCTTGATGCTGGTTGACGTCTGGGCTTGGGGTCGGTCCCTGTGGGTCTGCTGTTGGCCTGTCCCCTTGTTGTGTGCCGCCTGGTGGTTTCCTGCTTGCCTGTGTTGGCCTGCAGCCTTGATTTCTGTTCCGCCTGCTGCCTGTCCTGTGTTTTGGCCAGGTCGGCTTTGGTTCCTCCCTGGGATTGTGTCTGCTTGCTGGGCCGTGGCTCTCTTTGGGCGGTCTCTCCTGGGGTTTTTTGACTTCTTCTTGTGGCCTCTTTGCTCTGTCCTCAGGACCTCCGGCCGTCCTGTCCTGCGGGCTTCTGTAATCCTTGGTCGGCCCTGGTGGGTTCCTGGGTTGGGGTGAGCCAGGGTTTGCCCATTGCTGTTGCCTGTTCTGGTTGCTCCTGGCTGCTTGTCCCTGGTGCCTTGCGGTTCTTGGGCTTCCTTTGGCTGCCTACGGCCCTTCTGTCCCTTGGTTCCTGTGGGTTCGGGCCGGGTGCGTGCCTGTCTGGGTGCCTGCCTGTGGTTTTCAATGTTGGGCACTTCTTGCTTTTTTGGGTGCTTTTGGTGCCCCGTGCTCTGGGTGTCTGACTTCCCCTGGGGTCTCCCCCTTGTTTTCAGTGGGTGGGGGCGGCTGTTGTGCCCTTCCTCTGTCCTGGTGGGCCATGGCCTTGTTGTGCTGTTGGCTCTGGTGCCTTCTCGCCTGCCGCTCCATTTCCCTCCTGTGGTGGCTGGAATTCACTGGTCTTCCTTGGCCTCTGCCTTGGGTGGCCTCTTGTTCTTCAGGTGCCCGGCTATTGCCCTGTTCGCTGTGCCCTTTCCCTGCTTGTGGGTTTTGGGTGTCTGCCTCCCCTGGTGTGTGGGCCGCTTTGCTGCTTCCCCCCCTTCGTTTTGGGTTAAGGTTGGCTTTGCCTCGGATCTGGATTTTTGGCCTTTTCCCTTTGGGGGCCTGTCGTTGGACCTGTGCTACAGGGCTTGCTGTTTTCAACCTGTGGTGTCTGTGGCCTTTGCTCTCTTGTTGGCTCTGGGGTGTTCCTTCTCCCCTTGTTTGAGTCTGTTCCCGCTTCCCTGTTGGGTGGTGCGCCTTTGGTTTCTTCGGGCTTCTCTCCTTTGCTTTTCGGTGCCTGAGTTGTTCCGGTGTGTTCTGGGGGCCTGGGCTTTGCCTCTGTTGGTTTTGCCTTTGCGGTCCCTGTGTTTGGCCTCCCGTTCACTTGTGCGTTTGGGTCACTAGTGTGCCTCTCGGCTTAGTTGTGTCGGGCTTTGTGCTGTGGGGCCTTGTTTGCTTGGGGTCCTCTTTTGGTACCTGCTTGGGTCTTTTCCTGGCCGCTCATTCTCTTGAGCTTTGTTGTGGTCCTGGGCTGGTCTTATGTCCTTTCCGGTGCTGCTCCCTTTGGATGGCTGACGCACTGGGTCTGTTGTGTGGGCTCTGGGCTCCCTCCCTCTGCTTCTCCTATCTCTGGGTGGCCTGGCTGTGGTTGGCTGCTGTGCCTTTCCCTGTGCCCCTTCTTGATTGGGGGTTCTTTTTTGTCTCTTCTTCCAGGTCCTGGTGGTGCTGTGTTGTGTGCCTCCTGGGTGGCTGGCCTCTCAGTTCTCAGGCTGGCTTCTTGTGGTGGGGCAGTTGGCTTCCTTGTTGGTCTTTCCTGTTTTGCCCTTCTGCCTCTTGGGGTTCGTCTTAGGTGGTTCCGTGATGTCCTCCTTTCTCCTCCTGGCGGTTGGTCGGCTTTTGGTTGGTGTGGTTTCTTTCTTTCCAGTTCTGAGGTTTTGGTTTCCCTGGTTCTGTGTGGGGCCTCTGTTGCTGTCTTTCTAGTTTGTGTCCTGGTTTTTGCCGGGTCTGTTTCGGGTTGAGTTTTTTTGCTCTTCCTGGCCTCTGTTGAGCGGGTTGCTGGGCTTTTTGTGCTGGTATCTCCTGTTTTAGTGGTGTGCCTCGGGCCTGGCCGATTCTTGTGCACTGGGTTCTTCTCCCAGTGGGTGGCCTTTTGGTTGCTGCGGCTCTTCTGTGTCTCGGCTGGGGTTGCCGTTGGTCGGTCCTGACATGTGGCCTGGTCCTTCTGTGAGTTTCTGGCCTCGGGGTTCCCTGTTGCTGCTGTTGTCGGCGGGGGATGGGGGAGCTTTGCTTGGGTTACCTGCCCCTTCTCTTCCTGGCTGTTCCCCTGGGTGGGTGCCGGTTTGCTTGTCCGGTTCTTCCCTCTTTGCCGCTCTGCTGGTGGCTTCCCCTCGTGTGTTGGGGTGGTCCGGAGGTTGGTCATGTCTTGCCTCTGCTTTGTTGCTTCCTGGACCTTCGGCCCTGCTGCCCTGTGTGGGCTGTTCTCCTCTGCTCTTGGCCGTTGGGCTGGGTTGGCCTGTTCGGTCCCTGGTTGCATGGCAGTCTGGTGGTGCCTAGGTCCGGGGGCTTCACCCTTGGGGGTTTCTCCCTGGGCGTGCCCACTTCTCCTGGGCGTCCTTTGGTCATTTGGAGGCGTGCCTTGGTTTTGGTCCCTCTGGTTGCTCCCTTGGGGGCTTGGCTCTGCATGTGTGGCTCCCTTCTGGCTTGCCTGGGGGGGGTTCTTGTGTTTTTTTCTCTGGCCGTCCCTGCTGGTTATGGCGGTCTCGATTCTGTCTGCTTGGCGGGGGCCTGGTTGGTTTGGTGCCACTTCCTGCGTTTTTCTTCTTCTTGTGGGCTCCTTTTGCTCCTGTGGGGTGCAGTTTTTCAGTCTGGTGCCATTGGCGTTGGCGGTGGTTGCGGAAGGCCAGGTTCTATGCTTTGGTATTCTCCAATTAGTAAGGAATGGGACGAGGACAGGAGGGACCTGGGGACAATGTCCTATCACTTACCGGTAATCTTCATTACTCCTGGAACCCGTTGTCCTCACCCCATTCCTTACGCTCCTCCCTCCCTCCCTGGCGGCTGGCCTTACAGTTGTTGGCTTGGTGTTTTCAGGCTGCATGCTGGGCTGGTACCGCTTATGTACTCCCATTGGGAGGGAATGGGTAGGGTATCCCAGCATGCTCCTTTTCTTTTTTTCAGTCGTGGAGATGGTCATCTCCACTTAGTAAGGAATGGGACGAGGACAGGAGGAACCTGGGGGTAATGTACACCTGAGCTCAACCCTTGGTAGCTGTGGAACAGAACAGGCAGGCTTAATTTAAGAGAAATATGTAAAGCATTCATTAGTACCAAAACAGTAAAAAACTTGAAAACAAAACACAATAAAAATCCTACTCCAGTTTATAAAAATAGAATAAAATGCAATGAACATATAGGTACCAGAATACCAACAAATTAATGTAGGGAGCTGTAGATATGTGTTTTAGATGTTTTAAGCCAAAAAAACACGTAAAAGTCCAAGGCAAAAATCATGGTTATCCTGTTGCACTCGTCCTGGTTTAAGTAAAAAAGATAAAGCCAACAGTGAGCCACTGCACGTTGGGTATAGGGACCTGGTTTGTCCTGGTAGAAAGTTTACTTTTTGCCTTAGAAGATTTTCTGTAGAAATGTTCTTGTCAACAGGTCATAGGCAGGTCAGGAGGCAGGCTGGGGCCGAAAGGAGGGCTTTATGATGGTGGCCTGGTGAGGCATGGGTCCTCAGTGTGAGCTGAGGCTGTACCGGGAAACTTGGCAAGGAGGTCCTTGAAGGTGGGAAGCTCCAAATGGGCTAAATCCGTGCCCATGAAGTTCCTGTATGATGCAGCGTTGGCCTTGATGAAGCCCCTCCAGGTTCAGACTTTTCTGGATGTCAAAATCCGTTCAGTGGGAGAAATTTGTTAGTTGAATCCAACAGGCTATTCAAAGTTTGCAGCTGTGGCTTTGACATTGGTCCTGTTCACTGCTGGTTCTCTGGAGGAAAAGTTCAAAAATAGTTTCTAGTGCTTAGTTTTGCATTTTTTAGTGTCACTGGAGTGTACTCTACAACACGAGCCAAACATCCAGTACCTTGTAGGCAGAAATTGGAAGCTACGATTCACTCCCTTAGCGGTCACTAGCAGTGTTAAAGACAAATCCAGTTCAAACTGGTCAGCTAGGATTCTTGTAGCTTTCGTGGCTCAGTAGCTTAACAGAAGGACAGCAAACTGTCCTAGGTACAAATGGAGGTAGGTCCAGCTCTTGAGGTCTCTCTTGACAGGTTCACCAGCAGGTGCAGTCCATTCTTTGCCTACCCTAGGTCCAGGTGTGTTCTGAAAAAGTGTCCAGAGATGCCGCATTTTCCACTGGCACCAGCTGAGGGGGAAACTCCATCATCAATAGGGGGTAAGATCCCAGGGACAACCCTATCCACTTGTGCATAACTTCTTGTGGGTTTGACCTTATACAATCCCACAGTACAAGGCTCTGGCTATCTCCAACATGGCAGATCCTTTCGTCCTCTGGGCAGAATTCTGGGTGCACCCTTGAGTTATGTCTAGGGAAATGAGAAACTCCAAATAAGTTCTGAAACAGGTTTCCCCCCACTGGTATTGCTGCCATCAAGACTACCTGGACAATGGAAAGGGCAGGAATTGCTGTGGGTTACATCTGCTTAGGAAAGTGAATGTAGTATCAAATCTATTAAGAAACATTCTATTATAGATTATAATAACATTAAACTATTTAAAAAGCTGTCAACTTAAATTTCCCACTCCAGTCACTGCAACAGTAGAGAAAGTGTTGAATAGGGGAGGGATACAATGTACTATTTCCACTCCAGTCAATGCAACATTAGGAAAAGTGTTGGATAGCGGATGCATGTTCAAATTAGATGCCAAACACCTGCCCCTCAGTGGGTGTCATGGTATCAGAGGCGGAAGGGGAGCGAACGCGATCCAGGTGTGCCAGCATTCCCGCAATCAGTTGCAACAATAGAGCAAGGTGAATGGTGGATGGTGGCATGGTTTCACCTTTACCCACAAGGGAGAGAAATATGATAAAAGATGTGAAGTGAGCATCCACTTGGAATTTACTCAGCGAATTGCACTACAACACCCAGAAGGCCGGGTGAGGCCACGCCCACTGAGGGGCAGGTGTTTGGCATCTAATTTGAACATGCAGCAACTTCATTTATTACATGAAAGCCACTGAAGAAGAGAGCTTGCTGACTCTCGAAACGCATTTGGCGATTTAAAGGCTAGAAGTGTTTCCCTGCTTGTGTTCACCAGCATGCTGCAATAAAGGAGTGTTTTTACTTGCTTCCGTGTGGCCATTTCATTTTGGGTTTCCAACTGCTGGAAAAGCTTCTTCTGGTCAGTCATGCAGACCAGAATGTCAGCAGGATATAGTCTCCTTTAGCCAGCTGGGACTTCTTGGACTTAGGGGTTCTTCTGCTCTTTTCTTTCCTAAAGCAGGCCAGTAACTTCACCCTTGGAAAACAGATCTAATTTCTGGATGGTAGCGGGATCCAGGAGTCCGTAAATCATTAATTCCTTGTGTGAGTCCTATTCTTCCAGCAGGAGTAGGAATCAGAGGTCAGCATTTTTCTTCTAGCAGAACCTTCTTCAGATGGAGTCCTCCCAAGACTAGGAATAATTTTTGGAGGTGGTGGTGGAGGTGCCATATTTATCCTATGATTTAGCCAGTCATTAAAGAAGTTCTAGCAACCAATCTTAACTGTGTTCTTACAGTCCCCCAACTGATGTTGCAGTATTTCATCTGCCTTACTGTAAAATTACTCAGTAACCCTTTTTTCAAGACAATGGGATCGAGAAGCCACTAGGAAGGCCTGTCTTCAACTTCTTGAATGGCATGGTGAGCAAAAAAACGATGGCTTTAGGCCCAGATCTCTGTACTGGGTGAATGTATGACATTGTTCTGCATTCTGTGCATCATTTCTTCTTTTTGCATTTGTCTTCATCTTCTTGGCCAGTCCCCTATCTGACAGGGTCAAAACTTTTTTTGTGGCTGGAGCCTGTCTGTCAAGGAGGATTCTGGGTTTGAATAGGGGAATCCCACCTTGGCATCTCCAAGTCAAAAGAGCTAGTGATGACATTGCTTTTTTTCTACCACTTGTATCTCTCCACTCCCAGATAGCTAATTCCTGTTAAATGGGCAGCAGTTAATACTCATTAGGCTTTTTTTAGGCACAGAGGCAAGTCATTGTCCTCTGAGCCAAAGTAATTAGCTCTCCGAATCAAGGCTGGTTTTTTTGAGCTCCAGAGGAGTGATAGGTGGCGGTATAAGGGTCATGGCTATTTGGCAATGAATAGGAGAAGCACTCCCTGGCTTCCCCAGTTTAAAGTGGTAGTGTAAAAGCTCCCTTTGTTCCACCAACTGCTGCTGGCCACTCTCACATTGCTAATACTTGATAGTGGTTAGAGGCAGGCCATTTGATTTCTGAGCCAGAGTTGTTAACTCTCCTATCCTGTGACGCGTAGTTCAGCTCTGGCAGTCTAAAGTACACTTTTCCAATGTTACTTTTCTGCCTAAATGATCAAATCTCTGATTTCACCATTTAGTCAGATTTTAACAACTAGGGGAATGATTACGAAAGCGTTCCTAGCCAATCAGACCCGGCATGCCTTCTGGATGACTCTGATTGGGGGAGTCCGAACGAGTGATTTGGGTGTATCTGGATGCTTCCGGCAAAAATTTGGTCGGACTCCCATTGACTTCAATGGGAGCCTGTGCTCCGAAGGAGAACACAGGCTCCTATTGAAGAAAGGGGTGGCTGGGTAAAACCTTGCATCTTGTGGCAGGCATTTAGAAAGGGTGGTCCCTTGGGTACCCCGTGGGCACAATTTGGAGGGCCCTGGGTGAAGGGGGGGGCCCCCAAATACAGATTACCGCAGCCCATTCCTTCCGGAGAAACCAATTTGGAATGTCTGTCCGAATCGGTCATCGTACTCGCTCGCTCTGAAAACTAGTCCATAAAGCTGTAGGATTCGGCTCCAAAAGACTTGACCTACTTGAATGACTTTTGGAACTGATTCAGATAGCCCTAGCGGTTTACGGACATCATAATTGGTCATTGGGAACTGTGTAAAATTCGGTCATCAACAAGGGTTCAGAATTAGATTCAGCACACCGAATCCGATTTGGAACCCTTTTGAATGGGAATCCTTTTTACCTCTAAGTGGTAAATAACTTTAAAGACTTTTTCCTACGCCTTTCCTAAGCAGAGGTGAAAAATAAAGGTTTTATTCATAACTAGAGCTGTTTGGGAAAACTCTTGTCATACATACACAGTGGAATACCATTTGGAATTGATTTCAGTGTAGGGGCACACTGACCCCAAAATGTAGTGTGTCTGTTTTTATACATTTGCACCATGTTCCCTTGGCTTATAAGGCACACAAGTCTAACTTTATAGTTGATTTACAGAAAATAGACTTTTCCACCTGGCAAAAAAAATTAATCGAACATTTAAGCGACAACCTAGCAGGAGCACAGTGTCTGGCATATATTTTTGTCATATATGTCGGTAGTGTAAATACAGTGCAGTTCACATATGATGTTTTACTTTTCAGACTACAGACACAGTTTTGGAACTATTTACAATGGATGTAAAGGGAAGTTAAGTAGGCCAATTAGAGAGTTTAAATGTACAGTACTTGCTTTAAAGGGGAAGCACATGCACCCTACTACTATTTAGCAGTGATAAAGTGTAGAGAGCCATAAATTCTGCAAAAAAAAGAAGGTCAGGTAAAAAGGTGAAAAATTTGGCGTGCTCCTGCAGAAAAAGCTGAATATATTATAATAGGTATATGTGGTATTTGGTCACAGGTAGTCAGAGAAACCTAACAACACCAGATATTTCTTTTGAATCCAAATACCTACCAAATCTCCATATGGTACCTATAAACATCCACATTCATCCCACTCATCATGGGGATTGAATGAAGACTTAAGGTCCAGGGGTCGGGCAGTAGCCATAGAAGCCTACTAACCCTGGGCTTCTCTAAAATACGTAGATTTATAGAAATCCAATAGACCTTTTTGGGTCTATTGGGGCCAGGAAGGGCCTTGGACAAGAACCCCTGTTCCACTGAAACCAACATAGTAAGATAACATCATGTGCATCACACAGCAGCACATACCACCACTCCCCACAACCACACATAGATGTAGCTGACCAAACACTCACGTAACATTTACACAACACATGATCTTTACATTGTACACATCTCACTAACTACCAGACACCATCAAACTACAGAACACACATTCCAACTCATGCTCATCAATATTCACTCTGCAATACTCTGTGCACCACACGTTGAAGACCTCATCACCTGTCACAAGCTTGGCGCCCTCTTCACTACAAAACATTACTGACAACCACATCTTTGCACATCCTAGAGTCGTCCTTTCCACAGGCTATGGCATCCATGATGTGGGCAGTGCACATAAGAAGGTAGGAGCCTCGTTGTCATTCAGAGGTCCTCCTGGTCTGGCACACTAGGCAAGCAAGCACTTAAGGCCATGGAAATGTTGACCTGCCAGTTCATGCTCTCTTCAACTTAGACCACAACTTTCCATCTCATATTAAGGCCTCCTGGACAGAACAAGGACTTCATAGATGAATTCTCAGACATCCTTACCACCTTATCCGTCTAACATGCCAAACCACCCTCTTAGGTGACATTAACATCCGAGTCAACACCCACTCCAAAAAAAGTATCAACATAAAATACACCCTTTTGAACCTCATCAGTACACACAATGTGGTAGAGGATGATATATACCAAACACACTCCAAGGCTACATCCTTGAACTTGTTTTCTCAAAATTACTAACAATCCATTGCAAACTATCCATACCCCTGGACTGTATGACCACTTTGCAATGTCTGGTTCTATCTGTAGCATCCTACCAACTAACTATGATCAATACAAAAGAGATGGCCAAACCTTCCGATTCTTCAAAGACTCATTTTTGAAATCATCTCTCAAGCTATCAACTACATAAAAAATGCCAACACCCTTCTAAACTAGCACAATATTTTTTGAAAGGCTATATGAACATCCAGACCTGACTTTCAACAAACAAGTGCAAACCAAAGCCTTCAGCATCTTGGCACTCTAAAGAATTTGATGACAACAAATGACCAATCCACAGACAGCAAATAAACTGTAAGAAAAACAGAACTTCCAAGGACCTCTTGCTATGGAAGTTCCTCCTCTTAACACACAGACAGCTCATCACATCTGCCAAAGCAAAGTACTATACTAGCACCATCAATTAAGTGACCAACAGAGGCAGGCTGATGTTTAAAACAGTGAAGCACTACTTCAAAACACTGCCAGACCCACCTATTCCTCATTGTACAGAAAGGTGCAATGCCATCAACCTCTCCTTCAATGGATAAATACAAAGGATCCAAAAGCACATCAACTACACCAAGCCTGTATATTTCTTGCACTCGCCCCTTCCCGTAGAATCCCACAATGGTCAGCCTTCAAAGCCATATCTCTCCCTAAACCTGCTTACATACTCAACTCCCTCTAAGACACTTCTTATGAAGCTGATGACTTACCATTGTCATCGTAGATCTGACAAGGGATGATCTCTTATCCTTAGTTACAATTGTCAATGCCTCCCTCACTCATGGCATCTTCTCAGAGCTCTCAAAACAGTACATATCCTCCTACTCCTAGACAAACCAGCTATGGTGACTCTACCCGATTCTGGCCCATCACTCATCTACCATTCATTGGCAAGATCATTAAAAAGCAGCCTGTGTTCAATTACAAGACATCATTGTTGCTACTCATCTTGTGCACTGCTACCAGTCTACCTTCAGATCAGGCTGTACCACAGAGACCTGAGCTTACTCATCTTAGACAATGCCCTCTTGCCCATAGGTGTAAATTACCCCTTATATAGGTAAGATCCACAGCAGGTCAAGGTGCATAGCTACAATTGAGCATGCAATTGATTACCATGATTTTACTGAAGCCGCAAATTTCACTGCAAAAGGGTTAGAGCAGGGCAACCCTAAAAATCATAGCTGCCAATGTTATGCCTTATATATGCATACTTTGGTGCCTTTTTACCTCAGTACCTGAGTCATGTCTGGAACTTAAAATCAATCAGTGGAGCAAAGCAAGAGGCTACAGGTATGCAGGGATCCATGGGAATGGATACCTTGTTCTCATGTCCTCTTGAGCCCTGAAATTTTGTGGCACAGCAAAGTGAGGCAAACCAGGAAATTGTGCTTGCCAATGCCAAGTCTTTGCCTGATAGCTTAACCACCTTGGCCCTGCCCTCCAGAGATAAAAATGCGATATATGCCTATTTTTCAAATCTTCTATTGCTTCTTCTCTGGTGCTCCAGGAAAAGCTTTGTGGGTAAAAGAAGGAAACATACTTTCTCCCAGTCTCTCAGTTCCACATGAAAGGCCAGTCATCCTTCTATGTCCAGTTTACATACGGACCAGCAAAGCTTCTTTAGTCTCATAGGTCTTCCACACTTTCCCAGCCACATACTAAAACATAACAAAGCCAGAAGCTCCTCCTTCATAGATCTGGACATTCTTATCCTAGTGGGTCAACATTAGGCCAGTCCCCGGAATACCATTTGGTTCTAGATGTATAAGGCATTGCAGGAGTCTGCACTGCTCAATCCTTCAGCAGGAACATTTGAAATATCCCAACCATATTAGAATCTCCCACCTTAGCCCCAAGTAACTATTACTCTTAAGAGAGGCTGCAGCAATTTTATAAGGTGACCAAAGCTCAAAGTAACAAGATCCTGTGAGCAAATCCAGAGGGAGTTCCCAACTATTCTTCTAAATATTTTGCAAAAGTATTTCCTAGTTCTTGGATCACCCTAGTGCTTTACTGAAAATAACCCAATCCATAATCCTTAAACTGCCGTATTTGAAATAGAATAATTGAGCATGTTGTAAAATGAGCGCTGCTTTCTCCTAACCACTCCCCCATATATTCAACCTCCTTTGGACTCCAACCTCTTGTGTTCCAATCTACATTTCAACATCTTAAGGATACCTTCCCTTCTGAAGGAAATTGGGTTACTGGTTGAATAAAACAGCCCAAAATGACAAAAATCCAATCAGTAGATGCTGGGTTTTGCAATTCTAAAGCTTTCTGTGAAAATAGCACCAAAAGTAAAAAATGCCGACTGTGATTATCTAGTTGCGCTAGACCGAGACAAAGTCACAAATTTAGGCCAACCCCGATAGAGCACAGGCCGGCTACAGGTACCCAGTTAGGCCCACTTAGCAAGAGTTCCTTAATTCCTAGTTGCAGAACATTGTGATGTACCGTGTCAAGGGTGCATGACACAGACAAGGCAATGCGTCGGTTCCGAAGACCTGAAAGGCTGCGATGCAAGGCAGCTACATCATCACTGAGGAGGTCGTTGATGAGAGAGGATGCAAAGTCTGGTTTTGAGGATGCATTTTGCAGCTGAGGTGATGTTTCATTTCCAAGGAGCTGCAAAGGCTGTGAAGTGAGATACTGCATCAACATCAAGACTGCTGTCAAGAAGAGGGCTGTGGTGAAAGGGCATGTGTCGGAGAGGCGTCACACCGCGGCAGTTCCAATGTGGGTTGGGTGGTCGATGCAGAGTTCTTGCGCTTGGAGAATCCTCGCAGCAGAGGTGATGGGTCGGTTCTGCTTGGAGTTTTGCTGCACAGCTGAGGAGATTTGTTGGTTCTGCTTTATCCACAGATGGGCTAGCAGAACACCTGCAGGCCCACTTCCAAGGCTCTAGGGCAAGGGTGATATGGCTAAGTCTGCGCTCCAATTCTATCAGTGATGGCCATCCAGGCGCACCTAAGCTATCTATTGTGTGTAACTGTCCACGAGGAATACACAAAGTATAATTGCAAACTACACCCAGCCATGTGACCCAGAGACAGGTTACAGGCACTAAATGGCAAAAGGCAGGAAAATGCCAACGTTCTAAAGGTGGAAAAAACGAAACTGGGTCTGGACTCCTAACCAGCAAGGCTGAGTCAAATCTGAACTGAGCTAACAATACAAGTGCCAGTACTGGGCTAATTTCTTATCTACTAGCCAAAAGAGCTGTTATGAATCAAACATAGCAGTCTATAATCACATTTGTTTCAAATTTATTTAAATACTTTTTCAGGAATTGTTCATATTTTTCAAATAGAACTTTTTGGTGCATATCATAAATATATACAAGATATACAAATAGAAACAGACTTTTTACAAATATTTACAAACCAAAAATTATTGTAACACAGCCACACTAGAAACTTTCACTCCCCAAGCATACCATTTATATTAAAAAAAAACATTTGTGATCAAAAAAACATTTATGTTAAAAAAAAAAACAAATACCACTGAGGTATAGGCCCGTGTCAGAATTGCGGTAAAGTTATGTGCTACACCAGCCCTATATCATTGAAACCATAAATCACAACAGTGGCTTAGTCCAGACTGATCGTAATATATTTTGTTTCCTTGTTTCAAATCTTTTAAATGACACTGGAACAAAAAACGTCGACGCGTTTCGAACCCCTTAAGTGGAGGGGTTCTCCTCAGGACCAAACACGGTTTCTATAAGACAAAAAACGTGTAAGTTAAGTTAACCTATCTGCGCTAAACACTATGTTATGAAGAACTAGATTTAAGGAACAGCCACCAACCGGCTAGCCACTGCCTACCTTAGTTATCCTGTGAGAAGAAACACAGTCCGATGTGAATGAGTCTACACATAAAAAACAAACAAAAGACATGACATGTATGGCATTCAATGGTTGTGCCTTAGATTGGAGGTTTTTTGGGGGGAAATTGCTCACCTTCCGTCTTTATTTTACTTCGGTTGCCTAGACAAGAGAAATGAAAAGGGAATGGGCTTGATGGAATGCATTCGTTGTGTACTCGCAAGTCTGGAGGAATGTGACTCAGGTCTCGCTTACCTGATGGTGGAATGCTTCACGTTAAGCCTGGGCGTCTAGGTAGTACTTTGTTCAAATTTCGATTCTTCACGAAGCGGCGGAGCCTGCAACTGAACACGCATCAGAGATTGGAGATTAACTTAAAACCTTTTTTAGGCAGAGGTCAACAGAGGGGCAGAGGACGCCCACGCTAAGGGAACCAACCATGGGAAATGAGGACGAGACGCCAATATTACAGGAGCTAACAACATTGCCCATATTTAACTTATCTGAGCGAGTTTTGTCAATCCCTGAAATAACAGTACTTGAAAAGGGACTCTCATTTGTACCCGTACGTCCTACAGATTTTGTAAACATGAAACTGGAAGCAAGTGAATTCTGCAGAAAAATACGCCTCAAAGCCTTCTTTAAGGATTCTCCCACAGTTGAAAACACTGAAGCCACAGGGCTCCGCATGAAATCCATTTTTTGTCCACCAAATAATAAAGTTCCTAAAGAGGTCATCACCTTCGAGAGAGCAATATTATCGGGGATAAAGGCCCTTGAAGGAAAGAAACATTTTGTCAAGTTTAACCTTTCCAAGAAGGAAAAGGATGCAATTTTTTCATTGAAAAATGATAATTCCCTAATAATAAAACAGGCTGACAAAGGGGGAGCAGTCGTCATCTGGGATGTCAACAGGTACAAGAATGAGGTTAAACGACAGCTGGACGACCCATTTTGTTACAAAAAGATCAACCACAACCCGGTTAAGGAGTTACAAAATATACTATTTAAAATCCTACAAGAAGGGTTGGACCTTGGGATACTTGGACCTAAAGAATTCGCATACCTTCAAAATAATAACCTTAGGACTCCCTTATTCTACGTCTTACCAAAGATACATAAGGACCCAAATAATCCTCCTGGACGTCCAATAATCTCAGGATGTCAGTCTCTTACAGAGCCTATATCCAAATACATTGATTACTTCCTGAAACCTATGGTGGAGCAAGTCCCGGCTCATCTCAAAGATACAACTGCATTTATTAATCGAATCTCTTCCATCAAATTCAATGAGACACACCAACTAATGGTCACAATGGACGTTGTATCATTGTATACACAAATTCCCCAAGAGCAGGCACTGGAAACGTTGGAATATTTTTTGAAACAGAGGGAACAACCCAGCAGAGTGCCAACGGATTTTATTTTGAAATTAGCAAAATTTGCGTTGCAAAAAAACTACTTCCAATTTGACAAGGACTTTTTCTATCAAATCAAGGAGGTGGCCATGGGCTGCCCTTTTGCACCGGAGCTCGCGGTCCTTTTTATGGGCTTATATGAAGACAAATTCATATATAACAATAATCCATTTGCTGACTGTATTTCAGAATACATGCGTTATATCGACGATGTGTTCTTCATTTGGTCGGGAACACAGGAAAGGCTAACAGAATTTCTGACATGGCTCAATATGAGGACAGAGGACATAAAATTCAGCCATATTGCATCGAATAAAAGCATTACATTCTTGGATGTCCAGGTATATCCTACAGATGGTACACTGAATACAACTTTATTTCGAAAACCTACAGATAGAAATAAGGCATTACATTTTACTAGTAACCATCCAAGGAGTCTTAAGCAAAACTTACCATTCGGCCAATTTTTCAGGATTCAGTGGAATTGTTCCAATAAGGAGGAATATTTCAAACATGCCAATAGTCTCAAGGACCGTTTACTCGACAGGGGCTACCCAAAAAAACTTTTAAAACACTCCCTGAAACGAGCATGGTGGGTCCCTCGTGAGACACTGCTGAATAAAAAAACACGCCATGAGCAGAAAAGGACTGTGTGCGTAACCACCTTCGGTCCCAACACACATCAACTGCGCAAACTGGTACTACAAAATTGGCATTTGGTGAGGGATATCCACTTCGATCTATCGGACCCCCCTCTTTTTGCTTATAAAAAAGAGAAAAGTGTGGCCAATCATATCGTCAGGGCAAGTTTACCAAAAGAACCAAAAATGACTTTAAGAGGCATGTTGGGGTTTCCTCCAGTTACCGGACATCACAAATGCGGCAACTGCACCTGTTGTAACTCAACAGAGGAAGGCACCATCTTCTTTTTTGAGAGGATATACTGGAAGCATACAACGTTCATCAACTGTCTAACAAAAAATATAGTATATGGTATTTGGTGTCCATGCCCAAAACTATATATTGGAAAAACGACACAGGAGGCAAGACAAAGAATTACCCAGCATAAGTCTAGGATTAGGAAACAGGTACCGAATGCACCCTTAGTCCATCATTGGACTACACACGAACACAAAGAAAACGACCTTCGTTGGACAATCATTTCCAAAATTGAAAATGACCCACGAGGTGGAGATATGGAATTGAAGTTAACTCAGAGAGAAGCATTTTTAATAATGAAATTTAATACAACTTCATCTGGACTTAATGAAATCTCTGAAATTTACAGGGGCATCCCCGGATAATACTGTTTTAAATAAACCCCCCCACGCCAACTGGGGGTGGACACTGTATCCGTAGGATGAAAACGTAAATCGAAGTGCTTCCTTGATGTTGGAAACAATCCCCCGCTAGCCGACTCCAATAACCACAATGCATCGCGCAGGGCCACGGCACATCAACCCATTCGGGTTTGACCAAAACCCTTAATTCAACAACCTTCACAATGGCAGTTACGACATTCGACGGCCCACTCGGTTATTCAATTATTTACCACATAGAACGATGACTGTTTGTCAAACGCGCGCTGGGCCCTTTAAGAAATCGTGTGCTTCCGTGAAAAGCCTCAGGCAGCACGTATGCCGCCCCAGTGATGACGCATATTGCCTAGAACCCTCGGCGTTGCAAGTAAGAATGCGCTCGATTCCTCCACTCTAGTGAAACGCCAATGAACTTCATTACTTTTAAGTTAATCTCCAATCTCTGATGCGTGTTCAGTTGCAGGCTCCGCCGCTTCGTGAAGAATCGAAATTTGAACAAAGTACGACCTAGACGCCCAGGCTTAACGTGAAGCATTCAACCATCAGGTAAGCGAGACCTGAGTCACATTCCTCCAGACTTGCGAGTACACAACGAATGCATTTCATCAAGCCCATTCCCTTTTCATTTCTCTTGTCTAGGCAACCGAAGTAAAATAAAGACGGAAGGTGAGCAATTTCCCCCCAAAAAAACTCCAATCTAAGGCACAACCATTGAATGCCATACATGTCATGTCTTTTGTTTGTTTTTTATGTGTAGACTCATTCACATCGGACTGTGTTTCTTCTCACAGGATAACTAAGGTAGGCGGTGGCTAGCCGGTTGGTGGCTGTTCCTTAAATCTAGTTCTTCATACATAGTGTTTAGCGCAGATAGGTTAACTTAACTTACACGTTTTTTGTCTTATAGAAACCGTGTTTGGTCCTGAGGAGAACCCCTCCACTTAAGGGGTTCGAAACGCGTCGACCTTTTTTGGTCCAGTGTCATTTAAAAGATTTGAAACAAGGAAACAAAATATATTACGATCAGTCTGGACTAAGCCACTGTTGTGATTTATGGTTTCAATGATATAGGGCTGGTGTAGCATATAATTTAACGCAATTCTGACACGGACCTATACCTCAGTGGTATTTGTTGTTTTTTGAACATAAATGTTTTTTTGATCACAAATGTTTTTTTTTTATATAAATGGTATGCTTGGGGAGTGAAAGTTTCTAGTGTGGCTGTGTTACAATAATTTTTGGTTTGTAAATATTTGTAAAAAGTCTGTTTTGTATTTGTATATCTTGTATATATTTATGATATGCACCAAAAAGTTCTATTTGAAAAATATGAAAAATTCCTGAAAAAGTATTTAAATAAATTTGAAACAAATGTGATTATAGACTGCTATGTTTGATTCATAACAGCTCTTTTGGCTAGTAGATAAGAAATTAGCCCAGTACTGGCACTTGTATTGTTAGCTAACGTTCTAAAGGTGGCAATTTCAAAATTTTAACCTAAAATCCAACTTCTCCTTAAAAGAGTATTACAATTCCGAATGCACCAAACATGAACTGTTTACCTGTTGTCATTTGGAAGTTATAGGTTATTAAATGTAATAAAGTGACCCCAGAGGTCTGCCTTCTAATAGTGAAAAACTATTTTAAGACTTTTTCACTTTCAGTACATGTAGAACTTAAAGGTACCTGTCATACTTTTTAAATACACTGCACCCTGCCTTATGGGTGGTCCAGGGCCTACCCTAGGGGTGGCCTATATGTATTAAAAGGAAGTTTTGGGTCTGCCAGGTCGAAGTGGTAAATTAAAATTGCACAGACAGGCTTCAATGGCAGGCCTAAGGCACTTTTGAATAGGCTACTTAAGTGAATGGCACAAATAGTGCTGCAGGTGCACTAGTAGCAATATTTTACAGTCCCTTGGTACACATGGTACCACTTTACTAGGGGCTTATAAGTACATTAAATATGGTAATAGGGGACAAGTCAATGTTACCATGTTTGAAGGAGAGAGTACAAGCATTTTAGCACTGGTTAGCAGTGGTAAAGCACAGAGAGTCCTAACACCAGCAAAAACGAGATCAGCAAAAAATCGAGGAGAAAGTCAAAACGTTTGGGGAAAGACAACCCTAAGGCTGACTGGTCTAACATCTTCCATGCAAGGAAGCGCATATACACTCTTGAAATGTACTTGCGAAAACAGAAGAAAAAACACTGCAGGCAATGCTATGATCAGTATCAATTTGTCAGAAAAAAGTAGATGTGAATGATAATACCTGTGAGCCAATAAGGTCTCAACTGTAGGCCATGGATTCTTACTACCAATACAGAATGATCACTTAAAAAACACAAAATGTCACAATTTTTTAAAATCACCTTTACTATATTTAAAACACAAATCCACATTGAGTAATGATTTAAATTTTTCTTTATTAGTTATATGCCAGAATGATTATTTTTCCAATAATAACCTATAAAGGTAAAGAGAAATAGATTTTAAAGAACTGTAATATTTTCGAATCGTGCAGCTACTGTTGTCTTGTAACAGCACTTATGCACAAGTTATCTTTTTAAACATGTGACTGCATAGTGCACAGATTATATTTTCGATTTTACCATTATGAGGTTGGGACTATCTTTTACAAGACACAGTTAAAGCTCACTTACGCAGTACTCTGTCTAGCATTATAAATATAAAAAAAATACATTTTAGATTTATTGTCCTGGCTTAAATTGGAGAGTTACAGGGCTAGTTAGTTCTAAGCTCATGTTGCAGAGATTTCTGTAAATAGGAGTGGACAAATATCCCCTTTCCAAACCAGGAAAAATAGATGACTCATGAAAAGCATGGATTTCCTGCACACATTTAAAAAAAACACATTATTTATTCTTAATGCCGTACTCACAGAAGACACACACTCACAGAACTCACAACAAAATACATCATATCAGACCCTGAGAAACTGGAACAGGCTATGGGCAATTGCTGCTCTCTGTTTCAACAGTTCAATGGGTATAGACAAAAGCTGTGGTCAACTGGCTCTGGCTAAAGAAATCAGCATGTTAAATGATCAGGTGAATCCATGTACAGGAGGAATTGAGCCTTTATTTTAGAAGATGCCCTTCAAGTGTGCTGTGTCCCTTCATTGAAAAGATCATGGTTGAGGGCCATGCACTGTGTCCAGAGTCTGCTGAGTATAATGACTCTATCCTGTAGCCTCTGTAGGTAAGGAGGATGAGTACAGGGTGTGACCAAAGGGCATGCCCTGAACCCAGAGTCTTAGTGGTTGGCTACCAATTTGCTATTTGATTCTGGCTCCACGGAAAATGGATCTGAGTACTTTGCATATCCAAAGGCCACTCCTCCATGCAAGTGGGCTCTCAGTGTAAAGAAAAGAGAGTATAGGGAGTTAAGACCAAATCCTGCCTCAAACTCTCTGGGCAAAGCCAAAATCAAATTTTCAGTATCTTCTGGTTTCAAGATAATTCAGCAAAGGTTGTGGGGGTGACTCATGCAAAGCACCCACAACTGGCTGATCATGGGCCAAAGTCCTTTCTCAGAGGATTTAGAAGGTAGGAGTGTGGGCCACACTGTGTGACTGAATGTTGTAGTTTAGGATCTCACCATGTTCACTGAGTCTTATAAGCATGCCCAAATGTTTTACCCTGCTACAAATGGGGCTAGAATAAATTAGAAGGAAAGCATGGCCGAACATAACAACTTGTGCTTAATCATTTCCATACAACATTGTAGTGGGCTCTGTGGTCATTGAAAGAAGTATACTCCAACCAGAAGACAAATGGGTGATGCTGAGCCAGTACTCAAATGGGCAAACACAATGGCACCAAAATGCCGCTGTTCACAGTAATGCCCAGTGGACTCAGTGGGGAGAAATGTGTGATTAGGTGGTGCCTAATGTGCATTTTGGGAAGGTGTACGGAACACTAGACATGGCTGCTAGTTTCAGTTTGAGCTCAGTTCATGCTGATTATGCCACTATGGACGTGGACACAGCAAATTCCAGGCTAATGTTAAATTATATCATTAGAAAAAAAAACAAGTTCACTAGCAATCATTTTGCCTTAGTGGACTATACTGTGTCTACTGTCTTCTAAGATTAAGAATTAACATTAAAGCAGGGATATCATTCACACACATTTGTTATCAGAAATTGCTTCTTTAAAGTCATCACTGTTTGCATCACAAACGATTACAAACGACTACACAGAATTAATTTCTGTAATCAAAGACCATTCCAAATTGTCTTGTATGTTTCCAAATAGAAGAGCGACAGTGCTTTGGAGCCTTCCAACTATTTGGTTTGTTTAGTGATATATGTTATTTTTCAGAGTACCTGCAGTAAACATTGTTAAGTCTTTCATTTCTTTGAGCATCTTTAGCAGTTGAGACCGGCCTGGTAAACTTACTTTTTTGTTTGAATATATTTTATTAGGTTTTGAATTCAAATAAGAACTGTAATCATAACATTTGCAAGTCAAGTAAGCAATTTTGTCTGGTATCACCATGGAATTCTAAGGTTACGAAATGAAGGAATAATAAAGCACTAATAGCCTACCCTTAGCAGGAGCCTCTCAATGTTAATAAGAGAAGGGGATTCAACTCAGTTTCTCTCTTGTTTAGGTAGGTGATCCTTTTTCCTGTTTGACTTTACAGTTTTACATAGTGGGTTTGTGGTCTAAACCATCTGGAGGAAAATGTTCTTCCCTTGATCTAAACACCGTCAATTTTGAATTACCATGTTTCAGCCGTAATTGTTATGTATTCAGACAATAATTGCCCCTTTATATGATTAAAAGTCTATAATTGATCACTGATATTGTAAATTAGTGTCTGATGTAAAGCCACTGTCGCTGCTGATTTCAACCATTTCTCGAGTGTAGGTGGCATTTTGGCAGTGCTTAATTTGAGACAATGTTTCTGGTCCTCGGCACCGGCTCTTCATTGTCGGCACTCGCACTTATGACAGTCGGCAACATGGTGGCGCTGTTTGTCTAATTTAGAGATAAGCACCACAATAGTTGTAAAATTTCAATATGCATTATTAATAACTAGTACCTGCCACCCAACCCATTCTTATAGATTTGGGGCCCTGGAGAAGTCTGAATTATCACACTTGTAAGAGTGTGATGGTTAGCAGTTGTTTTGCTTCTGTAATTGGCAGCACTAGCAGGGACAATGGATGGTTCAAGCTGGAGTGGCCCCTTGATGAGAGACCTGCCACCTAATTGTTTACAAATTAAGCACTACATTTTGGATTTCCATCATCAGACATTACATAGTTTTAGGATTGTCAAAAAGGAGTCGATCCATCTTTTCTTGTGGTTGGCCATCCTAGTACATTTTGAGTATCATGGCGTTTTGCTAATGGAATTGAAAACTGATAGCTAGATCTGTTGTGCGTCTGATGGTACAACATATTTACTGCAAGTAGATATTTTTGGTAGGGAAGTGCTAGAGAACATAGGCTGTCTCCTCCAGCTTGACCATTTTGGCACTTTGAAATGCGTAGGGAGACCAGTGTACCCTTAATTTTCACATTTGTGAAATAAAGCTACATTTTTCAAATGTGAAAGCAGCGTTTTCAATTATTGTGTGTAATCCCTGAAGCTGTGCAGATATTGAGAACAGAGCTCCTGCCCTATAACTACAATTGTTACTTCCGGAGCTCTTCATGTATAGAAGCATTGCTAGAGTCTCAGCAACACCTGCTGTCTTGTTCTTCTGGTGTCTTCAGTCATATTATCTCGATTTAGAAATGGTGCAACAGCCTTGCATCTGCCATTACAACATGTCAAGATATGGTTTACTTGTGATTGAAGCTCCTGAAGCTTCCTCAATAATGTAGTGTAATGTATACTGCGTAGTTGCAACAGTGATTTAATACACCATACTTTTTCTGGTACTAGCTCTCCCTCCATGCCAAGGTGGCGTCAGAAGCAAAGGCTATGTTTCCACAGGTCTTCTTTTACACTTCACTTGACTTTTACTCTTAACTTAACTCAGCCTGGCCCGTGACAAGTTAATGACGTTGCTGAATCATCCCCACCTGTACTTCTTGACTTGATTGGCTCAACCTATGTCACATCCAGACTTTCCTGTGAAAAAAGCCTAAGCCAGTGTTCCTGCACTTAGAGCAGTTTTCACACCTCATTAAGGAAAACACTGACCAGCACAGAAACTGTCAGTCTAAGGCAAATTACCGTACTTGAGGGTCAGGCAGACAAAGTGTAACTGTTTAAAGTTACCTTTTTCTAAATATTGAATAAACATTTGATTTTACCAGTAAATTACGTTTTAAATAAACATTAAAAATATTGGTTGATTCGTTGTGATATCTGGTCCCAAATTAACAACAGTAACATTATAACTTTTTCTCTATTTTTTCTCATAGTACAATCACTGCCCCTTTACAGTGAAAATAGCTTTTGCGGTAGTGACTGTAGGTCTGTGGCAACATTAAATTCTTGCATGTACCAGTTGTACATTCTACTGAGCAGCCTATCTTCCAGGCTGTACGTCCTACTTATGGGTGATGTATTTAGTATTTTAAAAAGTAGGGTTCTTTCCAATTAAAATGAGTTCTTTTGACAAATTTGCCTGCAGGTTTATCAACTGAAGCAGTCAGGTTACATGTGTAGGGCATCTCATGTTTTTTTCTTTTTAGACTAGTGGGTAGCACAATATGTGCTGCAGTTCACATGTGACAATTTAACTTTTCATGCCATTGGTGGCATTTTTCTACACCATATACATTCGCCTCACCAGAAAGTTCAATATTTCAAATTGCCAATTTTACCATTTTTTTTAGGGTTCAGAACACATACTTTGGTGACTGAACAGCAGAGTTAAACAATCAGCACTATCGGTGGGCAAAAGATGGTGGTGATCACACAAACAGAGGGGTTTTGTCACAGTTAGGAAATAGAGCACATAATGAAGAAAGTTCTCTGTGATAACTGGAGAAAATGCTAAAATAATACTTGAAAAGAAGTAAGATTTATGCTATTCTATTAAGAGTGGAGTAGGACAGAGGAGTGTAATTGGCTGGTTTGGTCCAACATTAGATCACATATTTGTATGGTCTCATTCGTGTACCGATAAAAGACAATCAAAATCTCATAAATTCTATGTTTCATATCCAAAAAGGCACTTTGTGATTGAGAAAGCAGTTACATGTCACAAAATATGATTCTAAAGAATAATTTAGGTGTGTTACAACAAACACTTTGTACAGTTCTTAATCATCTCAACGAGTTTTAGATTGCACTATGCGTTCTTAACTTATCTATAAATGTATATATACTTCTTCAAGGTCAATGAAGTATATCATCTTCTTTAGTAAGCACCAAGCCAGGAACTTATCATGTCATTTCCCGGATTAATGCCTGCCTTTTGGCTTTACCTGTACTCATTGGTAACTCTCGGTTAGCAGTGAGACTGGCGATGGGCAAGTGAAATGACATTCACACACTGTGGCTTCAGGGTGCACTAAGAGCAATTAAATTACCTTCGGCGTATGGCCCTTTAATATCACCCTGTCAGATCATTACTATTTCGTTTTTTCTCATTTTTCTATTTAACATTCAAACAGCTTATTAATTCTCAGAGGAATAAGCCATTCTCCTTTGGAATAAATGAAGTTAAGGGCATAACATTTCTTAATATCATTTTGTAGGTTTTATTCTGTTAGATGTAGAACATTTAACAGAAATGGACTAAAAACGTACCAGCTGGGGTTTTCTCATAGGCCGCTTCAGTTTATCACTTTCCAAAATCTATGTCAGCAGACCGCAAGACTTCCTTCTGATAAACTCGCACAGTATCTTATTATTTGCCTGTACATTTTCACAGAGGAAATTAACAGATTGCTAACTGGTCAGAGACGTTGTACCACTTGATAATACGCTCCACCCCATTAACAAAGAATAGTAGTTATTTTAGCAGATCAACAACAAACACATTAGATCAAAACAAGACTTAGGTATGAAAATACATTTAGATAAAAATTCAGAAAATGTAACTGCGTGCGTTCCTTGTACTATCATTCTCAGATGGGGAGGATTGCATTCTGTTATACTTTTTTTCAGCCGCGGCCCGTGGAGGGGGGTACGGTGCGGCATGGAGGCGGGGATGGGGAGGGGCAGAGTGGAGGGTGCTAAAACCAGCAAATAGATAATTGCAGGTAAGTACACAATTAAATTAATAAAACTAATTTCGTAGCGCACACTGCATCGCAAAATGCAATGCTGTGCGCGCAACGAATTTCGTTTTATTAATTAAATTGTGTACTTACCTGCAATTATCCAGATGCCGGTTTTTAACACCCTCCCCCCTGCCCCTCCCCATCCCCTCCTCCGTGCCCCACCGTAACTCCCTCCACGGGCCGCGGCTGCTTTTTTTCTGCTGGAATGTCATCCCTGGTGATAAAACGTACTGTTGTGTATAACGTCTGCCATTTTTTTGACAATGAGAATTTTATTAACCGATATTCACTACAAGGACACAACAGAAATGAGAGTATTTAGGGGCATATAATCAAGTAAGGGCGTTACATTATCGCCGCTTTTATCGGCAGGAAACTGCCGATAAAGCGGCGATAATGGGCTTGATAATATGCTCTATGAATTCCAATCGAAGCCCATGTTAGATGTCCTGCCAATAAAAGCGGCGATAATGTAACGCCCTTACTTGATTATATGCCCCTCAGTTCTTCACTATCAGCACGGGAGTTGGTTGCTTCCCCTGATGTTCCTCACCACGCCAGGATCTATGCAAACTCAAGAGAACGGTATACAGTCAAAATATCGAGTAAAAAATATCGAATGGGCAAAATATCAAATGGACAGAATATAGACCACAAAAATATCGAATTGAATAGCAGTAATATCGAATTAAAAATATAGAATGGACAAAATATCGAATGGACAGAATATAGACAACAAAAATATCGATGGACAGAATATAGACAACAAAAATATCGAATTTTAGGTAAGTTAATATTTATTTTTTAATATCTAAGTGTTTTTTATGTTAGTGTATGTGTTAAAAGTGTATTTTTATTTTATAATTTATTTTAAGTAATTAATTTTATGGTATTTAATTTTTGCGTAATATAAATCTGTAGCAGGTTGTGGGTTTATAGGGCAAGAGGGTGGGAAGTGATTTAATTATAATTATTTCAAATTATTTATTGGTATTTATTTTGAATGAACTGTTAATTAATTTTGAATTGGTAATTAATTAAAATATAATTGGTAATTATTTTTTATTAATTGATTAATCGATAATTATGTTAATTTAATTTATTTATTTTCTGTAGCGGGTTGTGGATTTATAGGGAAATAGGGTGGGAAGTAATTTAATTATGATTAATTCAATATATTTTAATTTATTTATTGGTATTTATTTTGAATGAATTGTTACATATTTAATAATTGTTAATGTAATTATAATTTGTAATTAATTTTTTTAATTGATTAATTGATATTTATGTTAATGTAATTAATTTATTTTCTGTAGCGGGTTGTGGGTTTATAGGATAATTGGGTGGGAAGTAATTTAATTGTAATTAATAAAAACAAATTTAATAATTGGTATTTATTTTGAATTAATTGTTAATTATTTTTCAATTGTTAATTCATTAATTGTTAATTGGTAATTTATTTGTATCAATAGGTAATTATTTTTTAGTAATTCTTTTTTTTATTCTTTTTAATTAATTAATTATTATAATATATTACATTGGTAATTAATTTTAATTAACTTGTAATTGGTATTAATATTTGATTTATTTTTAATCATATATGAAGTATTTACTTTCCCTACTGTTGCCCTCCTTGGAGTGGGAATAGTAATTTTTACCCTCCCGCTATCCAATGTTTTTCCTACTGTTGCCCTCCCTGGAGTGGGAATAGTAATTTTTACTCCTACGCTATCCAATGCTTTCCCTACTGTTGCACTCACTGGAGTGGGAATAGTAATTTTTACCCCTAAGCTATCCAACTCTTTCCCTACTGTTGCACTCGGTACACAGTCAAAATATCGAGTTGAAAATTTCGACCTACCAAAATATCGTGTTTAAAATTTCGAAGGTACAGAATATCGATGTCAAGAATATCGTAGGACAGAATATCGACCCTGAGGTAAGTAATATCGAATTCATTTATATCGATGTAAGTAATATCGAAGTTAGTAATATCGATAGCATATATATCGATGTAACTAATTTCGATGTAATTAATATTGTTATTTGTATTATTTTTTAGATTTTTATTATGTATGTGTTATATGTTTTTGTAAAGTATTTAAATTAATTTATATTATATGTATATTATTTTTATATATTAATCAATGTATTTTTAAGTAAATTATATGTTTTAGTACTGGAGCGGGTTGTGGGTTTATAGGAGAATAGGGTGGGAAGTAATTTAATTGTAATATTTAATTGGTAATTAATTATTTTAATTGATAAATTAATTATTTAATTGGTAATTAATGTTAATTTTTATTAAATGTTATGTTTTAGTACCAGAGCGGGTTGTGGGTTTATAGGGGAATAGGGTGGGAAGTAATTTAATTGTAATTAATAATTGGCAATTAATTATTTTATTTGATAAATTATTTATTTAATTGGTAATTAATGTTAATTTTTATTAAATGTTATGTTTCTGTACCAGAATGGGTTGTGGGTTTATAGGGGAATAGGGTGGGAAGTAAATTAATTGTAATTAATAAAAAAAGTATTAAATTATTAATTGGCAATTAATTATTTTAATTGATAAATTAAATATTTAATTGGTAATTAATATTAATTATTAATAAATGTTATGTTTTAGAACAAGAGTGGGTTGTGGGTATATAGGGGAATAGGGTGGGAAGTAATTTAATAGTAATTATTAATTGGCAATTCATTATTTTATTTGATAAATTAATTATTAATTGGCAATTCATTATTTTATTTAATAAATTAATTATTTAATTGGCAATTAATTTAAATTTTTATTAAATGTTATGTTTTAGTACCAGAGCGGGTTGTGGGTTTATAGGGTAATAGTGTGGGAAGTAATTTAATTGTAAATAATTACAATTTTTTATGTGTAATATATTTTGTAAATATTTATTAATTGGCATTCCCTACTGTTGAACCCTTTGGAGTTGGAATAGTATTTTTTCTCCCTACGCTATCCAATGCTTTCCCTACTGTTGCACCCTCTGGAGTTGGAATAGTAATTTTTACCCATATGCTATCCAACGCTTTCCCTACTGTTCCACTCACTGGAGTTGGAATAGTAATTTTTACCCATACGCTATCCAACGCTTTCCCTACTTTTCCACTAACTGGAGTGGGAATAGTAATTTTTACCCACCCGTTACCCAACGTTTTCCCTACTGTTGCACTCTCTGGAGTGGGAATAGTAATTGTTACTCTTACGCTATCCAACGCTTTCACTAATGTTGTACTCATTGGAGTAGGAATAGTCATTTTTACATACCCGCGATCCAACGCTTTCCCTACTGTTGCACTCACTGGAGTTGGAATAGTAATTTTTACACTTACGCTATCCAACGCTTTATCTACTGTTGCACCCTTTGGAGTTTGAATAGTAATTTTTACACTTATGCTATTCAATATTATTTATATTTATTTATGTATTTAAGATGTTACATAATGTTGTATTTAATTAATTTTAAAAATATTGAAAGTCTATTTAATTGTTGTTATTTATTAAATATAATTATTTATTATTATTTATGTTATTATTTTATGAGTGTTGATGTATTTTTAAATTGTAGTATTTGTTAATATTTTATAATTATTTAAGAAATAATGTATATATTATAATTATTTAAGTATATATTATATAACTAATTATTAATTGCAATTAAATGTTTAATAGTAAATATGTAATATTTATTCATTTTAAACATTATAACACATTTTAACATAAGTTTAAAATATATATAAGTACTATTTACTTAATTTTACCTTTGTTTTAAAAAAACGATATTTTTAATTACGATATTTTTAACATCGATATTTTTGTTTCGATATTTTTGTACTTACCATGTTGTAGATAGGGTGTCGATATACTTGCCTTCGATATTCCAACGTCGATATTTTGTCTGTCGATATTTTCAGCCTCGATATTCTGTCAGAGATTCGTTGCACTCTTTGGAGTGGGAATAGTAATTTTTACCCTCCCGCTATCCAATGCTTTCCCTACTGTTGTCCTCCTTGGAGTTGGAATAGTAATTTTTACCCCTACGCTATCCAACGCTTTCCCTACTGTTGCACTCACTGGAGTCGGAATAGTAATTTTTCCCCTACGCTATCCAACGCTTGCCCTACTGTTGCACTCCCTGGAGTGGGATTAGTGATTTTTACCCCAACGCTATCCAATGCTTTCCCTACTGTTGCACTCTCTGGAGTGGGAATAGTAATTTTTACCCTCCCGCTATCCAACGCTTTCCTTACTGTTGCACTCTCTGGAGTGGGAATAGTAATTTTTACCCCTGCGCTATCCAATCCTTTCTGTACTGTTGCACTCTCTGGAGTGGGAATAGTAATTTTTACCTTCTCGCTATCTAATGCTTTCCATACTGTTGCACTCACTGGAGTGGGAATAGTAATTGTTACCCCTACGCTATCCAACGCTTTCCCTACCGTTGCAGTTTTTGGAGTGGGAATAGTAATTTTTACACTCCCTCTATCCAATGCTTTCCCTACTGTTGCCCTCTCTGGAGTGGGAATATTAATTTTTACCCCTACGCTATCCAATGCTTTCCCTACTGTTGCACTCACTGGAGTGGGAATAGTAATATTTACCCCTACGCTATCCAACGCTTTCCCTACTGTTGCACTCCCTGGAGTGGGAATAGTAATTTTTACCGTCCTGCTATCTAACGCTTTCCCTACTGTTGCACTCTCTGGAGTGGGAATAGTAATTTTTACCCCTACGCTGTCCAACGCTTTCCCTACTGTTGCACTCTCTGGAGTGGGAATAGTAATTTTTATCCCTACACTATCCAACGCTTTCCCTACTGTTGCACTCTTTGGAGTGGGAATAGTAATTGTTACCTTCCCGCTATCCAACGCTTTCCCTACTGTTGCCCTCCTGGAGTGGGAATAGTAATTGTTACCCCTACTCTATCCAACCTTTTCCCTACTGTTGCACTCTCTGGAGTGGGAATAGTAATTTCTAACGTTACGCTATCCAACGCTTTCTTTACTGTTGCACTCTCTGGAGTGGCAATAGTCATTTTTACCCCTATGCTATCCAACTCTTTCCTTACTGTTGCACTTTCTGGAGTGGGAATAGTAATTTTTACCCGCCCGCTATCCAACACTTTCTCTACTGTTGCACTCAGTGGAATGGTAATAGTAAATTTTACTGTCCCGCTAACCTACGATTAAAATATTGTATATTTTTTATTAATATTATGTTTATACATTTGTATATATTTAAAAATTAAATTGTATGTTAATTTATTTTTAACTTAAATTAATTATTTATTAATTTTAAGGTTATTTAAGTATTTTAAGTATGTTTAAGTTAATTATATTTAATATTTAATTATTATTCAATGACTTTTAAGACATTTATAAAATTCGATATTTTGACTATCTATATTTTTTACAACGATATTTTTGATTCGATATTTTTGTACTTACCTGTTTGGAGATAGGAGTTCGATATTTTTGTATTCTATATTTTTTACTCGATATTTTGCTACATCGATATTTATGTTATTCATAATATTTCAGTGATCCCAAGAGAACCTCTTATCTGGACGGTGTGCAGTGTTGTTACTGTCTACACCCTCCACTGCCTTCCACAAGTCTGTAGAGGCATTTCGGAGGAGCTGATTCAACTTATATTTGCACACATTGAGATCAGTGCCCCAGAAGACAGAAAAAGGGTGAAAGGTCAGATGAAGGTGGCCTTTTAACATTTAAGTATAAGGAAAGGGGAAGCTACAGAGTTACACAGGGAAAGGTAAGAGGTATTAATGAACACGGGAAGGTCAGAGAGAGGCATAAGAGTTTGGAAAGTTGGTAGGTGTACGTTTTTTAATATTTAGAACTGAGTCAAGGAGTCTGAGAAACATGTTGTAGAGAAGGAAAGGCCCAAATTGCCTATGGCTCCCGCATGTGTAATTCATCCCCCCTCCATATCAGGCCCTATTGCAATCAGTTTTGGGGGGAATACTCATGGGGTATCATATACAAAAAAAAGCTACATGAGTGGGTATCAATAATGGGAGATTTTCCACCTGTGGGTTTCAGCAAATGCAGAGAACTCAAGCTCGACTCTTAGAAAACCACAGTAAAAACAACCTTGTTATGAACTTTTGTTCTTGTGATACATACAACCTGCTCTGATCCAGCATGGCATGTTTTTACTTTACTAGTATTTTACTCTTTCAATGTTGAGGGTTATATTTTTCTTTCCCAAGGTGAGAAATTAGGAGTTGAATTGGTGCATTTAGTGGGTTATGGATAGGTGGCTTAGCCATAGGTCTCTATCTGATGGTTTGCTGCTGAAAATACCTGTTGGGGGGGGGGGTCGGATCAACCACCCAATCATTCATTTTGGAGTGTGGATAAAAGTTTGCATCTCTACATAAATGACTGAATGTTGACCAAATTCCCACTAGCCATGGGCTGACCTTATGTTGCACATCAATTACCACAATGACTGAAAACATGCAAATAGAAATTCATGTTGGTGTTCGTGCCCATTTTCAGCCAATGAGTCAATGGCTAGAGGTAGATGACCTTAGAAGTCAGTTATCCTCCCGCAATGCATGTATTCATCCATGGCACAAATGCACAATTTCATGATAACATGTTCCCTCAACATGCAATGGGAGTCTTTCAGTTAGACAATATCCACCCCCCAACAATCCCAAGTGCACAATTTGCTGGTAGATTGACCCACAGAAACATATTTATAGAGATTCCCTGTCTGAGGCTATTGATATACACCATAAGGCCTTTGGGCAGATTCACAGAACTAACTTAAGACAAAATTCTAAACTTACTACCATTTACTCATTTTGGTATTCACAGAAGGCACTTCTGTGAATACCAAAACGAGTAAGTGCCTTCGGTGAATACCAATATGGTAGTAAGTTTAGGATTTTGTCTTATGTTGCTTCTGTGAATCCGGCCCTATGTTTCGCTGGGGGTCCCATGGTATACAATCGTATATCCATTCAGCATGTACTAAAGTTCATGAATGTAAGCGAGGGAAGGTTGCCAATTCATCAGTTTCTTAAGGGTAAAGGGAAAACAGTGTTTGTAGAAGGTTGGTAGTGAAAATAATACCTGGTTGTGGAGCAACCTACATGCAAAGATCTGGCAGAGGACTGCAATGCTTTCTGCCACCTCGGCCTTTCTATGCACGACCCATCCATTAATTTCCATAGAAATGCTTAGATGTTTGTGTCTTTACTTGCCACACACCATAGCAGGTGCTGATTTGCACCACGGGACCGGTCCACTTCAGATTCATACACTACATCATAGGCACACAATAATAGCTGGATAAGTGAAGCGATGTATTTAAACTTGATTACAATTAGTGAGGGCTCTAAGAAGTGTACATAAAACATAGTCCAGCGGGTTGTCTGCTATGTGACAGCCCTACATTTTGACACCCAGAGAGGGTGCACTCCCTTTTATTTACAGTGCACTAGAATTTTTAACATTACAATTAAAATAACATTTTTTTTTCTAAATATCTCATATGGAATTCATATATACCATAATATTGTATAGCTGGGTTGTTGTCATCAAGGGGATTTATTTTTAAAAGTTTTAAGTTTATCAAAGAGGAACCCAGCTTCACACGTGTTACCTGCGTCATCACTCACTGAGAACGCTCAGTGATAAACAGCCCTGCTGGTGACGGCTACTCACCGACACATCCATGTATTCTTTGGAGGTGGAAACCGATGTCACGCTATGTGCCCTAAAGAGTTTGTCTAAATTCCTTCAGCCAGCACTAAAACACACATGTTGATCGAAAACCAGCATCTCTCGAATGCACTGACTCGAGTTAATGTTTCTGAACACTGAGTTCACCATCTCTTAATAGGTAAATAAATTACTCTCTGGCTTCCAGTTATCATCCAATTATGTCTCTTGAACCTATATGTAAAATGCATTTTTATGACTTATTAATTTATAAGTAGACTACTATATTCACACATGCTAATAAACTTCATAATTTACTACCCTACTTATGCAACTGTTTATCTTGTTTATATTGTAGTTACTCCACCACTGGAAAGCACGTATGGATGAAACGTAAGATGACTTTAAAGTGATCTTGTAATCTGATCAGTCTCTTTCCGCTAAATCAATACCAATTAAATACTGCAAATAGGTGATGGCTATATTTAGGCGGGCTCATTAATCATCTTAATTACACACGTTTCAGCTCTGCTGTTTTGCCTTTGCTAGCAGCAGCATGGAACTGCATCATCTGCGCTTCTCAACATTGCTGATTGGTAGATTGGCAGAACTCCAAACCAGCACATGTGAAAGAATGACATTTAAAGGAAACTTTTACTAAAAAATGTGCGCTGGACTGGCATGTCTATCCACTGTAACCATAGTCTACCGTACAATAATAATAGATAGTTTCTTGACCTAATTAAAATAAACAGTTAATAGCATTTTTCATATAATGCTCTTAGTAACCTTCTTAATGCAGTGACGATGCGCCATTATTGATCCTCTGCAGTTCAACAAAATATAAATACTTAAAACAAAACCTAAGATCTGAAATTGCATTTGAGCATCTATTAACATACTTTATATTTTTCTTCAAATGAATAAAAAAACTGATACTTGAAAAACAATCTGCCTATCCTAATATCTATTTTTCCTAATGTATTCATCATACTCGTATAAATTCTTATTAGTAATTAAAAAAGCAATTATCTATTTCCAGGTTTTCATTAACTTTTTAGAATTTATTAAGGACTTTTTAATTTGTTTTATTACTTTTGGACAGTGCCTAACAGTATTGCATTGTTCTAGTTTGATGCTATTATGTGTCACATATCTGTGGTTTCAAGTAAATATGATTATTGACCCAGAAAAACATTTTGTCTATCAACAATGTGACAAATCCTTCAAAAACCAGACTTAACTCAGTGCCCCACATAAATAAACACGTATTTGACATCATTTTAAATAAAATCATGCTAAAGAAAATTAATTAAAGTCATGCACACAGGAGAACATGCTGGGAAACACTGAATACTAAAGATATAGGGGCACATGCACCAAATTGTAAATTGTGAACACCTAATTGCGAATTGCTGAGAATCGCAATTAGGCCATCACAATTTACAATGCATGAAACTCAAAGAGTTTCAAATTGTAATCCCTAAGGGGTTGCACATCGCTCTACCTCATTAATATGAATGAGGTAGATCGCAATTTGTGACCCCCAAGGTCACAATCACAGGGATGGTGGCCTGAGGTCAGCAGAACATCAAGCCCATGATTGCTTTTAAATAATAACGAGATGCTTTACAAAAAGTAAAATGAAAAGTTTTCTTTTCACCTTTTAAGTTCTGGCAGGGGTCCATGGGACCATTGCCTGCTCTTAAAAATGCTTTTACAACCATTCACATAGGATAAGGGGTCCCTTCCCATTCACTAATGGGTTATCACCTACGTGAAGTAGGTGGTAATATGCAAATGTTTTGCAACCGCACTGACAGTCACAAAACATTCATGGATACTGTTTGGATTTGGTATTTGGAAGGGACGCCCTAAACACATCCCTTCCAAATACCGAATCGCAAATTGGGGTTTCCTGCATCTGGAAAACATTTTTTGCAGTCGCAAATGTAGGACTTGGCCTTTTTGGCTAAAGTTCTCTAAACATTTTGCTTTCCCCCTAGACCATTTTCCTGACATAGAGTTGCCAATTTAGATGCTTTCGGTACTTTGCCACTGCTGCTCAGTGTCAAAGTACGTGTTCCCTTTGTAAAATGTAATGGTAATTAGTTGGCCATGATGGTATGTTTGCCTTACTAGTAAAGTCCCTGGGGGTGTGCACTGTGTTTGCCAGGTTTAGTAATGCAAGGCGCGCAGAGAAGGGAACTCAGGCCTGCAGTTTAGGACCTGCACGCAGAATGCTAAGTTAGCATGTTGTCCTGACAAGTGCAACCACTTGTCAGGCCTGACTTTCCCTTTTGCATACACATTGGGCACCCCTGTGGTAGGTCCAAGGTAATCCCTGCTCAGGGTGCAGAGTAGGTAAAACGCAGGATATATACTAAGGTGTGTATTATGTCCTGACAGTGAAAAACACTCCATTTATTTTTTCACTGATGAAAGGCCATCCTGCCCATAGGATAGAATGGTGGAGGCTGGGTGTTGTGTTTGTTAGCCTACTTTCCTGCAAGTTTATAATGGAGAGATGAAGTTCAGTATGTATGAACTCACAGTGTCAAAACACATCGTTCTGTGGAGGTGGTTTTGTCACTGTGTGTTCAGAAACCACTCTTTTAGAAAGTGGCTGAGTTTTGTACTCCTGGCATTACTGTGTGTCTCTGCTGAAATGTGGATTGTCTATCTGGATCTGAGAGGTGAGAGGAGCTGGGAGAGGTCTTGATCCAGGGAGGGGTTGAGATGGCACCAGGCTGCCCTGCATTTGGAGAGTGGGGAAGGAGAAGCCCGGGAGGTGAAAAGGCCTGGGCTGGTGCTATAAACCAATTGACCCATCTCCTGCTGAGTGATTAAGGATCCAGACCCCCAGTATCAAAGGGAGAAAGGTGACACTGGGAGGGAGACACCCTGAACTGATTTAGGGAGGGGTGGGGGACCCCTGAGCTCAAACGAACTTCAAAGACATTAAGGGGTATAACTATGAGAGCTTAAACCCCTGAACGTTGGAATGAAACAGAAATGGATTGAGACTGAAAAGGCTTGGAACCATTCTGTGGTCAAGAGGAACCTCTGCTAAAGAAGGAGCAACTGAAGAGACTGCTGTGGAAAGACCAATCATTGCTTCGTGATCTGGGGCTGGTCTGTTCTTTGCTGTTCTGACCAAGGGAGAGGCTGTTGGGACTGTGCTTGGAGGCGCTTGGTCCCCCTGCTTGAAGAAGACTGTACTTTGGGCTGTGTCTTGTAACCCCAAGGGCCTGAGGTGAGCTGGATCCCTGTTTGGAAATACAGGATCATAAAAGTTTCCAGAGAAGTCCCAAGCAACGTGGTGTGTGCGTGCTTTTGCAGCTGGAGACCCTCAGAAGCTGTGCCTTGTGATCGTGGGCACGCAGGAGTAAGCTGAGTCTAGGATTCGCTGGGTGTGTGTTGTGGTGCAGGCCAAGGTGTTGGTGAGGAGTGTCTGGTCATGGTGTGCACGGGGAGACGAAGTAAGACTCAGACACGCAGAGTGCGTGTCGTGGTGCATGCCAGGGCTTTGGTGAGGAGCACCTGGTCGTTGTGTGCACTGAAAGAAGAAGTGAGTCTTGGACGCATTGAGTGCGTGTCGTGGTGCAGCCAGGGCATTGGTGAGGAGCGCCTGGTCATCGTGTGCACTGGGAGAAGAGGTGATACTTGGACATGCGGAGATCATGTCGTGGTGCAGCCAGGGCATTGGTGAAGTGCACCTGGACATCGTGTGTCCCGAAAGAAGAAGTGAGTCTCGGACGCGCAGAGAAAAACAGCAGCAGCCTGCCCCGGCGGCCCCGGAGGAGCTGAGCCGCCAGCCAAGCTTGCTGCACCCCGTGACAGAGTTCTGGATTAAGGCCCAAGTCGCTGATGTCGGAGAGGAGAGTGGGGTTACACCCCCTAGGTAACGTGGATGGCCACATCAGTTGTGGTGCGGGCGGAGGGACACTCTCTCGGCCTCTCCCTTCTGTCAGCTGTGCGAGCCTGTTGCTTCGGCTTGGATCTCAGCCCGTGTTGACCCAAGAAGGGCCAGTAATTGGGCCAGAGTGGGAAGCAGTACATTTGTGTCATTATTGATCCATATTATGGGCACTGTAACGGAGCACCTAAACTGTCATATTTCACTTTGCATTATTGCTGCATACGAACTATCAAACTGTTGTATGACACCTGACCTCATTTGTGCCTCACGAACTACATGCTTGGTGCTCTACGCACTGCAATTTTCTTTCCCTTGCAGATTACGTGATTGCATTGTGGCGCATTGCGTTAGTTCTTCATTGCACAGTATCTGATTATAACGTGTCACGGTGCTTTATTTCTTCATTGCACAGTACAGGATTGTAGCGTAACACATTGCTTTGTTTCTTCCTGGTACAGGGCATATTGGTAGTTTTATACATTGCATTATTCTTTCTGTTGCAAAGTACATGACTGTGGCGCTACGTATGGCAGTTTCTCTGTTGCACAGTACAAGAGAATATTGTTACACATCGCAGTATTTGTTTTCTTTTGCAACATGTGTAATTCTAGCAATACGACTGGCATAAGCTTTTGGAAATGGTTAGAAGTGAGCTTAACTGTTGGTTAGAAGCGGTGGTTGGGATTAGAACCTACCAACCCACCGGAAAGAATGCTACCCATTCTTGGATGTTGATTTTGAATTGTGTGGTCATATTGTATAACCTCTTATATAAAGCTTATACTCATTTTATAAAAACTTGTATGAAGTCTATTTGTGGTGACATCATTGGGTTACTGTGAGCGTGGTTGCACATACTGTACACTCGTGCCTTGGAGATAAGCCTGGCTGCTCGTGCCAAGCTACTAAGGGGGTGAGCAGGGCTATCTCAGACGGTTTCCTTACTTAGCCTAACATTGAAGCGAGGGGTCGGGGACTCCCGCCTCCAGCATTTGGTGGCGGCAGTAAGCGATAAGGACCCCCACTTCCAACAGCAAAAGTGCCAATTCTGTGAATTGGCTCGTTTGCAAAGGCAAGAATGCTTGATGCATGTGCCACATAATAATTCCACTCTCGAGATGAGTATGTTAACCTCGTGTAGCAATGCTGAACAAGGTATTGTCCTCTGATTGAAAAAAATGACATAATTAAATAAAAGAGAGACAGAGCTAGAAGTGTTGGATTACCATGTTGTGGGTTTTATAGATATTGTTGTTTGAAATGAAATAAGATTTCCAACTTACAAACATCCTCCCAAATGTCATAACCAGCATAAGGGAGAATTATTTTCATTCGAGCGACTGATAGAATCTGAATGCAAGTGGATGCTGTTTACTTGGGATTTACAACTTTATCTTTCCAGACTGCAGGGTTGAATAGTATATATGCACCAATGTGCCTTATACCGTTTACCGCATACTGTTTCCCTACTTATTAAAGAAAGTGTCCTACCCCAGAATGTGGCTATGGTGCAGTTAAGAAAATAGCTTTAATAACATTTGTAATCTTTCCTTCTGATCTGGAGGCCATATTCAATAAAGGCACTACCTGGGCGCTCTATGGTAACTCACTGACTGTCAATGTTTTGGGCTGACTGGTGTCTTAAATAGTTGAAGCAGCACCACTTTACCACCTTATTAGACAGTGGTAAATGGTTGCTTGTCAGAGGCAAATTAAAGGAAAGAGCTTTTTTTTCCACGAAGTGTAGCAGGGTTTATTGACCTCTAAAGCAAACAAAAGAACATAATAAAATAGAATACACAAAGCAACATAATACAATTTAAACATAGCAGGGCACACCTACACAAAATGTTAAAAAAGGATTGTAACACCACAACTGCAGTACAACACAGCAAAACTTAGAAATAATGCAGCATATAAACATAGCAGCTTAAAATAAAACACCACCGCCATAACAAAATGTCACACAACAATTAAGCACAAACATTTTTATCACCAATTCCACCTCCAGAAACCTGCTTTCCTTATAAGGAAACTCAAAAGCAATACTGTCTTAATATAAGAATAGCATACATTGAACAGCACAGTCATACCTTAAACTGAAGAGCTTTAGACAAAAGTTTAGAGATGAATGTATGTGTGATAGTGAATCTAGTATGGCTGTATCCAAAGAGAAATTTCAATGAAATCCTTGACAAATGTATTTAAGTAATTGCATTTGGATTAAGAATTGAATTTAAAAAATAGTCCTGGATAAATATTGTTTAAGTTATTTAAAACTTTTCTCGGCTAGCAGTGTTAACTGACTGGTTACTCTTCATGCATGTGGGAAAAGCACATATATTTTAGATGAATTTAAAAAGCAACCCATATCGGCCTTATCATTTAAAAATTAAACATTGCCCCATTCTGCTGCCAATATCCCAGACCAGTCTTTTCCAGCACCATTCCGCTTCCAGTGGCCCAAAATATTTTCTACTCACTGGTGACTGAGTTATCACAATAACTCATATGCTAATTCATGATTCAAAAAGGCATAGGTCACTTGTGTTCATCTGGGAATATTAAAAGAACAATTCTGATATACACAGGCAACAAACGTTGACAGACGATTAAGAAAGCCACTCGGCCGTTGGTGTCTGCATTTTACGAAATACAATTTCACTCTCCTCATCTCAGGATTGTTAATTTCTGGTCATTCTGATTCCAAATCCACTATCTTAAAGGCTACCCAAATGTCATCATTCATAAAACTCTATTATCAGACATTTGTGCCAGTCATTCTGTCCACAACTTGTGAGTTCCAATGCTCCTTCTACATGAGCTTTTAACACTATTTCACAAGGCCCGAAAATTTCAGGTATTCTCCAGACCAGACTGACTCGGCCATTTTAACATGAAACACAGTGTCCCCTTAATCCCTGATCATCTTTTACTAATTTATCCATTAGTGGCCATCGATCAAGGACTGGTGGGTACAACTGTATTGTTTAACAGATCATGTGTATTGAGAAAAACTGAACACGTTTCTAACCTTAGCTGTTGCCAAAATAACAAAGTCTGAAACAAGAGCCCTTTCAAGGTACCCAGTTTCTACCGAGCACTTAGAGCAAATGGGCTCAGGGCTTCAAGGGGCTAAATGGAGAACTTTCTCTGACTTCTTATTGGGAGCTGTTTGGCACCCTAGCATTGTGTGTACTGACTCCTGAGATATTCAGCGACAGACAAAAAGGAATCAAATAAATGAAGTCCACGCACCTAAATGCCAGCCCCCCCTTTGGTCCCAGAAACCAAGTGTGCATACTATAAGCTTCCCATCGGTTTATAACACATGGAAGCTCATCAAAATGTAATTCACTGAAGTTATCTCTCATTGCTGTGTTGAGAAGCTAGGTATATTCAAAGCAATCATTTATTCATATCTTACTTTCTAAATGCTTACGTGGGATTACTTACATAAAGGGCCATATGTATCTAGAAGTCATTTTGCGATTCTCAAGTAGCGATTTTTTGCGAATCGCTATTTCAGAATTGCAAAATGCTATGTATGTAGGATTTGCAATACATTTTGCGAATCCTACATATTCCTTAATTGCGAATCTCAAATTGTGATTCGCAATTAAGGAATACCTCCCCATTCATTCCTATGGACCTAGAGGCCCATAGGAATGAATGGGAAGACATTCTCAGTTTGCGATTAGCAATTAGCAAATCGCAAATTGAGAATGAAATTTCAAGGGTGCATGGGTGTCAAAAGGACACCCTGTTGCACCCCTGAAATAAGCATGGGTGCACATGTGGCACACATACATGCCCTAAGGACATGTATGTGCATCACATGGTACTTTGAAAAATGCAAAAAAGTGCATTTTTCAAAGAAATCGCTAATTACCACCAATTTGAAGTTGGTGGTGATTTGCGATTCCTTAAGGTGAAATTGCACTTTTTTGTGCCTCTTACATTGCATTTAAGGAATCGCAAAATTTGCAATTCCTTAAATGCAATCGCAAAATAAGGAATCGCAAATTTTGCGATTCCTTATTTTGCAAGCAGATTTGCTTCATACATACCAGTTAGCAAAAATGCGATCGCAAACGCCGAAATTCTGTGAATTGTGGTGTTTGCAAACGCATTTGTGCTTGATACATATAGCCCAAAATGACTATTTAATCAACGAACAGCATAGGGAAAACATTGTCATTGTTATTTTTCTGGGGTCTCCAGCTCAGTTGACTCAGGGTTACATGGAGAAAACACGAGCAAGGGTTTTCTTTATCTACCTTTTATTAATCTCATAAGTAATCTCCCCGAATACGTTGCTGTTGCTACCTGTATACTAGCGTAGCCATACTTCTACAGGAATGCTGCACCACAACCAGGAATGTCATATATTTCATGATAAAATGCATCACGAAAAGAAATCAAGCTTTTTTTCACAAAACCCCCCTTGACAGAAATAACATCCCTGCTCTGTGGATTTTATGACTCCTCACACCCAACATGTTTCTTCACATTTGTTGACCTCCACTAGGTCGAGTGCATCCATCAGCATTAGAACATAGCTCAGAGGGGTGCGTTACTACTATTAGCAAAGCAAATAGGTGCTTGTGACTCAACAGTTCATATTGTGAGTAAACAACTTTCAATTAAAGAGGAACAAAACAGGTCAATATACAATTAAGATGGATTTACACTCTCTAAACTTCACTTCATAACAGGGATTTTTTTAAATAATATCATAAATTCATAATAATTCACATTTTACAAGATACCCCACTCACACTCATGGGAGACACTCATGGGAGAACGCAGCCTCAGACATGTTTCTAAGTTCTAATCTTTAATGGGGGCCCTTTGCAAAACGTGCGTTGCTTGAACCTCAAGCCATTGATTACCCATTTTTGTTTACTAGCAATATTTGCACTATTTAAAATGGTCCAAGTTATCATCCTTCCTTGCTAATTCACTTCTGAGTGTTACCAAATGGATTTTCCTTAAAGAAGCTCTACCTTCAGTAAACCGGTATGAGAAGTAGGGTCTGGCAATTATGTAAATCTAAGTTAGAGTGTGCCCTACGTCTTATCTATGAACTTCTTCCTGTGGGCTGCTAATCATTAGCCAATTTCTCTAGTTTTAATGGCCCACATGGTTAATAGGAAAGGAAGTGTGACACGATTACACACATCTACATTTCATTGGAATGCTATAGGGCCATTTTCCAACAAGAGTTAGGGATATCACTTAGAATGTACACCCACACAATGGGTTGAAGATGCCATCCATTTAAGGATCCAATGTAGCCTGTTATATCCCTCTTGTATTTTCATTAGCCTGCCATGAGAGCATGTGATGTAATAAGTAGACCATGTGTAAATGTAAATTGATACTTGTATAGCGCACTACTCACCTGCAAGGTTCTCAAGGCGCTTGTACGAATACCGCTGTGGAACCCATCCTGGCTTTCCCTGTGAGGTGTCCACTCCTGGGCACCCCCAAGGTGGAGGCCAGGCATCCTTAGCGTTGTGGGGGACGTTGTAGAGATTAAGCAAGCTATTGCCCAGAGTTGCAGAATGGGACTCCATGATTGGAATAGGCACCGAGGCGAGAATTATCAGGTCTGTGGAATTTTGAGCCCAAGACCCGCCGAGGCGGGGAATTGAACCCTGGTCCCGGGCTAGACCTCTCCATCAGGGTCTGCCACTCTAACGGTATGCAACCATTACAACGCAACTTTTACAACGGACTACTTTTACAACGCAACTTTTACAACGCAGGATCCATTACAACGAATACCATTACAACGCATTTTTTTACAACGCATATACCTTTACAACGCATACCATTACAACGTAAGTATAGGTAAGTATATAATTATAGTAAAAATGTTATAGGTTTGGGTTTTTGGGTAAAGGGGTATTTTTAGGGTTCAGGGCTAGGTTTGGGTTTTTGGGTAAAGGGGTATTTTTAGGGTTCAGGGCTAGTTTTGGGTTTTTGGGTAAAGGGGTATTTTTAGGGTTCAGGGCTAGTTTTGGGTTTTTGGGTAAAGGGGTATTTTTAGGGTTCAGGGCTAGTTTTGGGTTTTTGGGTAAAGGGGTATTTTTAGGGTTCAGGGTTAGGTTTGGGTTTTTGGGTAAAGGGGTATTTTTAGGGTTCAGGGCTAGGTTTGGGTTTTTGGGTAAAGGGGTATTTTTAGGGTTCAGGGCTAGTTTTGGGTTTTTGGGTAAAGGGGTATTTTTAGGGTTCAGGGCTAGGTTTGGGTTTTTGGGTAAAGGGGTATTTTTAGGGTTCAGGGCTAGGTTTGGGTTTTTGGCTAAAGGGGTATTTTTTAGGGTTCAGGGCTAGGTTTGGGTTTTTGGGTAAAGGGGTATTTTTAGGGTTCAGGGCTAGGTTTGGGTTTTTGGGTAAAGGGGTATTTTTAGGGTTCAGGGCTAGGTTTGGGTTTTTGGGTAAAGGGGTATTTTTAGGGTTCAGGGCTAGGATTGGTTTTTTTTGTAAAGGGGTATTTTTAGGGTTCAGGGCTAGGATTGGGTTTTTAGGTAAAGGGGTATTTTTAAAAATTAAATTAAATTAAAAATAATTAAATTAAATTAAAATTAAATAAAATTAAATTATATTAAATTCAATAACTTACATTTTTCAAAAAAATTATATACTTACCTATACTTACGTTGTAATGGTATGCGTTGTAAAGGTATATGCGTTGTAAAAAAATGCGTTGTAATGGTATTCGTTGTAATGGATCCTGCGTTGTATAAGTTGCGTTGTAAAAGCATGCGTTGTAATAGTATGCGTTATAACGTCATACATCCCACTCTAACTATTGAGCCACACTTCTCCATGTGTGTAACACAACACATGAAATTCTTAAGTCATGTGAAATGTTCGTATCCATGATGGAATTGCATTGAATACCTATCACATAAAATAAAGGATCCATGGAGAGCTTCTTATTTATTCCAAACCGCACCCTTAAGGAACACCTTGACAAAAACACAAATATGATATTGTGCCAGCTCTCCCTTCTAAAGAACATTTATTGTTATATCCACAAAGTGACTTCACAACTGCTGTTCAAGCCCTGCAGATCAATGGTAACAACACCCTGCATCATGGTCTCTCAGGATCCACACTTGCACACTCATGGGTATCGTACATGCTGCAAGCGCATATCATCCTTTGTCTGCAGAAATCTAATCACATCATCAAACCTGACGTAAATCCATTGGTCGGCCTTTTTTACCCATTCCATCTTCATCTTCATCTTCATCTTCATCTTCAAAACCAGCTTCACCATTTACAAAGCCATCATGCTATCCTCCCTGTACTATATTATCTTGCAGACAAACTCAGTATCCGTGATCGTTTTTAACACACCTATAGCCAGGACACGATCAGGCTATTCTATTCTGTAGGTATTAAATAGCACATGGCTAACCAGAATCCTCCCCGTGCTGGAACGGTCAGAAGGAGGTAAAAAGTTGCTTATGCCAACCCTGCGGGGCTAATTAATGTATAGCCACTTGATCAAGGCCTTGCAAAATGAAAATTCAGTGGGGAGTACACGCAAGTGTGATCCAGAGTTTGGGGGCTTGATTTGAGAAGGAACGGCCCCCCAAGGGGATTTAAGAAACTTAGGAACCTGCACTAAATGAGCTGAAGAAGATCTCAGTACCTGTCCAGGAAAATAGGGGGTGACTAGCTAACTTAGTAAGACGGGTCTTTCTCATGAAGCAGTCTGTGCAGGATGCATCGGATCTTAAACTGGGCCCTCTGCTCAATTGGGAGCCAGTGAAGGTCCTTTAAAGCTATTTTTACAGATTGATGCCTCTGGGGATTCAATATAACACACGCAGCGGCATTCTGCACAGTCTGCAGTCTCTTTATGACATAACTAGGTGAACCTAGATAGAGAATGTTGCCATAGTCAAGGCATGAGTTAATAAGAGCCTGGATAATTAATCTTTCGGGAAAGAAAGGAAAGCAAACTCAATACCTTTCTAAGCATTCTCAGGATGTCAAAGTAAGTGGCCGTGAGTTTCTTTGCCTGGCAATCCATAGTGAGATGGGCACCAAGTCACATTCCAAGGCTCTTGCTCACCTCCTTGTAACTGGGGAGACTTAATAGACAATCTGGCACATAGGGTGGAGACCTTCTATTAGAATTATTTTCCAGTATCATCACCTCTATCTTTACTTCAATAAGCTTCAGTTTAGAGTTGGCCATCCATTTGGCCACCTCCTGGAGACAAGGAGTCAGGCTGAGGTGGCTTGAACTAGGATTCTGGGGAGATTGACCTCACTAACTGGGTGTTGTTTGAGTAAGAAACCTCTGATAACCCAGAGGAGTGGATGATCTCTCCAAGGGGCATAGGTACAGGTTAAAAAGGTTGAGGGTGAGAGAAGACCCTTGAGGTACCCCACAATGAAGGGGAAAGTTGTCAGAGTACCAGAAGTTATCAAGCTACGGAAGGTTCTATTTACCAAAAAGATGGAGAGCCAGGTCAGAGCATGGCTGCCGATACCCATACCATACATCCAATGAATGAGTGTGGAGTGGTCTACCATGTCGAAGGTAGCTCTCAAGTCCAGGATATTGATGGCTGCTGAACCTCCTCTGTCCAGCAAAGTTCTAAGTAAAAATGTAAATCCAGTATTTGTAAAGCGTGAACAATTGCCCGAATGGTGTCAAGGCGCTGGGGGCTTTCGGGAAGATTAAGCAAGCTATTGCCCAGAGTCACATGATGCTGAGATTACCTCTGCCGGTGCCGGGGATCAAACCGTGAGCCCCGTGGTCCAGAGTCAGACGCCCTGGCCACTGCACCACACTCCTTCATCATAGCAGCAAAGCTGTTTCTGTGCAGTAGTGTGTTCTAAACCCCACTTGTGTGGAGTGGAGGACACTGTTGGATTCCAAGAAGACAGAGAGATGGTTTTTGACATGCCTCTCCAGGAGCTTTGACAGGCAAAGTAGCAGGGGAATCAGTTTGTGATTACTCAGGCAAAGGGGTCTAGTCTTGGCTTTTTTTAAAGGAACTTGACCGCTGCATGTTTCATTTGTGGAGGGACTTGTCCATATGCAAGGGAAAGATTCTATAGCTTCACCACAGTAGTAGCGATACAATCAAACCCTTGGCACAGGATGTAAAGATGTGTGGGGTGAACCAGATTTTACTGCATTCAGAAGATCTGAAAGTCGGCTTACTGTGAGTTCAGGGAAGGCCGGAAGCAATGCCTTGTCAACTTTAAGGCCAACAGGGAAAGAGGAGTAAATGTCTAAAATGTTTTTGTGGAAGAAAAAAGCAAGATTATTACTGTGCTTGACTGAAGCTTGACAGGCAGAGTTGGGAGAATTCAGTTCTATTAAGTCCTTAAGGATGTCAAAAATTTCCTTAGGGGAATTAGAGGATTCCTCAACTTTTGCGGAGAAGTAAGCCTATGGAGTGGCTTTTATTTCCGCATGATAAAGTCTAACTGCATTTTTGTAAGTTGCTTTATTGACTTCATTGCACGTTTTTCTCCAGCGTCTTTTAAGACGTGTGCAGTTCTTTTTTAAAGCCAGTAGTTTGTTATGAAACCAAAGTGACTTTTTCTCTTGTTGAGAGTTCTTTTGCCATTTTGCAGGTAGAGCTGAGTCTGAAGAGTTGGTAAAGAGACTACAGCAGGAGTCTTCAACATTTTTCTGCAATAAACGCTACTTGTGTTCAATGAAAAGTATCCTGAGCTACTAATATTATTAGTCTAGTGGCCACACCAAACAAGATTACATTAGTGACCACCCTATGCAAGTTTACCAGAGGTAAACACATTCATGCATCAGGCAGGGTTGCCAGCTGTAGTGTAAAAATGTCTGTGACAATTTGGAATGCCTTGTCATGGGTAGCACTTAACAGCCATAGTTGCAGTGCCACTGGTACCAGAGTAATAATACTAGTAATAAGTCGCCCCAACATCACGATTTATCAATCATTATCAGATTATATATATTTTGGCTAATCAACCATTATTCACCTAACATCAGCATATGTGTTCTGAAAGTACATACATTTCTGCCTTAAATACAGTCTTTTTAATTTCAATATACATACATTAATTGAACCAAGCAAAAGCTTCTGAATTTGGCATTACTTGCCACAGAAGAGCTGCTTACAGGTTGCTGGAGATCACGTGCTATTCACTGGAGAAGGCTGGACTTGAGACTAAGGGCCTAATTACGAGTAAAGTGGTCCTGGGACCCCTGTAACCATTGATGGTCATCTGCCCACCACCATTGTGTCAGTCCTCCCTCCTGATTACGATGGGGACGGTGGGACTACCACAAGATTGCCAGCATCACAAGGATCAAGGATATCGCAGCTGTGAGGAAGGCAGGCCGGAATTGCATTGGTGCCAGTATTGGTACTGCCTAGCAGATTGTGACCTGCCTTTCCACCCCGCCTTGAAAGGCATGGTGAAAAGGCATGTAAAGTGGCCCCTAAATGGGGCCTCAGCCAAATTTGTGGATGGGGGTGCATGGGGGCACATTGTGTGCCCCTGACAGTTGCACAGTCCTTTGTACACTGTGTGGCCTGAACGTGATGTAGGCGCTGTCATGGAGGCGATGTGCTGCACCACCAGCCCTAGATTACTTTTGCAATCCGGCAGGTGGGAATGCTGATTGTTTGGCGGTGTTCCAAGTGCAAGCACCTTACTTCTCAAGCCACAACACTTCAAGAAAAAGAAAACCTATAACCGATCCTTCTCTAGAATGGCCCCACACATTTGGAACTCTATCCCTACTGAGATCAGATAAAACCCATCCACATCCCTCTTCAGGAAAGAAGCAAACATTTTTCTCTTCAACAAATTTCTCTCACACTGAGGACTTGACCACACCCCTGTTCTCTGTTTAGACACTGCCCTCTATCTGCCTCCTACCACTCCATATTTGCATAAGTCCTGGGCTTATGCTACACTTGTCTCATCATGTAAATCTATGCTTAACTACCTTAGGGAAAACTGTGCATTGACTCTCCCCACCCTTAATTCTCCTTCCCTTAACTAACTCAAAACGTTTATGAACTCTATCACTTCTTTGACTTATTGTCGCTATGTACTTTCACTCACACTTTATGTAACTCTGGTTCTAAATGTTCCTTACTTTCATACCCCACTGTATTTCATCCTCTCCCTTCTTACCATTTCAATGATTTTTATTTATTCTCTATGTACTTCACGATTCTGCTGTAGGGCTTACTCTGTAAAGTGCTAGTTTCATGATCTTAAGTGCTATGTTGCCATGATTGTTCACTACCTCAGGGAAATACTGTGCACCTGCTCTCCCTACCTTTGCAACGTCCTACTATATCTACCTCAGAACTTTACATCCTGACAACAATTTGTCTATCAGATTCTTCTTTTATATAATGTTGATATATTTTGATATCCACTCTCTGTCTGTAACTCGGGCACTTGCTGCTACTTTCCCTACATGTCCCATTGTATACCGTTTGCCCTTTTTACATATATTTTTATCTATTCTTGATGTACCTCATGATATTGTTGTTGTGCTTACTCTGTAAAGCTCTCTGATACCTTTGGGTCTAGTTTGTGCAATATAAAACTCACAAACAAATAAGTGAATACATTAATAAAGTCATAATCGGGCCCTAAGTGTGAATAGGCCTTTTCCATCTGTGTGTCTAGTATCTGTAGTAACATCCCATATCTATGAGGACAGTTTCAACACTGCTTCAATTTAGAAAAGTATAGAAGATGCACCCCTTTAAAGAACACCACATCAGAGTGCATTAACAGTGTACATACCATCTACCTTTCCTATCACACATTGACTATATTACTGCCCGTGACACTCTACAGACTTCTGCTGCCTTTGGCTAGGTTCATACTATATAAATACTATATATGTACAATTAGAGGTCTTTTGACATCAACAATATTAGTTGAGATATATTTATTTTCTCTGATATCAGATTGAAAGATCTTATGTGGGAGTACTATGGGGTGGGTGCATTTTTTAATATTTAACCCACATATACAGAAGTGCCATAATCAAACCAAGAATTGGCACGTCATTTAAACAGGAAAAAAGCCAGCACTCCTACTTCATCCTGTAATGAATAAGTGTGGGCGTTGAACTCCGGTCCGCTTGCAGAGTTTATGGAGATTTCCACACTCGGTGTTGCGCGGAGTTTGCAGAGTTCTGAAAAACTTCGCTCCGCATAGCAGAGTTTTTCCCTTGCTCACGTTCACCAACGTCAAGTAGCCGAGTGCTAGCAAGGAAAATCCACCTCCTGGTGAGATTTTTCCTTGTTTGCAATCGTTAAAATCAAGTTGCCAAGCGCAAGAGTGAAAAATCAACCTCCCAGTGATATTTGTCAACGCAGGCGGTCAGATTTTTCATTGGGAGAAGTCGCATAAGCTCACATTGAGAAACTGTCTGCTCCAGTTGAGAAAGCTACTGCTCAAGTGCTATTTGCGATGATTGCACAGTGCAGACAAGCACCTGGCACTGAAAATCACTGCGAACAGCATATATCCAATGCACTCCGTCACTTGCGGAGCTCCGCCAAGCGTGGCAGAATTTTCGTTTTGCACTTCGAGGAGTTCTACATAGCAGAACTTCACGAACTGCGCCCAGGCTTGCATTTGTTAGGGTTGTGCACACTTATCTCAAGACTGACATTTTTTAATAAGAAACTTAAATATCATTTTATAATTAATGTAATCTCATAATAAATCTACAATTCAATAGTCAATTCGATAAAATGAACCCCTTTATCAATATCACACTTGTTTGTTGATCCTGGAACATCAACAGCTTGAACACAACCGTGTTTTTCAAAAATACAAATCTGAGGGCAAATATTAAATGATTTGCTTGAACTTTCCGTTCCTGTTCTTAACACCTCATGTTCCCTCGGAACATATAAATACTTACAGATTGCTATAAGTTTGTTTGGAACGTATGAGTTAACCAAATCAGTTCTGCAACTGAAGGAGCTGCTAGATTATGATGTTGCCGTGTTCTTGCTATCATTATTTATGTATGAACATCTGGAAAGAAACTCTGTAGTAGATGGGTCTAAATCCTACACTATTCCATGCAATACCAACTCTTTGCACTTACTAAGATTTGATAAATGTGTTTTCCGTTGTAATACATTATTCCCCACCATGGCAGAAGCGAAGAACATCTCTTGTATGTTCTCTTTCTGAACCATGCAGGTATATGGAAGCATGCCTCAAGGTTGCATATATTAGATTATAGGCAAAAATGTGCAATTCCACTCAAGGACAAAAACTTTCACTCCAATGAGTAGAAGAGAAGTGAGACCTTTGCTTTAAATCATAATTTCTGAAATACAATGAGGGTTAAATTGCTCTCACCCTTCCCATTTAAAGCTCCAATTTGATGCTAAGAGGATGGCCTTTCATTCACATGCCTTAGCATCTAGGTAAATAAGGGTACTCGCACTTTTCTGTCACAGACAGTGTTGTCGCTATTTTGTCCCATGCCTTAAGCCGTTCAAGTTTGATATAGTTTGTCATCTGCAATCTAAATGCAAATCAGTCGGTGTTGTGATATTTTCTGCCTTGAGAAATACAGTTATTTACATTAAATCTGGCTCTTCAACAGTTCAGTACTCCTGCCACATCAGCATTTTTCAAAATAGGAATTTTACTATAACAATCTTCTGACATAATATAAACAATTCAGACAGATAATGAGGTTTAGAGGTCATACAGATATTCACAAATAGGGTAATTCTAACCCCTGTTCAGTTCTGTAAATGTATTTTCAAATTTATAGATAATTGTGGAAATATGAAGAAAATCATGTTTTATATATATATATATATATATATACATATATATATATATATATATATATATATAATATATATAAATATATATATATATTCACTGAAAAAAACATATATAACTCCTGAAACCTATGGTTTTTTCAGTGAATTTCAAAGGTTTTTTAAATGCCAATTCCTAACTATATAAGGCCTGAAACCTATGATTTTTTCAGTGAATTTCAAAGGTTTTTTTAAATGCTAATTCCTAACTATATAAGGCCTGAAACCTATGGTTTTTTCAATGAATTCGCAAGGTTTTTTAAATGCTAATTACTAACTATATAAGGCCTGAAACCTTTTTTTTTTGCCTTTGGGGTCCTTGTGGGACCCCCTGAGCAGGTCTAGGGGGTCAGGGTGCTTCTACCCTGCCCCCTTTTTGAGTTCTACACATTTGTTTTTCTGCTTTCCTGTACCTCACTCTACCGAGGCACAAGATGGCTGCACACAATTTCTGTTTTAGAGTGTTGACAGACAGTGGCAGCCAACCAGCATGCAGCTCGTGCACGTAGGGGTACGCGTACCGTACGCGTACGTGCGCGTATCGTAAGCGCACGGGTAAGCTCACGGGTAAGCTGCTATAGATATATATTTTTTTTTTAACCTAAATTACTCAAAATCCACTGGAGCACATATCTTGAGACATAGCAAAGGCACATCGGGCTACCAGTCCCTACAATTTTGCCAAGTTTGGTGGAAAACCATTCAGCCGTTCGGGCTAAAAGTGAGTTCGACCGCCCTATGGAAATTAACATGGGGAAAACACGTTTTGGGACCCCCCTTTTATCTCGGCCCCCGCTTGAAGAATCCCCCCCAAAATTTCAGGGAAGGACCGGAGCGCCGCGAGGCAAAGTTAAGGGAAAATTCAGGAAGATTCCTCAACCGGCACCAAAGTTATTCCCAATAGAATGTTGCGATTTCCCTATGGAAAACAATCCTAACTATATATACCTGGTAATATATATATATAGATCTATATATATATAGATCTATATATATATATATATATATATATATATATATATATATATATATATATATATATAGATATATATATATATATATAAATATATATATATATATATATATATATATATATATATATATAGATCTATATATATATATATATATCTATATATATATATATATATAACCTCTAAAACATGTACAATTGTTTGTCTTCTGGTCGTGAGAATGTCCATGTCCTACATCTTTTAGCATATGGGTTTTGTCCCTCAATAGTTTAATGCTATCCTAGATCAATTATTTGCTTTTTTTCAATATAATTATTTTTCTTCTGGGTGGCTACACACAAACTGTGTTTATGCTATTAGACCCCACCTAACAAACAATGGTAGCTTATGCTTGGAGTACATTTCAGACTGTAAAGAATTCCCAAAAGATTAGCATCTCACCAGCGAAATCTGTGATAGTCGCAGTTCACTAGTTCTTGAACCATTTGGGCATTTCAAGTTGTTTCCATGAGTAACCATGTAGGCAGGAGTACAAGTAGCTAATGCATATTTAAGCATGCCTGAATTCACAAATGAGAGAACTTGCACTTTTAAGCATTCTTTTTTCTCACTGGGATTATTATCAATTGGATAAGTGCTTTACCATACACCCTGCCCCCCTACCAGTAATAGAGATGACCCCTCCACATTCCCTCTCTGGACAGAGATTTACTATCAATCAACCAATCATATCATTTGTAAAGCGCACTACTCACCTGTGAGAGTCTTAAGGCGCTGGGGTGGGGAATTCTGCTACTGCTCGAAAAGCCAGGTCTTAAGGAGTTTTCTGAAGGTCAGCAGGTCTTGGGTCTGCCATAAGTGGATAGGGAGGGTGTTCCAGGTCTTGGCGGCGAGGTGGGGGAATGATCTGCTACTGGAGGTCGCTTTCGGAAGTGGGGGACTGGCGGGTGGGGGTGAAGAAGCTGAGTCGTCTGTTGAGGTACTTTAGTCTAGTGTTGTGGAGTGCCTTGTGTGTGTGGGTGAAGAGCTTGAAGGTTATCCTCTTGTTGACCGGGAGCCAGTGCAGGTCTCTCAGGTGGAGTGTGATGTGACTACGGCGAGGGATGTCGAGGATCAGGCGTGCAGAGGCGTTCGGGATGCGTTGGAGCTGTCTCAGGAGTTTGGCCGAGGCACCTGCGTAGAGTGCGTTTCCGTAGTCCAACCTGCTGCTAATGAGGGCCTGGTTGACCGTACTTCTCGTTTCAGTGGGGATCCAATTGTAGATCCTGCTGAGCATGCCGAGGGTGTTGAAGCAGGAGGAGGAGAGGGCGTTGACCCGTTTAGTCATGGAGAGGGTGGAGTCGAGGATGACCCCTAGGTTGCGTGTGTGGTCGGTGGGTATTGGAGCGGTTCCCAGCGCGGTCGGCCACCAGGAGTTGTCCCAGGCCGAAGGGGTGGATCCGAGGATGAGGACCTCCATCTTGTCCGAGTTCAGCTTCAGTCAGCTGTTCCTCATCCATTCAGTGACAGCCTTCATTCCTTTGTGAAAGTTAGTTTTGGCGGTGTGAGGGTCCTTGGTGAGGGAGAAGATCAGCTGGGTGTCATTGGCATAGTAGATGATGTTGAGATCATGCAGACGGGGGACGTGGTCGAGCGGTGCCATGTAGATGTTAAACAGAGTTGGGCTGAGGGATGAGCCCTGGGGTGTGCTGCAGATGATCACGGTGGCTTCGGAGCGGAAGGGGGGAAGGCGGACTCTCTGTGTTCTGCCGGGGAGGAAGGAGGTGGTCCAGTCCAGGGCCTTCTCTTGGATCCCTGCGTGGTGGAGGACTGTTCGTAGTGTGTGGTGGCAGACCATGTTGAAGGTGGCTGACAGGTCCAACAGGATGTGGGCCACGGTTTCTCAGTTGTCCAGCAGGGACTTGATGTCATTGGTGGCTGCGATGAGGCCAGTCTCGGTGCAGTGGTTGCTGCAGAACCCGGACTGGGAAGAGTCTAGGATGTTGTTCTCCTCGAGGTAGCGGGTCAGTTGTTCATTGACAGTCTTCTTGATGACCTTTACCAGGAACGGGAGCAGGGAGATGGGCCGGAAGTTCTTGAGGTCCTAGGGATCCGCTTTGGGTTTCTTGAGTACTGCGTTGATCTCGGCATTCTTTCAGCTCTCCGGGAAGGTTGCTGTCTCGAAGGAGGTGTTGATGACTTTTCGGAGATGGGGTGCGATGGCTGTGCTGGCTTTGTTGAAGATGTGGTGTGGACATGGGTCTGATAGAGATCCGGAGTGAATGGTGTTCATGATCTTGATGGTGTCGTCGTCGTTGATGTTGGTCCAGGAGAGCAGGCAGTTGGTGCGGATGGTGGTCGTGGATGGCGGAGGTCTCAGTGGTTGTCGGGGTGGTCATGTCGTTAAAGCTGTCGTGGATGTCTGTGATCTTGCGGTGGAAGAAGGTGGCCAGCGAGTCACACAGGTCTTGCGAGGGTGGGACGTCTTTGGTGTTGGAGCTGGTGGTGGAGAGTTCCTTCGCGATGTTGAAGAGCTCTTTGCTGCTGTGCGCATTGTTGTGTAGGCAGTCTTTGAAGGAGGGCCTTTTGGGGCATCTGATGAGGTGAAGGTGTCTGCGGGTGGCATTCTTGTGGGCTGTGTGGCTGTCCGGTGTTCGTTCACAGAGCCAGATCTTCTCCAACTTTCGGCAGGTTTGCTTGGAGGCCCGGAGGACTTCAGTGAACCAGCTGGCTTTCTTGTTGCTGTGACTGTTGGAGGGTTTTTTGATCGGGATGAGGGTGTTGGCGCAGTCGTTGATCCACTGTCTGAGGTTGCGGGCGGCGGTGTCGGGGTCGGTGGGGTCGGTGTGGTCGGTGGGTGGGCACTGGCTGAGGGTGGTGGTAAGCTGGTTTTCGGTGACTTTGCTCCAGCAGCGGCGAGGCATCTGTTGGGTGCAGTGGTGCATGGTGGGTTTGTTGAAGGTGAAGTAGATGCAGCGATGGTCGGTCCAGTGGAGTTCGGTGGTGTGGTTGAAGGAGATGTGGGGGCTTGCGGAGAAGATGGGGCCAAGCATGTGACTGGCGAAGTGGGGGGGTGTTGTTACTTGCCATTGCAGTAAATCCCTAATCATATCCAGCGTAAGAATATATCTGCTACAGTTTAGTAAATACCCACAAATGTGCAGGTTTGTGGGTGTTCAACTCCTTGGCCAAGCCACTATGCTCTGAAATACTTACCTCTTGCTCTTCTATGCATGTTTGCTCAGGCATACAATTACACCATAGTGATGCATGAGCAAAAAACTTCCCAGTTTGTGTTTAGTAGACTTATGCTTACATAATCCAATGAAGGTACATGAGCACCTAAGTTTAACTTAAGTACACACATACGTTTGTGAATCTATCTCTAGATCTTTACACTGAAATGGTTTATATTAAATACATCAATGCCATCAGCACAACTATTTTCACATGCTCATGAAAATTCAGTAAAGAAAAATGATAATCAGCAACAATACATTAACTACAAAGCAACATAATTCACATAATGTCAAATATGCTTCAACTTTGCTAATAACAATGGAAGCAAGCATAAATATAATTATCATCACCCTAGAAAATGTATCTTGCAGTTATAACTTGATCCTATAATTGTGCATGTCTTTATTCCAGACTGATATATTCTGGAAGACAGTTATCACGTAATGGAAATATATGTTATTATAACATAGAAATGATTCTCCTAGCTGTGGAAGTCATATTTCAAATGCTAAGAAGCAAGGCAGGCTCTGTATGGGAGTATTACCTGTAGCTGCTTCTGATCACTATCTTTGTGGAAAGTGTGTCTGAATAATGTCGAAATAGAATTAACAAATATTGAAGCATGAGCTAACCAACCATTACCATGCTTAATTGTAGGTATTTTGACTGACACTTTGCTAGCTCGAAGGAGCTGCTGAGCACTTTTTTCAGAGAAAATGTATAACAAAGTAGCAACACCTCAAAGATGAGTAATATTTGTAGTTTTGGGTCTAATTGTCATCCAGATTCTCACCTGGCATTAACTTGGGAAAGACATACCCCTTTTAAGATAATTAATTTACTTGGCAAACCCCAACTGGTCTTCCTGCAAGGTTAAGAAAACACCTCCTCAACTCCCAGGACATAATTCCTGCTTTGGGAGCAGTTTTCATATTTCTTTCATACCTTATTCAGCCCAAGTACAGGCTGGGCAGTGGCCAGAGAGCTAATGTAAATTTGCCTCCAGCAGACAAGGAAAAAGTACCTTTCTAAAAGTTTAATTTCTAGGATATTTATTACCAATCCAACTTTACCATTAGGTTTGATAAAAGAATAAGTGTTTGAAAGGAGTCTGTCACTGGTACTGCATAACATCTATAGTTTAAAGCTTATAATCTATACTTTGATTTTTTCCTTTTTGCCAGTTACAGCCTGACCAGTAACAATGCCACTTTGGGCCTAGTTACTGTGGGTATATGTCACATGTCCCACTATACAATTTTATGCACCCTAATATATGGGCAGCTAAGAGTGCTTAGGGATTATATTTAATATTTATTTGACAGGTCTGTGTAGCAGGCTTCAAGCTGCTCTTGTCAGGCTACACAGAGTAGGCCTTAAACCATGTTTTCCAGCCACTGTTTGACACAATAGATGTTGCAGTTCACAAGTGTAAGTCAACCTTCCATGACAGGGGTGTATTTCTGCACCATATACTATGGCCCTATAGAAAAAATAATTGCACCAATCGTTTTAAGCCAATTTCAATATGTTTAAAGGTGGAGCACATGCACTTTACCTCTGTTTAGCAGGGGCAAAGTGCACAGAGTTTTAATGCCAGCAGAACAAATAGGGCAAAAATGTGGGGAAACCATGCGAAAATAGGGTAACTTCCTATGAACACTTTGTATATTTACTCTTCTTTAAATGTTTATGCATTTGCCTACTCATAAAAAGCCACAATATTTATGTTACTTACATCCATCCATGGGTAGACCCTTGGTACTAGTCATAGGTGTCTATATCATAAGCACATTGGCCATGTCACTTTGTAGACCCAGGACTAAGGTTCACCATGCCAGAAGTAGTGTTATTGTGCCTTTTTCATAGAAGGGAGGCACATGGCCTTTTCTGAGTAATTTAAGATTATGTCAAAGAGGAAATGATTTCGGGAGTCAGTGCTTAAAGCATGGAGATAAGACCGCGGTCATTGGGAGATCCTGACATTAGATTAAACATGGCTGTGATGACCTTAGTAGTAGGCATTTAAGGTAGCCTAGCGATCTTCAGGCCAAAAGACCACTTAGTGTGATGCATGAATGGGGAGATGGCATTAGAACATCTGATGTACTTACAGAAAGTTTAAACTTTTCTGCAGGGTGTTTGAGAGGGAGTGATGCCCTATGAGCAGCAAGATGGGGATAGGAAGGAGAAAAATAGTTAAAACATGTGCAATCCATTTTTTGAACCCTGTAAGTTGAGATGAGAAAGACACTTTTTCCTGCATGGAGTCAGCTTTTGTAAGCTCTTGCCACACTTCTCTAGAGGATGAGAACTACCTCAGAGCAGTCTTTTCTTCACTTCCACTCTACCATGTGATGAACAATGTTAATTAGTCTGTAAATTACATGCATTATATTTAAATGGGACCTGTAACTCCCAGTGGATGCTGTCAGCTGTGACTCTCACAACTGACATTTGGTGTGCTGCATTAACCCATAAATCAGCTGAGTGCCAGTAACAAGCAGTATTCTCAGACAGCATTGTAAGTAATGCTGTTGTGTTATTGTTAAATTATACAAATAAATTGACATCGCTACTGCAATATGTGATCTTTAAAGCGTTGAGAAATTATTAACCAGCTGTGCAGTTGCAATAATAAAAAAATGCAAAATAAGGGGCAAAATCAATAAAACAAAACAAACATTAGACACACAGTAGATACATTCAAGAACGTACCTATTAATGTTAGTTTGTATACACTATTTTACTGATTCCAGTATAACATTTGATGAAAGCAGGGAACTAAAACAGTTCTACTTAGAGTTCACTAGATATTTTAGGCTGACATGGACACACATCTGTACTCTTCCATTTGACCTGTCAGTCACAAATGACGCAGTGGTCTAAGGAACTTTGCTGTACCAATACCAGGCTATGGTACATGTGGTCAAATAGTGACTTTGATAGTTTAAAATCATTGTTTTCAAGCACTCTCAATATTTATCCAACAAGAACTGCATGACCCTACAGCAACGACCCTTTGAATGTTAGCCACCACTCTCAATGCTTCTTTTTAATGTAACTTTTACACTCATATTTCAGAACAAAACTCAACAAACAGATTGTTAATGCTGTCAGCCACACTCATTTTCCAATCATCAAAATGCATGACAGCCAGCCATCATCCATGTAATCAAAGTAAAATTGAGGTGCTCATACTCACACCATGTCTCAGATTCAGGCTTGTAATGTGCATGCGCTGTTCTACTCCATCTTTAAACAAAATACTATGCTTGACTCTACTCTGATATTTCCGACTTAAATAAAGTGTTACCAACTCAGATTTATAGCAACTAAGATTACAATGGACTATTTTTATTTTCCATCCAAAAGTGATTGGTGCACTAATAGAGAGTAGCCTTGTTAACAAAAGATTTATCAAGGTCAATAGCCTATATGTTGGCTGGCCTCAAACAAAACAATGGTCACTTTGCACTGTATACGGATAGCAGTCCAGTTACCTAAATTATAACATGTCTATCCTTTTGATCAACCAAGTAGTTATACATGGTGACATAAAAGTGAGTGCTAGAAATGTATCCTCTCCATTAAAGATGGCCATCCTGGATTGTTATTGAACTGAATGTTGAACCATACCAATCACTGCCCATGTTTTAGACGTTTGAATATGTTTAGTTGGCCAGCAAAGAAGAAACCTTGTCTTTGACCTGATCATTGCATTATCTTTTTTTACAAAATGCATTTTAGTTCTGGACCTTAATAAGCTAAATGTACTTGTAAAAAAAAGTGAACCTAGAAATTTAGGTGAAGAGGATCTTGCCTTGTATGTTCTCTGGAATTATTGGCATCTAAAAGAGAAGCTTTTCGGAATGTGAATACTAACTTATCATCTATTGTGGATTCTTGGGATCCAAGAAACTAGAGCAAGATGCTTACACTGCTTTTACCAAGGGTTAATTATAATGAATGAGCACTTTGTATGCCTTCACATTACTCAGATTGCCAACCAGTTCCTTGTGGTGCCACCCAATACTGGAGTTTTAACTGATCCTATTCGGGATCACAGTCCAACTTAACTTTACACTTGCCTAATCCAGCCACTATTAATTATTTTTACATGTATGATGTCAAAATTCACAATCTTACCAAACTGCAAGATGACCTCCAATCCGTAGCTACACAGTTTCAATGATGCATTGTGAAAATCATGGACTGGATGAAATATTACTGAATTTATTGCAGCATGCCTAGGAGCATGGTTATGTGAGTTTGATGAGGTTGTAAAGTAGAGTAAACATTTTTTTCATGGCCAGTACAAGCCTATCCCAATCAACCTTTGGGTGGTTAACTTGGCTTATGCATTCCTGTGGGAATGGTGGGTTACCAGGACATGACCTAACCTTTCTTCGAGTCAGGTTTCGGTGAGAAGGACAATGTCCAGTTTATAATGATCTTATCATACCATGGATTTGATATGGGTGGCATTGACAGGAACACATATTTAAGAGAGTACATTGATTATTGAGAGATACATATACTTCTGTCTGCAAGGGAGAAGAGGGTTGGTCCCTGGAAAAACAATGGGGCAAAGGAGAGGAAGTAGAGAAGAAAAATATATTAAGGAAAGATGGGTCGAAATTAAGCTATTGTTTGAAGGAGTAGGTAATTTTACCCTGCAGCTTGTTGGCTCTGATTTGAGTGAAGATCTGGGTATATTAAAAAGCCACTAAAACCCACAGCATGGGGGGTAGCTTGGCTACATCACCCCCCCCGTCCCCCGGGTAGCCAGGGCTGATAGAAATAAAACAGGATGGGTAATAAAATGATTAAAACTGGAGCCATGATGCTCCTAGTCTGAATTGAATGAAGGCTTCCATTTGCATGGAACATACTTGGGAAGGAATATAGCATTAAATACAATGTTAGAACAGTACATAATAAAAATTAAAACTAATTAAAAAAATACTGCATGCACTGTGCTCAAACTAAATTAAGTATTTGAAATTAAAAATTGACATGGGTTTATTCTCCATGAATATTACAAGGAAATTAAACAGATTTGAATAATAGAATAGCATAACTTGTATCAGGCAAATGTAAGATTTTGTAAATTAGCAAGCTTTCCACCAAATCCTTGAAGCATTTCTTGCCCACATTTCCACATGCCTACATTTGTCATACAGTGTTTAGGAAAATGTGAGCCACAGCTCAACCTTCTCTGAGGTAATCACCAACCTGACATTGTGAAAATACTATAATCAAATACAATTCTGACAGAGTTTTGTCTTAACTTTGTGGCAGGCAGCTGGAGTAGTTGAGAACCTGGAACCCTAAGTTTCACCCAGTTGGTTACCACCCATACCTAAGAATGGGGTACACCTTACACCTAGTGATCTACTCTGTTATCTCATTACCTGAGACATGGCGGCCAAGAAGTGATGTCTCCATGCTGGTACAAGCTGATCAAGCCAACCTAACACTGTTTTATAATAGAATTGACTATGTCAACCAAACCTCTTATGGTGCTCACATTTAGCCACACCATGCCTTTCTCAGTTATACCCACCCATATTTCTTGAGCACCCCAGCCATGATTTAATTTCTATCCATCCATTCCCATTAAAAGACCACCTGGTCATCATCAGACAAATGACACACAACACTGCTCCCCCTCCTCCTTCAGAACAAATGACAGTTCCTTCAATTCTTGAAGGCATCCTTCCAAGGCTACATATGCAGAAAAGCAAGCTAATAATTTTCCCAACCCCACCAATGATCACATTCTTAACTTACTTGCCCTCAACAGATCATGACTTCCCGAACCCAAAATGCCAGTGTTTTCAGACATCCTTTTAAATAGTTGCAATACCCCTTTTCAAAATTGATAAACAGAACCTGGTGATAGACTGGCTGTTAATATTGAGTCTCAGATTATGGTCACTCGAAAGCCTGCACTATCATTCTTTAATATACTTTGTGGTACAATTGTAAAATTTGTGACTGCTGCTTCTTATTTGATCCTGCGCACAGTCATTTATCATCCTCGCAAAATATTCTTTGAATCCTTCCTAACTTAATTCCTGTTTCTGGCACAATTCATGTTTTCTTAATGCTACAATTTCCTCTTTCATGGCTAGAGATAAAAGTATTCACTAACACTCACCAACTGATTTACACAATATCCTCCGTATGGAACCATTATGGAACTGATCCTTTTTTACTCATTTCTACAATCATCTATCATGAGCTTAGAAATTCTATACATCCTTCTTAACTGCTCTCCTGTACCTACAAAAATGAACGAGTCCTTTCCCAAACATTTCTCCATTTTAGGAGACGTCAACATTTGGATAGTAGTGAAAACCTATTTAAGAGGTTTGAGCATTGCTGGAGAAGGTCCTATGTCCTGTTGCCCAACAATAAAAAATATCTGCAAACTTACACGGCAAAAAAAGACAGCTTTCTCATTCCACATCGACAATGCCATTAACTCACCCAGAGAAATGTTTAATATTGTAAACTATTTTATTTAACCCGAAAGTGACCAAAAATTGTTTTCATCTATCTCTGGCCTATGCACTTGCCTCTCTTATTTCTTCAATGAGAAGATTACAAAACTATACTCAACATTGTAATCAGATGTGTGCTCCACAAGACGTATGACACCGTCTGACAGTCCAGTATCTGCTTTATCGGACCTCTGCCCAATTACCCAAAAAGACTCACTTGAGGAGTAATAGAAATGTAATTCTGGTTCCCAAAGGACCAGTGTCTTCTCCAATTTCTTAAACTGGCTGCCCTTATTGTAAATCCTATCCCTAACAGGATCTGGAATGCCTCTTTAAAATCTGACATTTTCCTGCTTTATGGAAACAGGTGTTCCTACTGCTGTTGCTAAAGAAGCCTAATACAGACCATGGGGTGCTCTGCAATTTTAGGCCCATTAAATTGCTACCTACGCCCGCAAAGATCTTAGAAAATCTGGCTTATTGCTAACTGTCTTCCTTTGCTGAAGCTATTGATTTGATTCACAACACTCAATCTGGCTTCTGCTCAGGATATAGCACATAGACCGCTCTACTGGAGGCGTGTAAGACAGTTGGAGAGGCTCTAGATGGTGGCGCCTCTTTTATGGCAGCGAAGCTAGACCTATGGGCACCATTCTACACAGTAGCACATTCTACCTTGTTGAATAAATTAAGTCTTTTTGGCTTTCAGGGCACTCTGATGCCATGAATATGATCTTTTTTAGAAGATCGATTTCAACTGGTCTTCCTTCGTCCATTCTCATCTTTGCCCAAACCTTTGGTTGGTGTGGTGCCACAGGGTTCTGCCCTCAGTCTGCTGCTTTTCAAACTTTACTTGGCCCCTTTGGACACCCTTATTGAGACCTGGGAAGTGGAGATTGTTTAGTAGGCAGATGAAACCCAGCTTGTGTTTTCATTCAGAGAACATTCAGAAGCAGCCTTTCCTAGTTTCAAATAGTGTCTAAAAGGCATTGCCAAATGGATGGACATCAACTTTTTTTTAAATTAAACGAAGATCAAATGGAGGTGATTTTCTTCAATCAGATGGCTCCCTCTGCATATAGCCTATGGTGGCCCATTGAATTGAATCCTCCACCAACACTGGCCACTTCAGCTATAAATGTAGGGATCATGTTTGACTCTGACCTTTCCTTTGCTACCCATATTCTGACGATTTCATTGTCATGCTTTCCGAAGTTAAGATCAGTCAGGAATCTGTTGCATTTTCTTCCAGAAGTGACCCGAAAGACCATAATCCTTGCACTTGAGACATTGCGTCTGGCTCCGCGTCTTGTGACATTGCGTCTGGGTCTTTTGGTTTTCCTGACTCATTGACTCCAAATAATACAGAATGTGGTATCCAGGTTGATTCAACGGGTGCCCATTCGTCATCACATCTCCCCAATTTAAAGCAGCTTCATTTGCTTCCGGTTGCCAAGAAGGCTGAGTTCGAAGCCCTGGCATTGACATTCAGAGCTATTAGGGATAACGGTCCACAATACCTGAGAAATAAACTTAGTCTGTACCATCAGGAGAGTCTTGAGATCTAAACACCTGCAACTCTTGCGCATCCCGAGGTTTGCCAAGGTGTGTCGAAGTGGCAGGTCTTTCTCTGTAATGACGGCAAGGCTTTGGAGCACCATCATTGTATGGCACTGTTTGTGTAAAGATGAGGTAGCCGCGTGCTGTACAAATTACTCTGATTGGTTGATATATGACATGGAAAAGTCCCATGTAAAATTAGTTGTGGCAAACACTATGCCCTTATACTCTATCCATTCTTTCCATACTATTCATACAAAACTTCTGCTTGGCAACTTGCAACTATCAACCACAATTGTGGTCACACCACACTGTCATTAATTTTTCCATAGAAAAATTGGGTTAGGAAGGCCACCTGACAGCATTTGCTCTGTCCGAATTGGATCGGGAAAGTGCTTTTCTAACTGATGTGTTTTGGAAAGCTTCCCGACCAAATAGGTTTGGGAATGGTTTCTGATCGAATCAGATCGGGAGACTCCAACTGACCGAGTTCGATGCATCTGGATGCTTCCAGATACGATTTTGTTGGACTCCCCTTGACTTCAATGGGAACCTTTGTTCCGACCAAATGCATGGGCTCCCATTAAATAAAGGGGTGGCTGGGGAAAATGTAGCACACTGTGCATGGCTGGTATGGGGGGACCCATGTGTACCCCCATGAGCCCGATTGGGAAGGTTCCAGGTGCATGGGGCCCACTACGGGCCCCCAAAAGCTGATTCCGACTGCCAATTTAAGTCGGACGGCATGATTCAGAAAGGCTGTCAAAATCCAGCATCGTACTCGGTCGTTCGGAGACACAGCCCGTAGAGACATAGGATTCTGCTCCGTACAGCTTGGTCATTCCACATGCCGTCAGGTTCAGATTGGGATATTCCTAATGCCTAACTCGCATCGTACTTGGTCGGTCGGAAACCTTTCCAAAACTGATTCGGTAGAAAGGCTTTCCTAACCACATCGTAATTGGGCCCTTAGTCTTTCTTTGAGAAGCAGAAAATCTCCAATGGTACAAAGTTTGCAGGATATAGCCAACGAGGGCTCAATGAGGCCAGATAATTTATCTGCGAGAAAGCACTGAACAGAATTTGCTCCTGCAGAGAAGAAGGTAGTTAAACCTGCAACAAAGTCAGGCCAACTGATGATGCACCTTGTGCGTATCAAGGAGTAGCTGGGTCCCAGACCACTCTCAGCACTCAGAGCACTTTTTAGCCAAAAACTTTATAAGTTCAAAGTTTTGGATTTGTGTCTATCTGTGCACCTTTTACATCACTTCCAACCCCTTGGAGGGTCATAACTCATATAAGCAAGGTACAGGTGAGGGTACAAGATGGTTGGCACCTATCCTGTCCTTTGCAGACCTCTGAGTCTCAGAGCAGGTTTCAAGCAGCAGGACAGTCCTTCTTGGTAAAGCAAAGCAATCCCTCTGATGTACACAGTAGGCCACGGCAGCAGGCAGTCGACTCACAACTAGTCATGTGGCCCGGTAACAGGATGCAGGCAAAAATGGTTGAGAGAAGAAAAGGCCAACTTTCTAAAAATCTGTAGCAGGGAAAAATGGCCAGGACCTGTATAATTCTCAGCGTCTTTAAATTACCACTTGACCAAACTATATTATTTTCATTTGATCTGGTACTTTATTAGTACATATTCTTCAACTTTTTTTGGTATATTCAAAGCGGAAAAGACATCAAAGTCTATATGCAGAAAATACTTTTGGAAAGAGATTCACAAAATATTTAACAACAATATTGAGTATATAATACACAATAAAAACTAACAAAAGTGATAAATTCATAAACAAAACATCCTATACTTTCTAAAAAAGGCCTTTTCAGAATTGTGACTGTGAAAGAGGATTAATTCCTCAGATACCAAACATACCCCTCCTACCTCTTTCAAGTCAAAGGTTAACACATATTAAGTATAATAAGGTAATCTAATGCTATCCTATGGGAGAGGAAGGCCTCCCAGTAGTGAAAAAAGTGTGAGTTTTTCACTCAAATGGAATAAGGGTCTCATGATAGTGACCCCCTCGGTGTTCAGCCACCACAACCTGGCTGAAGGCATTAGGAATTACCTGCTCTGAGGAAACACATGCTGACTCCTTACCATTTTCATACTGGTGCCTGTATCCCTCAGAGCCTCCACACCTTGTCCATTGATGGTGAACCATTTCCTATACTTAGTAGTATTTGAGGGCACTTGAATCTTAGGAAACATCTCACTGTCTCCCAGGGTCACTAGGATAACCCCTGTAAAGCCTGTACATTAACTGGGACAAACTCCTCCCCCTATGCTAGGAACTTCTGGAATCTTTTCTCCAGTGGGATGTGGTGCTCTTTTTGGACACTAGGCATCCCCTGTGTAATGTCCATATTTATAGCACTTGATGGGGCTGGGCTGCTGACCTTTGTCAGGGTATATTTTCTTCTGGTGGGCAGATTGGGAATGTTAACCAGACCCTTTCCCCTGTGAGTTTGTTTGGGGGCCTTTAGAGAACTCAGCCTTTTTATCTCTCCCTTCCTTCTTCTGATTAGATCCCTGACCACCCTTTTGGGAGTATACCACAGATACCTTTTTGGACACTCCAGTGCTTATCCAGAAGTCCGACTCCTCAGCAAGCTGCCTGGAGTAAGTAAGCTTTCTATCAACGAAGTGTTGACACAGCTCTGGAAAACAATTCTTAAGAATGTGCTTCTTCAAAAATAAGTTGTACAACCCTTTATGATCATTAACTTTGCTGCCCATTACTCAGCTTTTCAGTACCTCACCAGCATAGTCCAGAAAATCCTCCCATGTTTGTGTAGCGAGTTTGTGACTGGCTCTGAACAGTTGTCTGTACTTCTCAGATGTCAACCCAAACTTACTGACTAAAATAGACTTCATGGCAGTGTGGTTGGTCTTGGACCCTCAGCACTTTCAAAGCCACTTCATAGGCTACCAACTATTTATCTATGTCATCCTCCATATTATAACTAGGCACACATCTTTTTGGATATGAAATCTTGACTCATGTGAAGACACTGCAGGTATGTTGGCACCAGTATTCCTGCTGGACCCTCCTTGGAGAGCTCTGACATCTATCTCTCTGAGGCTTAGCTCATGGGCCATCTTCTTTTCCTCCATGGCTAGCCTCTTCTCTTCTAGAGCCTGATCTTTTCAGAAGCTTAGGAATGGAAAGGGTTTGCTCTTTCTCCTTCTTCATCTTCTAGCTTTAATTTTCTCATCTCCCTCTTGTCTACCAGTTCCTCTGGGGACAGATTGTTTGAGGACACACTGTTGCCTGGTTAGGGTGTAATAGTCCTGTGAGAAAATGTCCCCCTTATCTCTATGCTGCATGACAAGACCCTCTGTCAGGTCTCACTCTGATACTTCCTCAGACTCAGATCACTCCTTCTCATGCACTTTTCCTTCTGAGGTGGTTGCCCATGCTCTTAAGGGTTTCGGAAGCGCTACCATTTTGGCACTTCCCTTATAGAACACCCCTCTTTCCTGGCACAACCCCTTGAGCTGTGCCACTATATATGCTTCAAGGTTGGCCAGCTGAAATTCCATATTGCCTGGTAGGACCACATTTCTTGCAAAGAAAAATAAGACTTGGGCGAAAGGACTTTGGAAAAATCTAAATATGTCACATCTGAGAGAATTGAAAAACACTTGAACTGGTCTAGGTATAGAGTTGTAGTGAACAGGTTAATATATGGTATTTTACAAGCACATGTCCTATCCTCAACGCTCATCACCAATGTTAGAAATGGAATTCCCGGTTGTCTGAGGTATGTACCCAGGCTAGATAGGAATCACCACTCTAGTCAGGGTAAGCTAGATACACACTAAAAGATAACCTGTACTCAACTTCTGGCGGCTGGGCACAGAGCAGTCAGGCATATCTGAAGAGGCAATGTGTAAAGTAGTTGTGCAACACAATCATTAACACAATGAATACACCACCAAATGCCTGGATGCTATTTCGGTACATCTGAGATCTGTAGATAACCACTTAAACATTGCAAAACAGTTCTCGCTGAATAATAATAGTAATGACAATAATAATAATAACAATAATAGTAATGGTAATATGTCAGTTCATCTTACAATAGTGTGTGTAGGACTGTAAGGTATTTCTCTACATTTCTGTAATATATTTGGATTTAGAATACCATGAGGTCTTCTACCTCTATACCTTCTAGAAGATTTGGATGGGTGTCTCCTTGAAACAGGGAAATGTTGAACCATGGAGGAGGTCGTAGTAACTATTCCTAAATGCAGTGTTCTGACGTAGGGCCTATAAATTACACTATAGCTTCTGTTTGATCATGTTTAGTGTTATTGATGTGGGGTCTTGTAAATGATAGCGCCTAACACGTCTGGAACCTTTTTTATGGTCTTCAAGCTTTCAGTGGATTCTGGCATTAGCCCTTTTTGTTGTTTGTAGGACAGCTCCTGCGCTGTGGTGGTGAGTATCTTGTTCCTTAAAAGTGTCCTCATGCATCATAACGGACCTAGTTTTCTAGACTTGCCGTTGATTAGGAGTAGAGTCATATTTTTCTTTAAACATATTTTCTGTCTTTTTTAATATTTTAATATTGTAACACAGTAAATGTTTTACTCAATGTGAGAGGGCGACTTTGTGAGAAAAGTAGGAGTATGCAAAGTAATAGTCCTGTGGTGCCTTTGTGAGTTGGCCCCAAAACATGTAGAATGGGAATATTCAGTGAATACTCATATCCAGTTAGTACAAATAGAAAGGAGTGCCAGGTCTTCATTTTTACTAATAGGGAGCTGAACTTTTTGGGCCAGATTCACAAAGAGTACCCATGTATGACTTCCTGTATTCATAAAATGCTTTTGGGAGTCACCCCCCATGATTTTGCAGTCCATGTATTTTCTCCGTAAGGTTTTTACTAAGATCTTTATATAATGAAAAACATTAGTTCAGACATGACTTCTTCAGGGATCTCCCACCTGCACACTGTAGGTTGTGCAGAATAATCCTAGTATGGAGGATAACTGCCTTTTTGTACCTTTGACATCAGCATTTGTTTGTGATGTGAATTACTTAATAATGTTGAGTGAAACTCTTAGGTTATGTGGCTTCAGAGTTGTATTTGGTTGGGCCCCCAATTCTGTGGCCATTCAAAGGGGACGCATGTCTTGCCTGCGCCACAAACCATATGCATTTCAGTCTTGAATGTAGTCTATGAAAGGATTGTGTTTTCATCTTTTCAATGACAGCCAAAATTAATCTAGGCATTAGGTTACATTGGCCTTCCATTATATTTTTCAATCAAATATGATTTTGGATGTCATGTTAGTGCACATGGAAGTCTACCCTGTGCTTCTCCAAGGACCTGAGCCAAAGAACATATGTATTATAAAGAAACATGGGTATAAAGATTGGAGCCCCCCCTAGGACACTTTCTAAACAGATACGTTTGCATCACCAATTCTCAGGTTTTGGTACCAGTTGAGGATAGAGAGTCAATGCCAATCCAGTGCTCTCCAGGAGCCAATTCAGTTATACGGTGTGGCCACCTATATCCTTTTTTTGGTATCTTAGTTTGATATATTTATTGAAATAAAGGCAAAATGTAAAACAGCGCAGACATACCATTCCAAAAGTATGTTATTGAAAGATAAAGATAACAGTAACAATAAACTATAGTCAAATTCATTAAGCATATCAAAATTAAAACGTAATGGAAAGGTAACTAAAATAAATGTTATAAGGAAAAGAAATGAAAAAAGAAAGAAAGAAAAGTGAGAAATAGAGAAGAAAGGGGGGAAGGGAACATAGCATCCTACATTAAAAACTACTTATAATACAATCACAACTTTATAACGATAGATTAAGAGAAACATAAACATAGCAAATAACATGTATAATAGAATAGTATTATAGAAAAACCTAGAAATGTGTCTTTGAAGTCAAAGAACTGTAATAAAGAGCAGTAGTAGACAAACATGCAAATGAATGCAAATTATATATATCCAGTCTCTGATTATGACACACTATATTCCATCACTGTTGAATGGTTATACTGTCCATGGATTTCCAGTTGGAGGTGTTTACCTGCAAACTAAGTGCAATTAGGAGGTCTACTCATTTTCCCATCATTTTATTGTGAGACCATAAATAGTATAAACCACCAAAGAAAAATGTGTCTAATGAGTATGGTGTAGAAATGTCCATAATAGACCCAATTGTAGCCCACAACTGTAATGTTGGTTAAAATGGAATTTTTCCACCGCCCTCTTTTTGGAGAAGATGCTCTAATACCTTCAGGTCGAGTTTGTGCTATATAAAACTGCAAAAAAAACTAAAAGAAGTCTCCTCTGTATCATTCTGTTAAATACATTAATTCACAAAGGTTTCATATGAAGTAAGAAGCAGTTGTCAGGAGTAATGTATTATTAAAATACAGCAAGATGTGAGGGTGTGATGCCAAAGGATGTTGAGTTCAGTGCAGATTAGCATGGAACACATCTCCAAGTTAGACAAATGGTGAGTCAGATTTTTACTTAAAAAGACATAATCGATTTTGTTGTGAGAATTATGTGGGGCAAAAATAAAACAAATATATCCATTGAGTGCAGGTTTGGTTAATCTCCAGGAGGCTAATGGAATGGTGTAGAAATGCCCGTAATAGGCCGAATTGTAGCCCAGAACTGTAATGTTGGTTAAAATGGAATTGGATTCTTTTTCCACAGCCTTCTTTTTGGAGGAGACGCTCTAATACCTTCGGGTCGAGCTTGTGCTCTATAAAACTGCCAAAGAAATGCTGAAAAAGTCTCCTCTATATCTTTCTGTTAAATAACTTCATTCACAAAGGTTTCATATGAAGTAACAAGCAGCTGTCAGGCATCATGTATTATTAAATCTCCAGCAAGATTTGAGGGTGTGATGCCAAAGGATGTTGAGGTCAGGCAGACAGGAGCATGATCCTAAATTAGCGTGTAACCAATCTCCAAGATAGTCAAGTGTTGAGTCTGATTTTTACTTAAAAAGACATAATCGATTCTGTTCTGAGAATTATGTGGGGCAGAATAAAACAAATATATTCATTGAGAGCAGGTTTGGTTAATCTCTAGGAGGCTAATAGGGCGTCTTGTGTTAAAGTGTGTATGAATGGTTTGCATTCATTGTTTGGAATGAACCATGCAGTGGAATGTCAATCCAGAAAAGGGTCAAAAACTTGGTTACAATCATCACCTAATACAACATTCTCAGTGGAGTACTGTGTAATCTTGTGAGAAATCTCCAAAAATACGGGTCTGCATGAGTGGGGCTATAGACATTCAGTATTGTAAAAATAATGTAATCTATTTGAAGTTGGACTAAAACCCACCGACCCTCATCATTGTTCTCTTAAGTGATGAGTAATATATTGAGGATTTTTTGACAAACTATGACCACTCTATCCGTATGAAGTACAGTAGGGGAAAATATAGTTCTCCCACTCATTGTTTCTTGAGTTTAACAATATCTACTTCAGTAAGGTGTGTTTCCTGAAGTAAGGCCAGGTGACATTTCAAGTGTGAGAGGTGGGATAGAATTTGTTCATGTTTGATATGATTATTTAAACTTTTGATGTTCCAGGATGGGATCCTGAGATTCATTGTTGCGGATAACATTAGCAAATATTAAGATAATAAATAACAATTGCAATCTTAAGCAAATGGATAAACAGGAGGAAAGACAGTAAAGAGAGAAGGAGAAAAGTGTAAAAACCAAGGAAAAGAAGAAAATAAGATCGAGAAGAGAACCCCAAAAGTGTAGGTAGAACCAGCAGGCAATACAGGGAAACAATTTCTTGAGTAATAATATTCACATAAAAACAGAAAAAGAACACCCTGAAGTATAAAGGGGGTATGGAACACCTAAAAAAGATGTGCAAGTACCAGCTCCGGCGAACAGTAGGAATAGGTACCAGAATGCAGGAATACCAGAGGATAACAAACAATGTACAAATAGGCAGATGAAGAAAAAGTGCAATAAACAAGATTATAGAAAGCAATTAACATGGAAGCACACATCAAAAATTGAATTAACCAAATCCTGAACTTACCACAGATGACAGGAAAAAGGAGGTCGGTGGCATTAATTCAAGGATAATATAAGGGCTGGGAAGAGGAAAACAAATCGAGAAGTCTACTGAACACTTTATATCTAAAGCAACAGTAAGGTGTGTTTCCTGAAGTAAGGCCAGGTGACATTTCAAGTGTGAGAGGTGGGATAGAATTTGTTCATGTTTGATATGATTATTTAAACTTTTGATGTTCCAGGATGGGATCCTGAGATTCATTGTTGCGGATAACATTAGCAAATATTAAGATAATAAATAACAATTGCAATCTTAAGCAAATGGATAAACAGGAGGAAAGACAGTAAAGAGAGAAGGAGAAAAGTGTAAAAACCAAGGAAAAGAAGAAAATAAGATCGAGAAGAGAACCCCAAAAGTGTAGGTAGAACCAGCAGGCAATACAGGGAAACAATTTCTTGAGTAATAATATTCACATAAAAACAGAAAAAGAACACCCTGAAGTATAAAGGGGGTATGGAACACCTAAAAAAGATGTGCAAGTACCAGCTCCGGCGAACAGTAGGAATAGGTACCAGAATGCAGGAATACCAGAGGATAACAAACAATGTACAAATAGGCAGATGAAGAAAAAGTGCAATAAACAAGATTATAGAAAGCAATTAACATGGAAGCACACATCAAAAATTGAATTAACCAAATCCTGAACTTACCACAGATGACAGGAAAAAGGAGGTCGGTGGCATTAATTCAAGGATAATATAAGGGCTGGGAAGAGGAAAACAAATCGAGAAGTCTACTGAACACTTTATATCTAAAGCAACAATAGGGAAGGAGACAATGGCATTATATGAAAATGTAATCAGAGCCTAACACCTAAAATGAAGAATCATAAGGTCATGCATGAAAATATAAAATGTGGCAAAAATCCATATCTTCATGGACATGCTGATGAATGAAGTCTTGCAATTTGTTTGGATCTTCAAAGGTATAGGATCTCTCTTTGTAAGTGGTGTTGATGAAAAATGGGTGAACCGAGTCATATCTAATATTAAGGACTTTCATTGAGGATGCAGTTGAAGAAAACGTCTCCTTCAAGCTAAAATTGCATTAGAGGCATCCTGTGAAAAAAAACCTTGTTCCATATCACTGTAAGGTCCCAAGTTGCTTGGCTGCAGAACGAACTTGCATTAAGTCTGCAAACTGTAAAAAGAGAATAGTTATACATCTTAGAAGTGGAACAGATGCTGTTGAGAATGTTTTGGGGCCTAGACAATGGGCTCTTTGAAAGCTGAGAGGACTAGCATCTTGTAGATGTATAATTGAGGGAATAGTCTTTTGAAGAAAAGCAATCCTGTTGGAACCTTCTGAGTTTTCCGGAATACCATATAGCCGAAGATTGTTCCTCCTATTCCTGTTTTCCAAATCCTCAGTAGTTCTTTTGAGCTGCTCTATTTCCTTTGTCAAATGGTTCACATCCAGAATGGAATACTCCACATCACTGACTTTTTGTTCAATGGTAGCAATGTGTTGGTTGTGGGAGGACCATTTTCCCTCAATTCATTGAAGAGGGGGAGCAGTCTCCCCTCCCCCGTAATCACCAGCACCTTCTGTGAGGAATGACATATAATTAGAAGCAAGATCACTTTGATTAGATTTATTCTTAATAAAATATTTATTGGAGCAAAAGAGAGGTGGAGCAGCTGTCTTCTGTTTCCAAGATCGATACAAGCAGTAAAAGAGAAGTGTAATCCAGGTTTAGAATAACAAGCGCAATAGTGAGGTCGGCAAAGGAGAAAAGTAATGTAGGAGAGCAAAAGTGTTTATATATCACCATGCAAGAAGCTCATTCCCATTAATATATTCCATCAGTGTGATATAATAAAAATTAGCAGCCGCGGCCGGCAGTGGGAGTAAATGCAGGGTGGTGCAGGATGGGGGGTAGTAATGTATGGATTACGGAGTTTTACAGGTAAGTAAACATTTAAATAAATAAAACGAATTTCGTTGCGCGCACTGCATCCCATTTTGGGATGCAGTGTTACTCAACAAAATTCGCTGTCGGCTGCGGCTAAAAATTAGCAATGCATGTAACTATGGCTGCTCCTCTGTGGGATGCTAGAACCAACTAGTAGTTCACAAGCTCTTTAGAGTGCTATCCAGGACATATTTGATATGCATATATAAGCAACCAAACAGAGGTGAGTAGCGCGTAACCAGTAAAAGAAAGAAAAATATGAAATCATTCCTCGTGACAATGCTTGAAATACCCCTCAGAGAAAGAGGAGCCTGGGGTGGCGGCTTGTCATTATGTGCCCAATCCAATATTAAAAAAATAAAGCCAATGCCGCACCAAATAGAATGGCAAACAGTCTCAAGAAGTGGTGCCCATCTTCCAAAACTACATTTGACAAAGAGGAAAGAAAGCAGCACAAGGAAAAGCTGTGCTCTCGTAAGTCTGCCAGAGCTGCTTGGGAGCCCCAGAGACTGGTGGAGCAGCGTCTGACCAAGCCCCTGGTAACCTGTATCCTAAGTAGCTGAGAGGTAGAACAGTATGGGCTTTAATGGGATTGGGGTTGTTCTACACAACTTCATTGTGTTCTCAGTCACAATTGTTTGCTTCCTTTGATCAAGATTGTATATGTAATCATGATTATTAATCCTATCTATATTTAATTCAAGTGCAAATAAATCATGATATATTACAATGTTGGGTTCTTTTGTACCTTTCTAAGTAACTTAACCATTTCGGGTATATTTAGATATTAGCTTTTGGTATAGCATATTGTCCTGGACCTTAGCTCCTGATTTGTGACAGTATAACTTATGAAAAAATAGATAAAGTAAAGAGGTGCCATAACTTTGTAATAGAGGTGAAATTCAGGAATAGTCTGTATGTAGGTCATTGCCTTCGAATACAATGACAATAGCATTTTCTGTCACCTTCACTGCTGGACTCCTCTTTCATCTTATATCTCATCATTCCGAAATGAATTAAATCTTGGACTTCAGCATGTGTTTACTATGTATGTGATCCTCTAATACCATGCTTCCTCCTTTGGAAGGTAACACCACATACCAATACTGCAAATATCAATACTGCAAGGTGTGGTATTAACTGAGTGCAGTATTACCACTCAATACTAAATTCCACTTCCCCTCATTAGAATGTCAGACTACACCTTCCGGAGAGCAGACTGGAAAATAATCACTACTCAGAATGATGTATGCAAGAGTAGTTGATGAGAGTGGTGATGCGAAATATAAAACATTCTACATATTCAAGTTCCTTCATGGATATTTTAGCATTTGTAGTTCTCAAGTCCATAATGGGGACAGATCTATCACTTTGGTTCAAACTGGCAAAGAGGGCTGAAATAATTCCCATGTGCCTCTCTGCTTGCAAAATAGGTCCGGTGACCAGCACCAACACCCTTTCAAACTTGGTATGCACTGGTCTTCCATGCAAGGGGGAATTCCCAAAGATTCAGGCCTATTGCAAATGTTTCCGCTCAATTTGTAGTAGGTGTTAAAGCCAACTGCAAGCTAATTTCAGGGCAGATTTATCGAAAGTGAATTCAAGCACTATGTTTTATTTACAAATTTTACTGCTTTAAAATTGCATTAACTCCGTAAGCTTCTAAATCCCTCTGCACACTTCTCAGCAGCAAGCTTGTAGCTAAGTAGCCTGTTGGTACTCAGCCCAACTTCTCCTTGCTAAAATATTCAAACCTACTTTTAGGTTTGAATACATCTTTATTGCATTTTTGGGGCAAAGTAAAACATTACATAAAAAGAGATATTTACAGCACCTTGTCACCCAATCCTCTCTAATTGACCCACCCAAAGGACACCCACCACCAATTAGAACATCACCAACACTCCTCTGTTAATTGTGCTTTCCCGTGCCCCAGTGATGAGTTTTTTCAAGCTCCACTGTATTTTTGTGCAAATAATAATAGTCCAACCTGAATGTGTGTAGCATATTTAGGGCTCCTGGGACATTGTATCTCCCAAAACTCCTTCACTAAGTTATCTAACAGCAGACTGCATTGCTTCCTAAACTCTTGTTCCTTCGCATGGGCTGTTTTCAACTCTTTTTTCATGGTTGGGTTCCACCAAACCCTTCCTGGCACATTGCCTCAGCAGAAATGGCTGCAGTCCCCACTTCAACAGAATACATGTTTCGCTGCCAGGAGGAGGTGAGAGATGATTTATATTTTCTGCAATATAAAGAGAAGATATCTTCAGATGGTGACCCTAGTAGAATATCCTCTGGACAATCTGCCTGTGGGGACACTGTTATATTTTTTGTCATTTTAACCATCTAATAGAAATTTCCAACTGCGGGTATGACCAAATATTAGAACATTGGAATGTTGGGAGCTCCATTGAAAACAATGGAGTACTCTGGGCTTATAATGGCTGGTATAAGCCTGGAGCTCCAACATTCCAATGCTTCTTTGTTCATAGCTCTGGCTGTGAACAAAGACTTCAGGGAGCCTGAGGGGATTCCAATCCCCTCACGCTCCCATAAGGCTTTGTTCTTTTTTGTTAGAACATTCTGTCCAATAGTGGCAGAATGTTCTAATAGCCTTATAGCCCTACGTAGCTGGACTATACCGGCTATTAAAGTCCCTCTCCCTTGCTAAAGGCCAGAGCCACGCTGGAGAGGGCCTTTAATAGCCGGTATAGCCCTCTACGGTGGGCTATAAGGCTATAATATGGGTCAGAAAACCTACACCACTGCGCCACTTTTGCGTCACTTTTCCCATTTTAAAAATGACACAAAAGTGGCACAAGGGCCTTGTAAATAAGCCCCCACATATCTAGATTCAGTCTCACCTCTAGTCATAATATCTTGTCGTTGGTCGGCACCAGGTGTAATGGTGAACTCTTGCTCCCATGCTACCTGAAATAGGAGGAGAAACTTTTCTGTTAGGTCTCTATCTCTATCTATCTTCCAGTAGCCCATGTTGATCTGGGCAAAGGGGTTTTCTTTGTTCCCCTCTCAAATTCATCCTTCAGTATTCTGCAACCCGCCTCCCTCCACCTAATCAAGTCCCATCCGTCTCATTCCGAGGAAATTTCTTTATTACCCTTAAGGGTGTAAACAAGGAGCGATAGGTAGTCCACACCCTCTGCACCCATATTTCACAGACTCTTAAAGTCAGTAACTCATTATTTTCAAATTCTTTACACTGCAATTTCTCTTTGCATGTGTTTAATATTCTCAATACTGGTTCTTTTGACATATTTATTATGTTTTTATGCATACCTCTCTGATACCCAGCAAATTATTTTTCTTTTATATTTGCTCTACAGCTGTTCACTAAACGCTTCTGAAAAGAAAACTTGTGTTCTTACCAACAAATCGAACTGTGCTGTGACTTGAAAAATATCAGTTCCTCTAAGGGGCTGCCTTTTGAGAAATGCTTTATTAAAAAGAGATTTCGTTTTTATCATTGAAGTCCGAGGCACTTTTTCCCATTGGCCTACTTCAGAAATTAATACCCAGCTTAAACAACCTAAGTTATCTCACAGAAGGCCATGAAATGTGCTGGGTTCATATTGGTGTATCTAAAGGTGACATGTTAATGTTGTATTTTGATAAAGTTACACAATGTTTATATGTTTCTCTTTGTATGTGTGTAGGAGCCGATTCAGTCGAAGCACAGTGTAAAAGATTTGAAGTGAGAGAAAGTGAAAGTGGAAAGGTTTTATTTTCTGCAGACGAGGAAGAAATCACTATTGGTGCTGAGAAGCTAAGAGTAACAGGTAACATGTCACTATAAAAACAATATTTTTATAGAAAAAAATGTGTTCGATCTTTATTCAATGTATTAATTGGTGATTGCTCCGGATAGGGACATCTTGAGATATCAGCAATATGAACATGGATTTATTGGGCTCTCCCAAAAACACACTTTTCGGTAAATTAAGAATATCTAAAAATGTGGCATAATTATTTCTAGACAACTGCCTTAGTTCAGTGTTCGTTATCTTGAAAGCGGTGTATGTAAAGTTGACCTTTGCATACAACACAACTTTAAAGTGAACACACTTGCTGCTAAGTATGCTTGTATTACTGCAGGATGCAAGATGATCTAATCTTCTTTTATTGGATTCTGAGGATGATTGTTCTGCACTACGACGTATCTTGCATGACATTGCAAATGTTCAGTCTTATTTTATTTAGTGTTGCAAATAGTATGCATTGCACTGATATATGAAGTTAGCACATTAATGGCTTCTTAAAAATCGATATTACCTTACCTCGTCATCAGTCAACTTTATTTCGTGCCAATGAGCCATAAGAGTGCTCTTTGCCAAACAAAATATTTACTTAAATACATCGTAAATACAATTCTCAGATCATGCCAATATTTAAAACAGTCATACAGCATCAGTTGTCAGAAAAGCTACCACAGTGCTCAGACAAAAGCCAAAGGAAAAAAAACCTAAAAAAGGCCTTAGGAGTATTACCCTACCTATAATTCATCTTTGAAGTATAATCACAAATAATTGCATTATTTACTTCTGATTGTACAATGAGCCAAATCTCCCTATGTCTGCTGGGCCAAAACGTGGACATTTTTACCCTCCTCTGTTTAATTCACGCACTGACAGATCGTCAAATATATATATATATATATTTTTTTTTTTTCTGAAACATGTGCCACACATGTAATGGCTTGTACAAAATCAGTCCAAAATGGAGCAAAGAAAAGAACAATCAAGTGGAATTATGTTTTCCTCCAACTGTCAATTTCCACTCAAAACAAAATCACTTAGCCAGATTTTAAAGTTCCTGGGTTTAATTTAGATGAACAAGTCAATTTGGAAAAATCTTAAACCACATTGGTAGAATGTAACACTCACAAAAGAATGTAATGGTATTTAAAATTCACCTCTAGCGTAGAATATATTATCATCATCTTCCTGTAGGCGCAGTTGTTCATTGTACATTGACAAGCGATGCATTCGGCCTCTCCGTAAAGACGTTTTGCATTTAGATATGGTAGGTTTTAGTAATTGAACATATATATTCATAAAACAACGCTTGTAGTTGTCTTGAATATTATTTTACTTTCTTTTCATTTAATATTCTTATTGAAGATATTTTATTCACTCTGCAGTTACTACATTGGTCTCTTTTTTATTGACCAGCGCTTCAAGACAAAGCTGTTACAGTGTTGGAGCCTTGCATACTGTTTCAGACTGATAGCGTTCAGGCACATTTAGAGCGAAAAGTTTTCTCATTTGTATGTTGGCATTTCTCGTGCTAATTACGGCATTCTTGCTCTCCCTGGTGTATATGTCTTTGTGGTACATTTGGTGCCACACTCCGCCATTGAGCAGATCAAACAATATGGGGCCATATTATCAAGAAAGGGCGATACATTACCGCTGCTTTTATCGGCAGGAAACTGCCGCTAAAGCGTCGATAATGGGCTTGATAATATGCCCTTGTGAATTCCCATAGAAGCCCAGGTTCCGGTGTTAACCTGGGCTTCTATGGGAATTCACAAGGGCATATTATCAAGACCATTATCGCCGCTTTAGCGGCAGTTTCCTGACGATAAAAGCGGCGATAATGTATCGCCCTTTCTTGATAATATGGCCCATGGTGTCTAAGGGAGGCTCTTTGAAAATGAGTAAATGGGTATATTGATAGACAGTCGGGGTATGACAGAAATAGTGTAGTCAAAAAATATCCGCTTATCCCGCCATAAGCTATCCAGTTTGCCTTTGTGCAAGGTTTGCATTGGCGCTCCAGCAAAGAGAAGACAATGTTAAGGGGTAAAGGGCTGTAGTGACTGTTTACCATAGGGCCCTTTCCATTGCACCTGTATAGTTTCAAGCTGGAGGCACAAAATCTTATAAAGTTCAATATATATTTCTAGCATGACGTTGTTTAACAATCTATTCCTTTCCTTTTTCCCTTTAATACAATACAATACACTTATTTGACATCATACAGACATTGCCAGAGTAGGTAATGTGTTTATATTCACAGTGTAGCTAGCAAAGCGACAATTACCAATGTCATTTTCACCTACGATGATTCTCTTCCAGTTTAACAGGTTTCAACAAACTTTGAGTTCCAATGATGCCAAAGCAGTTCTTGTCTGGTACTATGATAAGAATAATTTTTTCCTATTATGTGCTATTTTTTTCAAATAATGTTATATTTTTTATACAAATATTCCAAATATGGTGATTATAGTTCAAAAGATTTTTCATATTTTTTTTCAAGTCTTCAAGGACCTCAGGATGCCAAGACGTTTCGTTCTTGGCACGGGTTGCCTGTGACATTCCTCAAAGCCATTTTTACCATATAATTTCTTCACAGTTACTAGTGATTTGTAGAGATTTGTTTAGATCAGGGATGCTAGAAACTGGTTTTCTGGTTTGCCAAGATATTCACCTTGTCCAAGCAGGACCCACAATCCTAGTCAGGGTAAATTACAAACACATCCTACATTAACCTATGCTCACCCTCTGGTAGCTTGGCACAGAGCAGTCAGGCTTAACTTAAGAGGCAATGTGTTGAGTATTTCTGCAACACTTCAAACAGTAATACAGTGAAAACAGCACAAAAAGATCACACACCAGTTTAGAAAAATAGATTGTGATTTTATAGATAATAGAAGACCAGACCAAACATCCAATAAGCAGAAGTCAAGATGTAAACTAGAGATTATAAGCAATAATCGTCTATGGGGTTTATCTCGTCGCAGGACTTCATACCGTCCAAGATGAAGCATGGGCTGGGGACAGGAGCCACGCAAGGCCCCCTGAACAAATGTACCTTGATCCTGGTCCCGAGATACAGAGTGCAGCCGAGCGATGCTTCGTGTCGACCCTGCAATCGAGGTGATGCATTGATTTTCTCGATTGCAACAATGGTGATGAGCCAGTTCTGAAGACAAAACGCCAGTTCTGAGATGCATTGCTTCCTTCTGAATGTGATGCACAGGGTTTCTCCACACAGGTGAAGAGATGCATTGATCATCTCTCCAGCATCCATGGCGATGCAGTGGCTCGGATTCGCCAGCTCCAATGGTGAAGCGCTGGTTTCCAAGTGCAATGCTCCAGTTCTATTCGGGCAACAGCGGCGATGCATCGATTCTGCCTTACACAGCAGGGAATGCGTTGGTTCCATTGCACCAGGATCCAGTTCCAATGGCGGAGGTGATACTTATGTGGGTGGCACTATCTGTGTTGCAGGTCCACTAGTAACATTTACTTTACTGGCCCTGGACACTTGTAGTGCACTCTACTAGGGAAATATAGATGAACTAAATGTCATTTGTGGATAAGTCAATCAAACCATGTTTAGGGGAGAAGCACATGCACTTTAGCACTATTTGGCAGTGGTAAAGTGCTAAGAGTCCTAAGGAAGAAGAATCTGGGAAGGCAATCAGCATTGGCATGGTCTACCCCAGGTCTGTTTTCCACCCTAAAGTCCATTTCCTGTAGGGAAATCGACCACTTCAACAATTTTGAATTCTCATGCCTCATTTGAATTAGCCACCTGAGAGGTCTTTGGACTGTCTGAATCAGGAATCTAGTCCCAAAGAGGTATGGTCTCAACGTCGTCAGTGCCCAGACCACAGAAAAGGATTCCTTTTCAATAGCACTCCACCTTTGTTCTCTTGGAAGCAACCTCGTAGAGGTGAAAACTGCTGGTCAGTATATGCCGTCACCATTTAGCTGTGATAGAACTGACCCTATGCCATGCTGCGAGGCATCTGTATGTAGAATGAATTCCATGGAAATATCAGGAGCCTTGAGCACAAGCACTGTTCACATGGCCTGCTTTAGAGAGTCAAATGCTTTTTGGCATGCTTCCGTCCAAATCACATTTCTGCACTGCTTCTTCCAAGTCAGCTCAGTCAAGGGGGCAACAATGGTGTAAAATCCCTTGACAAGACTCCTGTGGTACTCTTCGAGGCTTAAGAAGGCTCTCACCTTTGTTATGGGTTTGGGGCGCTCCCAGGCCAGGGTAGTCTCTACTGACCACCACATATACTAAGTACACCAAACACTTATGCCCTATCTGGCACTTACTGGCCTTGATAGTCAGACCTGCCTGAATCACTTCCTTCAGGTGAAAAAGTTGGTCCTTCTGGCTGTTACTGAAAACAACTATGTCATCCAAGTAAGCAGCACTGAAGGCCTCTAGACCAGCCAAAACCTGGTTCACCAGCCTCTGGATGATGCCAGCAGAATTCTTTAATCCAAAGGGAATCACTCTGAATGGGTAGTGTCCATTTAGAGTGAAAAAGGCTGACCTCTCTCTGGCTCCTTCTGTTAGGGCAATCTGCCACTACCCTAAAGTAAGGTCAAAGGTATTTTGGAACTGGACAACCCCTAACCTGTCAATCAGCTCATCAATCCAGGGTATGGGATGAGCATCAGTCTTGGTGACTGATTTGAGCCTTCTGTAATCTACACAGAAACTGAGTTCTGGTGCGGTGCCCAATGAGGCAGATTTTGGTTCCAACCCCGCAGGGCTGGACCAGAGCCTACTGGAGTGTTCAATCACGACCATCACCCGCATCTTAGAAACCTCATCTTTGGTTTTGGCCCTCACTTTGTCAGACAGCCTGTAAGTTCTATTCCTGACAGGGAGGCTTTCTCCACATCATGTGTACACAGGTGGGTAGTCCCAGGAGTGAGAGAAAACAGTGAGGAGAACTGGCCCAACAACTGGCAACAGTCCCTCTGCCGTTATGAAGTCTGTGTAGGGGAGGGGTACACACCATCCGCTGACCCATCCATCTCTTTGGAGGCAAAAAGATCAGGGAGAGGTTCACTCTCCTCTTCCTCCTTTCCATCTGTCACCAGCAATATGGTGACCTCAGACCTCTCTAAGCGTGGTTTGAGATGGTTGATATGGAGTACTCTGTGGGTGTGCCTGGTGGTCTTGAGGTCCACCAGGTAGGTGACCTCCCCCTTCCTCTCAACTATCTCATGGAGCCTAGTAAAAAGGTCTTCATGGTCCATAGGCACCATGGGTTCCATCACCCACACTTTCCGCCCAGGCTGCAATTACACAGGGGTAGCTGTTTGGTCATATCAATGTTTCATCACCTCCTGGCTGGCCTGTCAGAAGCTTGCTTCCACAACTTAGCTATTTGCCTCCACAAGGCTAGTATTTAGCTAACTACATGCTGGGGCAGTTCCCAGGGACCTTTCTCCCACACTTCCTTCACCAGACTGAGAGGTCCCCTCACAGTTTGACTATACAGAAGATCAAAGGGGCTAAATCCACCCCCCTGCTGTGGTTCTCTTCTGTGAGCAAAGAAAAGGAATGGCAAGAGGACGTCCTACCTGCAACTCACCTCAGGGCCTCGGGCAGGCCCTTGCTCATACCTCAGAGAGTCTTGGGGAATCTCTCAACAAGTTCATTGGTTTGTGCTTTGTAGGGGGTGGAAAACCTTTAAATAACTCCACACTCCTTCCACATTGGCTGCATATAAGCACACATGAAGTTGGTGCCCTTGTCAGACACCATTTCCTTTTGGAAACCCACTCTTGTAAAAATCCCTATTGGTGTATTAGCCACTGCAGATGGTCCTTAGAGGTATGGCCACTGGGTATCTTGTGACATGGTCCACCAGTTATAGGATAAACGTGCTGACAGAGGCTGCCGGGGGATCCATAGGCTCTACAAAGTTGATGCCCACCCTTTAAAAGGGGATCCAACAACAGGCAAGGCATTAAGGGGGCTTATAGCCTCTGGCTTGTCTTCCACCTGGCCAGGCATGTCAAGCAAGTTCTACAGACATTATCTGAATAAATCATCATCCTAGGCCACTAAAAGTAGGGAACAAATCTGGGAAAGTCTTGTCCTGCCCCAGATGTCCTACCAGGAGTATCTCATGAGCCAGCTCAATTGGGAATGCCATGTAGCATTGGGGAATGACCAGTGCCATTGTTGCCTCATACACAGGTGCCTTAGGCTCACTATACAGGAGGTCTCCTTCCCAGTAAATCTGGTGATTCCCAGAGGTATCATATGATGCCTAGGCTTCGGCCCGTTGCCTCATGCCCTCCAGGGTTGGGCATTCCTTCTGTGCTTTGCTTCCCTGCTCGGTCTCTCTTTTACTTACCAACCAGCAAGTTTAGGCAGATCACTAACGGAGGCAATGTCCTCCTCAGTGGGTTCTGGGATGGCCTACTCTGGAACCCATCCACCTCAGCTGGGAGACATTCAGGGCAAACACAAAGAGATTATGGACAGAGCATTGAAACTCTTCAGACACTCACTCCAGTCACAGATCTGGGTTGAATTCATCATCGTTCTTTAGCTCAATTCGCCACCACAGTTAATACCCCGCCATATGCAAATCAGTCTTGATCCTGTTCTCCTTGGAAACAATCCAGCCCAAACTGCCAAGCTAGGTCTTCCCTGGCCAGAATCAAGCATCCTGGGACCAACTTGTGGGCATCACCCCTCATCACCCAGGCAAGCTTAAATCCAGTGGCAAAGTGAGCTAGGGACCCACGTCTGGGCAAACCTTGCCAACTTAGGGCAAACAAAGCAAACACAAAGAGATGATGGGCAGAGTGCTGATATCGTCAGACACTCACCCCCAGTCACAGATCTGGTGTGTTACCCTGAAACCAGTCCCAGGATCCTTGGTTAATAGAGATTAGCAGATCTAGGAATATGAGCTCTTTGTCAGACAACCATTTCGTGAAGTGTAGGTACAGGTTCAGAGTGTTGAGCCATTCATAAATCTCTGACAACTGTCTTCTGTTCCTTTCCAGAACATGAGGATTTCATCTCTATAGTGTTCCCATGTAATGATGTTAACTTGAAAGGGGTTGGCTATAGTGAAAATATTCTGTGATTCAAAGTGAGCCATGTACAGGCAGGCCTGGCTCAGAGCGAAGGTACTTTCCATGGAAGTACCTTGTATCTGATGGTACAGGTGTGTTTTTTTTACTAGAAGAAGTTGTACTTTAGGGCTACGGTAACACAGTCCATGATGAAATTCACCAGGGTGGTGGTTGGGAGTGTAATCTTTCTCAGACGGTTGTCTATGACTTCGATTGTAGCATCCTCGGGGATATTCGTGTAGAGAGCCTCCACATCGAAGGTCATCAGAAAGGTGATATCCTCTGCGTTGGCCGTGTTTGTGACACAAATTGAGTGCATCCGTTCTGGCTTTTAGGTAGTATGGTATGGTTGTGGACTAGTGGTTGTAAATAGTAGTCACAAAATTGGCTCAATGGTTCCAAAAGTGATCCAATTCCTGAAACAATTGGTCTGCCGGAAGGTGGATGTGTACTCTTTATGTAACTTTGGAAAAAGATAGAAGTATGGTATCTTTGGAGATATGTGTAGCAGAAAACCAGCTTCATGTTTGCACATCCATCCTTGTGTTCAGCTTCATTGACGATTAATTTGTTTCGTGTCAGCAGAATTTTAGTAGGGTTTAATTCCCATTTCTTGTAATACCTTGTATCGGCCTATTGACGCAGGCATTCTTGATCATAGTCCGTGGTGTTCAGGATGACTGTCGCTCCCCCTTTGTCGGCTGGTTTTATTACTATAGTCGGGTCTTCTGTGAGTATAGAGAGACCTCCCCTCAATCTCAATTGTAAGTTGGTATACAGTTTTGTTGGTCCCAGTCAGTTGACATCCTTTAATACAGCTATTTCAACTGTGAGGATCTCACTTGGTATCATGGCAGTCATAGGGGCAAATTCTGAAGGGGTCCTCAGTCCTGAGTCTTGGTGGTCAAGTCTTTATTTGTCTTGTAAGTAAGACCTAAATCTTTACTGCCTGAAGAATTGATAACGCCCCAAATTACCGCATAAAAATCAACGTGACGCACAAAAAATTCAAAACACAAACCGCCAAAAAGTTACGATGCCCCGAATCGTTATACAAAAATCAGCGACAACCAGCAACAGGGCTGCAATTACCATGCATCATGCGGGAAAATGCAGGGGCGACTCTTCCACAATGCAGCACATACACATAGCAATCACAGCACATAAACATTGAGGGCAATGTGGTACAAATTAAAACACCTACACCACAGGACAGAGGATACAATTTGTGCTGCTTGTGCGCAGTAACTGGCCACTGATATCTGGCATTGCATGACACTATGAGATGATAATGTACGAGTACGACCACACATCCGTCATGTAGTCGAAATTTCCATTGTCTGCCATCAAATAGCCAGCTCCACCAAAACAGTCATAATGTACATTGTCATGCAGTCTGTATGTAAACATCTACAAAGCGTCAACATACATGGGACATTCTTATAACCTGCATCACCCCTTTACATTGCAGATGGACAATACTACCCTACTGCAGAGCAGACCACAAATTTAATCAGTGATGATGAAGAGGACAACCTGCATATTGCTGTTGCCTCATATTCTTTTGCTGGTTATAGATACTTTGGGCACTGTGCCACTGCTATTCAGTGCCACAGTGCAAGTGCTCCCTATGGTAAACTGATGTATGGATTAGTGAATCCATGATTGGCTGGTTTTGGTTTACTTGCCAGACCCTAGTACAGGGCACTAAGTGTGTCCAGGGCTTGTAAACCAAATGCTGCTGGTGGGCTTGCATCACTGGTTGTGCCACCCACAGAGGAAGCCTGTAAAGTGTGCCTCAGGTCTGCCATTGCAGAGCCTGTGTGCCATCTGGTACTGCCATGCTGACTGGGCAAGTGCACCCTCTTGCCAGTCCCTAAACCTTCCCTTTTCTGCATATTAGTAACTCCTATGGTAGGCCCAAGGGCAGGGTGCATTATAGGTAAAATGTATGACATACCCGGATGTGTGTGGCATGTCCTAATAGGGAATTACAGCCATTTTTGGTTTTTACTATTGCAAGGCTACCTGTCCCCCATAGGCCAGAAGGGGCAGTTTGATTATAACACCTTATAATCCTAACCGACTTAGGGAACTAGGTAGAAATTCGAGTTTAGTATGTCTGGAGTTTGAGTGACAGGGGCTGGGGGATTCCAGGAGACAGGATGAGTCAGCACAGTGCTGAATAGAGCTATCTGCATGTAGATGGGTGGGGGGAGTTGCACCTGGGACCTGAATAGGGCTGTACCTACCTTCCACAATGCTGGCTCCACCTCCTGTGGTACGTCTGATGTCCCTGGCCCACACTGTCAAAGGAAATAAGTAGTCTTGACAACATAGTGCTCCAGGACTGCACCGAACTGGTTTGGACTGGTTACAGGGCCCTCTGCCTTCAGAAGACAAAGTATTTGCTAGTATAAATATGGGGACCCAGACCTAAGAACTTTAGATCACTTTTGGGAAACAAGAAGAACCTTTGCTGAGGAGAGGAACCAGGGAGAAACTGAAGGAGGAGACTATGCCTAAGCTTAGTGCTGTTTGGGGGATTAGCCTGCAGTGGTTGCCTGACTGCCAAAGAAAGGAGAAAGGAACTTTGTGCTACTTTCATCAACTTGTAGAGGATCTCCAAGGGCTTGGAAATTGAGCGTGCCTCCTGCTGAAGTCTCAGGGATAACAAACTTCACCAACCAGCTCCCCCGAGTTCTTTGAAGTGCCTACTGTTGTGCTGGACCTTCTGAGGGACTGCGTGTCGCAAGGAGCTGGAAGTGCAACTCACAAAGAAGAAGCATGACGCCGCCACAGCCACTGTCGTCGTATCACTGAAGAAGGGTGTCACCGCTGTCCCTGTCGCATCCCATCGCAGAAGCGCCTCGCATCATCCTAGAGGTGTTGCAGCAGACTCCGTCGCATCACCGGAGAAGTGTGTCGCCGTCGCAGCTGTTGCATCGCATCACTAAAGCACCTCACGTTGCCGTCACAGCAGATGCCGTTGCACCACCGGAGAAGCATGTCACCTCCGCAGCTGTCGCATCGCATCACCCAAACACCTCGCATCACCAGAGAAGAGTGTTGCATCGCAGCAGACACCGTCGCATCACCAGAGAAGCATGTCGCAGGGCCTGTCGCAGCTCAGAAGATTCATTGAGTCGCCGCATGGCCTTTGGGCATGCAGGCATCATTGTAGCAAGAAGAAGAAGAAGGCATTTTGTTTCATTGCACCAGATCTTCATTGCATCATGGCGTAGCAGGCCGCATCGCCACGGAAATGCAGTAAGAAACCGACGCATCACCTCCCCACATGGCGAAGAACCGACGCATCACCGTCCCCTACGCAGCAGTAGGGAACCAATGCATTACCGTTCTTGCGTGTAAGGAACCGACGCATCACCTTCCCTGCAACACTTTGGCTGTATAGCGTTACGCATCCAAAGGTACATTGAACTTAAAGTGTCGCATTTATCATCTAAAGACAACTAAGCTATTTCTACCATTTTTAAAGTACAGTTTTGTGGTTACGTCTATATAAAAATACGTCTTTTTTATACTACAACTTGTGTGGTGTCAATCTGTAGGGTAGTCACTGGGTTACTGTATGTGTTCACAAATGCTTTACACACTGCCTCTAAGAAAAGCCAGTCTGCCCGTGCCAAGCTACCAATGGGGTGAGCAGGGGTTATTTTAGGAGTGTACCCCCTTACCCTGACTAGACAAAAGGGTCCCTATTTGGTCAAAGGTACCTTCCTCTGTCAACTAGGGACCCCCCAAATCTAACAACCAGTCAGTCTGAATATGTCTTCTTTTGGGGTGGGGACAAAACTCAAGCCTTTGTGAAGTACAGCCAATTCATCATCTGTTAACATACTATCTAAGATGTTGACAATCAGTTTTTTTGGCTGTCTAGCTCCTGGCTAGTTGTTAGTTCTCAGCGACCTGCCAATGGACCTGTTTCTGATTACCTCTTCTTCTTCCTCTGCATCTTCCCATGCCCCTGCCTCTGCTCCAACAAGTTGGAGGGGCTGGAGGTTGGAAAAAGTGCTGAAATGTTTGTTTTGGTGCAGCGAAGCCCGGGTCCCACATAGGTGTGGGGCAGTGAATGAAGAGTTATGGTATCCATACATTTGAGGTGGAGGTAGTAGACCTTAGTGGCTTCTGTTAATCCCCCAACTGTTGTTACTGGATTCGCTGTCTGAGGAGCGATTTGACTTATACGATGAGGTTGAGACTACCTCAGATGAAATATCACTTCCTGGTGTTTGCTAGTCTTCCTTGATATAGGAGTATAATCTTCTGATGTCTTTCTGTATTTTCTGTTGCATCAGATAATTTTTGTGATCATTCATTTCTGTATTCATTTCCACCAAGCTCGTCTTGAAGGTAGAAATGCTTTTTCCTGCTCTTAGGGCATTTTCTGCTGTGTTAATCAAATGATCAGTGTGTCTAACAGGCATTTGGCAATACTGATGATTAGAACCAGCCAATCACAACTACACTTCCAGGCTATTTGGCTCCACTCCCGTTTAAATAATATACCCTGAAGGAAGAGGCGAGGTGCTGTAGTCACTAGTAGTCCATTTGGTGCTATGTTAGCTCTAGTGTATTCCGTCATTAAAGCACCGTGAAGTGCTATCTTTACCTCACAAATGACAGTGTACATGTCGTAGCCGTTTTGTTTCGACCCATATAAAATTCTTCAAGGTCTTCATCAGGGAGGACTAATTGGTAGCACCTACATAGACAGATAGGGAAACATAAATTTTAAAAAAAACAGCCGAATGTCTAGTACACAGTGGGTCATTTGTGCTTGTATGCATGTTGCCAATGTGCTCTCCATAGGGAAATCACAACATAGAAAAGATATTGAATTGGCGTAATTAACCTTCAATGTATGAGGCCTGTGCACCATAGTAAGATAAATGTTCCGTGTGTATATCCATAGAAAGAAACTGAATTTTGCACTACTACAGGAGACACACCTTGTGAAACCTGAGCTTGGGTGCTATCCAGAAGTGGCAAGTGCAGACTTACATCACAAGTATACTTGGCCTACATGAGGTGAGTCTCATGGGTCCAACCAAGTGTTCAAATCACACTACTTTAGCACTAAAGAGACAATTTTGGCAACATTTACTTCTGGAGTGATACCTGGATCATACCCCAATAACAATTCTGAACATTTATACTCCTAACAATTCCCACATCAGTTTCTATTCATTCTGACATGGGTTGATATTATGCCGTTAGTAATGGGAGGTGATTTTAACAGAATGAAAGACAAAGCATTGGATAGGTCTAGATCCACTCTTAGTGGGATTGATTACTACAAAATTGACATGTTAAGAAGGACTCACACATCACAGAAACACAGTAGGAAAGGCACTCACTCATAAGGGAGTACTACTAAATTTGCACAGTATGTGACTTTGTACCTCAGACTGGATATGATCTTGTACTCTAACCACCTAGCCTCAAAATGAAACACACTGAGTAAGATGCTGAGTTAAGACTATCGCTCATAATAACCCATTGGCTGTAGCAGCTTTGTGGAGTAAGCATCACTGGTATATAGTGAACTGGAGGTCTGAAGCCACTGCCCTGATAGATGCTGCATTCAAGGGACTGATAAGGGTTTAAATCGCCTTTTATTTTCAAATGAGCGATGACATGGAGGGGAATGCACTGGTGGAGTAGAAAATATTTAAGTGTTTATCAGGGCAATTTTAAAACAACCTGTCATGTGATCAAAGCCTTAAACAGTGAAATCAGAAACCTGGAACAGAAGAAGAAAAACCTTGAAATAAAACTCCTTAGCGATTTAGGGATTGCTGTGGAAGTTAATCATAGGAAGGTACACTACATGACTCAATTGAAGACCCTTGCTTGTTCAACTATAGACAGTAGAAGGCACATCAATACCTGGAAGAGGACAAGTCATTCTGATTATTGACACATCTGACCTAGTCAGATATCAGCAATTCCCCATAGCAGTTCTCAAACCACCTACAGGAGCCGTAGTTCACACTCTAGAAGACCTATTTTCAGTTTTGAAAGAATATTATACAATATTATATCCACAAACATGCAGTGAACAAGTGCATACTTTATATGACTACATAGGAGATGCAAGTGTACAAACCCAGTCTGCGGAACAATCTAAGCATTTACTCTACAGGTGATTAAACTGCTGACTACTGGCAAAACAGCTGGTAGCAATGGAATTCCATCAGAGTTCTATGCCACATATTTGGACCTCATTGGCCCACAACTGTTTGAGTTATACTCAGTATCTAAAGCTGTGTGCCCAAAGAATCAGACTATTTATCACAGCAGTAATACCTAAACCTTCAAAAGCCCCCCAATGTCACTTCATGCCAACTGCTGTTACTGGTAAATCTGGTTCTAATCAAACTATTTGATAACTGTCTGCTGAAATTCAGGCTGGTCTAACCCATCCGGGTAAGAATGGGTTTTTTACATGTAGGTACATTTCACCAAATATTATATGACTGTTTATCATCACTCACAGCTTAATTAACAATGACCTTGAGGCACCAGGTGCTCCAATTGATATTGAAAAAGCCTCAAACAATCAGGGTTATGAATATTTCGGCTGTACTGTGTTATTGTTGATATTATCACTCTACACACATCCAGCTGCTAGAGACATGAAAAGTAATGTGCTATTGGAATAATACAGTGATGTGTGCAGCACTGGTTCTCCCTATCATTCCTCAAGTTTTTTATTGCAATGAAGCGATTTGCAAACTGTTATGATAATGTTATAAGAAGATAGTGGACAAGAGAGTGGCAAGCTGGCATCATGCAAGTGATTTCCCTCTGTGCAGATGATATATTGTTGTATTTGAAGGATGAGAAAATCAGACTTAGCTGGTTGATGCCTATATCAAGACTTTGGGTGCTTTGTCAAAACGGGTGATGAACAGAAAAAAATTGTGTATTTTTCTACTTCTGAGATGTCCACAAGTGACCCAACAAAACCAAATGTGCTACCCCGGAATTGTGAGGAACCCACTTTCAGATACCGAGTTTTACAGAGATACAGAGATGTGTACAACTTTATTGAAGAAATTATCTGTCACACAATGCAATGTGTGAGAAATGTTAGACCTGTCATCCTTAGGGTGGCCTCCCACCAACTTTTTGCCTGTTACCCTCCACTTTTTGCTGTATCTTTTTGTTGGCTTCAGGACTATGAGCACCACTGCTGAGTGCTAAAGTGCATGTTCTTCTCCCCTAAACATCGTAAAATAGGTGTACACCTGATTGGCATATTTAGTTTACCTGGAAGTCCCTTGTAAAGTGGCATACTATATACCAGAGCCTGTCATCTAAATGCTACTCATGGGCCTGCCGTACTGGTTGTGCTACCCACACAAGTAGCCTTTCAAACCTGTCTCAGGCCTGCTCTTGCACGGCCTGTTTGTACAGTTTACTACCACCTCGACTTTCCATTAAAAACCTCTTGCCAAGCCTTAAACTCTGCTTTTATTATACACAGGTCACCCCTAAGGTAGACCCTAAGTTACCCTAAGGGCAGGGTGCTGAGCTAAAATCATTTTTCACTGGTGTGATGCCTATTCCTTTGGTATGTGAGTATGAAAGGGGTAGGCCCTTAAAACTCAGGACCTGGGTCCGTGGGTCAGTACATACGAGGATGGTCTGAGTTTGCAAATATAATATACATATACGATTCTAAATAGAGCCACGGTCACCATTAGATTTGAAACCAATCAAAAGAATATCAAATTATTCATTCCATTCATTATGGCATTTTATTCATTTATAGCCAAGATTATAAATAGCAATTTAAGGTAGAAACATGTAATTATAACATCATTACATTCAATATTAGAAATAGGTGCTCTCTGTGAAAAGGGGAAGGGTAAGTGAATGGGTGAAGGGGACAGAGTAAAGGTGTTGTGACATAATTGTTACATCCAAGTTAAAATGAAAAACCTCTACAAACAAACTAATGAGCAAAGGTTCCCAATTTCACATCACACATAGATAGTGAGAATACATCTCTTATTTAGCTCCTATGGTGTGTCAAGAAAAAGAGGCGTATTTCTACGTTTCGACCCCTGATACGCTAGAAGGGCAATTCACAGCCTCATGTTGGGGTCTTCATCAGGAAGAGGATGGAGAGCCTATAAGGTAATATGAATACACAAATCAGAAATGTTATGGAGGGTGAACAGACGTGGTAACGTTATTTAAGGTAGTGATGTGGATGGTTACCTACATCAGCAAACGGTCATCGAATGTACCGTCCGCAGGGGGGGCTTCCAAATGCTCCGATGAAAACTGAAATACAATGAAATAGGTGCCATCAGGGCCCTGTACTATACTAGATCAAGGGATTATCGGGGGTGGCGGGTAGGGAGACTTACTTTGCGTGCTGGTAGTCACTGGGCACAGGTAGGTCTGTCCTCAAAAGGTATATTTGTCTGTAAAAAGAGGGGAGGCTGCATTTAGCATAATATGTCGTTATGGTGAATAAGGTACAGCAATGTGGCCGATTACAGTTAGGGAGCAATGGTCCCACGTTTTTACCTTACAGGGGTGAGTGCAAAGTCGCCCTGTTGCTCCAACGGCGTGCTGAATCACAAAAGAAATCGCGGTGCCGGTTTATTTTACTGAAAAGACAAAGCGGAACTAAATTCAGTTTACTCGGTCCGCTGGGTACACTGTACTCGAGTAAATGTGGCCGATTGTAATTGCGGGGCGCCCGATCGGCGGTTTGAGTCTGGACATACCTTTTGAAATTGGAACGCGCATTAGCGCTGTCACTTCGTCGGCGTCCTGCATCCGAGTGAACTCGCGGTGCAGGCGCTCAATGCCAGTGACTGCTAGAAGAAAAGGGGCTCGGCCCGCTGGTCCAATGGGATCAGGGCCTGACTCGCGCGCTCCGTGGAGCATCCTTAAAGAGATAGTCTCCCCGTATGGGAAACAGTGCTGGCTAAACACTGATAAGCCAGAGCTGAGTTATGGGTGGTTGTATCCTGAAACCAGATCTCAATTTCTGGCATGTGAAGCACCGGGCAGCGACACCGTGGGTGAGAATGCTTGAAAGTACATTGCCTATGCTTGGGCCAAAGCAGGAGGAGCAGTGGGACACAAGGTTGAGATACAGTTTGTTACACCTCAATACATTTTTAGCCACAATATTAACATGTATAAGACCGGACAAATTCCACATGGGTGAGGATACTTGGAAATACATAGCATACATTTCATTGAATTCGAGAAAACAACAAATGGTACACGGTCCTCATAAATGTCCAGAGCGTGTTATGTGGGGTGTCACATTATTCTTACTGGTAACTTTGCACATGCGTAAGTACATGGGGAGGTAAAGATACAGTAACCCAGGGTCTATTCGGGATTGAGTCCCGCCATCTGCGAGAAACTAGCTTCCAGTTCATTCAACCCCTTGCTTATTGTTTGGAACTTCTGCATCCATTTGCATTCCCTTGTGTCAAGAGCGGCAGCTAGATTACCCCCCCGGGGGCCGAGGGTGATTTTTTCAATTATCAACCAGCCGATGGAGTCTGGTGGATGGTTTTTCTCAGTGAAATGCTCCACCAAAGGGGCCCCTGGAGTTGTACAGCGAATCCGGCTACAATGCTGGAAAATGCGGTTCTTGGCTTTTTGCTGTGTCTGTCCAATGTACATGAGGTCGCATGGGCAAAAAATCGCGCAACACAAGCGGAGTGATTTATGCGATTTTTTGCCCATGCGACCTCATGTACATTGGACAGACACAGCAAAAAGCCAAGAACCGCATTTTCCAGCATTGTAGCCGGATTCGCTGTACAACTCCAGGGGCCCCTTTGGTGGAGCATTTCACTGAGAAAAACCATCCACCAGACTCCATCCGCTGGTTGATAATTGAAAAAATCACCCTCGGCCCCGGGGGGGGTAATCTAGCTGCCGCTCTTGACACAAGGGAATGCAAATGGATGCAGAAGTTCCAAACAATAAGCAAGGGGTTGAATGAACTGGAAGCTAGTTTCTCGCAGATGGCGGGACTCAATCCCGAATAGACCCTGGGTTACTGTATCTTTACCTCCCCATGTACTTACGCATGTGCAAAGTTACCAGTAAGAATAATGTGACACCCCACATAACACGCTCTGGACATTTATGAGGACCGTGTACCATTTGTTGTTTTCTCGAATTCAATGAAATGTATGCTATGTATTTCCAAGTATCCTCACCCATGTGGAATTTGTCCGGTCTTATACATGTTAATATTGTGGCTAAAAATGTATTGAGGTGTAACAAACTGTATCTCAACCTTGTGTCCCACTGCTCCTCCTGCTTTGGCCCAAGCATAGGCAATGTACTTTCAAGCATTCTCACCCACGGTGTCGCTGCCCGGTGCTTCACATGCCAGAAATTGAGATCTGGTTTCAGGATACAACCACCCATAACTCAGCTCTGGCTTATCAGTGTTTAGCCAGCACTGTTTCCCATACGGGGAGACTATCTCTTTAAGGATGCTCCACGGAGCGCGCGAGTCAGGCCCTGATCCCATTGGACCAGCGGGCCGAGCCCCTTTTCTTCTAGCAGTCACTGGCATTGAGCGCCTGCACCGCGAGTTCACTCGGATGCAGGACGCCGACGAAGTGACAGCGCTAATGCGCGTTCCAATTTCAAAAGGTATGTCCAGACTCAAACCGCCGATCGGGCGCCCCGCAATTACAATCGGCCACATTTACTCGAGTACAGTGTACCCAGCGGACCGAGTAAACTGAATTTAGTTCCGCTTTGTCTTTTCAGTAAAATAAACCGGCACCGCGATTTCTTTTGTGATTCAGCACGCCGTTGGAGCAACAGGGCGACTTTGCACTCACCCCTGTAAGGTAAAAACGTGGGACCATTGCTCCCTAACTGTAATCGGCCACATTGCTGTACCTTATTCACCATAACGACATATTATGCTAAATTTAGCCTCCCCTCTGTTTACAGACAAATATACCTTTTGAGGACAGACCTACCTGTGCCCAGTGACTACCAGCACGCAAAGTAAGTCTCCCTACCCGCCACCCCCGATAATCCCTTGATCTAGTATAGTACAGGGCCCTGATGGCACCTATTTCATTGTATTTCAGTTTTCATCGGAGCATTTGGAAGCCCCCCCTGCGGACGGTACATTTGATGACCGTTTGCTGATGTAGGTAACCATCCACATCACTACCTTAAATAACGTTACCACGTCTGTTCACCCTCCATAAAATTTCTGATTTGTGTATTCATATTACCTTATAGGCTCTCCATCCTCTTCCTGATGAAGACCCCAACATGAGGCTGTGAATTGCCCTTCTAGCGTATCAGGGGTCGAAACGTAGAAATACGCCTCTTTTTCTTGACACACCATAGGAGCTAAATAAGAGATGTATTCTCACTATCTATGTGTGATGTGAAATTGGGAACCTTTGCTCATTAGTTTGTTTGTAGAGGTTTTTCATTTTAACTTGGATGTAACAATTATGTCACAACACCTTTACTCTGTCCCCTTCACCCATTCACTTACCCTTCCCCTTTTCACAGAGAGCACCTATTTCTAATATTGAATGTAATGATGTTATAATTACATGTTTCTACCTTAAATTGCTATTTATAATCTTGGCTATAAATGAATAAAATGCCATAATGAATGGAATGAATAATTTGATATTCTTTTGATTGGTTTCAAATCTAATGGTGACCGTGGCTTTATTTAGAATCGTATATGTATATTATATTTGCAAACTCAGACCATCCTCGTATGTACTGACTACTATTCCTTTGGTAGGCCAGCATTGGGAATTCCTTAAAACATTTTTTAACCAGTAATTCCTGATCAGAAAAAAGGAGCTATATCATGGAATGGTGATAATACATCCTCTGTAGTGGTAAACTTGGATTTGACATTACCATTTTAGAAATGCCACGTTTAGAAAGTGGACATTTCTCTGCTCTTAACTTTGTTCTATGTGCCTGCAGCCTGCCTCCAATACACGTCTGGGCTGGGTGACAGCTACACTTTGTGCATTTCCTAAAGACAGCTGCAAACACAGGAAGGGCTGGGTGTGACAGATGATTAGTCTGCATTCTGAGAGCCTTCCTTGGCAGGAAGGGGGAGAGGTGGCTCACAGATAAGACTTGTTAAAAAGGATCCTTGTGCACTGCAGAGAACTCCTTTGAAGTCATTCCCTACATCAAAGGCACTTTTAGGTATAAGTACAAAGACTCTGACCCTACCACATCAGTACGCTACTGAACCTGGGAAGAACACTGCTGGAGTAAAGACTGCTGTGCTGTAAGGATTGCCACTTTGCTGTGACTGACTGTTCTGAGGAACAGTTTTTCTGCTTTTTTGAGCTGCCCTACTGCCTGCTGATCTCTGCCCTGTTGATGACAAGGACTGGACCCATTTCACTTGAACTCAAAATGTTGGATACATTTATTGTCTTTTGGAGCACGGGTACTGGACTTTTATAAGCTTCTAGTCCCCCCTTCTTCCTTTTGTGATACACTGCCATTTATTGTCTTTCACTTAAATTGTACTCAAAAGATAAGTCAAAATTGAAAATTATATTGTGAATATATCTACATTGTGTCTGCTTTGTCTTTTTTATAACTTCACTTAGCTCACCATTACTCACATGTGTCATGTTCACTGGAGCACCCAATGTACAACTACTGAGTTATATACTTTGGATTTGGTTCATTTTATTATGTGCTGCTAAAGTTTTATTATTTATTTTTGGGGAGTTTGATATAGTGTGAACTAGATCCGAAGGTGTCAGAGTGCTTTACATTATCTCCATTTGCATTACAGACAGACACATTAATTTTTTGCTGCAAGGTTTAGGTAGTAGTGTTCCCAAAGGAAACGTCCGCACAATTAATCAATTGAGATAGTAAGCAATATAAAGCGTGACAAATTTGGTACAATACAGAATATATAAAAAACGGGTGCTAAACCTGCCCCAAGCACCTACTACCTCAAGGTGCCGTAGGAACACATAAATGTGAAACCAAATTAAACATACAAAATTGAGGCTACCCAAAGCAAGTATGTTTATCAATTCCTAGCTAGGTAATTGCTTAATTAGGGATCGGTATACCCTCTATTGGACAATGAAACAAAGTAAAACAAACATCAGTTCCAAGAACGAAGATCCAAGCAGTTCAGAGTCAATTCAATGTCAATCTTCTTGTAATTTCATCAGTTCTTTATTTGTATTAAAAAAATAATCATATAAGATCTCCCAGCACGTTGTTTGCCAACATGTGTTTCGTTTTGCACTAAGACTTTTTCAAGGCTGGAAACCCTAGGTGTCAAAAAAAGAGATATAGAAGTGACTGAAGTAATAGATGAAGATAAGCAATCAATCTTACATAATTTGCCTTTGAAACCCTGAAACACATTTTTTGTGTTGTAGCACCACTGCTATATTGTCTGAAATAACAGAACTTTACTGTTGTTGATTATCTAAGGATGATTTTTCCTACCTCTCCTTAATAACTAGTCTCTATCTCTTTCCATCATCACTCTGAGTGGACAACACTACACTGTGAAGAAGTTTGAAAGGCCTATAGGTACCACCTTCTAGGGACTTATATTTTCCAGAAGCTGTGCTATCCTCTGACCCTCTACCTTCGCTGTCAGTCCCACTCCATAGATAATATTGAAATGAGATCTTCCTTTGGTGTCATTTGCACAGTACTCTAGACATTGGATCCTTCTGTGCAGTTCCATTACTTGCCCTCGCAGCTCTGCCAACTCAGGTTTAATCAACATCCGTTTGACCTCAGTTTCATAGACAAGTTCCACTAATTTAGTTTGGTCCATCTTCAGCTGTGCCAAGTCCAGTGTGACTGTACATCTTATATTAAAGTGTTTCATGTGTGTCTTATATAGCATTTAGGATAGTATCAAGTCTCTCTGTTGGTAGTTTCACATACAGGATTTGCACATCCATTAATACTGAGACCAGATGTGGATTAACAAGTCTGTTCTCTTGTCTCTGTCCCCTTTGCTTGCAGTGGTAGTGGCATGTGTTGCATGTTATGTTATGTTATGTTATGTTATGTTATGTCATTTCATGTCGTATCGTATCATAACAAGTCATGTTATGGTATTCTATGGTATGTGATGTTATGTTATGCTATGATATGCTGATTTGTACAGAGCACTAATCACCTGAGCGTTTATCCAGGCACTTGGGCAGGTATGTGGCCCCCAAGGTGTTTATATGAAAAAACAGGTAATTAAATGTCTTGAGTGTGATGTAGGAGAATGAGCAGTCTCAAGTTTTGCTGTTACCAATGCAGGCAGTGTGTTCAAATGAAAGTGAGGCAGAGCGTAGGTGTCTGGTGGGTTAGTGAAAGTGTATGTGGTTGTTCAGGTATTCGGGTTGTTGTGTTAGGCTTTGTATGTGTGCGTGAGAATTTTAAATTGGTTGAATGTGTGAATGGGGAGCCAGTGAAGCTTTCTGGGGTGATGTGGGGGCTGAGTGGGATGTCGAGTATCAGTCTTGCTGCAGTGTTCTAGATGTTCTCTAGTCTGTGTAGGAGATTCTGGCATAGAAATTGTTGCTGTAGTCCTGCCTGCTGGTGATGAGTGCTTGCATGACGGTCCATCTATTGTTCTGAGACAACCATTTGAAGTTCTTTTACAGCACCCGTAGGATGCGGAAAGAGAAGTTTCACACTGCATTGACTTGAACTGTTATGTTGAGCTTGCCACCTAGATTAATACCTGGATTTCATGGTCTGTGAGTGTGAGTGTTGGTTCTAGCTTCTACGGCCATCAGGTAGAGTCCCATGGGGAGGTCTTGTTGCTGAAGACCAATACTTCCATCTTGTTTATAGTTGAGCTTCAGGCAGTTGGTTCATATCCAATCAGCTACAATGGTCATGCAGTTGGTGACGTTGGTTCTGGTGATAAATGTCTTGCCGGTCAAGGAGACGATGAGTTGGTTGTCATCTGCATAGGGAATGACATTGATGTCTTGTGATCGGATGATGTTAATGAGTGTAAACTGCACAGGCTGCAATGGAAGGCCTGAGATGTCAGCACAATACTAGTAGCATTTACAGGCCCTACGTACAGTTAGTACTGAGTCCTCATTAGTGCTGATAACCAATTATAAGGCCACTTTGAGTATTCTATTAAAGCGCTCAATCATGCCATTCCTACTGGGATTATATAGAGAAGTAGTACAGTGATTTATATCAGCTCGGTTAAAATAACTTTTAGTTTTTTTTATGTTTGAAAGCTTTATTAGAACAATGAGTAAAACCGAAAATTTGACAGAAGGAGGGGATTACAAAATAGATAATAAAGGTATAACAATCCTAATGTCAACAGCATGTAATACAAAGCATTTTATAATTTTTCAGGGAAGAGAGAGAAAAAAAAAAGGGGGGAAGGGGAGAAAGAGAAAGAAAGAAAGAAGGAAAAAAAGGGGAAAGTAAGAGAGGTAAGAAAAGAAAAAGCCAAGGCAGTGCATAAAGAGGCAAAGATAATGAGGCAACCTGCAAAAAACTGTATAACATATCAAGGAATTTGGGAAAATTCAAGGGAAACACAATCAGAAATGAAAAAAATAAAACTAATTATAAGAATATACATGCAAGCATAACATAACAGAGGATAAATCATCTAAGGGGGTTTTAAATTCTCAGAGCTAGTAAGTAAAGGTGTCTTGTTTATGGCCGAACGATCTAAATAAGCAGTTAGAGGGAGCCAAAAAATGTCAGCATTACGAGGAGGTTTACAAGAGGAGGCAAAGGAAACATCAAGCCTATGAAAATGACAATGGAATTCCACCAATGTTGAATGGAAACATTTGTAAGAGTCTTCCAATTGGAGGAGATATGTTGAAAGACAAGTGCAAGCATAAGGTCAAAGAGACCAGAGGAGTGTGGTGGCAAATCAAGTGTGTCTGAGAGGCTTCCAAGGAAAAGGACAGAGGGTGAGTATGAAACAGAGAGAGAAAAGATTTGAGAAATACAGTGCCAAACCCATTTCCAAAGAGCAGAAACACTAGGACAGTAGAAGAACATGTGAAGAAGATCAGCAGAAGGAGATTTACAAGTCCAACAAGAAGAGTCAGAAGAAGGGGAAAAATGAGAAAGGGAGAGAGGGGAGAGATAAAGCCTGTGATAGAGAAAAAAGAGAGACTGAGTAAGAGAGGCAGAGCGGGAGACTTTCAAAGACTTGAGCCATAATCTATCCCAAATTGATATGGGCCACACACAACAAAGATCAGACTCCCAGGCGAGTTCAAGTTTGGACTTCCGGGTTAGAAGAAGAAAAGAACTTGTAAATAAAAGAAGCTTTGGGAAGAGTAGAAAGTAACTTTAGAAGAGAAGAAGGAGGAACGAGTGCTGGCGAAGGAGAAAGAGAGTAATAACGCTCCAGAATCACTTCGATAAGAAGAGTATATTTATGAAAAAATGAGCGTGGACAGGAGAACCGTAGCTGAAAAAGAGGAAACGGACAAGGAGTGGTGCCATCAAAAAGATGATGAATCCAAATAATACCTATCCGTCTCCAAGAATCCCAACAGATGGGTATATTATTGATAAGAATAAGCAAGTCATACCAAATAGGTTGTTGTAAAAAGGATTCACGTGAAATAGGGGAAAGGGAAAACAGAGGGCGTAAGAGAGAAGAGGTATGTTTAAACAATGGCCGAGAAACATGTAAACACCCATGTGTCACGGTTTGTTGAGGCTACAGGGGGTCTGGACCACTCTCAATCTGGGTTCAGACCCAACTACAGCACCGAATCTGCACTCCTCTCCGTTTCAGATAACATCAAAATGACACTGGATAGAGGAGGCTCCATGATTCTGGTGCTGTTAGACCTGTCAGCAGCCTTTGACACCGTGTCACATGAGATTCTTCTCGGCCGGTTGCAGCAGGTGGGGATTGAAGGCGTAGCTCTGTCCTGGCTGGAGAGCTTTCTCACAGGCCGCTCACAAAGTGTCAGCTTGGGCTCCTATCATTCGATCTCTAGGGAGCTCTCCAAGGGGGTTCCGCAGTGCTCATGCCTAAGCCCCACATTATTTAATGTGTATGTGGCCCCCCTTGCTGACATTGTGAGACAATATGGGTTTACCCTGTGTCGTATGCTGTCGACACCCAACTCTTGTTCCCTTTTCAGACTTTAACTTCAGAAATTAAGAACTCCTTTGCTGTGGTATGAGAGCCGTATCACACTGGATGGCCTCTAATTACCTCCAGTGTAACGTAGGCAAGACAGAAGTCATGCTATTTGGGAATGCAAATCTTCTGTGGTCACTAGACTGGTGGCCTCTGGAATTGGGACCTATCCCTTGTCCAAAACAATCAGTTAAGAACTTGGAAGTCAGACTAGACCAGAACCTGGTCCTAAAAGAACATGTGAATCTGGTGACTGGATCCTGTTTCCGGACAATTGGCCTTTTGAGAAGGGTTTTTCCCTACCTATCGGATATCTATAGAAAGACCTTAGTCCCGGCGCTTGTGATAAGTCGGTTGGATTACTTCAATGGCCTCCTTATTTCGGCAAATGAACATGTAATCAACCGACTCCAAGTGGCCCAAAACACTGCGGCCAGACTGGTCCTCAATGTTCCCTCAAGAACTCCATCTAGGCCCCTTTTGGAAGAGCTTCACTGGCTGCCTGTACGTCAGCGAATCAAATGTAAAATTTGTTGTATCATTCAAAAAAGTCTCATTGGATCAGGCCCCTACTACCTGACTCAGAAATTTCAAATTCACAAATCGGAACGCCTTTTTGCGTTCCAACAGCCAATTCTTACTAAAAATTCCATCTATTAAAAAGGCAAGGCAGGGCGGCCTTGCTCTCTCTTATGTAGGACCCTCCCTTTGGAATAAACTCCCTTTGGATATGCGTTATAACACCAATCTTCTCTCCTTTAGAAAGGCACTAAAAACCTACCTCTTTGGGGAAGCTTAGACACCCACCCATTCAGCACCCAAGACACCACTTATCTGATATCTACAGCGTGCGAAGCGTGGAGATACCCCTCAGGGGGTCGAGTCCGGCGCTATAGAAGTAAATAAATAAATAAATAAAATAAAACAATGGGAAGGAGTCATAAGGGGATTTGGATGAAAAACAAATTAAGTCATCAAAAGAGAAAGGTAATAAAAAAGTACGTTCAATAGAAAGCCAAAGAGGGGAGAAAGGGGATTCCTCACGGGAAAGCCAACGGGAAGCTTGACGGAGGGAGAATGATTTATGATAGACACGGAAATCAGGGAAATTAACACCACCATTGGATTTGGAACGACGCAGTGAAAGGAGGGAGATCCTAGATCTCTTACAGTTCCAAATAAATTTTGAGATAGAAGAATCAAGACGCTTAAAGTAAAGAACGGGAATATGGATGGGGAGCATAGAAAATGTATAAATAAGAATGGGAGCAATCATCATCTTGATAGAGTCCAATCTACCCCACCATAATAGAAAAGCGGGTTACAGGAAGAAAACAATTGATCTATGCGAGAAAGGGCAGCAGACATATTCAGTTTGACAGAGGATGCGATAGAATTGGAAAACCAGACCCCAAGATATTTAATCTTGGTAGGATTCCAGGCAAAACCAGTGGAGGTGAAGAAATGAGGGAGACAGAACTTTGTTAAGGGAAGGATTTCTGTTTTGTCAGAATTAATCTTGTAACCGGAGACAAGGGAAAACTTATCAAATTCAGCTAATAGTGGGGGAATGGAGGATTCCGGATTTTTCAACCAACAAAAGAATATCGTCGGCGTAAGTAGAGAGTTTTAACTGTTTAGAACCATAGGGGAAGCCAGTGATAGAATCATTCTGGCGGATGGAGGATAAAAAGGGTTCAAGGGCCAAAACAAAAAGAAGCGGAGAGAGAGGGCAGCCTTGCCGAACACCTCTGGTTGAAAGAGGATGAGAGCTGGCCATTAACCAGAACAGAAGCTTTGGGGGAAGAATATAATAGGGAAACAAGAGAAATAAATTTAGGACCAAAGCCATGCCAGGAAAGAGAGGCAAATAAGAAAGACCAATCAACCCGGTCAAACGCCTTTTCAGCATCAACTGAGATGGCGGCTAGAGGAAGCGACAGGAAGGGAGCTTTATTCAGGACATTAAGAAAAAGACGAGAATTATCTGATGTAAGTATGCCCTTAATAGATCCGCACTGTTCATCTCCAACGAGATGGGGCATAAAAGAGTCCAAACGTAAAGCAAGAAGTTTAGCAAAGAGTTTATAATCGACATTAACTAGCGATATAGGGCGGTAATTCTTGCAGAATTTTGGGTCTCTATCTTCCTTTGGGATCAAACAAATAATAGCATCTTGAAAAGTACCTGCAGCAGAGCCTGAAGATACAAAAGATTGGAAAGGTGTCAACAGTCTAGGGAGAAGGAGATCGGAGAAGTGTAAATAGAATTCCACTGGGAATCCATCAGGACCAGGAGTTTTACCTTTAGTAAGAGAGGAAAGTGCTTTGGAAAGTTCCTGAAGGGTAAGATCAAGATCCAGAGTAGCAAAGTTGAGATTAGGGGCGGAAGGTTTAGGGAGATTTTCAAAATAGGAATGAAGCATAGAAGGAGAAGGCGGAGATTCAGGAGTGTAGAGATGTTTGTAGAAAAGTTGGAACTGCTCAAGAATCTTATCAGTATCATAAAGAAGAGAATTATCAGATGAGAAAAAAGAATCAATAGAAGTACGTTCTTTACGAGATTTCAGATCGTTCACTAAGAGTTTGCCAGATTTATTCCGGCCTCCATAATATGGAGCACTACTACGAAGAAGTATAGACGAGGCATTGTCTGTGGACAGCTTATTAAAATAAATTTTGGCACGTAAAAGGTCTGGCGACATACACTTAGCAGAGGAGGTGTAGAATTGATGCTCTAGTTTTTTAATATGGGCAAGACAGTCTTTCCGCTTTTGAAGGAATGTCTTCTTTTTCCGGGAGACGAAATCAGTAATAAATCCTCTAGCCGTAGCCTTGAAAGAATCCCAAAGAGAATGGGGGAGATATCAGGAGTGGCAGTGGTAAGGAAAAAGTCATTGGTAAAGGTACGGAAGGAGGAGGAAAAGATAGGATCAGAGAGGTGAGGAATTAAAGCGCCAACAAGAGGATTTAGGGCGAGGGGGGAGCAAGTCAATATCAGTAATGATAGGAGCGTGATCAGAAATTACAATAGGCTCAATAGAAGAAGAGAGAAGATTCTGAGTAAGAGAGTGAGAGAGAAAAATGTATTCCAGTCTAGAAAAGGAGGCATGAGGATGCGAGAAAAAAGCCCCCAAATAACTTTTAGTTTTAATCAAACTAAACTGTCCTCCATTGTCACTAATAACTTTGACTGGTCATTAGTGACAATGGAGTATAGTTTACTTCATTAATAAACACCTCATCAATTAAACCTAATACTGAATCAGTATCTGCTTTGTCCACAACATCGGACCTGCCTACCTGAACCATTGCCTCAACTTCCACCAGCCCACCAGGCTACTGCCCTCAGCCACACTCCACCTAGCAGAAATGCCCACATCCACAGGAGCAAATCAGGAGGACGGTGCTTCTCCTACATCGTCGCCAAATTCTTGGAGGACCTTCCAAACCACATGAAGACCTCCCCATTCCTACTTGAGTCCTGCAAGAAACTGAGGACCTGGCTATCCAACCAGAAGCCTGATTGGCCTACTCACCTACTGTAGCCCTTGGATACACGTTGGGTGATAAGAATGCTATACAAATCCACATAGCGTGACATAATAGAACATTGCATGACATAACACCACCTTAATTATGGGCCATATTTAGACAATATCAATTAGTGCAATGATGTTTGTAGATTGAACTCCGAAAAGACCCATAATGTCAATGGCAACTGTGTGCCAAGGTTGCTTAGTAAACATTAGTTCACACATATTAGGTCTTGATGCAAATGCAACACAATTCCTTGTCTCTATAAGTTTATCCATTCCCAGCCACTAGAACCACCTATTCACATTCTGTTTATTCTTAACTATACTAAAACGCCCGTTTGTGACAATGTTTGACCACAGATTGTTTCAGAGCATCCAGAGGTATCACTATGTCACCTCTCCTTCATAGATCATTGATTACTGCCAACTCATTCCTTACCTCGCTCAGGGCGGGACAAAGGGTACATTTATTCAGCCAACCCCTTTCACCATAATTCATAGTCTCCTTTAATACAGAGTCATTCTCATACTCTTCCTTCCACTTACTTTCCTCTATAATAGGAATACTTTGCTCAGGAACTAATGTGATTAGATAACCCTCCCATTCATTCTCAACACATACCTTGATATCAATGTGCATTCTATATGGGAAGTTTGCAGTCACATTATTTTTCCAGGGAAGTATACAACTTTATAAATGATATCTTGCTACCTCTAGATTCTTTCAATTCCAGCTGAAGCATTAGTCACTCCCTCTGTAGTCAACAATTTTCCTAAAGGCCTGTGATCACTATGTAACACACACTGTTTTCCCAAAATGGACAACCTGAAATGCTCTAGTGCCCACACAAGCGCACATTTTTCCTCCAACGTAAACCATTACAGTCTTCAGTAATGTTGTCACATTAAGTGATGGCAAATGTTTGGAGTTAGAAAAGGAATGCAATCTTAAAAGGGGAAGCTGATGTGTATAAAAGCACAGAGTTTGATAAGAAAGTGGTTTGGGATGCTATGGAGAATGTGATTTTGAGTAGGGGTTATAAACAGGTGTGAGAGGAAAGAAGGATTGGATCAAGTGAGCAATAGTGAGAGTCCTATGATGAGAAATCAGAGAAAAGAAGGATCAGACCATGTGAGCAGTAGTGTAAGTGAAGAGGTCTGGTGGAAGAAGATGTTGGTGTGGAAAGAAATAATGATTGTAGGTATAAGAACCAGGGTGAACCTCCTACTGAGAATAGCCTAGATAAAAATGCAGTAACCAAAGGTTCAAAAGGAAGCAAAAGTGGCTTTCGGATCATATATGTGAAGAGGAGAAAAGTTGAATATATATTTAAATTTCTATGTTTTTTTATGTTTTAGTTGCCAGATATTGTTTTTTTCTGTGTAAGGATGTACATTGTTTATGATCAAATGTTGGAAATTGGGTTGCCAGTCGAGTGGAGTGAAATACTGATCATGCTGCAACCACGATCTTTGTCATGGTAAGATATAAGCAAACCCCATATTAACCTGTGCTCAACCCCCTGGTGGCTTGGCGCGAAGCAGTCAGTTTTAACTCAGAGGCAATATGTAAAATATTCATACAGCACTGTAAACAGTAATACAGTGAAAGCACAGCACAATGGAGAGTAGAATGTGCTAAGTATTTGAGTTCAAAATTATTAAAATCCAATCAGTAGAACTGGATATATGCAATTTCAAAGTTTTAGGTAAAAATAGTGCCTAGAAGCACAAAATGGCAATTGGTTATCTGGTTGTGTCGGACCTCGGACCAGGACATAGTCCCTATTTTAGGCCAATTGCGATGGAGTGTGAGCGGGTTACAGGAGCCAAGATTGTGCCCACCTTAGAGTGTTGCGAGATCCTGTGTCTAGGATGCGTCGCACAGCAGCAGTTTCAAGGAAGCTGCAGGGCAGTGATGCGGAGTTCTACTTCATACTCAAAGATACAATGGATGAGGGGCTAACTATGCCCTGTCAATTCCTGTGTTGAAGGTCTGCCGTCCTGCATTTTTGTTGAGGATGCCACCAACAAGGGGCTTGCGATGTGGATGCCTGTGTCGAGGATGCATTGCAGAGAGTCATTACTGAGGAGGCTGTACGCCGCAATGCCAGGTCCGGTGTCAGGGATGCATCATGCTGAGGCAGTTCTGAAGCAGAGATGTGAGGAGATGTGTTTTGCTGTGTCAGTTCTGACCACAGGACCACATCTGACATGGCAGAACACATTCAGGTCCACCTCCAAGGGTCCAAGGCTGGGGTGGCACCACTTGGGGGGGGGACTCACAGCAGACAGAATCCAGGTGCTGGGTTCAAGGTGATTGGAGTCATTTCTGTTCCTGAAGCTTTGATCACGAGGCCAGCCAACCAGCCCTTGGTGGTCCTGGGATCAAGATGCAGGGCAGCAGGGCAAGCAATTCTCAGTCCTTTCACAGAGCAGCACAACAGTCCTTCTGAGTCTTCTACAGGCCCAGAGGTGTACTGAAGAGTTGGGTCTGAGGGTTCTTTAAGTATAACTGGTGCCCACTTTGAAGTAGGGGATGGTTCTGAAAGTTTCCATCCCAGAGGTGTTTAGAACTCCCTGCCTCCCTATCCTGGCCTCAGATTCTCCAGGTCACAAAAAACTAGTGTCAAACCCTTTGTGAGTGTACTGAGACAGATCATTTGTGATGTGAAAATGTAGGTAGTAGTTCCTGCTGCTTACACTTATTCTACTGTGTCTCACTGTCTGGGAGCAATACACGCATAACAACTGCCAGCTACACCCATTCATGTGATTCAGGAAACAGGCGGGGGCACTTATCGTTAGAACAAGAAAACACCAACTTTCTAAAAGTTGTATTTTCAGTACTGTGTCTTAAAATCAACTTTACATTTAAAGAGGTTTTAAATTATAATTCTTTACACACCAAACTCAATATTCATACCTTTTCTCAATTTAAAGTTATCACTTATTTAAATGCATTGTTAACCCAATGTTATCGTATTGGCGAGCCAGGCCTTGCAGTAGTCAAAAAGGAATTTAAGAATTTTTTACTACCAGGATATGTACAAGTTATGTCCAAATTTTATTTCCACAGCACCTTGCCCTCTGGTCTGTTTAGGGCCTACCCTAGGGGTGACCGAAATGTAGAAAAAAGGGCAGTTTTCATTTTCAAATGGCAGGTTAAACTGCGCTCAGAGGTTACAATGGCATGCCTGAGACATGTATAGGCTACTTAAGTTGGTGGCACAATCAGTAGTGCAACCCTACTAATAGCATTTAATGTACAGGCTCTGCATACAGTTAGTACCACTTTACTAGGGACTTATAAGTAAATTATATCCGCCAATTTGGTGTGAGACAATTTTACCATGTTTAAAGGAGAGTGGACAAACTCTTTACTACTGGTAACCAGTGGTAAAGTGTGAAGAGTCCTAAAGCAAACACAAATGCAAAGACGGAGGAGTAAGGCAAACGTTTTGGGGAAAGACCACTCTAAGGCTGACAGGTCAAACATCAACTCATAAATATTGATTGTTGTGGAATGCTATGGGGATGACTTGTTTTTTTATTTTAAGAGGGGTAGAAGTGTTGTGTGTAAATCTTTATTTTGCTCGACGAAACAAGCATTTTGACTATGGCATTCTCTCAGGATTCAAGAATTATTATAGCTTGATCTTGGAATTCCAGAGAGCAGGTACCAGGAAGAAACCGACGTGTAGCAGCATTCACTGTCCTACTCCACATTTTTCAGTACTGCAAAAAAACTTTTTGGCGATTACTATTCCATGAACTCATACTTTACATGGACCTCTTGACTTTTGATAGTGCATTTTTATTTATACTTGTTGGGGATGACATCTTGTATATTTCAGAATAGGATGTGTATTTCTTTTTGATGATATCAGTATTGATAGGGGTACAATTGTCGTTTTGTTGCATTACTACAATTACTGCAATAGCATTTTTCACAGTTTCGACTGATTGCTAAAATGGGATTTCGGCCTTTCTAACAGATTTATCAAGAATATTCAATTATATATAGCACAATCTTCATTCAGAAACAACTTACCTATAAATTACACCCAACATTCAAGTAATAAACATATCACCTCAAATGCCACGTGAACATGCAGCATTGTTGTTTGGGTGTTGGAATGTAAGTCTCCCAAAACCATAGAAGCCTAGGTCTCCTTAGAGATTTTCTAATACTTAGAAGTGGCGATAAAACATCCTCACATTAGACACTGACTAAGTGCCATTTAGAATTATTTCTAAATTAGTCAATCTTTAGACCAGCACTTAAAATTATTAGTTCTTTAACTGCAGTATTAACACATCCAATATAGCCTTAGAGCCCGACGTAGCAGGATCATTCGGCCATTAAAGGCCTGCTCCAAGGGAGTAGCCTGCTACAGAGGACACTAAGGCTATTAGAACATTCCGTCCGTAGAGGGGACTATGTAAAACAAAGGCGCACTGAGCCGTAAGGGGTTGAAATCCCTAAGGCCCTGTGAGGCCTTTCTTCACAGCAACAGCTGTGAACAAACATTGAAATGTTGATGCTCCGGGCTTCTACCTGCCATTAGAAGCCCGGAGCACTCTATTGACTTCAATGGAGCGCTAAACATTCCAATTCTCTAATTACTCTTAAATTACTACGGCATTATCATAAAACTTCCATCTTATCCACAGTTTGGGCTTTCAGAGTATACCAAAAGGCATCTTAGACCATGTGACACTCCATTTTATTATAGTTAAGCCATGTTAAATTAAAAGAGGTAGTGATTCCGATGGGATGATTGAGTACTGTCCATTTAAATAACAACAAAAAAATGTTGAACACCTAACTTGCCTTTGATAAGGAACTCTTTAATATGTACTGAAAACAGATGCAAAGAAAACATATTAGTGGGTGCCTATATTCTCAAGAAAAGACCCAATGCATATAATTAGATATGTTTACCTGCAAACACTTTTTGAAAGTCGCCATGCTGTAAAGAAATATACATCAGTATGAGTCAGTGAAACAATTAAATCCTGGCTACATTTCTACTGGAGTGGAAAAGTACAAACTAGATGCATTTACTTTTCTGAAAGTAATTACATTATTCTGCTTTACATTATTGCCGTGTTCACGAATAACCTTGAAATTGCAGAAGCAATGTATGAACATTTGAATTGGCTTTGCTTTGTGTTTGTCACTATGAATTACGACATCAAAACAGACCAAGAGCTTTTGGCACAATAATTAACTCTAAAGTTCCGTTAGTTATCGAATTACTGCAACACTGCATAGCAGGACTGGAAAGATTGTGTTTTGGCTGATGTAATTTTTGTACAGCGCCGCATACCTGCCAACAGATTCAGGCTATAAATGCAGGTTTTGTAGTGTTAGAATTTAAAACGTGAACTACAACATCCTGTTTCTAACTACTTTTTCCTCAATTAAGTTTGTCAGTCAATCTTATTTGTGGCAGTTCAGTATGATTTTCTTCTTGTACGTAAGTTCCTGATGCATAAAATATCAAGTACATTTACTACTCAAGCTCCAGTTCTGAAATAGTTGGAATTCCATGAGTTGATTCCCACCAACGAAAACTACAATTACAGGCTTATGTATCCACATGGAACTCTGCCTATAAACCCCCTGGAATGGGGAGTATCTGCGTGGACCTGAAGTTGCTTTGCTCTGCATAATATTCCCTATTTCAAAGGGGTTAACCCGCCATTTAACTCCTATTCACATGTGGTAAATGTGTGTGGGGGTTTCTGTGCCAGCGGGAGAAGGATAGTGAGGGTACAGGTGGAGAGGCAAAGTATAATTCTCCCAGGGTTGTGACCCAACACCCAGCAATAAAGCCAGTGCCCACCCCAAAAACATCCTCTGCAAATTCCCTCGCTACCATACTCTACCATTGCACTCCTTCGCTCCATAGCCCCTCTTTCGCATGCATTTTCTTTGTTTTATAGTGCTACTAATACCAGCGTAGGTTGTCAGAGCACTTTACAGCATACACAATGCGCCGGTGAATCATACCTGTGTTAATCAGTCTATAGGAAATGTTACATGAAACAAGGAGATTACAAGGTGTAGGAGTCACCTATCACCGATACTAGCTGGCAGTATATTTTGAGAGTGTTTTGTCTGGAGTAGCAAAAATCAGGATTTAAAGTATCACAGTGGTTGCCTTTACTAATAAGTACATATGCTACCCAAGTGAACCCTTTTTAGCAACATAAGGTTGCTGAAATTCTGAGGAAAAAATATAACATTATAAACTTTACCATACAGTTGACATGCAGCTCTTTAATGGCAGTTCATAGCTCACTGTGCTATTTTAGGGCTGTAACGTATGAACTGGATGTAACAAAAGGATCTCTTTGACAAAACAAGTAATCTCCTGAGCTACCCACAAAAAAATATATAGTTTGGTGATTTGAGTGGTATACTTCATTTGCAGCAGCCATATCAACCTCCTGCGCTACTTTATCTTAAGTGGAAAATGCCACTGGATAAAACTCTGATCTTTTGCCAGCAGGAACATTTATCAGCAGAGTTATCTTGGCATTCTTATTGTTGCCTGAAAACTGCTGGACACAAAAAGAACTGTGCAGCAGGTGCGTTTTTAACCCCTAAATACAGCACTCCCCTAAAGTCAGCGCCAGGTACTGCTGCAATGGTCCAGCACCCTATAGCTGACTATTGTGTTGCAGGGATTCTGCTCAGAATCAGAACAATGCCTGGTATCATAGAACACCTGTATGTAGGTACATAGTCATCATACAACCTCAGTACCTGGGCTCAAATCCAGACAAACTCATAATGCTTTACCAGCCCTTATAATCTTCCAGAGTGACTGGTAACTTAGCACACAGAACAGAACACTCTAAACCCTTTCAGGGGTCACAGTAATAGGTCATCACCTTTTGTTCTGACACAGATACATATCCACAATAAACAGAAAAGAGACAGGAAGAAAGCTTACAAGAAAGCTTACAATATTTGTTGAAACTATTGTGATCTATCATGGAGCAACTATGCTGCAATTAGAAAGCAAGTCAATAATGTGATGAGCATGATTAATAAACTGTACACAATGAAAGGTCACAGCAAATTACAAATCTGCCTAAGCCTATCCTCACTTTGGAAACTCAGTGATATAATAGAGATCTTTTATATCAGTGAAGTGCCCCATACCAAATGATTATTATTAGTTGGTCTACATCTCATGCGTGCAGCTCTTTCGTCTCAAGACCTTTTCTCTGCAAGCCTCGCTCCTCTCTGTTATTAGAACATCAAGCCTCAGCTACTTTGATAAGACTTGTCTTGTTCAAAAAATAACAGCTGGATCTCTCTATTATATCTAGGTGTTAGTGTCCGACCACAGAGAAAAATAAGGCACAATGTTATTTGGCCTTGCAGGAAATGTGCAGACTGAATACCATCAGAAAATCTGAATAACAAAACATGTGCAGCTTATTTTGAAAATAATGTGTCGCACAATAATAGTTAGCCTACTGGAAAACTAAATGCAAAGCAGGGGCATCAAAATCCGTTGCTGGGCCAGGACGTTTCTGAAAATTGGTGTCCCAGATGGCCTGCATGAGGTGTACCCATTTTCAGAGACCACATTAGGACTAGAGAAAAAGTGGGGTCAGCAAATGGCTTACGAATGGCACCAGAATAGTGTTGGGTTTGGTCTCGGTACCAGAATACATATGGTAAGCGTTTGATCTCCCTACGTTTAGCTGGGGGACATGTGTTAGACCTGCCATCCTTATGGTGGTCTTCCCCCAAACCTTTTGCCTTTTACCTCCTCTTTTAGGTGTATCTTTTTGATGGCCTTAGGACTCTGAGCACTTTACCACTGCTAATAAGTGCTAAAGGGCATGTGCTTCTCCTCAAACATAGGTGACATTGGTGTATACCCAATTGGAATATTTTTTTTTACTATAAGTCCCTTGTAAAGTGGTACACCATATTTCCCAGGCCTGTAACCTAAATGCTACTAATGAGATTGCAGCACTGATTGTGCCACCCACACAAGTAGCCTTTCAAACCTGTCTAAGGCCTGCCATTGCAGGGCTAGTGTATGCAATTGACTGCCACTTCGACTTAGCTCTTAAAATGCCTTGCCAAGCCTCAAACTCCCCTTTTAATACGCATAAGTCACCCCTAAAGTAGGCCCGAGGTAGCCCCAAGGGCAGAGCGCTGTGTAAGTAAAAGGTAGAACCTATTCTTTTTAAGTTTTATATGTCCTGGTAATGACAAACAGCTCAATCTTATTTTCACTACTATGAGGCCTATTCCTCTCATAGGCTAGCATCCTTAATACACGTTTAAGTAGCTGCATCATTTTTTATATCTTTGGAATGGTAATGAAAAATTCTCTTAAATGGTAAAGGTGGATTTAGCATTACTATTTTAGAAATGCCACTTTTAGAAAGTGATACAGAAAAGGGGGTGGTGATGAACAGAGTGTCTGAATTAAGCAGACCACTCTTACCCAGTCCAAAGATCAGGGCTTGATCCATCACCATTATTTATCTCACTGCCCCATCCCAGCTCAGAACCTGGCTATATGCAAATTAGTCTGTCCCTGGCCCAGTGCATCATGGGAACAGGGCAGACCAAACTACCAAGCCAATTCTTCACCAGAAAGGAGACAAGCTACCGGGGACCGTTTCTGGCATTTCAGCCTCTTCGGCCCGGCTTGCTTGAATCCTGATGGAGCAGTGAGAAAGGGACTCATGTCTGAGTATACCCTGCCACACCTATAGTGGCCAAAAACGATACAGAAAAGGGGGTGGTGATGAACAGAGTGTCTGAATTAAGCAGACCACTCTTACCCAGTCCAAAGATCAGGGCTTGATCCATCACCGTTATTTATCTCACTGCCCCATCCCAGCTCAGAACCTGGCTATATGCAAATTAGTCTGTCCCTGGCCCAGTGCATCATGGGAACAGGGCAGACCAAACTACCAAGCCAATTCTTCACCAGAAAGGAGACAAGCTACCGGGGACCGGTTTCTGGCATTTCAGCCTCTTCGGCCCGGCTTGCTTGAATCCCCCTTTTCTGTATCGTTTTTGGCCACTATAGGTGTGGCAGGGTATACTCAGACATGAGTCCCTTTCTCACTGCTCCATCTGGGGGGTGTCTAAAATGCTATGATATTATGTCAACAGGAAATGTTTCCCTTGGAATAAACTCAAGAGCTGAAACTATTCACTCTGTGACCTTTTACACACCAAACTTGCATTCATTCAAGCTACTGTCACACATGGAGAGAGCAGTATAACTGCACACCCAAAACCCTTTGTTTACTAGTCAGATGCAGGTGTTGCAAAAAAATATATCACTTTATTAATCAATTTCATCCAAGTTTATGTTAAAAACACATTAGTTTAACATTGAGCATATTATCAACATTTCTGTTCACTCAGAACATCATTTATATTAAAAACATAAAATGCATACAATTTAAAAAATATATATATGGGATCTCCCACCTCCTCTTCCTATCTTGTCTGGATAGGGAGAATCCTCACTGGTAGGTTATCATGTATCGCTCAGTATAGGTGGGAGATCAGATGTCCTCCCTGGGCCTTATAGAGCATTACTTGTAGTAATTTGGTTGTAGGGGGTTCTTCCGGAAAAGCTGGCCATATCTCTCTAGCTACTTGGGCTATCTTTACAGTTGTATAAACTGCCCTTTACCTAATTCAAAGGAGATTTCCGCGTTATCCCTAGTTATGAACTGACTGTCCCCCATTGTTAGACATCCCTCTACCTTCCACCTTCTCACTGACAGTATTGGCAATCTTGGAGAAGGGTTGTACTACCCATAAGAGCATATCTGGAGAATAAGGCTCATACTTCATCACTTTCCGTGGTGTTGTCTCCCATATTTCCGCCACATGTCGAATTATGTAAGGGCAGCCATTATGAACCCCCCTGCCGAGCATCAGAATTTCTGGAGGAGATTTGCCCCCTTGTGTATCTGCAAGGAGACATTTTTCCCAATTATCTTGGTCATCTAACCAGTGAATCACATGCTGGATTGGGCATCCATGTAATAAAACTCCAGACAGGGTACCTCCAAGCCCCCTCGCGGCCACACCCTTTGAATTGTTACCAAACTGAGACGTTTACATTTGGTACCCCATAATAGGTCAATTAATAATCCATCTTTGATTTTTTTTTAAATGATTAGGAATTACATATAGTGAATGCTGTAGGGCTTAAAGACATTGGGGTAGAATGATCCTTTTGGTGATGCCAATCCTGTCAATGAGGGACAAGGGCAACTTTACCTTCTATTACTTTTCCTACATTAAGCTCCATATATAGTCAGGTGTGGGTGCCAGTTTAATCCCTAAATATTTAGCCGTTGACACCCAGGGAAGCCCTAATGCCGAAAGCCGGTCCCTCGGTTGTTTTGCCAAACTCCCAACTGGATCTAGTTTGGATTTCTTTTTTCGTTTTGAGACCAGACACTTCCTCGTAGTGTCCTCAGTAGAATTGGCACTGACTGAGTCAGTCGTCTGGTATGTACTAACATATCATCAGCATATAGGGAAACCACATGATTAGTTCCCCCCAGTGGTATCCCTGACGTGACTAACCAATCAATCAATGCAGCTGCCAAAGGTTCCATCGCTGTCGGAGATATGAGAGGTGACAAGCGGCATCAATGCCCAGCACCTCTTCCCACTGGGAATGCATCCAATACTCTACTCCCAGCTTGGATTCTGGCCTGGGGAACCATATAAAGTAGCTGGATCCATGTAAGAAACCCTAGTCTAACCCCCACCTGCTGTAGGACGGTCCACACATAGGACCAGTCTACAGAATCAAAAGCTTGTTCTATATCGAGTAGGGCTAAGGGGTGATCATCCTTTTCAAGACAGGGGGCATGCCATACATGCACTAAATACTGTAGATTATAAGTGGTGCTTTACTTTGGTCTAAATCCAGCCTGACCTGCAATGGATCAGTTGGGTTATAAGTGGAAGACGTCTAGAGGCCAGGATACCACTTAACAGCTTCATATCCAGTTTTAAATGCAAGATAGGTCTGTAGGAGATTGGCAGTTGAGGATTATGTTGTACTTAAGTAATTCTGCCTTACTGTGTCTCGCGGTGTGGAATGTCGACTGTCAGAATCCTCTATCGGTTCTGCAGTGACGGACTATTCCAGGGAGACGGTTGAGACGGAAAGCAGGCAGGGATTCTTGTCTGCTTGGAGTGCCTGAAATAAACCTTTCTTGAATGTATCTTCGAGTCTCCCTGTTCCTATTTACTACATTTCCCTATCCAGTTTTGGAATTATTATTACCATTGCCTCCCTCATAGATGCTAGTAAAATCCAAGTAAGTATAGCTTTGTTATATACCTCAAGAAGTCTGTTCACTAATAAGGGAGCAAACTGCTGGTAAAATTCCGCCGGGAAACCATCGCTTCCCGGCGTTTTGGCTGTTCTTAGACATCTGATACACTCCAGTATCTCTCCTTTTATGATTGGAGCCCCCAGCACCTCCTCAAAATCCTTATCCTGTCAGGATATCTCTACTGAATCCAAAAATGTCTGTATCACGTCCTGCGGGGTTGAAGGCCGCTTTTTATAGACGTTATCGAAACGTTTAGCAAGAATATTGAGGATCACCCCTTGATTATGCTCCAGTCTCCCATTACTATCCTGAATCTTTTTTAACTTTCTATAGCCTATGTCCATCTGCACACCCTGAGGATTCCAACGATGTATCGGGTGTGTGGATTGGCGCTGTGGTTCCCGAGTTTACCCGCCTCAAAGCCTCAAAGTTCTTCATTTATAATAGTAGTATAGATATAGGCACAAGTGCATATTAACATTTGATTATCTCTGTCTGGTTGAGATTTGGCTACCAGGTTTGATAGGTAGAGTAATTTAGTGTCTATCCCGGCTATGTAGAGTGCAAATGTATTTAGTAAGTCCACTTGGATTTTCAGTTTGACTGAGTGGAAATTGAGGGCATTGGTGATATTGTTCTCTCACAGGTATCAATGTTCGTGGTTGGGTAGAGATCTTGGTATGTGTTGTGGGTTGAACTGGTTTTGCTCTGGGTGGTGTTCGATTTTCAACTCAGAGTTATATATATCAGGGAAAGCATTTTTGTCTGGCTAAGATATTTTCAAGGGACTATCATTGTTGGTGGCTTGAGTCATTTGTTTTTTGAGCTGTTTGTTGAGTTTCCTGACCCATTTCTGTATTTTTTATAAATATATGGTAGTAGTAGTAGTTGTTTCCTGACCAGTAGTTGTGGTCTCATGCTGGGCTTCACTGTTTTGATTAGCAATTGATGATTCATTCAAAGTATGATTCAGAGTAGTCTCTTTGTTAGTGTTAGGTTTTTGTTGTGAATATAACATTTTATGCGACAGGGTGATGGACTTCAGCAGATAATGTAATTATGTTGGTTTGCACTGTTTTTAATTTAAAATTAGGGTGCTTGTGTTTTCTTGTTACTCAAATGATGCTTGTCCCAAACTAGATTTTTAGGTCAATCACTGTTGACTTTAATGTGACAGGTACATTACAGTGCATTAGTGCACTTAACCTGTACTCATTTTACCAATAAATTTAGCTTGCTCATCTAATGACAGTTGATGTGAGGGAGCATTATAATTTATTCAAGGATGATGACTGTTCAAGAATAAGTTTGGTTTGGATAGGATTGATCTCAATATATTTAATGCCGGCTTCAAGTCTAAACATGTAGTTGGCTTGTTTGCTCTCTTGTGCCTTGGAATGTCTAGAGAGTAGATCAAACACAAGGAGATGATGGACAGAGCTCTGAAACTTTTCAGACACTCACGGCCAGTCACAGATCTGGGTTGAATCCATCATCATTCATTAGCTCACTTCCCCACCCGAGTTCAGACTCGTCCCTATCCAAATCGGCCTTGATCCTGTTCCTCGTAGGAACAGTCCAGCTTGAACTGCCAGGACTTCTCTGGACTGGAAACAAGCATCCTGGGACTGGTTTAGGGTTAACACCCCTCATCTGCCAGGCTATCTTTAATGCAGGGGCAAAGTGAGCGAGGGACCCATGTCTGGGCATACCCTGCCAACTTAGGGCAAACAAAGTAAACAGAAGGAGATGATGGATGAAGCACTGAAACTTTTCATACTTGTCTAGAGAGTAGTCCTTATTTCATATGAAGTAAGGGCTGATGCTTGAGGTCCTAATCAAGGATCACATACACGAAGGAGAAAAGTGTAAGCTGGATCATAAAAGGGGTCATAAAAGGGTCCTCGAAGTGCACTATTAGAAGATCATCAAGGGTCCAAAGGGCCTCTAATGGACACTTGTAGTGCAGATGTGATCGGTTGATGAATACCTAGTACATTTTTATTTCAAGCTCAAACTTGGGCTCGCAGCATGTCCCTGGCTTCATTACTAGAGTGTAGCTGTAGAACATCTAGGCACCTCAATAATGCAGTAGACTACAGGTCATAAATAGGCACATTGTATCCTTTGGTAGACTAGAGACCGGAGGCTGGGATTAAGCTATAAACAGTGAACAACTTGTTCTTTTAGCAAGTTTTAATTTGTCCTGTGATCAAAATATTAAGAATAAGGAGTATGAGGAGCAGATTTCTCTCTCTGACATTACTTGTAATTCAATGTTGAGGACACAGGGCACAGACAAAGCATGTCAACTAGAGATGCAGGTGTTGCTTGGCCTGCTCTCAAAAGACAATGGAGAATGTGGGATGATATAACTGAAGAAGGTGGGAAAAATATTGTGATGCCTTACCCCAGCTCATTAATCATTTTAAGGGTCACCTTTTAGGAAGCCGAGAATTCACAAGGTAATGATCCTATCATGAGTAAGAGCAAATTGAGAAAATAGAGGTAGTGGAGCAATGGAAGAAGTGAAGGTGATGAAACAGGAAATGTGTTTCCGATTTAGGATCTCTGCTCTAGTGCTAAACACTAAAGACCACAGGCCTTGGCCAGCCTGGAGTCCCATTGTATTGTAGCTAGCCTCCTCTGGTCGAGGTGCTACAAGCCACACCCTTGCCACATTTCCACCAGTGCGAGCCAGCCAGTGCAGCTCCCTCCACCCATGACCCTTCATTGATTGAATCCACTCTGCTGCTTGCCACCTGGGCGTCAGAGACTGCAGTGATGGAGCTGTAGCAATAGAATCATAGCTCCAGAAGTGAGATGTCCTCGGGATCACATGTGGGAGCTAGTCAAGCTTAATTGGGGCATGAGCAGAGTAGCTGCTCTGCAGACTGTCACCAGCAGCAAGAGCGGGGCAATGAGTCTACCAAATAGTCAAAGGCAAAACACATGCCAAAAGTCATGCCTCTAGACCTCTTTAATTCATCCTTGCCTTTTTTCTAATGCAACTGGCATGTTGGTATTTTGAGCATGCTTTTATCAAAAACAGCTCTAAGTGAGTCTGCACTTTATCAGGTTAGGAGGTTTCCAGGGTATTAACAAATGCAGAGATGTTTGTGTTTCTGCATTATTGAGTTCTTTGCTGTGTTAAATCGTTGATGTTCTAAAAGTTGAAGCCAACATTACAAAACACAAAAGAACAACAGGACATTATATATTCACGATGAAGAGCCTTGCTGAATATTTTCAACTTAACTGTGTCTACATCAAAATAACAACTGCTGCAAATATTTACATTTTGTAAATGTTTACTGGCTAAAATAGGATCCAGTTGATTTAGAAAACAGGTACTTGAATGAAAACTGCTTTTTGCTGCTGATTCTAATCATGATAAAAATAAGGTACCCTATAATGAGGCATATTTCTTAGCATTATACTCTTTTAGCATTGTCTCACTTGTAATACTGAAGGTCATCAGTCCATATCCCAGTATTTTGAATGCCATTACACCATCGAACAGCGTTAATATGCTTTTAAAGTGTGTACATGTTCATTTCTGGTAGATACTATTTACCATTGTTTTATATATATGATGGCTTTTCATTTGCTTTTGTTTAATGTTTCATTATGATGTCTTTTTAGCTTTTACACAAATGTTCTCATATTGGTCACCCAAAGTAACAAATACTCACACAGTATTTCCAATAGGCACAATCAAGTTCATAGACCTTATGTCTGTTGCACTATTGGCAATTGGGATGTTTTAGCCTAATTCATTATGATGCCCCCATTTGGGTGTAATAAAAATGTGAGATCTGAGTGCATCTTTCCATATTCTAGAAGAGTAATTCACTAAGTGAGTGGTTATAATCAGGAGAGAGGAAGTTTTTGTCCTCAAGATTTTAGGATTGAAATACTCTGCGTATTCTCAGGCATAGAATAGGATCCTGAGTATTATAAAAAACATAGTTGAATGACTGGGCTTTAGAACAGGACTCAGAGTGTGTCTTAGTATGAAGAGCAGAGCTTTGACAGAACCTCTCTTGTGGATAGAGAGTTGCAACTGGAACGCATGCTTTCTTTAGTTAGCCACTTTCAGTTCTATACTAAACAAACTCTTCACTGTAAAGTGCAACAATTAAGATACATTCTTAACTCTGAAAGACTTTGAAGTGCCATTCATTACAAGGGATTGCTTTTGCTGATTTTACAGCATAATTTAATTTAAATTTAATTGTGGGTTTATATAGCGCTAGAATCAACTCCCGGAGGAGTATCTCCGCGCTTCGACCGCTGGGGAACCCGTCCTGGCTCACCCTGAGAGATGGTCCCTAATGGGTATCTCTAAGGTGCGACCAAGCATCCCCGGCGGTCTGGGGGGCCGTTGTGAAGATGAGGCAAGCTAATGCCCAGAGTTGCCGAGTGTGGTCCCTGACTAGAGTAGGCACCGAGGCGAGAATTATCGAGCCCGCTGACCCTGGTCCACGACCCTGCCGCGTCGGGAATCGAACCCTGGTCCCGGGCCGTCCTCTGCTTACGGGTCTGCCGCCTCTAACCAGTGAGCCACACCACTCCCAGCATCGCCCAGCCATTTCGATAAAGAATGTGCGCTGTATTCATAAGCATAGCATATCATATTGTTGTACTGTTTTGGAGAAAATGTGCTTTAAAAGACCACAATAAAGTGTTTTTCTAAATGTTAAGGGAGTGGCAACAAGGCTTCACCATTATCTTGTGGAATGGGCTTTGCTTTCTGTACAACTGCTTGATCAGTAAAACATAATTGTTTAAAAACTCTTTGACTTTAGTGAGTTGGTGCCACTTGCTGTGGCTCAAAAATTGTGCAAAGGCTATATTGGCTTGGCGATATTAACTAAATAAGTGCAAAGGGTGCAATTACTGACCTGTATTTCGTCCACATCTAATTAGGTGTACATGGAAGTATTTTCTAGGCCATCTGAATTGAATGGACCAGTGCCTGTTCAGCTCAGAGCTTGGCGGCAATCATGACCTGTGTTTCACAAACAATACCTATCCATTTCTAATTTAGTTACACTGTACCTCTCGAATAGAAAAAATGCCTAAATGTTGATGGGATGATCATTATAAGCTCTTGATGAACAACTGAGGGCATATTCACAAGGAACTATCGCCGAATTACCGGCACTTTAGTGCAGCCAAAGTCATGATAAATTTACCCCACCATTCACAAGCTGATGCTAACAGCAGACATTGTCAGAATTCCCACAATACCAGTCCCAAAACCTAACACCACAGCAGACACCACCAACGAACGCTAATGAGATGCAGAGTAGGCGTTCCCATGCAGAAACGCATGAAAAAACAACAACACCACTTTCACAATGAACTGACAGATCCGCGAGGCGAACCGAAGAAAGGGGATAAGCCGCGGTAGCCGCAGGTATTTAACACCTGCTTCAAGCAGGTGTAAAGACGGACGACTACCTGCAGTAGGCAACAGAGCCCCACACACAGCCACACCCGAAGAACAAACAAAGCCCTGGAGTTACTCATCATGCAGCTCAGCACCCCAACAGGGCCACAATACCCACCGCCACCACCCCCGCGGGACTGCCACCACCCCCAGGACCCAGATCCGCACACTCCCGGACCACCACAGAGGCAGCGCAGAGTAAAACAGCAGACCTACCGGAAACACACCTCTCACACAGACCTGAAGCCCGAGGAAGTCATTGCCCACTACAGGCTCAAAAGGACAACCATTCACCGCATCATGAGCCACATCGCCCACAGGCTGACGGTCCCCACACAGCAGAGAACCAATGTCCCTCTGCAGACAAAGCTGCTGGCTGTGCTGCACCTGTTGGCCTCTGGTACCTTCCAACCAAAAAATGCCAGAGCTTCATACCCCAGTACCTTCACTTCCCCAACACTGCGCAGGAACAGCTGGAGACAAAGCAAGGCTTCTACGCCATAGCCGGATTCCCTGCCGTGTTGGGGGCAATTGACTGCACACATGTCCCACTTGTGCCCCCTGCGGATACTGCACACCACTACCGCAACAGAAAGCACACGCATTCCAGCAATGTGCAGGCACTAGTGGACTACCGGGAACTCTTCACCAATGTCAACGCCAACTACGCCAACTACCCAGGCAGTGTGCATGATTCCTTCATCTTCGGACAGTCCATCATCAATCAGCGCTTCCAGGATAGCACATATGGAACGGGACTGCTCGTTGGTAAGTAACAAGTCAACACGCCACAGATCCCAATGCCTCCAAAGCACAATGCACAACTGTGGGGTTGCACATGTGACCAAACCACAATCATTATGTCAAACTACACGACCATATACCAGACACAACCACACCAATCCATGGTCATCCTGGCCTACCCCTGCACCCAATACAGACATTTCATGTCACCACAGCCGCACAACAGTTAAACGTGTGGAGATGTGAAATGCAGTCATAACACATTTGAGGCACTGCTCTACCCACATGACACTACCTTAGTCTCCTGCAGGTCAGCGTCCTGTGGCAGTGGGCCCGTGTCGCCCGCTGTGCATGCGGGGCCAATACCTCTGTGCGACTTATGTCATTCCCCTTGTAGCACTGACATCACATTTCTGGGTGCCTGATGACTGTGGGTGTAGTTGCCAGCATCAGCTACTCCCTGCAGGCTGGTTTACATTCACTCCACACACTGCCAGCACAGGCGTCACTGGATTGGTGGACCTGCCATCACATTCTGCCGAGCCAAGTATTGACTCTTTTCTCCCCGCACTGCCACAGGTCATTAGGATATGCACTTTGCCCTTCGATGATGACACCCCTCCGAGATCCGAAAACACTCACCCAGAGGCAGTACAATGCGGCCCACCTACGCACCAGGGGCATTGTGGAATACACATTTTGCATGTTGAATTCACGTTTCAGGTGCCTGGACGGTACAGGTGGGAAGCTCCTGTACAGCCTGGACATCGTGTGCAAGCTGAACATTGCATGTTGTATGCTGCACAACATCTGTGTTCGCACCAAAGCCGCATGGATCCCAGTCCCAGAGGTACCGGACGATGATGGTGGTGATGGGGCAGGTGGGCCACATCCCACTGCAGCAGCGGCAGGAATACCAACATTGACACATACTCCTCATGAGCACGTCACATTGTGACCAACCATGGCAATCAAGCTACAGTAGTCAATGTCCAAATGCACTGCATGTGTGAATAAAACATATTTGCAGGTTCTAGCTTGTACTTATACATTTTAATGTTACTTTTCTCTGCAGATGTGATTTGCACTGTCGTGCAAATTCGCGGAATCAGTTGTGTCATGTGTTCAAATGTGGTGGGGGTGCTGTTGCTACCGGGATGGAGAATTTAGAAGCTGGGCACCAAGATCTAATTAAAAAGTGGTCAATCTCTGCTACGAGTGACAGAGAAGCAACTGTTGAAATGGGAGCTTAATTCAAGGCTCGACTTGACAGCAAAGTCATCCTCTCACATCCGTTGATACAGGTGATCCCCTGGCTTATCATAAATATAACGAGACGTTTTAAATCGGACCGTGTATGGCGATGTTATTTTAATCAACTAACTAGATGCAACATTTTTGACCCTATTGATGTCAGATACTCTGATTCCTTTTATTGCGCCGCATTCCCGCAGATAAAGGGACGTATTTGGGAGCTCATTCAATTCCCATAATTGCTCACACCAGGGGAAATTCAAACGACCCCCTGGTCACGACAGACATTGTGCAAAGTATTGATAAAGGTGGTCAGAATCTTGGAAACCCACCGAAACGCGTCAACACTTTCTTGTCCTGTATAATTCAAGACTCTGTCATCGTTGTTTATACATTGATTATTAGAGTACACAACATCGATGTTAGAAATCAGGAGTCCGAATATACGATCAGTATAGTACAATTTTCATGTTCTACAGTTTCTGTCATTGTGTACCAATTATGCGGGTCATAATTGAATGTTATGATATGTAATTAAATGTTTTTATTTAAGTCTTAGCTTTGTTTTGTCTAGTATTCATTGTATTTTAGCGTATTTTATTGTATGTATACATAATAAATTGTGATCCTTTTTCCTTACTAGTTTGTGGATTGTAAAAATCTTTTTAATTTAGGTATGGATTGTTAATGTCATTTTACTTAAAGTTCAGTTCAAGGGAACTTCGCTTTCACTTGGGTACCGGGATGTTGTCAATGTCGAGGTGCACTCCTGCCTATGTGTGTATGCCTCACAGTGGGTGTGTCGCTTTTGCGGCTCTAATTTGTCTTACACTGGTCTCTTTCATGCTGCGTTCCTGTCGGTTCTGTTCTTCCACGCTGCTAGGTAGTTGTGGTGTACATGTAGTCCTCTGCAGTTGGCCAAGGTGCTCCGTGGTACTCCACTGTTGTTGGATTTTGATCTGTGGCATTTTCCGTATGCTGTTCTAGTACTTTTCCCCCATTGCATGTGTGTATTGCTGCCCTCGCGCTGGTTGTCACTGTTTTCTTATCGCGCTTTTGCCCATCGCAGGATTTTTTGCATTGGGGTTTGTGTTTTTATCTCCGTCAAGGTGGTTGTGTCGCGGGCATTGCAGCGCTGTCAGCAAACTATGGCATGCTACTGCTGTGTTGTGAATTCCACGTTGTCACGGAGTTGTTTTCCCATGATGGGCTGCGTTGTTGAAAGTTGCGCTATGCTGCTCTTGTGGTAGTTATCACATGTTCTTGTGAATATGCCCCGTCTATATAAATGTGTTTACACTTGATAACTTTCCACATTTTCTGAAATTAAAAATAAAAGTCACACTTATCTACCTGTGCTTTAGAATGCTATCAATATACTTTTAGGTAGGGTAACATTTTAACTTTTTCATATATTATACTGATGGATCTGTAGAGCGATTAGATTGATTAATAGGGGTGATTAAAAATTCTTTCATCTTAGTTATTTGATGATACAAGGATCAAAGATCTTGAGTGAATACGTTTTGAGAATGTACTTACATGGCATTTTGGGAGGCAGCAGATTATTTGTATTGGGAATTACTGATATCACAGGCTCTCTGGCCAGGTATTTTCTAAAGATATGATTTCAAAAGTCTTTTTAATGAAATAATTATAAACAACATACTCTGTCTCTAAAATACAGCAGCTAAAAAGTCAAGGCAGGCATTTGCTTTCTTTCAGCAGTACAATACAGTATATTATGTCCATACACTCCACCCTGCCTAGAGGGCTGCCTTGGACCTACCTCAGGGGTGACCTAAATGTAGTAAAAGGAAAGGCTTGGACCTGGCAAGTCGAAATGGCAGTTTAAAACTGAACAAACAGGAACTGCAGTGTCAGGACCGAGACATGCAGGAACTTACTAGTAAATCAAATGTTCCAATCATGGATAACCCAATCACCAATACAATTTACACAGGGACCACTTGAACACTTGCACTTTAGCACTGGTCAGCAGTGGTAAAGTGCCCAGAGTTCTAAAAACAACAAAAACAGGTCAGAAAAACATGGGAGGAAGAAGGCAAAATGTTTGGGGATACTCCCACAAAAAGGGCCAGGTCCAACACAGCCTGTGCAATTCAATTTATTTACTTCGCGGTAACGGGAAAGCTGAAAGCTGGAAGTAAATTTGACAATATGTGAAAAATATAGGTTAAAATAAAAGTGTAAAATTAATTTTGTCTTCAAGCGCTAAAATTGACAAAAAGGAGTTTTCCAGCTGTGGCGCATAATGAAAAATGCCAGGGCATAGTAGGAAATATTTTACTTTCTAATTTAATTCATTTTGTGGCTTTAGCTTCTCAAGGTTTATCAGGTTTGGGGCATCTGTAGTTTGGTCAAAGAGAATGAATTCAACCAGGCAGCTCAGTTTGCTGCATTACATTTTCTTAGTGTTCATAAGTGATTTACACTTATTCCTATCAGGCAGGGAGGCACTGAAGATCATGATGGGTGAATAGTTATAAACTTACTTACATTTCCCACAGAAAGTACAGCCTTTAGGAGGGTAAAAGTGGTCATGTTTGCCATAGAGTTTTGACCTTACCCACATTATTTTAGTTGCGCTAACAACTTATGTGGCACATCCTTGTTTTTTCCTTATTAATAACTGTCTCTTGTTTGCCTAAACATATCTGAAAAAAATTGCGTGTGCTAAATATTGATTAAAAAAGTATCACCCGGTTGCAGACAAAAAACATAAATCTAGACCAAAAGGAGGGATATTTTTGCAACAATATTTATGACATAACGTTTTATGACAGCTCTTGTCATGCAACACTTTCCTCAGAGTTGGAGTAGAGTTTCAGGAGACTGCAGAGTAAAAGGAAAATGTTCCTGTGTGTAGAAGACTACTTAACTCATACATAGCTCTATATCTAGTACTTATAGCTAAATCAGGTGATTACATTAATCCTGTGTAGGAGCTATTAAGTGGGTCCAAAATGACACTGATGTTTCATAACAAAGAGAACATTTTAAAAAGATGACTCAGTGGTGCCACTGTTCCCAAGTATCATAGGCCACCTGAGCACATGATCAAATATATACTGTTTGGTGTATTAACACTTGTATGCACAGATAGCTAGCATGGTTTGTTAAGGCCCAAGACTAGCTCTTATGCTTGTGTTTTGAGATGACATGTACTACAGTTTCCAGTTGGGAAAAGGCCCATCAGTCTGTGGTAAAACCCATGTTCTCGTTACATAGACAGTACATTTCCTGGTCCTTGGCTTGGTGTGAATTAGCTAGCCTTTTTGGTTCTATGATCTTTTGCAAGCAAATACTGGTCTTGCTAGAGTATGCTTCTCTATGTTTGGTAGTTTCCATTATTAGTTGATGAACTTTTTGACAGCATTTGATACTGTTGTATAGGTTGGAACACATGTTAATCTTTTCTGGGTATGTTGGATACTGGTATCATTATTTTTTCTTGCTTTTTATTTGGACCTCTGTATGACTCTGCCATTGTATTCTTTTGCTCGTATGTTGATTGCCATGTTAATTGTAGTCTGTTGCTTTGATACAGTTTCTTCAGAATTGGAGAAACTGCCCATCAGGGAGGTTTTCCTGGACGGCCCCTGGATAATGGCTATCAAACCGTAGCAAATAGAAGCATTCCATAGGTTTATTTTTTTGTGGTCATCCTTTTTTTAATCAATGTTGATTTCTACAACAAGGAATGAGGTGCTGTGTAGAAGTAGAGAAGTCCCATAAATGTGCACAGTATTACTTGTTTATTGGTAGATTCCTGTATATAGAAACGTCCTATCCACAGGGCACCCCAACAGCAACTGAACAATGGAGTTCTCTCCATTGTTCAGTTGCTGTTGGGGTGCCCTCCAGAACACCCAAGAGTTCTAGCTTACATGGAAGCAAGCTGAAAGACAGCTGAGAGCAGGTTAGATTATAATTTCCACACACCTTCCCTCTCTACATTTAAAGAAACAGTAGAACAAAGAAACACAATAACGCAACTTAATGTAAGACAAAATCACATAGTGCCACAGGAACTTAATATTTGTGAGAGATTCAGCATAAAGATGAAGGAATATCAGAGGGCACCAAACAGGCGTACAGCAATGCACGACCACTAGAACGTATGAGGGCAATCCTGCGTAAGTTTCATATGGGTCCGTCCTCCAGTTTCACAGCATTACAAAACACCCTTGTCACTTTAAAGGGTGGAGAGAATTTAGCACCAGCAGATTTCTGAGGATAAAGTACTCTCACTCTGTCACCCACAAAAACACTGTGTGAGAAGCAGCATGTCTAGCATCAAAGTTTTCTTTTCTCTTGACGGACCTGAGGTCCTGAATTGTTTGCCAAGGAGCAACCTACCTTTTCCTCTCATCCAAGACTGACACTTGTAGCTGTTGGGAATCCGTCCCCTAAACAATTCAAAGGGAATAATCCCCATGGTAGAGTTAGGAGATAGGCTGTAAACCATTACCATCTCAACCATTTCACAATTCCAGTCCCTGCCTTGTTCATTAGCCAGCTGAATGGACTCTTTTAGTACACGGTTGAACCACTCCACCATACTGTTAGTTTCTGGATGATAGAGAATACAATGCTTGTGCTTGATACCTCTCTTTGCCAAGAACTCCTCCATTTCCTTTGAGACTAGTTGAACTCCATTGTCCCTTAAGAGGGATTCGGGGAGACCTACTCTGCAGAAGATGTCCACTAAAAATCTAACAACATCTTTAGTCTTGATACTTTGTGTTACTTTAACTCCGGTCCATCTTGAGTACAAGTCCATCAACACAACAACATAAGATTGATGAGTCTTGCTTGTCACAGGCCCCTAAAGATCCAAGGCTACCTCTTGCCAACAATGTGTGGGAGCATCACGTATAACCATCAGTTGTACCCTTGTCTTGTATACCTTATCACTTGCGTTGCACTCCATGCTCTCCCTCACCACCCGTTCCACAAGAATATCAATACCCGGCCACTAGAAGTGTAAACGAATTCTCTCCTTAGTATTCAAAATTCCTTGGTGAGCCAATTGAATAGTTTTCATCCTAACTAATGATGGAGGAACAAGTCTGGTGCCCCTACAAAGCAAATCACCACTCACTGAAAGTTCATCTTGAACATTCCAAAACTTGCAAAACTCCTCACTCAGGGTCGTTATGCCTGCCCAACCTTCAGCCACCAACCTACATACCTCACAGATCACCATATCAGTCTCCATTGTTTCTTTCCATTCTACTTCGCTAATCACTTCCTCCATGATCTCACACACTTTGTAATCATCATCTTCCATTGAACCTTCTTGGTCAGCATTTACACTCACACTGTTTGGAGACCAGGCAAGAAAGACAGTCTGCAACTTTATTCTCTGCGCCAAGTATATAATTCACCACAAAGTCATAATCTTGTAGAGTGACCACCCACCTACAAATCCTGGACGAGACTGCATCAAGGCTTTTCTTACAAAATACTTCTTTTAAAGGTGTGTGGTCAGAACGAACCACAAAAGTGCTTCCAGAGGAATTTATTTAACTTCTTGATGGCCCAAAAAAAACACAGAGCCTCTTTTTGGATCACAGAGTATTGTGTCTCAGTACCAACAAGTGTTCTGGATAAAAACATGTTGGTTACTTCATTGCCATCTTTCACTTGTTTGAGCACTGCACCCAATCCCTCGCATCAGTAATTAGGATGGAGCAAGAAGAGGTGTCTAAGCTCTGAAAAGATGGTGCACAACTTAGGGCTTTCTTTACATCTTCACATTCTGTTTGACAATGAGGAAACCACATGAACTTCGACCCTTTATTTGAGAGAGACCTTAAAGAAAAAGTATGACAGGCAAACTGGGGAAAAAATTTATTATAGTATTCTGCCATGCCCAATAATGTGACTAACTCATCTCTGGATTGCAGAACAGGGAGTTCTTCAATGGTCTTTGCTAGGCTGATCTCTGGCTCTAACCCTTTCTCTTTTCAATTTGTGACCCAGATAATCAATTTCTGAGAGATTGAACTTGTACTTGTTTTCTTGCAATGTTAAACCTCGTGCTCTAAATCTCTCAAAGACTGCCCTAAGCCTGCCATCATGTTCTTGTTGAGACGATCCATGAACTAATACATCATCTTGGTATATCTTAACGCCAGCCAACCATCAATGAGTCTCTGGAACAGGGAGGCTGCGGAATTCAAACCAAAAGGGAGACAAATGAATTTGTAGGTTCCAAATGGGGTTATGAAGACTCCCAAGTTCATGGACTCATCCTCAATTTTAGCCTGATGATAGGCAGCTTTAAGGTCTAGTGTGGAGAAAACCACAGCACCTTCCAATTGACTCAGCATTTCCGAGATATCAGGGAGTGGATATTTGTCTGAAATAACTGCTCGATTGAGAGCGCGAAGATCTACACTCAGTCTCGCTTCTACAGAAGCCTTGCGTGCAAGAACGACTGGCATCAACCAATCACTTGCTTCTGTCTCTACGATGATGCCCCCTCTCTTCAACTTTTCAAGTTCGGTGTGCATAAATTCTCTCAAAGCCAAAGGTACACTGCGGACCTTACATGTCATGGGAAAAGCATCATTTTTAAGTAAGATCGTATGTGTGTATCCCGAGAGACACTCTAACTTCTCACCAAAAACAATTTTAAACTCAACACGTATGTCACTCCCTTGGTCGACCTCCAAGAGATCGCTGGAAACATCATTCATTGGAACTGTATGAGACGAGATGTCCCTGAGAACAATGCAGGGATCACCACCAGGAACTAAAGAAGCACCCAGATCTGCTTGGTGCATCCAACTAATGATGCTATCTCCTCTACAAGAGATATAAATCTTCCCTGCAGTTAACCTCCCTTTGTACTCAATGTCGCCGATAAAGTAGCAAAATACTTTTATGGACTGACCACCATTCGGCAGAGGTTTTATGTCGGGTTTGAAAACTTTCACTTTCCCTCTCAACATTCTATCCAACAACTCTTTAGGAATGAGCAATAGCATTGCTCCAGAATCAAAAATCATTTTGATATCACAATTGTTCACTTGAACATCATCAATGGGATTTTTACCTTTGTCCTGCCTAACCTGAAGCAACACCTCCCCACAGTGCAACTCATCATCATCAGAACCACTCTCTTCTTCTAAGTAAACTTCTTTTACTCATTTACCCTTACTGTTCTTTTGAGCTCTACAAGCTTTAGCTACATGACCTATCTTCGCACAGTTGCAACATTTGGAGGTGAGAGCAGGATATCACTTATTGTCAGCTAAATGTCCAACCAAATTGCAAAGGAAACATTTTCCGTTCAGAGTTGGGAGCTAAAGAGGGATGAGTTACAGGTTCTGAGTGTTTCAGGGAAGGTTTAAATGTCGTTTGTGTCACACTTTGTACTTTTTCATTCAAATCACCATTCTCTTTCTTTATAACCTCAAGACAGGCAAGAGAGTGTTCCATTCTTTTAGCGATGGCTACTACCTCATCTAATTTCGGGCCATCTTTTTGCCAAACTTCATCTTTGATTTTCTCTATATTGTATCCTAACATAAATTGATCAACAATGCTTTCTTCAAGAGGCCCTTCAAACTTGCACGTAGCACCTTGTTATCTAAGACGTGTTATGTACATCTAAACAGATTCTTGGGGTTTTTGTACTCGCCTTCCGAAGTAGTACCTCTCTAAAATAGTACTCTCCTTCAGGAGATAATGTTCATCAAGTTTTCTTAAACAAATCTCTAATTCGTTGAGACTATCAGCCTCACTCTTGCACAAATCAGGGAGATGCTCATATACTTCCTGTCCTTCAGTACCGAGACAGCGTAAGAGTGGCGCAGATTTTCTTTCAGCACTTAGGGAGACCCCACAAACTCTAGCGTAATTAAGCAAGACTTTTTTCCATTTTGACCATCACATGTTTGGATCACCAGGGTTAGAGAGAAAGAATGGAGGAGGAGTAACATTTTGCATTTTGGAGCAAGGTTATACGAACAAAGAGAGATATAATATATATGTGGATAACTAATTCCTGAACCGAACAACACTAATTTTATTTTTTACAAGGCAAATATTAAACACCCAATGTTGTTTAAGTCTTAACTGTCATCACAGGTACCGTGGAGGAAATAGGTGTGCTTGTCACCGTAGTTTTTGTAGACAGTGATCAGACAAGCAGGTGTGCTTGTCACCAAAGACACAGTCACAAGCTTCTACTCACTGGTGTACATGACGCTGTTGATAATAGCTTGTTTTGATGGAACTTGGTTTTAAATTTGTAGTACAGTACATTTAGCAGCTGTGCTTTGTTTTAAAATGTGCAGTACAGTATGTGTAGAAGGTGTGCTTGTCCCTGTAGTAACAAGCTTCGTGTGGTCCAGAAGGATCAGTTCGGGCGGGGCTGACTTCAAGCGCATGTCGCAGAGCAGGAGCATGGGTTTCCTGTTGTCATGCCAACATGAAATATAGAGCGTAGCGTTTTGGGTGATGCGAGCGTCTGTTGAAGATACGGTTGAGTATGACGTCGCCATAGAAAATGTATGTATGCCACAGAATGAGAAGCGCGAGCAGGTAATGGCGCGGATCTGAAAAACTATTGCGATGACATTAGAAGCAAAGTAGAGGGTGCGTTAAATCAAAGTAGAGTAGAAGTGCTGTGATAAATTAAGCAGATCTTATTTGACGAGCGGGCAGAGTGCAGAGCAGAGAGCTTTTTGACGAGAGGCTGGGTGCCGGGTAGTGTAGAGTGGCACTGTAAGAGGACAAGGAGCCGTGTGTTAGGTAAGAAGGAACCTAACCAGGGTGTTTAAGTTTAAAATTTCAAATCTTGTTTACGCAGAAAGAGCGTGGCACACACAGTACCTCAAAGCTTGCTCAACTCTTAGCTGTGTTAGGACTTTTCACTTTTGTAGAGATTTCTTGCCTTGGAGATGAGATGGGAGTATCCTTATCCTTGGTGAGTTTGTTGTTCTTCAAGATTTTCGCCAGTGTGAAGAAACCCAGAAGACCCATAAATGTGAACAGTATTACTTGTTTATTGGTAGATTCCTGTATGTAGAAACGTTCTATCCACAGGGCACCCCAACAGCAACTGACCATTGGAGTTCTAACCAAAAGGTTCTAAAGTATATACACTTCAGAACACCTAAGAGTTCTAGCTTACATGGAAACAAGCTGAAAGACAGCTGAGAGCAGGTTAGATTATAATCACAGCAGATGCGTTTGTCCAAGACTATACATGTAAATCTAGGTTATGACCCTAGGCCGTTGAGTAATGTCACAAAGAAGGGTACCGTGTCTATTGGTCGTTGCTAGATCCACATGATGTCATCTGCATATCTTCACCACAATGTTATTTGAATTTTGTAGGGATTTTCTTCTGCATATATGAACTTAGTTTCAAAGTGATGCATGTAGAGGCCTGCCAAGCTGAAGCAAAGGTACTCCCCATGGAAGTACTTTATGTTTGGAGGTATAAGGCATTGTCAAATATAAAGAAATGTTTTGTTAGATGTAAAGCAAATTACATTACAAAACTGATTGGAGTGATGTAGTCCCAAACAGTATTCCTTAGGAGTTCTTCATGCATCAACCTATTTAGGAAGTGCAAACGGTGCGAATCGGTAAATTCGGCTGTTTGCGATTCCTAAATAAGTTTTTGGGATGCATCATACATTTTTGTGAAATTCGCTATTTTTAGTGATTTCCAAAAATGCGATCGCTTTTAAGGAATCGCAAATTTGCGATTCCTTAAAAGCAATGGCATGATTGTTTTTCAAATTGCGAATTAGCAATTAGGGGGTGCAAATTACCACGAGGTTGAACCTCGTGGTAATTTGCGAAAAGTTATGAAAATGCTCAATAATGCATTTTTTAAACTTTCATGTTACAGACACACATGTCCTTAGGACATGTGTGTGTGAAACATGCACTTTAAAATACATTTCAGGGGTGCAGGGGGGGGTCCTTTGGACCCCCCTCTGCACCCTTGCAATGCATCAAAAAAATGGGATTCGCAAAATAAAAAAGTGCAAAAAGGCATTGATTCCTATGGGCCTCTAGGCCCATAGGAATCAATGTAATGCCATTCCTTAATTGCAATTCGCAATTAAGGAATCGCAAATACCGAAAACTAAGAAATCCTAAAAACTTTTAGGATTTCTTGATGCATAGGATTTTGCAATTCCTAAATTGCCATTCCTTAATTTTCGCAATTTAGGAAATGCTAAATCCTACAATGATGCATGTGGCCGTTAGTGTCTCCCCCTGTGGAATACTAGTAGATAGCGCTTGCACATCAACGGTGACAATCATTTTGGTGTTATATTCTTTGTTGATGGTTTTGATAAGAATCAAGACATTATTTAAATCCTTTAAAAATTATCACATGGATTCCACTTACTATCTTCTCACACATTTATTTTTTAATTTTTTATATAACACGATTTATATAGCGCTGCCTGGACCCAGTAGTATCAGAGTGCTTTACAGGAATTAGGTAAAAACAGAGTATCAATATACATGTTTTATACATATAAGAAAAGTGCTGAAACAAGGCACGCAAAGTTCGCTTAGGATGGGTAACAACATATTGGAGGATGAAGGGGTGGGAGAAAAAAAGCAAAGGATCATTATTGTATAGGGAGAGGGGGAGAAAGTGTAGGGCCACTAAGAAGTAGAGGGTTGTGGAGAAGAAGGTGGGAGAAGGTTATCTGTACTGTGAAAAGGGGGAAGAGGTGGACTTAGAAGAGAGAGTTTGGTGGTTGGGGGAAAGGGGGAAGACAAAAGAAGAGGGGATCAAATTCAGTCAGGGCTAGGGTAGGAGTAAGTATCCAGTGACAACGTAGTTAAGGACCCCAGTATTTGCTGAGAAGGAGCCGTTTGAGGTCTTGTTTGATGCTGGGGTAGGAGGGGTTACAACGTAGTTCTTTAGGGAGAGCATTCCAAATGGTGGGCGCATTTCCAGAGAAAGAGTGAGACTGTGTAGATTTCTTTTTTAGAAAAGGTGGGATTAGGATGAGGGCGTTAGTGCCCCTTGTAGTTCAAGCACAGCCCGATTTGTGAAGTTTATCAGCGAGGTAGGATGGGGTGTTTAGATGGAGGGCTCTGTGCGTGATGCAAGCAGTCTTCTAAGTGGATCTGCCTTTAATGGGAAGCCATTTAAGGACTTTGCGGACAGGGGAGATGTGTTCAAACCGCTTACAGAAAGTAATGAGCCTAGCAGCAAGGTTGAGTACGGATTTGATAGGGGCTAGGTGGGCTTTAGGAGTTCCAGAGTGAGTGGCATTTACGTAGTCAAGTTTAGATAGGACCAATTATTGTACCACTGATTTAAAGTCATCGGCAGGGATAAAGGGTTCGATTTTGTTAAGATGCTGGAGTGTGAAGAGAGCACCTTTGGCCGAGTTTTTTATATGGGGAATGAGATTCAGGTTCTGGACAATGCTGATGCCGAGGGATTTGACTGAGTTAGAGATGGAGAGGTTGCAGTTAAGAGCTTTGATGTCAGGGATCCAATGTAGAATAGGGAGAAAGCTGTTTTTAGGAGAGAATAGAATGATTTCTGTTTTTTTAGGGTTACGTTTAAGGTGGTTGTGATGGAACCAGAGTTGAATCTTAGTCAAGACATCATTAAGGTGCAAGACATCGGCATGGGATTTGATCTTATAGTAAAGTTGGGTGTCATCAGCGTAAAGGTGGTAGTTGATTTTCGATTTCTTAAGAATGAGGGTGAGGGGTTCCATGAAGAGGTTGAATAGAGTGGGGGAGAGAATAGAGCCCTGGGTGACTGGGAGGGGCGTGGAAAGGCAGTTGTTGATTTTAATTTGTTGGGTTCTATGTTGGAAAAAGGATGTGAACCATTTGAGCACAGCGCCACTGAGGCCAAAACATTCTTTGAGAGTGTTGAGTAAGGCAGCATGGTTAACAGTATCCAATGCTGCAGAGAGGTCAAGAAGAATGAGAAGGGAAGATTCACCCTTGTCTAGAGAGTGGCGGATGTCATCAACGATGTTGAGCATAGCTGTTTCAGTGCTGCAGCCCTTTCGAAAACCTGATTGTAAGGCGTCCAGGAGGTTGAAAGAGTCAATGTGTTTGTCCAACTGGAGCAGGGCGCATTTTTCCAGGGCCTTAGAAAGGAAAGGAAGGTTAGAAATAGGGCGTAGATTATTTAAGTCACTGTGATCCGCTATGGTGTTTTTAATGGTGGGGGTAATTTGTCCTAGTTGGAGGGAGGCAGGGACACAACCAGTGGCTAGGGAGAAGTTGATGATTTTAGTCCAATAAGGAGCGATGATGTGTTTTAGGTCCAGAACGAGATAGGCTGGGAGGGGAACTTTGGTATGAGAAGAAGGTTTAAGCTTGGAGATGATATTGGAGACATCCTGTTCTGAAACTGGACAAAAATTATTCCAAGAGGCAAAGTTTTTTAGTTGGGGGTGATGTGGTCAGGCTCATAAGGGGTGTCCAAGGTGGAAAGTTGAGAGGAGTCCGGGGGGGAGGGAAATGGAGGGAGGAGATTTAGGTGAAAAGTTAAGGAGGGCTGACTGGCTATAAATGAGGGGCTTAAGAGTGAAGGATTGATCAATCATTTTGATTTTGTCTGAAAAGAAGCTCGCAATTTCCTCACATCTCTCAACTGTAGCCATAAGTTTAGGGGGCTGAGGCAGTTTGGCTTTTGACTATGTTAAATAATTCTTTAGGCCGGTTTCTTGCCTGGTCTAGTTGTGTACGGAAGAAGGAAGTCTTTTCATTGAACATGTGTTTTTTATAGTTGGCTCTTGCAGCTCTACGGAGGATAAGGTATGAGGGGGAAGGCTGTTGCCTCCAAGTGCGTTCAGTCTGCCTAGGGGCGCGTCTTTCACTGTTGAGGCCGCTATTGAACCAGGATTTGGAGGGGTTTCGTTTCACCTGTTTTAATTTTGTAGGAGCAATTTGGTCAAGAACATGAACAATAGATTTGTTGTAATGTACAGTAAGGCCACTAGCACTTGGGGAGGGGGGAGTGAGGCTTAGGTGAGTTTTAATTTTTTCCTCCAATTCACCTGGACGGATAAGGTGGAGATTTCTAGTCAGCTTTTTTGGTAGGCGGTATTTGTGTAAGGAGGGGGTACACAGCTGTTGAGCGCAAAGAGGATGAGTTGGTGGTCAGACCAGTCAATGGGGATGATGTGAGAGATAGAGGCAAGTTCCTTGCTAAAGATGAAGGAGTGTGTTGGAGAATGGCAGAGCTATTTCAAGTCATTAATATCAAGTAAGGCATTGATGAGATTAACCAAGAGATTGTCAGTTTTATTCCATTGGAGAATGAAATCTCCAAAAAAGGTTTCTGGATTTAGAAATCTATGCTTGAATCAAAAAATCAGATAATTCTTCCACAAAGGAGAGAGGGTCACCAGGGGGAGGTAGATGTTATGCAGGTGAATAGGGGGAGATCCCTGAACCATAATATCTGCACCAAGGTATTCAAAAGTAGAAAGGTTAGGGTGCTGAAGAGGTAAGAGTTGGAATTCTTCTTTATAGATTATGGCGAGACCCCCTCCGATTTTATTGGACCTGTCTTTCCTGAGGATGGAGTAGCCGGGGGGAGAGAGCAGGTCAAGTATCGATGTTGAGTGGGCATTGAGCCATGTTTCCGTAAGAAAGGCTATGTCAATGCCTTCACTAAGAATACTCTCAGCAATTTCAATTGCATGACATGCTGCTGAACGGCAGTTAACCAGCATGCAGTTAAGGGGTTTAGTGTCAGTTATTTTAGTGAAGTGAAGAGGAATGGATGGAGGAGAGTTGTTGCAGGGGTATAGGCGAGACTGGGGCGGATGGGATTCTACTTGTCCCCAGGATTACTGGAATGGAAGAATGAGGAGAAAGGGTGTTGGTCATCGAGATAGTAAGAGAGTGAACTTTATTAATATCACTGAGGTCATGCGGGGGCGAGATGGCTCGGGAAGAGGGGTGGGATGAGTGAACCATTTCTGCAGGTCAGTATAGAAGGAGATTTTCCGCAAGTTGAGGTATTCGTGTGGTGGAGGAGAGTGAGGTCAGTTACAACAGAATCCAAGGGATAGGTATAGTTGGAAGGGATTTTTGAGGAGAGGGAGTTAACTTCATTTCTGAGTGAAGAAAGTTTAAGTACCAAGGTTGAGAGGTGGATTTCTATATTGCAAAGTAATTGGGTGAGAAGTGAGATATAGCGGGGAACATAGAGGTCATAGGGGAGGAGCGTGTGTTCCTTAATGGTCGTGGATGGCGGTAAAGGGAATGGGTAGGGTGCAAAGCCAGGAGGCGGGGAGTGGGGGGCACGTAGGTCGCAGGGGAGTGGGGTGTGTTCCTTGTTGGTCGTAGATGGCGGTTTAGGGTGGGGGTGGGGTGGGAAGCCAGGAGAAGGGGAGTGAGGGGTGTTAGGGTTACAGGATAGAGGTAGAATTAAAGGAAGCGAGAAAGTATTCTCAGGGGATGTCTGGGTGTCATGAGACAGGAAAGGGGCCTGGGAGGGTTTGAGGATGCTGTTAGTTGGGTATTGGGGCAGGTGGTTATTAGAGGGGGTGGCGATAAGAGGTTTTGGTAGAGCCATGGGGGGAACATGAGGAGTAGGGAGGGTTAAGGTGGTTGGGGGCATTGTTGGACATTTACTGGGAGACAAGGATATTATAGTTGTAGGTGGAGCCGTCAGTGGAACGGGTGAGGGGTGTGGGGTTTGGGTGGTTGGAGGAGTTGTAGGAAGGTTACTAGGAGATAAGGAGTTAGGGGTTATTGGTCGTCGGGGGATAGGGGAGCAGGGGACCGAGGGGAGGGGGGAATGGATGGCTGTGTGAGTTAAGTGAGAGTCATGTGGAGAGAGGGAAGTAGATGGAGCCAGTGGAGAGTGTAATATGGTATAGAGGGTTTCATTGTTGAGTGATGGGCCGGGGAGTGGATAGGTTAGGGCCGAGGTGAGAGGGGGTGAGAAGGAATCGTGTGTTTGGGAGGCTGAGGGGTTAAATGAAGGAGTAGGTAGTAGATATTGGGATAGGGAGTGAAAGTGGTGTTCAAACATGGTAAGGTGGTTTTCTGAGGCTTGTATCAGGATATTTCCTGATTTCAAAGTGGAGATGTTGATTTTGCCAGAAAAAGTGAGGGAAGGGGTGGTGGATAGTTTCAGTCCGTAGGGAATTTTGCAGGAGTTTGTGACCGGAAGGTGGTGGAGAAAGATGCTTTTCCATTTAGAGGGGCGCTTGGAGTAGAAGATGTAGTTGGTTTTTATGACGGAGGTTAGGCTAATGTAGTTGTCAGCAAATAAGGTTTCTTGGTGGCGTAGTAAAAGTTTATGTTTGAAGTATTTCTTGCCATTTTTAGAGAGGCTTTGGGGGTAGAGGATGGACCAAGAGTTAGGGCCATGTCTACAGATGGATGCGTCAGGTGTCATGAGCGTATGGTTGAAGGGAGGCATGACGGTTAAACAGATCTAAGAGACAAAATAGACAAAACAGTGAAGAGCTAGAAGGTAAAAGTATGAGCGCACCAGTATGTTTACATTGAACAGTGAATAGATTACGTAATAATCAGGGACAGATTAGAAATTAAGAATCCGAGAGGAAGAAGATAAAATGAGGTAGACCATTTTGAGTACGTATGTAGTAATAGTAAATAGCAATTTGCATCAATCAAAATAAGTTACGAATAGTTTAAACAAATTTAAGACAAATTAGACATTAACCCCCAGATGCATCAAGAACCCATTTTGCTATTCCTTGATAGCGAAAAATAACGATTCTCTATTAAGGAATAGCAAAATGCACTGCATGAAGAAATCACAAAAAAAATAGCGATTTCTTAAAATTCCTAGCCTAGAGGCCTATAGGAATGAATGGGAAGACATTCTCAATTTGCGAATCGCAATAAGCGAATCGCAAATTGAGAATGCGATTTCGAGCGTGCAGGGGTGTCCAAAGGACACCCTCTTGCACCCCTGAAATTGTTCTGTGCACATATGTTACGCACACACATGCCTTTAGGGCATGTGTGTGCGCAACATGAAACTTTGAACAATGCACTTTAGTGCATTTTTCAAAGTTTTTGCAAACTTCATGGTAATTTGCGAGCCCTATTAGCGAAATCGCTATTTTTTAAACTTTAATGCATTACATTTAAGGAATCTCAATTTGAGATTCCTTAAATGCAAGTAATCGCAATTTTGCGATTTCTTAATTTGCGATTTTTGCATTTGGGATGATGCATCCCAATTGCAAAAATACCGGTCGCAAAGGGGCATATTCTGAGAATCTGCCCCTTTGCGAGCGGATTCTAGCTTGATGCATCTGAGCCTATGAGTCAAGGAGGGAGAAGACAAAGTGATGAATACTAAATAATAATTTGCACCAATCAGTATAAGTATGAATTACGAACAATTTAAACAGTCAGGAAATTAGGTAATTCAATGATGATATCATTTGCTGTAGCTGTAGGAATGGTGGTGTTGTACAGCTAGGATGTATAAGGCACAAAGGGTTGAGGTATTCTATAGATTAATCAGTAAACAATACAGATTATCAGGGCACCATAAGCGGCAATAATGTTTATCGTAGTGATTAGCGGTAGGTATCGTTGTGTATGAGAGCTTGGGTGTATAGGGAACAAAGTGTTAAAGTATCCTGTAATTATTCAGCAAACAATATAGATCGTCATGGCACCGTAAGCGGCAAAGCAAACTCGCATAGTGTGGGTGAGTAGGATGGAGTGGCAACGGGCAGAGTGGATATCTGAGGTAGTTCAGAGACCTGGGGTGTAGTGAAAGAACCTAGACATAGGTGAGTTAAGGGGCAGACCATGGGTTAAATGTGCATGGATAGGAAGTGCAATGAGTAAAGTAATGTGTGTAGGTTATGGTTACAATCACAGTTTCAGTTACATATATAATAAGAATTACAGTTGATTTGTAGAGCTGGGGGAGGGTCAAATGGACTTATTAGATTAACGGTCTCAAGTCGGTTTGAGCATCAAGAGGTAGGAGTTCCATTCCAAGATGGCCACCAAAGTGATGGAGTGTTGAGAGTCCTTTGTTTGTTTCCTAGTACTGCAGAGCATCAGTTTCAGGAGGTTGGAAGCGTCCATTTGCAGTCAATGAAAGTTTGAAAACAAAATGCGCTCCTGGGTACATATATGCAATCAACATAGGTCAGGCTTACATGACGGAGACAACAAGCATGTGGAGTCGGCCCCACTTTTAGGCGGGTTGAGATCAATGTAAAAAACATCAGGTAATATTCCCGCGATCCCCTTGGGGGTCGGACCCCTGTAGCCTCACGACCAGGACTCAATCTGTAGAGGGGAGGTGTTTCTTTGGCGTACAGACTATATTCCCCGGGTACTATCGAGAGGGAAGATGTAGCGGGTCGAACCTCCGCAGCCCCGCCTCCAGGACCCAAGCCACAGAGGCCAGGTGTCTTTCTGGAGTACGGAGCCTTACCTTCTGCTGTGTTGCAGAGGCAAGGTTTTTTCGGTGAACGGAGCGCTTCCCCAGGCTTTACCGCGAGGGGGAGGAGGGGTGAACAACTCCCTGAGTCTTGCATACTGGAAAACTAGAGACCAGTGCGGAAAGCTGACCAGACAAAGGTGGCATTCCCCAGACAGTGGTCCGTTGCTCGTCTTCCCAGCCCTGCCAGATTAGTGCAGCTACCCACGAGGTGTCTCCCTGGGCACCACAGTAAGGGAAAGTTGCAGGGGGTCAGGACCTCCGCAGCCTCACCTTCGGGAACTGTGTTGCAGAGGCGAGATGTTCTCGGAGAACGGAGCGCTTCCCCGAGCTCTACCACAAGGAGGGGGAGGGGTGATCAATTCCCTAAGTCTCGTGCACTAGAGAAATAGAGACCAGCACGGAAAGCTGAGCAGGTGAACGTGGTGTTCCCCAGACAGTGTTCCGATGTTCACTTTCCCATTCCTGCCAGATAGGTACAGCCATCCGCCCACAGCCCTCGCGACCACCCCATATCCTGGGTCACGGGCGTTGTGCAAGGGAGCCGCCTCAGGGCAATCCAAGATCCTCACCACAGGCCACTTTGCTCGGTGTGGTTGTCATCATGGGAGAGGCTCGTCCTGTGGACACTGCAACCAGAATGGGCACAGCAACTGCTCAAGCCCCTTACTCCCCGCGAGATAGCGGCGTACCATGAAGGAGTATCAGCTTGACTAGGAGGCATCCGGTAAGACTTTACCAGGAGTGTATATTCATAGTCTTCCTTTTTCCGCCTTAAAAATCCGATTTTGATGAAAGGTTGCTGTAATATTCTTCAGTGGAGTGGTGAAGAGCAAAAGGATGTATGGGGCGGCATATACACTGCCTCTCATTCCATGTACCCGCCAGACAACTTCCTTCCACCCAACTAGCCCTGGCCACCATCCCATGGATACACAAGACTGAAATCAGAGGAAAATCCTTCTCTCACTTCGCGCCAAGACCTAGAACAGCTTGCCTCTCCACCACAGGCAATCCCCATCACTGACCCAATTCAGGATGGATCTTAAGAACTGGCTCTTTAACCGAACGTCTGCGCTCTGATGGATCACCAGCCCCCCAGCGTCTTGAGACCCTTACAGGTGAGTAGCTGCGCTATATAAACCCTTGATTGATTGATTGATTGATTGAAAAAGTTGCAGAAGGTTGAGAGTGGTCCCGAAACAATAGGGTGACCAGGGCAAGATTTCTTCTCTTCGAACTGTGAAGTCCAGGGGGAGGAGGTTTTGGCTGAAAGAAAATCTTTGTTGTCTGAAACAATATGGAGAACCATTAATTCATCTTCACTACTCCATTTGTGGGAGCTAAATGTCCAGCTTTGAGGTCTCTGCTTCTTCTTTTTTAGATTGCTAAGTTCTTTTTGTGATGACGGGTAATCTTAACATGTATAGGGGTAGACCCTCACTTTGCTGAAGTTTTTGATGTCTTTGTTAATTTTAGTGATGTTTTGTTCTGTTATCATGGATTTCTTTATTAATTCCACCCAGTGTTTCCTAATTTGTAGAAGCAAATTGTATGGATGCCTTAAAAAAATTCTCTGCAACAATATTCATTCCTAGGAGCACAGCGCAGAGTCTTTTGGCTATATTGATAATAAAAATGATCCAGCCATGTGTGCCACCATGTCATCATTAAAGATAAGATCTTGTAGTTCAACCATAGTGGTATTTGTATTAGTGAGATGTGATATTGTATCATAACCTCGCCTGACGGTCTAAGCAGCAGAAGAGACAATGGTACATGAACACCATACTCAGTAAGGCAGGGATAGTTGTGAGAGAAATATAGTATTCACCCCATGCTTGCTATGTTTGCAGCAAGTGAAGAACCAACTCCACAGCTCTGAATAACATTGAGGAACAAACATAGGTAATGCATAGTGTGAAAGGGGCTTTTATAATATGTGCAGAAAAAGGCATAGTTACTTTAAATATTGGGGAGTTACTTGAAGTTGTTTTTTATGTCTTAGAGGACAGGACACTTAAATGGTAAGGCCTGTGTGATGAAGGCTGAAAACAAGGACATGCATTTTTTAATCCGCTCCTACATGTCTGCAAATTCTGTGCTATCGTCATCTTAATCTCTTTATCCAACAACCAGGACTTATAATGCAAACTGTTTCTGTCTAAGTGACTAAATGTATTCCTTAGATACTTGAGCATTCTTATTGACACAGCAGAATACAAGTCAACAAATATAATTTCCAACATTTTCTGACAACCATATAGTCAAGTCAAGTCAAAAACAGCTTTATTCGATTCTGATAAAAAGCATCATAAAAGCACAAGTAAAATTACATTAAAATATAATGAAAAACATCAAAGGGATGAGTCTATATAAGAATTACATGTTAAATATAATTAATTCATAGTTTTCCTAGATTTGATTACAGACTTTAAAAATGATGAAACAAGGTGCATAGTTAGTTCATCCTCAACCATTTGTAATTTCAACAAGGTGGTCCTACATTGCCTTAAGCCCCAGGATTTCAAGAGTGGGATTACAAATCTCTTTCTTGGTACAGTAAATAATTTACAGAAAAGTGTGCAATGTAAGGTGGACTGTATTGTTACATTGTCACAGGGGCATAAATCCAAATCTCTAGACCAACAATTCTGCACCGGAAATGTTATAAGTCTAAAGAAAGTTCCCCCCCTAAATCTGGACAATAACATGCGCGCATAGCAGCTTGTCACCTTAGTTAGGTATTGCTGTAATCCCTGCCCTTGATGGATTGGGTAATAATCCATCACAGATGTTTTACTTTTCTCAGCTAGCCATCGCTTGCTCTCAAGATACTGCAGGCATGTGTACTTTAATTTCTTTCTAGGGATTGAGACTAGGCACTCTGGGGTATCAAAATAATTCGAGTGCCCGATATCAATCAGGAAACCCTTAACATTATTAAGCCAGGGAATCCTGTTTGCCCCCTCTAAATCTAAGCAGTCCCGTATCACTTCCTTGTTCAGACCTGTCTCCTCTGTTGACCATACTTTGTGCCACAACAGAATAGGGTCAACTTTAAAAAACCATATATTTTTTAGAAGTCTTAGTGCCACCTGAAGCAGGTTTGCTATAGCTACATGATCAGAAGAGCAATGCAGTATAGTCTTGTTTGGCATCCTGTATAAATATGTTGAAAGCAGGAGCTCAGGTTGTATGATGAGTGTTCTCCATTACATAGTTTAGTTACAGTCATAAATGAGTGTTCTCCATTACATAGTTTAGTACAGTCAGCACTACCATGTACACCAATCCCCAAAACTCTTACAGCCACTAATTGCATGATGCAAACACTAATAGCAGGTATTAGATCTACTAAAGTTAAGGATTGCACCCTTTTTAAAGGGAAAGTTAAATATGCATGTTGATTAGCCCAACTTGCAAATCATTCTACTTGGAATATACCATCAACAATTATTTCATTTGTCGTGGAGTTTTATAGCACATATATTCAGCACATGAGGATGACAGAGCTTTTAAAAGAACAGCTGTGTAACAAGTAAAAGAGGGAACATTGAGTCAATCAAAACAAGCAGTGAAAACACACTATTGCCACAAATAGAAATCCAATCTGACATAATTAGGGCCCGAGCATTTAACCAGGGTTAACCTGGGAACTGCTTTCTGTATCTTAATATAAGAGAACAATCCCTGGTGTTTTTGATGTAATTAATGTAAATCTACAGGTATTGTCTTGTGGGGTAGCTATATCCAAAGGTTTGAAAAGACAAGGGAAGCGCTTAGTACATGTCAAAGTATTCTCCAAAATATTATTATTAAACTAGCCTGTGGCCCACTATCAATTCCAGGATGTAATCATGTTGTTCATGGCAATAGCCCGGCTTGGACTCTTATTAGGGTGCTCTCTTACTTCTGTTCTTGAAGGTTTTACTTGACTGTAAGAAATTGGGTTGCTGGTTGTGGGGGGTGAAACCTTTCTCAATCATCAACCACAAGTCTTCTCACGATGAAGTCACAAGCAAACCCTAAACTAACCTGTGCTCAATTCTCGGGTTGCTCGGCATGGAGCAATTATGTTTAACTCAGAGGCAATGTGTAAAGATTTTGTGCAACACTTTAACCAGTAACTCAGTGAAAACACACCACAAAATGTTTCCACACCAGTTTAAAAAACAATCAAGTAATTTGTAACAACTACAACAGGACCAGAATGGCAAAAATCCAATTAGTAGAACTGGAGATATTCATTTCTAAACATTCCAGTAAAAATAATGCCAAAAAGGTGTGAAGCCCCAACTATGGATATCTGGACATGGCAGACCAGGTCAAAGTTACAAGTTCAGACCAACCTTATTAAAGTGTGGGCCAGCTACAAGGATCCAGTTAGGCCCACTGAACAGAGAACCTTAAATCCTGGTTTGTGGAGCGTTGCAAGGATCCACGTCAAAGATGTATCACACAGCCAAAGAGAGGCCTTGGATCAGAGATGCGAAGATGCTGAGGTGCAAGGTCAGACGCAGTCATCAAGGATCCAGTCAACGAGAGCTTGCAGTACGATGTTCAGCATCAAAGATGTGCTGCACAGTTAGCGTGATGCGATGAGTTGCGAGGCTGCTATGTGAATCCGTCATTGTCGTCAAGACTGCTGTCAGTGATGAATGCGAGGACCTGCACCGAGTATGAGTCATGCAGCAATTGATTTGATTTTTATAGTTTTTATATAGCGCTTGAATCCCCAGAGGAGTCTTGGCGCTGCTGCTTTCTTATGAGTTCCTGACAGGAGATTGGTTGCTGCTGATTACTAGCGTGTGAACAGTCCGGTTTATATTGTCTTCCATAAAGCCAGGAAGTCAAAGCATTTCCTTATAGCCATGGGTAGGCTGTTCCAAAGTGTAGCTGCTTTCAATAGAAAGCTCCTGCCACCCCAAGTAGCAGGCTTTGCTCATGGAAGGGATAATAGCATTGCGTCTGAGGATATGAGCTTTCTGCCTGGGGAGTACCAGGCAAATTTTGCGCAAAGATAGCTTGCTCCTGAGTTATGCCGTGCTTTACAAGTTATGCATAAGGTCCTCAACTCCAGACATTTTGCTATAGGTAGCCAATGCAGATTGACCAATGCTTGAGTTGCCGACTTTTGCTTGGGAATTCCGGAGAGAAGTCGAGTTGCAGCAGTTTGTAGTGTTTAAAGTTTTTGTAACTACTTTTTCCAGATGCCAATAAATAGGGCATTTTCATAGTCCAACTTGGGGCTCAGGGAGGTGACAACTGTTTTTTGAAGTTCATTTTTGATGTATGGACAGATCTTTTTTATTAGTTTTAGTGTATAAAATACAAATGATGAAAGTGATTTTACTTGATGGTCAAAATGGAGTTTATCATAAAAGATAACTCCCAAGTTCCTTCCTTTCGGTACTGGTGTTGGTAAGGGTCGCATATTCTGGGGCCACTGAATTGTCGGCCAAAGGGATCTATCGTTTCTGAATATTAGGACCTCTATTTTGTCCATGTTTAATTTTAGGCAGATTGTTTTCATTCAATGATCTATTTGGACCATGCAGGAGTTGAATCTATGGCCACCACAATTTGGGTGTCATCGGCGTGGGACACTATTGAGAAACCTAGGGAATTTATCAGTTTTACCAAGGGGCGACATACAGATTGAAGAGGGTAGGGCTTAATGAAGAGTCCTGCAGTACCCCACGGGGCAAACCGAATTCTTTTGATGTTAAATTGCCCAAGGCTACATCATTTGTTGTGTTAGTTAGAAAGTCTTTAAGGAGAGTCAGAGTTACGCCTCTAATTCCCAACTCCATTAGTCAGTTGAGCAAAATGGCATGGTTGACGTATCAAAGGCCGCAGAAATATGGAGTAATATTAGGACGGCTTGACCACCATTATCCATAATCCACCTGAGTTCTTCTGAGGTGGTGAGCAAGGCTTTTTTGTACTGTGTGCCTTTCTATAACCCTATTGGGAAGGGTCCAGCACATTATTACTGTCAATACATGCCATCAGTTTGTTATTTAGTGCTTTGTCTAGTAATTTGGCTGGGAAATGAAGTCTAGAGATGGGCCTGTAACTACTGGGTTCCTGGGGATCAAAATTGCTTTTTTACGTAGGGGTAGGATCGATGCCTCCCTCCATTTGGAGGGATTATGTCATGTACTGATCACTTTACTTAGGATTTTTGTAAGCTGTTCTTCAACAACCCTGGGGACTAGATGTACAATATTTGGGAGACAAGGGTCTTTTTGGGACCCTAATTTGCATGGCTTTATAAGTTTCAGAACCTGTTCTTTGTTAAGGAACGAGAATCTATCCAAAATTGTAGGGGAGTTGTTCAAAGTGGCAAAGACTCTTCGTTGTGATTTAATGTAAAGGTATCGAAGACCTCTGTGACTTTACTTTGAAAGAAACTTGCGAAGGATATCACAGAAGGTTCTATTAGCTGTGCCATCAGTGTTTGTGATAATTTATGATGATTTTGTTATCATACTTAAAATTATTTGGATTAATTTTCTGCTAGGAGAATTTTTTCGCTTAAGTACTTTGTTTTCTCTCTTTGTATGAGGGTTTTGTATTCGGCAGTAGCTTTTTTATGGGTCTCTGTATCTAGAGGATCATACTCGAATCTCCATGCTCCCTCTAGTTTCCTATATATTCGGTTCTGAGCCCTCAGGCACTCAGAGAACCAGGGTTTAGATGGGGCACATCAACTTTTTTTGGCATTTTTCCAGGTGCTAAGATATCCATGGCCTTTTTATCCCCAGGTGTATATCTTTGTGTCGCTATTTCAACATCTTGATTGGGATCTACACTATTGTAGGCGGTGTATCTAGCAAGGTCTTTTTGAGTTCTTCTGTGTTTGTTGTGCCCCATGCTGTGCATTTTTGGGTCCCGTAGAGTGATGCCGTAGCTACTTTTTGTGGTTGTGGTGGGGTAAAAATCCCCTCTAGGGTATGACCCGCTATGTGAGTAGGGCCAACACTCTGGTCCAGACCTAGGTTCTCCATGAGCTCTAATAATTTGATGGTATCCCTGTTGTTTATGTTTTCTAGGTGGAAGTTAAAGTCTCCCAATACTAGATAATCTAAGCTAGTGACACTGTGCTCTATTAGGGTGCTTACGTTGGAAAGAAATGTTTCCCTTGGCCCCGGGTTGCGATAGGGTAATATTCCATTTAGCGAATAGTTTTTGCTTAATTCAATTTGGAAGGAAATGTTTTTGCAATGTGTGACATTCACGCGTGGGGTATACTTTATAGTCATTGAATCTCTAATGATAATGGCTAATCTCCCTCCACTTGTGGGACACCCCCCGCGCCGCACGGCCACCAGCTGATGCGTGTGCCCCTCCGCTGTGCGCTGCCTCGCTGCCTGTCTTGCCTGCATTGTGCTTGAGTTCCCTTGTCTCTCCCCTTGTTTTGCGCCACCTGCAATTTGTGCTTGTTTCTTCATCCCCCAGTCTTTTTTTTGCCCGTGTTTAGCGTGTTGTGAAGAATCTGTGCTTGTTTTTTCTTGTCTCTCCCCTTGTTTTGCGCCACCTGTAATTTGTGCTTGTTTCTTTATCCCCCAGTCTTTTTTGGCCCGTATTTAGCGTGTTTTGTGACGAATTTGTGCCTGTTTCGCCGTCCCCGGTCCTGTTTCCCGCCTCCCTCGCCGCCCCCGCTTCCCGCCACCACTTGCGACCCCGCCCCTTTTTTCCTTGTGTTCCCTCCCCGCTCCCGCCTCCCAGCTGACCCGCCCACCCGCGCACTTCGCCTTAAATGGCGACCGTGCGAACGCGCAGCGGTCACGCGCAGCGGGCGCGCCGATTGTGCGCCGAAGGCGCGCCAAAGGTAAGCCCGTCTGCGCCCGTCCGCGACCGGATCGCGACCAGCGCCAGGACCCCTGGCCCCCACCGACGGAAGCCGACCCGACGAACCTACAGCGCCGCCGACCTCAGCGCACTCAACACCGGCCGATTCCCAGGATGTCACCGAGCCGCCCCAAAGCACACCCACGGACCCTTCAGCTGCCACGCCTGCAAGTTCACCTGCATCCGGACCTTCCCTGAACCCACCAAGCCGAACTCCAGCAGCACCCACCTCAAGTGCATCCTGCTCAACACCCGCTCCGTCCACAGACACGCCGTAGAACTCTGGAACCTGCTCGACACCACCACCCCCGACGTTGCCTTCATCACCGAGACCTGGATGAACACCTCCTCAGCCCCAGACATCGCCATCGCCATCCCAGAGGGCTACAAGATCACCCGGAGGGACCGAAACGCCAACCAGACCGGAGGAGGCATCGCCATCATCCACAGAGACACCATCCGCATCACTACCAACACCGATGACACCCTCACCACCGCTGAACACCTGCACTTCCAGATCCACATCAACCCGAAGACCACCCTCAGAGGCACCCTGATCTACCGACCCCCGGGACCACGCACACGATTCAGCGAGGACATCGCCGACTTCATCAGCCCGCACGCTCTCCCCTCCGCCGACTACATCCTCCTGGGGGACCTCAACTTCCACCTGGAGAACAACAACGACCGCAACACCATCAGCCTTCTCGACAACCTCGACAACCTCGGACTCAAGCAACTGGTGACCACCCCCACCCACCTCGCCGGACACACACTCGACGCCGTCTTCTCATCCAGCAAAGACGTCACCTTCAGCCACGCAACAGGACTCCACTGGACGGACCACAGCTGCGTCCACTTCACCTTCAGAAGAACGACGATCCACCACCACCAGCAACAGGTTGCTCGAAGAAGCTGGAACAAGATCACAGCCGACCAGCTCACTGCTTCCCTGAGCCAGCACCCTCCCGCCAACTCAGCGAACCCCAGCCAGGCCGCCGACAACCTCACGAAATGGATCAACGACTGCGCGGACGAACTCGCCCCTCTGAGAACCCCACCCAGCCGATCATGCAGCAGAAAAACACCATGGTTCACCGACGAACTCAAGAGCTCCAAGAAGAACTGTCGAGCCCTCGAGAAAGCCTGGAGAAGGGAACCAACGACGGACAACATGAACACCCTCAAGCTCGCCACCCGGAAACACCACCAACTGATCCGCGCCACCAAGAAAAATGCATACAAGGACCGGCTGGACAACAACGCACACAACTGCAAGGAACTCTTCAACATCGTGAAAGAGCTATCCAACCCCAACGCCGGAAACAACGACATCACCCCGTCGCAAGAACTCTGCAACTCCCTCGCGTCCTACTTCCACAACAAGATCACGGACATACACAACAGCTTCAACAACCAACCAACGCAAGCCACAACCGCAACGACGCCACCCACCACCACCCTCCGCACCTGGACCCCGATCAGCACCGAAGACACCATCCGCACCATGAACTCCATCCACTCCGGATCTCCGACTGACCCCTGCCCTCACCACGTCTTCAACAAAGCCGACGCTGTCCTCGCACCCCACCTGCGGGACATCATCAACACCTCCTTCGACTCCGCCACCTTCCCTGAGAGCTGGAAGCACGCCGAACTCAGCGCTCTCCTCAAGAAACCCACAGCAGACCCCACCGACCTCAAGAACTACCGCCCCATCTCGCTCCTCCCGTTCCCGGCCAAAGTCATCGAGAAGACCGTCAACAAACAGCTGGCCGCCTTCCTCGAGACGAATGGATCCCTCGACCCCTCACAGTCCGGCTTCCGAGCAAACCACAGCACCGAGACCGCCCTCATCGCCGCCACCGACGACCTTCGAACCCTGATGGACAACGGAGAAACAGCGGCCCTCATCCTCCTGGACCTCTCCGCGGCTTTCGACACTGTCTGCCACCGCACCCTAATACAGCGCCTCAGCAACACCGGAATCCAGGAGAAGGCACTGGAATGGATCACCTCCTTCCTCAACGGAAGAACACAAAGAGTCCGCCTACCACCGTACAAATCAGAGGCCACCGAAGTCATCTGCGGCGTCCCTCAAGGATCCTCACTGAGCCCCACCCTCTTCAACGTCTACATGAGCCCCCTCGCGGCCATCGCACGCCAACACAACCTCAACATAATCTCCTACGCCGACGACACCCAGCTGATCCTCTCCCTGACCAACGACCCCGCCACCGCCAGAGCCAACCTGCACGAAGGGATGAGAGACGTGGCCGAATGGATGACGACCAGCCGCCTGAAACTGAACTCAGACAAGACGGAGGTCCTCATCCTGGGCTCCACGCCCTCCGCCTGGGACGACTCCTGGTGGCCCCCCGCACTGGGCACCGCACCCAAACCGACAGACCACGCACGCAACCTGGGCTTCATCCTGGACTCCTCCCTCTCCATGACCAGACAAGTCAACGCCGTCTCCTCGTCATGCTTCAACATCCTGCGCATGCTACGTAAGATCTTCCAGTGGATCCCCACCGAGACGAGGAAGACGGTCACCCAAGCCCTCGTCACCAGCCGTCTGGACTACGGCAACGCCCTCTACGCCGGAACCACGGCAAAACTCCAGAAGAGACTCCAGCGGATCCAGAACGCCTCGGCGAGACTCATCCTCGACATCCCCCGACGCAGCCACATCTCCGGACACCTGAGAGACCTGCACTGGCTCCCGGTCAACAAGAGAATCACCTTCCGACTCCTCACCCACGCACACAAAGCCCTACACGACCAAGGCCCGAGCTACCTCAACAACCGGATCAACTTCTACACTCCCAAGCGCCTCCTCAGATCAACCAACCACGCCCTCGCCGCCGTCCCCCGCATCCGAAGAGCGACAGCAGGAGGAAGATCCTTCTCCCACCTGGCCGCCAAGACCTGGAACTCACTTCCGACCAACCTGCGCCTGACCCAAGACCACCTCTCCTTCAGGAAGAAGCTCAAGACCTGGCTGTTCGAGCAGTAGCGGCACCCCCCCCCCCCCCCCAGCGCCTTGAGACCCTACGGGTGAGTAGTGCGCTCTACAAATGACCTGATTGATTGATTGATTGATTTTAACTTCCTGTCAACATGCACCATTTTGTAGCCTAAGTGGATGGCTTCAATCAGGTCAGAGCTTGAATCTTCATCCACCCATGTGTCTGTAATAAATATAATATCTCTTTTATAAACGTCAGCATGGAGCGAGAGTTTGTATCTATGTTTTACTAGGGACCTCGCGTTTATTAAAGCGCATTTAAACAGCTTTCCTATCTGTGTGCCTTCCTTTGCCTTCTATTCCCTTCACTTATATTGCCTGATTGGTAGATCCATGAGGGATAGCTTACATTTGGGGCAAATAGTTATGTTTAGGTCACAGTCCGGTTTTAATATAGTGCAGCTTGGATGCTTACCTAATGCCCCAGTGTTTGAAGTTCTCCACTCGTATATTGTATTGTGTGCTTCCGTCCTGAGATAACTTGGGCTGGGGTTATAGCCCTTGGCGCGGATGGGCGCAGAAGGGCTTGTCTTTGGCGCGCCTGCACGGATGCAACAGGCTGCTCATAGGTAGCCCCCCTCTCAAACCACTAGAGCACTAACTGTGATGGCAGACTCCCTATAACTTATGGGTACCATCACCGCCGAGACAGCGCTGTGCGGATGCGACAGGCTGCTCATAAGTAGCCCCCCCTCTCAAATCACTAGAGCAGTAGATCTGATGGGGCGATGGGCTGTGATGCGATGTGAGTCTTTGCAGTTGGTTTGATCCATGTAGCGCATTCCATTCAGGGTTTATGCCACATAGTAGAGGAGATGCATCTGTTCCACTAGGTCAAGGACTACGGTGGAACCACTTGACAGGGTAGACTCACAGTTGGCAGAGTCCAGGTGCAGGAGCAAGATTGTTGGAGCCTTCTGCCTATAAGGCATACATAAGGAGGTCAGCCAACTCACTCTTGGAGTCACCCTGGTGGTTCTGGGCTCAACAGATGCAGTTTCAGTATTACTCTAACAGGCAAGAGGGCAGCAGGCAGCAGATCAGCACAGCAGGACAGCAGTTCTCTAGAGCAGAATTCCAGCAGAGTGGCTGTCCTTTCGGCAGCACAGTAGTCCATCTTCCTGGCAAGGTATCCACAGGTCCAGAAGTGTACTGAAGATTTGATGTCTGAGGTCCAGTATTTATACCCAGTTGTGCCCTTGGTTAAGACTATTCTAGAAGTTTCCCTTTGAAGTCCCCAGGCATCCTGGCATTCCGGCTCCAGACTAACTGCAGGGGTATGAAGTACTTTGTGTGGAGGCAGGGCACAACTCATTCAAGTATAACTTGGGCTTTTCCCAGCTTTTCCTTCCCATCCTTCAGTGATGGCCCATCCAGGCACACCTATGATCCCAATTGTGTGTGGCTGTCTAGATGGAATACACAAAGTTCAACTGCCTGCTACACCTAGTCATGTGACACAGGTGCAGGCTACACAAAGTAAGTGGCTAAGACAGGAAAATGCCAGCTTTTTGAAAAAAAACGATGGATTTGGGCCCAGATCTTTTGACTGGGGGAGTGTGTGACATTGATCCACATTCAGTCCATCACTTGTTGTTTTTTGCAATTGCCGCCCTAAGTGCGCTGGGGATGCCCAGACGTGGGTCCCAGGCACTCCACACCACTTGGAGTCAAGCTAGCCGGGCTGAAGAGAGGTGTTACCTCGAAACCGGTCCGGTCCTCGGATGCTTGATTCCGGTCTGGGAAAGATATGGCTGTTGTAGTTCGGACTGGACTGTTCCCATGGGGCAACAGGGTCAGAGCTGATTTGCATAAAGCCATTATCTGACCCAGGGTGGTGTGGAGTGCAAAAAAACGATGGATTTGGGCCCAGATCTTTTGACTGGGGGAGTGTGTGACATTGATCCACATTCAGTCCATCACTTGTTGTTTTTTGCAATTGCCGCCCTAAGTGCGCTGGGGATGCCCAGACGTGGGTCCCAGGCACTCCACACCACTTGGAGTCAAGCTAGCCGGGCTGAAGAGAGGTGTTACCTCGAAACCGGTCCGGTCCTCGGATGCTTGATTCCGGTCTGGGAAAGATATGGCTGTTGTAGTTCGGACTGGACTGTTCCCATGGGGCAACAGGGTCAGAGCTGATTTGCATAAAGCCATTATCTGACCCAGGGTGGTGTGGAGTGCAAAAAAACGATGGATTTGGGCCCAGATCTTTTGACTGGGGGAGTGTGTGACATTGATCCACATTCAGTCCATCACTTGTTGTTTTTTGCAATTGCCGCCCTAAGTGCGCTGGGGATGCCCAGACGTGGGTCCCAGGCACTCCACACCACTTGGAGTCAAGCTAGCCGGGCTGAAGAGAGGTGTTACCTCGAAACCGGTCCGGTCCTCGGATGCTTGATTCCGGTCTGGGAAAGATATGGCTGTTGTAGTTCGGACTGGACTGTTCCCATGGGGCAACAGGGTCAGAGCTGATTTGCATAAAGCCATTATCTGACCCAGGGTGGTGTGGAGTGCAAAAAAACGATGGATTTGGGCCCAGATCTTTTGACTGGGGGAGTGTGTGACATTGATCCACATTCAGTCCATCACTTGTTGTTTTTTGCAATTGCCGCCCTAAGTGCGCTGGGGATGCCCAGACGTGGGTCCCAGGCACTCCACACCACTTGGAGTCAAGCTAGCCGGGCTGAAGAGAGGTGTTACCTCGAAACCGGTCCGGTCCTCGGATGCTTGATTCCGGTCTGGGAAAGATATGGCTGTTGTAGTTCGGACTGGACTGTTCCCATGGGGCAACAGGGTCAGAGCTGATTTGCATAAAGCCATTATCTGACCCAGGGTGGTGTGGAGTGCAAAAAAACGATGGATTTGGGCCCAGATCTTTTGACTGGGGGAGTGTGTGACATTGATCCACATTCAGTCCATCACTTGTTGTTTTTTGCAATTGCCGCCCTAAGTGCGCTGGGGATGCCCAGACGTGGGTCCCAGGCACTCCACACCACTTGGAGTCAAGCTAGCCGGGCTGAAGAGAGGTGTTACCTCGAAACCGGTCCGGTCCTCGGATGCTTGATTCCGGTCTGGGAAAGATATGGCTGTTGTAGTTCGGACTGGACTGTTCCCATGGGGCAACAGGGTCAGAGCTGATTTGCATAAAGCCATTATCTGACCCAGGGTGGTGTGGAGTGCAAAAAAACGATGGATTTGGGCCCAGATCTTTTGACTGGGGGAGTGTGTGACATTGATCCACATTCAGTCCATCACTTGTTGTTTTTTGCTTTTTGACAGTGGCATTTTCAAACTGTAACCTAAATACTGACAATTTCAAAGATACCATACATGCACTGGTTACCTGTTCCCGTGTGGACATTACAGCTTATTAAATGTAATAAGGTAACTCCAATGTTGGTCTATGGGAGTGGTAGGCCTTGCAGTAGAGAAAAACAAATTTAAGAGTGTTTCACTACCAGGACATGTGAAACCTAAAAAGGATACATGTCCTACCTTTTAAGTACACTGCACCCTACCCCCTGGGCTGTCCAGGGCCTACCCTAGGTGTGACTAAGATGTATAAAAAGGTTAGTCTGCGGGTTTGAAATGGCAGTTACAGACTGCACATACAGGGCAATATGGCAAGCCTGAGACATGTTTAAAGGGCTACTCAAGTGGGTGACACAATCAGTGCTGCATGCCTACTAGTAGAATTTAATTTGCAGGCCCTGGACACGTGTTGTGCCACTTTACTAGGTACTTACAAGTAAATTAATATTACAATCACAGGTACATCAATGTGACAATGTTTGAAGGAGTGAGCACATGCACTTTAGCACTGGTTAGCAATGCACAGAGTTCTGAGGCCAGCAAGAACGAGATCAGCAAAAATGGAGGAGGAAGACAAAAAGTTTGGGGAAAGCCACCCTAAGTCTGACAAATCTTACAATTATCTATCAGAAGCCACATGTTTCTGGGACCTATTACAAAATGTATGTTTTTGTGAAATAATTCTTTTCGTCTGGCTACACATTTAGGGGCTGGTTTACAAGGCCCTTGCGCTGCCAGAATGTCACATTTTCCCATATTAAAAGTGATGTACTGTCGGCGCAAAAGGCTTGTAAATAAGCCCTTTAGATTTTTAGATGCATTTACAAACATAGGTTAAATAATCACTCGTGAAATCCACAGAAAAGAAAGCAATACTAACTGACTTAATGCATAAAAAAGAAGATCATGCTGTCAGTCTCATTTCCTGTAGTATCTACATTTCTTGCTTTTAACTCCAAATTAGAAAACTCCATTCTCATAATAAAGAAGGTGAAGAAATATATATTTTATCAGTTTTCCAGAAATGTATCATATTGTTGGCAAACAACTAAATAAATAAATGCACTTGCAATTTCTCGAATGAAAGCAGTATGCTAAAGTATATACCTTTGAAAGATTGCATAAGTTTTCATACAAGCCTCGTTTGTAAAACATGGGGTCACATTTTGTTTCCTGACTTTTTTTGTGGTACTCCTGGCTTACTCCCGACTTCCATGAGTAGCTTATTCATGAAATTCAGGAGTAAACCAGGAGTTTTTACAAGAGTAAGTCACGATAAAATATATGAATCAGTCTGTATTGTGTATGCATGCTTAAAAATCTGTCTACTGGCGAAGTGTGAAGATATTTGTGTATATGTACCAACTTATTAGTCAGATTTTCACAGAAATATTGTAAAATGCACTAAATGCTTTAAAACAAACGATTTTACCAGGCACCAAAGTGTATTCATTTGCATAGTTGTAAAAAGCACAATAAAACTACAGTTTCTGAGAAATTAATTGTCAATGTATGATTCTTAAAACTTAAATCATATTTCAAGCAAAATTGGAAGATATTAATTTCTCCGATATATTTTGTAAAGTACATTTAAACAACGTAGGAAAAACAATTCAAATTCAAAGATTCCCGACCTGTAGCTTAAAGCAACAGCAGGCACAAAGGAATACAAGTAGAATCATATTGTTACTTTTTCGTTCAGTGCACTCACATCATCTTCCGGGCTAATGTGTCCCCATTAAAAATGAAAGTTTCACCAGAGGAAATCCACTTAAAACCCTGTCCTCAAACACTAAGATGACCTAGAACACCCTGCACATACTCTATCTCAAATATACATTCATAAATGGCATAGAGTAAGTACAAGGCAATTGTTATTCAAAATTTTAGAGGAGAACCAGTTTGCACTCACTGCTATATGAACACTCGGATCAGTACCATACTCCAACAAGATCATCTTCAAAACCCCCTGAAGATGTATTCCTTTTACTCTGTAAGACAGGTTGTTGATAAATGTTTCCAAAGTGTATTTGGGAATTTATCATTAAGCATGAATGTTCACTGCTCAGGGAGTTAACAGCGAGTGCTAACCACCGTTAATTGTGGGCCTAAGTCTAAAACGAGACAATGACATGGGGAGTGAGCAGTTAACAGCTGCTAATTTTCAACAACACGAGATTGATAAGGATGTTAGCACAAGTCGACATATCATCACCCACCAGGGGCAGAAAAACACACCAACTATCCTTGTTTGCTTTATATACATACTTCCCTATCTTACTGAACTCAGAATACCGGAGAACAACAGTAGTAAATGAATAATTACATTAAAAGACAACAACGATTAGGCTATTGCTTTCTGAGCAAGCACTAGAGACTGTTAATAAATGTGACTGTCATAAACCTGGATCACTTTCTACATTAAATGTGTTCTGTTGTAGCAGATACCCCTTAGCAGTGTATGCTGTAGTATTGACAGAATAGTTTTCGTTTTACATTGTGCCCAACATGTCCACGATTCCTAAAGTGAAGATAGTCAGTCTCATAAAAACAGGATGATGAAACTTGATTTTAGATAAAAGTTAAAATGTCGAAATAGATTCTCCACGAAAATTTGTTTTGTTGAAAAGATAAATGTTAATTTTAAAGGACTTCATGACAAAGAAAGTAAGAAGGGAAAAGTGAGTGGGTATACACACAGGGAAGGAGGAAGGTGTTGTTGGGGAAATGGAAATACTTAGGCGTTTGTAAAAAAGAAAGGCAAGCAAAGTGGGAGAAGGTATAAGGACTTTGTAAATAAAAGTACAGGAGTAAAGCGGGAGAGGGAATAAAACGTAGTGTAAAAAAAGAATGGGAGTACAGAGGAATGGGGGAAGAATGGGTTTGTAAAGGGGTATGAAAAATAGCAGCAAAACTGGGATGGGACTAAAGGTCTCTAAAGAAATTGGAGTAAAGCAGTAGGTGGAGGTAGCAATTTGAAAAGTGAGGGGAAGTAAGCGATATTTCGTTCAAAATCAATAGAAATGCATGAGCAGGAGTAAGGGGGTTGCATAAAACAAAGAGAACAAACAGGGAGTAAAGTGAGAGAGGCAGTAAGGGGTTTGTAACAAAAAAAATGTAAAGCTCGAAGAGCAATATCTCAAGGTGTTTGAAAGGCTGGGAAAATTACCTTTACTCGTCCCAGAGATTAAAATCTGAGTAGGCTCCTCCTCTTGACAGTTCTTTGCTAAGTAAACAATATGTTTTTCTCTAGTTCTCATTCCAATAATCCTTCAGTTCCCCTTTCAATAAGCCCGCCAACAAGGGCACTACCCAAAAAAACGCCTGCTCAAAACTACCCAAGCCCTCACCTCAAAATGTCAACTGAACAAAGAGGGTGGGAAATTCAAGCCATGGATGATGAAAGGAGAAGTGGAGAAATGGGATAACCAATAAGTAATCTGGACAGATAAAACAGCAGCTGCAACCCACTTTATAAGGAGGTCATACAGTATTGAAAATGCATCAGAAACCTGGACCTAAGGAAAGACTTTCATCACAGCTGACAACATTGAGAGGGGGATGAGAGTGGATGCAAAAAAATAATACCAACAAGAAAAGCAGGTGGCATTTGCCCAGGAGCCCGGGCCCCAGAGGAACTGACTTCTGGTCAAAACTGGCAGATCCTAGGCAAGAACAGGACAGACAAAAAAGAGCAGGCATGTCATAGCCACAGTGAAAGTCAGAAGTCCCATTGAAAGGCTTCAAGCACACTCAAAACCAATAACACCTCCCCACGTGCAAAAGGACTCTTGGAACAGCGATATCCTAGCACACAACCAGTAAAGCAATGCCAAAGAGATAGAAAACACAACAGCTAGAAGCCAGCAAGAACACAGTACAAGGTGTATAAGCACCCTAAAGAAACCTCAATAGAAGACCAAGTCCAGAGAATGGGAAGGAACTATCATGAACCACGTTGAGAAGCAAGAAGAAGCACCAAAGGGACAAGAGTTACAAATACTCATAATGAGACAGGGGCACTCAGCAAAAAGATATGGTCAGCAAAAGGGGAGCCAACAGACTTGGAAGCAAGCAACTAACCAAGGGAACAGTTGGACAGAAACATAGGTTTCCTGAAAGAGGGACAGAGACTGGAACCTTGCAAGCCACTATTACCAGCCCATAGGTCTGATGACTAGGATTCCCAAGAGAAGCCGGGCGGGCTAGGTGTACCAATGTTGACACCTTGAAAGAACTAGAATTCCAACAACCACAGAGGCTAAACATGCCAAAGGCACATAACTGGAAATTCAGAAACGAAGCACTCCTGTTCACTGGATGTGTGACATAAAGTCCTGTTCTTCAACTGCTAGAGAAATCATTGAATTGTAGTGAGAAATCATAACCACTGCACATGAGTGATGTACACAAGGACAGTTTAACCCAGAAATCGAGAGCCAGGGACCACAAACCGCAGGCTATGAGGGCTGCACAAAACACAGACAGGCAGTGGAATTCCACAGATGGCTGCACTTACCAACACCCAAAGTGGAGAGCTGAAGAGACATCCCAGAGCCACCCAGTAGAAACATTTGATGTTGAACATACCAACAGTGGTGCAACCAATCAAACAGGCATCATCCTGGAGTAGAATGAATAACATTCCACCCAGCATACCGGAACAGAGGTACTTTGCCCCCAGGTAGGTCTCAGCATCAGCTCCAGGTCACAACTCAACACATGCCCTCCCACAATTTAACGAGGAGAGAGAGATCAATGAAAATGATCAAGCAGCAGCTCAAGGACAATCCACACAGAGGGTAACCAAGCAGGTAAAGGTCTGCCACCTACCGAGAGGAGGTGAGATAGACCCAGACAAATCACCTCTGCTCTGCCTGCAGCCAGACCTTACAAGAAAAGTGCCAAGGTAAGTGGGGCAGCACAGGACAGCGGGTCTCCGAGATCTCACCTCAAATCTAGCAATGAGTTCTGGCAACACCCATAATCTTAGCCCAAAACCAGCATCAACGGATGCTGAATGGCTACAACCAAGATGGCCAAAATGTGAACAACCAATGCAGCTGTACTAGCACACTCGAAGACACACCCACCACCGCAAGCTGGTTATCAGTCCCTAGGATCCAGGACACTTTCCCTGAGTGCACCAGCCCTTGACATCACATCTAGCAAGATCGTGGGACGGCTTTTGGTTTGGGGCAAGAAATGTCCATCTGCTAGATCCCACCAACTGGATTCAGAGAGGTGAACTAAGCCATAAGCTGGGACCCCATGAAGCCCAGTAGGCAGTCCACAGCACCAGCAAAATAATCTGGGAAGACAGCAACAGGAGGGTATCTGCATAGCATGTCCTTTTAGGGGTCTGACTAGATGTAGGACTAAGGTCAAATGTTTAATTTCAAGTTGGTGGGGCAAAAGTACCTTACTTGAGCAAAGTGAACAAATCCCTAGTCTTTTATTGGGATTCAGTGATCCTCCTTTTCAGATTTTTTTTTTATCGTGCCCAATCTATTGTGGGAGTTTGCAGTTTACCATGGCGCAGTGAGCACATGACTCGTTACACTTACCTTCACTGGTGAACTCCACAGATATTCGCTGCAGACATCTGACGGAAATTGCACACCTATTCCGCTGAAAGCAGGCTTGTTGAAAGCCCTATCAGAAGTTAGTATAGGGATGAGGCTGATCCTGCTTCACTCACTTCTCTAACCCGGTTTCTGATTGGATGACTGGGCTGAATAGCACCATCGCCTGAGCAGGTTCTTATCTTCATACATGCTGCCATGATTTAAGCATGCACATTATGTATATGGCTAGCGAATGTCTGAAGGGAGCTTAAATGTAAACTGCCCCTTAGACATGAGCAATTCACAGAACCCCCCCCTTCATTTTGCTGTTGAGGTGCACTTTGCGCTGTCATCACAGACAGTGGAAATGAAAATACTCGAAGTGGAAGATCTGTCAGTTCGTTTGTTTTTCTTTCTACTGCTGTAGGTGCAATATGAGGTTATGATTTCTGTGTACTTGAGCAGGAGGGGGCAATGCTCCAGTGCCCCCATTCACAATCTGCTGGTGGTAAAAAAAATGGCACATATATATATATGCCAACATTCCTTCGATTCTCTGCACTTCCATCAGGCGAAGAGAGACACAAACCCAACGGTATGAGGCAGGTCTTATTTTATTGTAATCCTCGAGACTGACGTGTTTCGGACACCTTGTATCCTCGCTCACAGGGCAACATACACACCATTCGCCATGTTTTATATATATTTGTGTCATGGTGATGCCACCATGTGATTAATTAACATAGAAGACATATATATATATATATATAGATAGTGTGCTTGGTACGCTGCGACCACGGGAGGGTGAATATCCGGCCTAGATGGGACCGTAACTACATGGGGAGACACAGAGCTCTGTCACGACGTTTCCCGGATGCGCCCACCACGGAGGCTGCAGAAGACGTTGGGCAGTACAGGACGGTAATTCAGCCCCACAAGAAACTTTTCTGGACTCTGGCAGCCTTTACCTTCATCCGCCATGAAGGATGCTGGAACCTGCAGTCCTTTGAACACCACCAATGGGGAGGATGCACCATGCATATAAATGAGGGACTGCACTGGTGGAGTAGTGTGGCTCACTGGTTAGAGGCGGCAGGCCTGAGAGCAGAAGTCAGCCCGGGACCAGGGTTCAATTCCCGACGCGGCAGGGTCGTGGACCTTGGTCAGCGGACTCGATAATTCTCGCTTCGGTGCTTACTATAATCAGGAGTTCCACTCGGCAACTCTGGGCATTAGCTTGCCTAATCTCCACAACGGCCCCACCAATTCCGGAGATGCCTGGCTCCACCTTGGGGACTCCCAGCAAGGGACCATCCCACAGGGAAAGCCAGGACGGGTTCCCCAGAGTTATACAGCGCCGGGACGCCCCGTTGCTGGGGTAGCTGTGCGCTTTACAAGTATACTACATTTACATTTACATTTACTCCACTCCAGTTTCGGGAATTAAGGCATCTGATGAAGGATACATTCCGAAACGCGCTATGCCAACATTATTCTGAATAAACCTATCTGAGCACTGCCCGCTGAGTCCCTCGTTGTTTCTTTTGAAGAGGCGACCTTTCTTGGACATTGTTTGCGGGGCCACAGCGCAATTGAGGAGACCCGCCCTAACGAACCAAGCACTTGTGTGGCACAACGGAGGAGAATCGTGGGAGCGATGATGTGCTTGGTACGCTTCGGCCATGGGAGGGTGAATATCCGGCCTAGATGGGACCGTGACTACACGGGGAGACACGGAGCACTGTCACGGCATTTCACGGATGCGCCCACCACGGAGGCTGCAGAAGGCGTTGGGCAGTACAGGACGGTAATTCAGCCCCATAAGAAACTTTTCTGGACTCTGGCAGCCTTTTCCATCATCCGCCATGAAGGATGCTGGAACCTGCAGTCCTTTGATCACCACCAATGGGGAGGATGCACCATGCATATAAATGAGGGACTGCACTCGGCGCCAGTTTGGGGAATTAAGGCATCTGATGAAGGAGACATTGCGAAACGCGTTGTGCCAACATTATTCTGAATAAACCTACCTGAGCACTACCCGCTGAGTCCCTCATTGTTTCTTTTGAAGAGGCAACCTTTCTTGGACATTGTTTGCGGGGCCACAGCGCAATTGAGGAGACCCGCCCTAACGAACCAAGCACTTGTGTGGCACAACGGAGGAGAAGCGTGGGAGCGATAGTGTGCTTGGTATGCTGCGGCCACGGGAGGGCAAATATCTGGCCTATATGGGACCGTGACTACACGGGGAGACACAGAGCACTGTCACAGCGTTTCCCGGATGCGCCCACCATGGAGGCTGCAGAAGGCGTTGGGCAGTACAGGATGGTAATTCAGCCCCACAAGAAACTTTTCTGGACTCTGGCAGCCTTTTCCATCATCCGCCATGAAGGATGCTGGAACCTGCAGTCCTTTGATCAACACCAATGGGGAGGATGCACCATGCATATAAATGAGGGACTGCACTCGGTGCCAGTTTTGGGGAATTAAGGCATCTGATGAAGGAGACAATCCTAAACGTGTTATGCCAACATTATTCTGAATAAACCTACCTGAGCACTGCCAGCTGAGTCCCTCGTTGTTTCTTTTGAAGAGGCGACCTTTCTTGGATATATATATATATACATATATATATCTTTATATATATCTTTATAGATGTATATTACCTACTGGCGATAGCCAGTAGGTATATATAGTTAGGATTTTTTTCCTATGGGATTTTTGAAAATTCTATGTCGAATAACTTTGGCGTTTGAGGACAGAATTGGCTGAAATTTTCAGGAAAATGGAACATTTTGTTTCTGAGCAGCCCCTGAAAATTTGGGGGGGTTTCGTCAAGGGGGGGCCGAGAAAAAAGGGGGGTCCCAAAACGTGTTTTTCCCATGCAATTTTCCATAGGGCGGTTGGCCTCACTTTTAGCCTGAACGGCTGAATGGATTTACACCAAACTTGGCAAAATTGTAGGGACTGGTAGCCCGATGTGCCTTTGCTATGTCTCTAGATATAGGCTCCAGTGGTTTTTACGAAAATTAACTTTGAAAAATATATATTGGGCTACATTGGGCTATATATATGTTGGAGCCCAAATGTAGCCCAATGTAGCCCAATGTAGCCCAATGTAGCCAAAAGATGGCCACCAGAGACAAAAAAAAACAAATGTAGCCCAAATATCAGCCAGATGTAGCCCAACTATAGCCCAATGACAGAATGTCCCAGAGTGTTCTAAAGAACAACTAGAGTGCTAACCGTCCTACTTATTACAAAGGTATGGCACACCCGAAGCCATCTTGATTGGAATAAAGTGGTAACTCTTAAAACATTTAATTTAAAAAGGAACAAAATGAGGGGGTTCATTTTGCCATAGAAAGTATGATTAGCGAATATATGACGAAATCCCGCATACCATCAGTCCGCAAAAAAAATCCCGCATGTACTATTAGGCCGCAAATTAAAATAACGAAAACTTTTAGAACGAATATGCCTTTAGCATACACTAAACAACTAAACTACCCTAAACCCTAATACACTACCCCAGCATGACCCTACACTACACAAACAGTACAACACTACCCTAAACCCTAAAACACTACCCCCAGCATGACCCTACACTACACAAACACTACAACACTACCCTAAACCCTAAAACACTACCCCCAGCATGACCCTACACTACGCAAACACTACAACACTATCCAAAACCCTAAAACACTACACCCCAGCATGACCCTACACTACGCAAACACTACAACACTACCCTAAACCCTAAAACACTACCCCCAGCATGACCCTACACTACACAAACACTACAACACAACCCTAAACCCTAAAACACTACCCCCAGCATGACCCTACACTACGCAAACACTACAACACAACCCTAAACCCTAAAACACTACCCCCAGCATGACCCTACACTACGCAAACACTACAACACTACCCTAAACCCTAAAACACTACCCCCAGCATGACCCTACACTACGCAAACACTATAACACTACCCAAAACCCTAAAACACTACACCCCAGCATGACCCTACACTACGCAAACACTACAACACTACCCTAAACCCTAAAACACTACCCCCAGCATGACCCTACACTACGCAAACATTACAACACTACCCTAAAACACTACACCCCAGCATGACCCTACACTACGCAAACACTACAACACTACCCTAAACCCTAAAACACTACCCCCAGCATGACCCTACACTACGCAAACACTACAACACTACCCTAAACCCTAAAACACTACCCCCAGCATGACCCTACACTACGCAAACACTACAACACTACCCTAAACCCTAAAACACTACCCCCAGCATGACCCTACACTACGCAAACACTACAACACTACCCTAAACCCTAAAACACTACCCCCAGCATGACCCTACACTACGCAAACACTACAACACTACCCTAAACCCTAAAACACTACCCCCAGCATGACCCTACACTACGCAAACACTACAACACTACCCAAAACCCTAAAACACTACCCCCAGCATGACCCTACACTACGCAAACACTACAACACTACCCAAAACCCTAAAACACTACCCCCCAGCATGACCCTACACTACGCAAACACTACAACACTACCCACAACCCTAAAACACTACCCCCAGCATGACCCTACACTACGCAAACACTACAACACTACCCTAAACCCTAAAATACTACACCCCAGCATGACCCTACACTACGCAAACACTACAACACTACCCAAAACCCTAAAACACTACCCCCAGGATGACCCTACACTACGCAAACACTACAACACTATCCTAAACCCTAAAACACTACGCCCAGCATGACCCTACACTACGCAAACACTACAACACTACCCTAAACCCTAAAACACTAGCCCCAGCATGACCCTACACTACGCAAACACTACAACACAACCCTAAACCCTAAAACACTACCCCCAGCATGACCCTACACTACGCAAACACTACAACACTACCCTAAACCCTAAAATACTACCCCCAGCATGACCCTACACTACGCAAACACTACAACACAACCCTAAACCCTAAAACACTACCCCCAGCATGACCCTACACTAAACAACCACCACAACTCTACACTACACTAACACAACACTACACTACACAACACTACACTACACTACACAATCACTAACCCACGAAAAAATTAACACAAACCCACTTACCTCTCTCGTCATCGTGGTTTTCACAACGCAAATGCATTTACCATACATGCCTTTAAAACGTAATTCTTTGTAAAGGCATGCGCGATAAATGCACATGCGTTTTGAAAAAATGCGGGATAATGGTATGCGAGGTCAATGACCTTGCGGGATAATGGTATGCGGACTGAAAGTCTGCGGGATAAAAAATGCGGGAAAATGGCTGCAAACCATGATTAGCAGCAGACTTCCCTGGTGAGCACTAGCTTTACTACAGTGATCTAATGAGCAACTAGAGTGCTAACATTCAGAATTTATGGCAAATGTGTAACACATCTGAATGCCTTCTTGATAGAACCAAAGTAAACAAGCATTGAAAATGCAATAGATCTCGCCCAGGTTTAAGTTAAAGCCATTCTGTTTGTAATGAGGTGGCTTTTTAGCTTTGCTTTTATTAGTGTTTTTAAAACTTTCATGTAAATAACATGCATATGTATGCATATATGTATATGTATGCATGCATTTATATTTATATAGATATGCAGATTATATATGTTTATATTTGTATATTACCTACTGGCGATAGCCAGTGGGTATATATAGTTAGGATTTTTTCTCTATGGGATTTCTGAAAATTCTATGTCTAATAACTTTGGCGTTTGTGGACGGAATTGGCAGAAATTTTCAGGAAAATGGCACATTTTGTTTCTGAGCAGCCCCTGAAAATTTGGGGGGGTTTCGTCAAGGGGGGGCCGCGAAAAAAGGGGGGTCCCAAAACGTGTTTTTCCCATGCAATTTTCCAGAGGGCGGTTGGCCTCACTTTAAGCCTGAACGGCTGAATGGATTTACACCAAACTTGGCAAAATTGTAGGGACTGGTAGCCCGATGTGCCTTTGCTATGTCTCAAGATATAGGCTCCAGTGCTTTTTACGAAAATTAACTTTGAAAAATATATATTGGGCTACATTCGGCTATATATATGTTGGAGCCCAAATGTAGCCCAATGTAGCCCAATGTAGCCCAAAGATGGCCACCAGAGACAAAAAAAAACAAATGTAGCCCAAATATCAGCCAGATGTAGCCCAACTATAGCCCAATGACAGAATGTCCCAGAGTGTTCTAAAGAACAACTAGAGTGCTAACAGTCCTACTTATTACAAAGGTATGGCACACCTGAAGCCATCTTGATTGGAATAAAGTGGTAACTCTTAAAACATTTAATTTAAAAAGGAACAAAATGAGGGGGTTCATTTTGCCATAGAAAGTATGATTAGCGAATATATGACGAAATCCCGCATACCAACAGTCCGCAAAAAAAATCCTGCATGTACTATTAGGCCGCAAATTAAAATAACGAAAACTTTTAGAACGAATATGCCTTTAGCATACACTAAACAACTAAACTACCCTAAACCCTAATACACTACCCCCAGCATGACCCTACACTACACAAACAGTACAACACTACCCTAAACCCTAAAACACTACCCCCAGCATGACCCTACACTACGCAAACACTACAAAACTACCCTAAACCCTAAAATACTACACCCCAGCATGACCCTACACTACGCAAACACTACAACACTACCCAAAACCCTAAAACACTACCCCCAGCATGACCCTACACTACGCAAACACTACAACACTATCCTAAACCCTAAAACACTACGCCCAGCATGACCCTACACTACGCAAACACTACAACACTACCCTAAACCCTAAAACACTAGCCCCAGCATGACCCTACACTACGCAAACACTACAACACAACCCTAAACCCTAAAACACTACCCCCAGCATGACCCTACACTACGCAAACACTACAACACTACCTTAAACCCTAAAACACTACCCCCAGCATGACCCTACACTACGCAAACACTACAACACAACCCTAAACCCTAAAACACTACCCCCAGCATGACCCTACACTAAACAACCACCACAACTCTACACTACACTAACACAACACTACACAACACTACACTACACCACACAATCACTAACCAACGAAAAAATTATCACAAACCCACTTACCTCTCTCGTCATCGTGGTTTTCACAACGCAAATGCATTTACCATACATGCCTTTAAAACGTAATTCTTTGTAAAGGCATGCGCGATAAATGCACATGCGTTTTGAAAAAATGCGGGATAATGGCATGCGAGGTCAATGACCTTGCGGGATAATGGTATGCGGACTGAAAGTCTGCGGGATAAAAAATGCGGGAAAATGGCTGCAAACCATGATTAGCAGCAGACTTCCCTGGTGAGCACTAGCTTTACTACAGTGATCTAATGAGCAACTAGAGTGCTAACATTCAGAATTTATGGCAAATGTGTAACACATCTGAATGCCTTCTTGATAGAACCAAAGTAAACAAGCATTGAAAATGCAATAGATCTCGCCCTCGTTTAAGTTAAAGCCATTCTGTTTGTAATGAGGTGGCTTTTTAGCTTTGCTTTTATTAGTGTTTTTAAAACTTTCATGTAAATAACATGCATATGTATGCATATATGTATATGTATGCATGCATTTATATTTATATAGATATGCAGATTATATATGTTTATATATGTATATTACCTACTGGCGATAGCCAGTTGGTATATATAGTTAGGATTTTTTCTCTATGGGATTTCTGAAAATTCTATGTCTAATAACTTTGGCGTTTGTGGACGGAATTGGCAGAAATTTTCAGGAAAATGGCACATTTTGTTTCTGAGCAGCCCCTGAAAATCTGGGGGGGTTTCGTCAAGGGGGGGCCGAGAAAAAAGGGGGGTCCCAAAACGTGTTTTTCCCATGCAATTTTCCAGAGGGCGGTTGGCCTCACTTTTAGCCTGAACGGCTGAATGGATTTACACCAAACTTGGCAAAATTGTAGGGACTGGTAGCCCGATGTGCCTTTGCTATGTCTCAAGATATAGGCTCCAGTGGTTTTTACGAAAATTAACTTTGAAAAATATATATTGGGCTACATTGGGCTATATATATGTTGGAGCCCAAATGTAGCCCAATGTAGCCCAATGTAGCCCAATGTAGCCCAAAGATGGCCACCAGAGACAAAAAAAAACAAATGTAGCCCAAATATCAGCCAGATGTAGCCCAACTATAGCCCAATGACAGAATGTCCCAGAGTGTTCTAAAGAACAACTAGAGTGCTAACAGTCCTACTTATTACAAAGGTTTGGCACACCTGAAGCCATCTTGATTGGAATAAAGTGGTAACTCTTAAAACATTTAATTTAAAAAGGAACAAAATGAGGGGGTTCATTTTGCCATAGAAAGTATGATTAGCGAATATATGACGAAATCCCGCATACCATCAGTCCGCAAAAAAAATCCTGCATGTACTATTAGGCCGCAAATTAAAATAATGAAAACTTTTAGAACGAATATGCCTTTAGCATACAATAAACAACTAAACTACCCTAAACCCTAATACACTACCCCCAGCATGACCCTACACTACACAAACAGTACAACACTACCCTAAACCCTAAAACACTACCCCCAGCATGACCCTACACTACGCAAACACTACAACACTACCCAAAACCCTAAAACACTACACCCCAGCATGACCCTACACTACGCAAACACTACAACACTACCCTAAACCCTAAAACACTACCCCCAGCATGACCCTACACTACACAAACACTACAACACAACCCTAAACCCTAAAACACTACACCCCAGCATGACCCTACACTACGCAAACACTACAACACAACCCTAAACCCTAAAACACTACCCCCAGCATGACCCTACACTACGCAAACACTACAACACTACCCTAAACCCTAAAACACTACCCCCAGCATGACCCTACACTACGCAAACACTACAACACTACCCAAAACCCTAAAACACTACACCCCAGCATGACCCTACACTACGCAAACACTACAACACTACCCTAAACCCTAAAACACTACCCCCAGCATGACCCTACACTACGCAAACATTACAACACTACCCAAAACCCTAAAACACTACACCCCAGCATGACCCTACACTACGCAAACACTACAACACTACCCTAAACCCTAAAACACTACCCCCAGCATGACCCTACACTACGCAAACACTACAACACTACCCTAAACCCTAAAACACTACCCCCAGCATGACCCTACACTACGCAAACACTACAACACTACCCTAAACCCTAAAACACTACCCCCAGCATGACCCTACACTACGCAAACACTACAACACTACCCTAAACCCTAAAACACTACCCCCAGCATGACCCTACACTACGCAAACACTACAACACTACCCTAAACCCTAAAACACCACCCCCAGCATGACCCTACACTACGCAAACACTACAACACTACCCTAAACCCTAAAACACTACCCCCAGCATGACCCTACACTACGCAAACACTACAACACTACCCAAAACCCTAAAACACTACCCCCAGCATGACCCTACACTACGCAAACACTACAACACTACCCAAAACCCTAAAACACTACACCCCAGCATGACCCTACACTACGCAAACACTACAACACTACCCAAAACCCTAAAACACTACACCCCAGCATGACCCTACACTACGCAAACACTACAACACTACCCAAAACCCTAAAACACTACCCCAGCATGACCCTACACTACGCAAACACTACAACACTACCCAAAACCCTAAAACACTTCCCCCAGCATGACCCTACACTAAGCAAACACTACAACACTACCCTAAACCCTAAAATACTACACCCCAGCATGACCCTACACTACGCAAACACTACAACACTACCCAAAACCCTAAAACACTACCCCCAGCATGACCCTACACTACGCAAACACTACAACACTATCCTAAACCCTAAAACACTACGCCCAGCATGACCCTACACTACGCAAACACTACAACACTACCCTAAACCCTAAAACACTAGCCCCAGCATGACCCTACACTACGCAAACACTACAACACAACCCTAAACCCTAAAACACTACCCCCAGCATGACCCTACACTACGCAAACACTACAACACAACCCTAAACCCTAAAACACTACCCCCAGCATGACCCTACACTAAACAACCACCACAACTCTACACTATAGTAACACAACACTACACTACACAACACTACACTACACTACACAATCACTAACCCACGAAAAAATTAACACAAACCCACTTACCTCTCTCGTCATCGTGGTTTTCACAACGCAAATGCATTTACCATACATGCCTTTAAAACGTAATTCTTTGTAAAGGCATGCGCGATAAATGCACATGCGTTTTGAAAAAATGCGGGATAATGGTATGCGAGGTCAATGACCTTGCAGGATAATGGTATGCGGACTGAAAGTCTGCGGGATAAAAAATGCGGGAAAATGGCTGCAAACCATGATTAGCAGCAGACTTCCCTGGTGAGCACTAGCTTTACTACAGTGATCTAATGAGCAACTAGAGTGCTAACATTCAGAATTTATGGCAAATGTGTAACACATCTGAATGCCTTCTTGATAGAACCAAAGTAAACAAGCATTGAAAATGCAATAGATCTCGCCCTCGTTTAAGTTAAAGCCATTCTGTTTGTAATGAGGTGGCTTTTTAGCTTTGCTTTTATTAGTGTTTTTAAAACTTTCATGTAAATAACATGCATATGTATTCATATATGTATATGTATGCATGCATTTATATTTATATAGATATGCAGATTATATATGTTTATATATGTATATTACCTACTGGCGATAGCCAGTGGGTATATATAGTTAGGATTTTTTCTCTATGGGATTTCTGAAAATTCTATGTCTAATAACTTTAGCGTTTGTGGACGGAATTGGCCGACATTTTCAGGAAAATTGCACATTTCGTTTCTGAGCAGCCCCTGAAAATTTGGGGGGGTTTCGTCAAGGGGGGGCCGAGAAAAAAGGGGGGTCCCAAAACGCGTTTTTCCCATTCATTTTTCCATAGGGCGGTTGGACTCACTTTTAGCTCGAACGGCTGAATAGATTTACATGAAACTTGGCAAAATTGTAGATATGGTTTGCCCGACGTGCCTTTGCTATGTCTCAATATATGTGCTCCAGTGGATTTTGAGAAATTAACGTTTAAAAAAATATATATATCTGTGACAGCGCTCCGGTTAGCGCCCCGGTTCGCGTACCTGACGCGTAACGGAACTTCGCGAAGCGAAGCTGATTGGCTCTCCGGTGTCTGTCAACATTCTAAACAGTCCGGAGCGGCCGCCATCTTGTCTCTCGGTACGATCGAGAGACAAGATGTGGTGAAAAACGAAGGGGGAAATGAAGGAAAGGGGGCAAGGTAGACCACTCCTGACCCCCTAGGATTGATGAGGGGGATATTAAAGTGCCCCGCGGGGCAAAAAATAAAAAAAAATTTTTTTTTTGCGATTTTACGCCGTAGAGGCGCGTCCCGGTACGCGAACCGGGCAGCTCACCGGGCAGCTCACCGGGCAGCTAACCGGGCAGCTAACCGGCAGCGTAGCTGTCAACATTGTAAACAGTCCGGAGCGGCCGCCATCTTGTCTCTCGGTATGTTCGAGAGACAAGATGTGGTGAAAAAAGAAGGGTGAAATGAAGGAAAGGGGGCAAGGTAAACCCCTCCTGACCCCCTAGGATTGATGAGGGGGATATTAAAGTCCCCCGCGATTTTTCGCGGTAAAGGCGCTTCCCGGTACGCGAACCGGGCAGCTAACCGGCAGCGTAACGGGAGTCCGCCATCTTGTGTTTTTGGAGCTTCCGGTTCGCGTACCGGGTAGCGTCCCGGTAAGTGTAACAAGGGGAAAACCAAGAGAAACAGTAAAAAAAAAATTAAGGGAATAGATTTCCAGCAAACTAGGCAAAATTGTAGGGACTGTTTGTTTGATGTGCCTTTGCAAGGCCTCAAGATATGTGCACGTGTGGATTTTGTCTAATTAAGGTTAAAAAAAATATATATATCTGTAAGCGTGCTCCGGCACGCTTACGTTGCGGGTTTTGTTTGCGCTGCAGAGCCGATACGTCACGGTTATGCGACGCGTCATGAGGCGTCTCACGTGGCTACGTGATACGTCACGTAATAAAGAATATATTTTACAGCTATAGATATTAGCTTTTAAAAAACCAATGAAATTCACTGAAAAAACCATAGGTTATAGACCATATATAGTTAGGAATTTGCATTTACAAAACCTTGAAAATTCACTGAAAAAACCATAGGTTAGAGACCATATATAGTTAGCTGGACATTTTATTGACATAAAACCAATGAAATTCCATATATAGTTAGTTGCACTAACTATATATCGCGCACCCGCAATCCACTGCTGATGATGTCACATATTACATCATTCATGACATGGTCAGTGACATCACTGATGACATCACTGATGACATCTCAAATGACATCACTGATGACATCACTGATGACATCTCAAATGACATCACTGATGACATCATGACACACCAATACCAGTTACTACATACGCACTCACTGATTCCTACGTCTACACACACATTCACTCATTCACCCATACAATCACTCATACATACAGTCACTCATTATTACAACACTATCATATGCACTCATACACCTATGCAGACACTCACACACTGCCACTCATCCATGGAGTTACTCACACACCTAGTCAGTCCTGTAAAGAATCAATCACACTTCCATTTCCTCATCTATACAGTTAAACACAGAACACCATACTTCAGTGACATCACTGATGACATCACTGATGACATCTCAAATGACATCACTGATGACATCTCAAATGACATCACTGATGACATCATGACACACCAATACCAGTTACTACATACGCACTCACTGATTCCTACGTCTACACACACATTCACTCATTCACCCATACAATCACTCATACATACAGTCACTCATTATTACAACACTATCATATGCACTCATACACCTAGTCAGTCCTGTGAAGAATCAATCACACTTCGATTTCCTCATCTATACAGTTAAACACAGAACACCATACTTTTCACACATATACTAACACATACTTACTCTCTTATACAATCACTGATACAAGTACACATTGATATGCACAGAGTCACACACCTCCCAGCCAGCCACACACACACTCAGTCTTCCATACATCCACTCATTCTTCAATATGTAAAACATATTTAAACTTTACAAAAACACACAGACACTAGATGATGTCATCAGTGATGTCATTTGAGATGTCATCAGTGATGTCATCAGTGATGTCATTTGAGATGTCATCAGTGATGTCATCAGTGATGTCACTGACCATGTCATGAATGATGTAATATGTGACATCATCAGCAGTGGATTGCGGGTGCGCGATATATAGTTAGTGCAACTAACTATATATGGAATTTCATTGGTTTTATGTCAATAAAATGTCCAGCTAACTATATATGGTCTCTAACCTATGGTTTTTTCAGTGAATAAATATATATATATGTATGTATATATGTATACTATGTACTCTCCTGGTTGCAGGGCCTCTTCACCAGTACAAAGCTGTAATCCTATGATTAAAGGTTTTGCTGTATAAATGGAAAAAGGCTTATAGCTCTGCATGGGTGGCATTGTGCTATTCCTATGCTTAAAAACTTTGCTACAAAAACAGACATTTGAGGTGATCAGTTTCAGAGTGACGTTGGTGTTGCAGTGTGCTCTATAGAGGAGCTGCACTCCACCTAAATTTGGGAACTACCCAGGGCTCTCTGCTTCCTGTTTTGAATAATGTATTCAGCACTCTAAGCCTAAAAGGGTATTGTTTTACCTATTACTGTGTGTTCACTTGTGTCTGGACAAAGCTATACCTCTATTAAGAGCTCTAAGAGAGTGAAACATGTGTCATGGTTTGCTTTTATGTAGTCCAGGTTGGCTTGGATGTGATTCTATTGGTGCCTGGAGTGCTAAAATGCTTTTGTCATTTTACAGCTCGGCATGGCTAGCACCTTGCTAATCCTATGCTTAAAGATTTAGATGTATAAATGACAAAAGGCTTTATCTTTTTCTAGCTCGACATGGATGGCACTGTGCTAATCCAATGCTTAAAGACTTTGCTAGAAAAACAGACATTTAAGGTGAGCAGATTCAGAGTGTTGTGGCTGTTGCAGGGTGCTCTACATAGGAGCTGCTCTGAACCTAAATGTGGGAGTTCTCTGCTTCCTCAATTGCAAATATACATATAGGGCAAGGAATTACAAAGCGAAGACATCAGCAGCAGCCGAGGGGCATCTGCAAGACTCATGTAACATCATGAGTGGAGGCATACCAAATGCTATAATGGCATACAAGATTGTGGATACACCAGTATTACAAGTCAGCTCAGCTCTTGGGGAGTGTTAGGCAGTCGATTTAGGGCAAATATTGTAGGATTAAGGACTTCACAAATGAATAAATAACAATGTCAATATGGCGACCATAGTTATAGGAAGTATGTTTGGATGTGCAGTCCTTTTTCATTGTCTCCATTAAATTCTCCATTAAGAGCACATCTCCATGAATTTAAATGAACCGTGATAATGGCATGGTTTCTGACATGACCATTAAGAAAGGGGAAAGTCCCCGAAACACGCCTGCTTATTGTGTCGAATTAATTGCTTGAATGACCCCCTGAGTGCCCATCCTCCTTTTTGGAGGAGGTACACAAATGTTTGTGAGTCCACCCTCACACGGGGCACCCGCCTTGAAGAAGTTTGGTGACATTGGTTGAATTTGGAAACTGAGGCAAATGGATCTGCCAGAACCGCCAATGTTCATACCGATTTGGCCCATCTTACACTGATCCATGGCCTGACATATTCGAATTCGAGGAAGAATAGTCATTGGACTGAATTCTTGTGTGCGAAGTCAAGTAATTTCAGAATGAAGACATCAGTGGCAGGCAAGGGGCATCTGCAAAACTCATAAATAATACTTCGTGAGTTGAGACATACCAATTGCTATTATGGTGTACAGGATTGTGGATATGCCTGGGTTACAAGTGAGATCAGCTCTTGGGTAGTGTAAGGCAGCCCGTACAGGGCAATTATTGCAGGATTAATGATTGCACAAATGAATAAATAACAATTCCAATATGGCGACCATGGTAATAATAAGTATGCTTTGATGCTCAGTCCTTTTTCGTAGTCTCCATTACATTCTCCAATGAGAGCACTGATCTATGAATTTAAATGAACTGTGATAATGGTATGGTTTCTGACATGAGGATTGAGAAAGGGGAAAGTGGTAGAAATGCGTCTGCTTATTGTGTCGAATAAATTACTTGACATGAATGACCCTGTGAGTGACCCTCCTGCCTTTTTATTTTTTTAATATTTTATTGAACAAAAGCAGAGGTAGTATCAAGCAGTCAGTCACAAAATACATATTTGACATAGAGTACGTATGTTACAGCAATGGATCGCCAGCACGATTTCGAGGGGAACCAGATCTAGTCAATGACATTTCAGTAGAGGGGGAAGTACACAGTTCACCTCTGTAGACGTTCCATTGCCCCCATTTTTTATCCCAGACACCAGGGCAACACCTGATCTTATAGACCGTTTTTTCAGACAACATACACACATCCATAGCAGCAACCGATCTGATCAAAAGCGGTTTAGCTGGTGAGCCCCATTGCATTGCTATTTCCCTTTTCAGTAAGAGGAAGCCCAGCGCTGCCCACTGTTGCTCCAGTGTAGTTAGATCTGTGGGGTCCCATATATTGAGGAGTCCGCACCTGGGAGTCAGAGGGACGGGCTTCCCGAGAGCATCGGTCACTTTGCGAACAGCTCGCTCCCATAGGTCTTGGATCACTGGACATTCCCAGAGAATGTGGTAGAAAGTACCAATCAGACCGCTGTTACGGAGACAGAGGTCAGATGTGCGTCTACCAATCTTGGCCAGTAGGGGTGGCGGACATGTATGTTCTGTGTAATATCTTTAATTGTATGAGTCGAAATCTATGATTGATAGCTGATTCGCGCGGGGACATCAGCGCCGTTTGCCATTCCGTCTCGTCTAAGTCTCCGACGTCGCCTTGCCATTTGTCTCGTAAGAGTTGGAAGGCGTTGGGCATATTATTACATAATTTGCGATAAGTGTGCGATATTGCTTGGGCCTGGAGTGGTTCTGATAGGGGTCTATCCGCGAGGGACGAGGATTGCGGAAGAGAAGAAAGATCAGGGACGTTGGCAAGTATGGCGTGTTTGATTTGGAGATAGCGGAAAGCCTCAGATTGGGCCAAGTTATGTGTCTTCTGAAGTTCCTCGAACGTCAGCAGTTTGCCCTTGTGAAGCATGTCACCTAAAGTGGAGATGCCAATTGTGTCCCATCTGTCAAAACCCTGATAGTGGCAGAGAGAGCCGAGTTTATGTGAGGTCCACAGTGGGGTGGATAGCGTAAGAGTGTTGGCCCACCCAAGTCGCTTGTTAGCTCGGTGCCAGATTGTGATTGTGTGGGACATCGGGCCTATTTATCGGGCTCGAGAGTTTTTACCAAATAAGGCTTCTAGATAGCCCCCGCGGCCGGTCTGGTACCGCTCTAGGTGAAAAGCCGGGTTCGTGGGTGAACCATAGATCCATGTGTTAGTGGCGGTCAGTTGGGTAGCCCAATAGTGAAGTCGGATGTTCGGCAGGGCAATACCTCCGTCGTACCACCCCTGTGTGAGTGAGAGGAGAGCAATACGGGGAGAACTGCCGTCCCATAGAAGGAGTCGGAGGTCTCCTTCGAGCGTGTTAAAATAAGAATCAGCTATGGGAAATGGACAGTTCTGTAAGGCATATAAGAATCAAGGGAGTGCTAGCATTTTAAAGAGGGCTGCTCTGCCGGGGAGGGAGAGAGGGAGTGATCTCCAATGAGAAATGTCATCATGAAGTCTTTGTAGTGGGCCTTTAAGGTTGCGATCGTAAAATATTTTTGGGTCTGGAGTGACAAAAATTCCAAAGTATTTGAATCCCTCCTGGGCCAGTTCAATTGAGTAGCCCTGTGGGAGGGGAGGCGGTGGGCCGAGTAATATGTATATTATCGATTTGGACCAATTAATGGAAAAACCTGAGTACTTGCCAAAGTTGGTGATGACGTGTAATAAACTATTGATAGAGGATTTTGGGGAGGAGACGTAAATGAGGATGTCGTCCGCGTAGGGTGAGATCTTGTCGATCGTATCATCGTTCCATTGGAGGCCGCGGATGGAGTTGTCAGTCCTGACCCAGTGGGCCAAAGTTTCGAGAGTGAGTGCGAACAACAGAGGGGATAGTGGGCAGCCCTGCCTCGTACCTCTGTGTAGGGGAAATTGCCTGGATGTGTGTCCATTAACATAGACTTGACCCCAAAGATCAGTGTAAAGCAATCGGATCCACTGGATGAATTTGGGACCAAAGCCATAGCGATGTAGGACCGCGAAAAGGTACGACCATTCTATAGAATCGAAGGCAAGTATAGCATCTAGGGAGAGAATGGCAGCGTCTTCCCGGAGGTGTGGCATTCTACTCATCACGTTTTGTAAATGTAAATGTATGTGTCTTGTAAAGCGCACTGCTGCCCTGAGGCGTCGTGGCGCTGTAGACCGCTGGGGAACCCGTCCTGGCTATCCCTGTGAGATGGTCCCTACTGGGTATCTCCAAGGTGAGACCAGGCATCCCCGGCGAATGTGGGGGGCTGTTGTAGAGATGAGGCAAGCTAATGCCCAGAGTTGCCGAGTGTGATCCCTGGTTAGAGTAGGCACCGAGGCGAGAATTATCATGTCCGCTGACCCTGGTCCATGACCCTGCCGCGTCGGGAATTGAACCCTGGTCCCGTGCCGTTCTCTGCTTCCGGGTCTGCCGCCTCTAACCAGTGAGCCACACCACTCCACCCGTTATGAACTTGTCGGAGGCTGAGCGCCGTATTCCGGCCTGGCAGGAAGCCGGATTGATCTTCGTGGATCAAGGCGGGGAGGACCGCCATGAGCCTGGTAGCGAGGAGCTTCGCCAGGACCTTCGCCTCAGAGTTAATGAGGGAGATTGGTCGGTAGGAGCCGCAAGCATTAGTTGGTTTATGAGGTTTACGGATGACCACTATTGACGCTAAGCGTTGGTCGATGGGCAGGCATCCAACCTCACGGCTCTCCTCAAACATCGCCTTGAGGTGTGGGAGGATCTCGCCTGCCATGCCTTTTAGGAACTCAATAGGGACACCGTTGTGGCCCGTAGCTTTACCGGATTGAACGGCAAACAAGGCATTTCCAAACTCCTCCGAGGTGAGGTCTGCCTCCAATTCCTGCACTTCAGAGCCAAATGCCCAATAATGGAAAATAAATTGAGCAAAAATCGTATAACCCACACGAGAACAATCCATAAAACTAATAGAAATTGACGCCGTCAGAGCCTTGTGATAATATCAACAACAGATAATATCCAAAGGACGAACTACATATATTATCGTTATATCACAGTAGAGCCCTAATGGAAAACAAATATCACTACAAAACAAAAGAGGATAGAATATCAGCCCAACAAATGATTAAAAGGTGATTCTATAGTATATAGTATGAGTACAGAACACACTACAAGATGGCGACTGTGTCAAGGACATTAAAATCCTGAAAACACACCATTTGATCATGACAAGGAAATTTGGGTGTGAGCAATTAACCAATTAGTGAGAGTATTTAAACCAGGCAGAGTGAAACAGGAAATAATTTCCAAACAACTCGGGAAGGAGGAGGACGCCACGCAGTTCAGCTACCTCTAACAAGTAAGCAAGAGAGGGGGGGAGTCACTAAAACTTAAACCTAGATAGGTAGCAGGCACATAATATTGCCATAAGAAGTAAATGTAGACCTTATCTGTTGTTTTTCTAGAGTTGGCAGCTAATTTAAAAAACCTCTAACAAAGAGATCCTTGGTTTCACACTGAAAGAAAAGAAGGAGGAAATTAAGTGCAAAGCAGTTCCCTTTACCAGAAAGGTAAGATCTTCATGACAAATAGCAAGGACTTCTGGAAGTAAATTAATGTCCAGATAGTCTAAAACATGAATTATTTTTTAGATAAAGTGGTGAGAGGAATAGCGACAGGTAGCTCCCAGAGGCGTCCCCTCCCCAACCTTTCAAGAAATCACGAAAATAGGACCGGTAAGCCTTTTTAATCTTAATTTTAAAACTAACACTGCTGTAAGGTTGCTGGATAGGGGATAACAACCTTAGAAATGAGCTAAAAGGGCAATTTCTTATTAAAATGTTTCTTATTAAAATGTGTCTATGTTCGGTTAGGATGTAAGTCGGTCCACTTTTATTTAATCTGGGTGGAGGACAAACAAAACTGAACAACCCTAGAAAAGAAATAAAAAGGAAATCGCTTATAAAAAAAGATGTTTCTTTTTGATAGGATTGAAGTTGGTCTGTTCTATATCAGTTCAGCCATTTGGCAGTGTCCAGCAGCAGTAGCCAATGTATATGGACAGCATTCACACTCCCGATAGGATCAGGACAGTCAAGTTCTGTAACGTGTCTCCCCCCAGTTAATCATGAAGCTGATCACTCTCCCATGTGTCAATAAGCCGTCCTGAGGGGCAAGGAGTGGCTCCACTGCAAGGACATTAGGTGAGTGAGGCTGTAGTATCCTAGAACCATCAACATGAGTGATACCACTCACAAGTCATAGGAAAAAACATCAAACGGAGCAAAATACACAATTACAACAAATTCAAGAAAAGGATATATATGGATCAGGATAGGTTGCAGATCGTTAATCTGGGTCCATTCCGGAGAGGGAGGTCGTGAAAGACGAGGAGTGAGTGCATCACGAACCAGTGAGAAGGTCACTTCCGTGTAGTCGAAATACTGTAGTCCATTGCAGCCCCTGAGCAATATGAATAGTTCAGGCAGCAACACAGTGTCACGACAGACTGAGGAGGTAGCGGATATGTAGCCAGGGAGCCAACAAAGAATCGCATGAGACCGTCCTGCTTTTTGAAGGAAGTCAACAAATGTCACACCAAAGCACCCTACTTGAAGGAGTTCAACAGCATTGATGGAATAATTTGGAAACAGATGCAATTGGTGCCACCAGAACCTCAGTTGTTCGTACCGATTTGGCCCATCTTACAATGATCAATGATCAGGGATTTTCGAATTCGAGTAAAAATAGTCATTGGACTTAATTCCTGTGTGCGAGGGCTAGTAATTACAGATGGAGACAACAGCAAGACTCATACAACGTGAGTTGAGATACCAATCGCTGTAATGGTGTACAGAATTGTGGATACGCCAGCATGACAAGTGAGAACAGCTCTTGGGGAGTGTGGGGCAGCCCATACAGGGCAATTATTGTAGGATTAAGGAATGCCTAAATGAATAAATAACAATTCTAATATGGCTACCAAAGTGATAAGAAGTAAGTTTGGATGCTAATTCCGTTTTTTTGTCTCCATTACATTCTTCAATGAGAGCACAGCTCCATGAATTTAAATAAACTGTAATAATGGTATGGTTTGTGACATGAGCATTGAGAAAGGCAAAAGTCACTGGAACACGTCGGCTTATTGTGTTAAATAAATTGCTTGAATGAACCTGTGAGTTCCCGTCCTGCATTATGGAGGAAGTACACAAATGTTTGCGAGTCCATCCTCACACCCGCCTTATTATATATATATATATATATATATATATATATATATATATATATATATATTCAATGAAAAAACCATAGGTTATAGACCATATATAGTTAGGAATTAGCATTTAAAAAACCTTATTTTACTCACACAAAACCATTGAAATTCCATATATAGTTAGTTGTACTAACTATATATCGCGCACCCGCAATCCACTGCTGATCATGTCACATATTACATCATTCATGACATGGTCAGTGACATCACTGATGACATCACTGATGACATCTCAAATGACATCACTGATGACATCTCAAATGACATCACTGATGACATCTCAAATGACATCACTGATGACATCACTGATGACAATATCCAGTGACTGTATTTTTCTGTAAAGTTAAAATATGTCTTGAGTGGATGTATAAGTGTCTGGATGAAGGATTTAGTAGGTGCATGACTGACTGTATGAGTGAGTGATTAAATGTGTCTCACTGAGTGCATGGGTTAGTGACTAAACTGTCTTAATTTGTGCATCATTATGTCTGTTGTTCTGTAAACTGCTGCATGTGTTGATCAGTAGCTATATGAGTAACTATATGGGTTATTGATTGGTTGCCCAAGTATTTGTATGGGCGACTGAGTGTGTGTGTGGGTGGCTGGGAGGTGTATGAATCTGTGCATAGATGTGTGAGCAGTTGATTCACTAGATGTATGGGTTCAAAAGTGCATGTGGAAACAGCTGTATGGGCGGTTGACTGTGTGCATGAGTGTATTGGTGAGTGAATGGATATCTCAGTGTTACATGTCAAAGTAAGTACATATGTAAAACACAGTACATGTGAGAGTTGACATATATAAATAACTGTGCATAAGAGCCAGTGAATGTGTGAGTGCCTGTATGGATCATTGTGAACTTGTATCAGGGATTGTATAAGAGAGTAAATATGTTTTAGTATATGTTTGAATAAGTAAGGTGTGTATAACTGTATAGTTGAGAAAATGGAGGTATGATTGACTTTTGCATGACTGACTAGGTGTGTGAGTAACTCCATGGATGAGTGACAGTCTGTGAGTGTCTGTTTACACTGAGTGTATCTAAGGTTATATTAGAGTCTGAAGAGGTTAATTGTATTATCACATGAATAATGTCATCAGTGATGTGATCAGTAATGTCAAATGAGATGTCATCAGTGATGTCATTTGAGATGTTATCAGTGATGTCATTTGAGATGTCATCAGTGATGTCATCAGTGATGTCATTTCAGATGTCATCAGTGATGTCATCAGTGATGTCACTGACCATGTCATGAATGATGTAATATGTGACATGATCAGCAGTGGATTGCGGGTGCGCGATATATAGTTAGTACAACTAACTATATATGGAATTTCAATGGTTTTGTGTGAGTAAAATAAGGTTTTTTAAATGCTAATTCCTAACTATATATGGTCTATAACCTATGGTTTTTTCATTGAATTTTCAAGGTTTTGTAAATGCAAATTCCTAACTATATATGGTCTATAACCTATGGTTTTTTCAGTGAATTTCATTGGTTTTTTAAAAGCTAATATCTGTAGCTGTAAAATGTATTCTTCTTTAAATCCAAAAATATATTTTATATGTTTATTAATAATTTTTTATTTTTTTTTTTCTTCGCTCCCGGTTCGCGAACCGGGAAGCTTCCCGTTAGCTCACCTTGATGCCGCGACCCAGTCCGCGAACCGGTAAACGTTCCGTTTGAGGAACTGCCGCGTTAGAAATGAACATCGTGACGCGTCGCGGAAGCGCGACATATCACGTTGTCGCGTAATGCGTCTTATGACGCGCCGCGTTAGCGCACCCGGAAGTGCTCCGGAGCGCGAACCGAGGCGCGAAGCGCAGCGACCCGGAAGCGATCCGGGGCGCGTTCCGCAGCGCGTAACATAAGCGTAACAGGTCATGTGACTTGTTAATGAAACTTTTCATTGGTTCATTTCACTTTTGGTTTCATAATGATGTAAGGCTAGGTCAGGTGACCTAAAAATAACACTTTTCATTGGTTTAGAAATATTGTTTTTCCCAAATGATGAAAACCCCTCCTTCTTTCCTCACTCTGACTTTCATCTTTGTGAGAGGAAGACCTTATTTCATACTTGAGCAATGGCTTCAGTAGTTGCTTCAGCTGGTGCACCCCCACCACCACCTCCACCTCCTCATGGGAAGAGAGGACCACCTCCCCAGGTCATCACCAACACAGAGGAGGAAGAGGAAGAACTAGAGGAAGAGGAGAGAGAAGGACCACAGTTCTTGGAAGAGGTGCCCCGGGTTTCCCATTGGAAAGCCAGTTTCATTTGGCAGTTTTTTTCACTCCCTCCAGGGCAGAAGAAAGTAAATGCGAGGTATGTCACCTGCCTCATTTGCAAAGAAAAGTTATCAAGAGGGACTGATAAAAAGTATAGCTATGGGAACTATACCATGCATCGGCACATGAACAGGTGGCATCCATTGAATTACAGCCGGGCAGAGATACGTGACCAGCAGGAGAACCCAACAACAACTCCTGTGGCCAGGTCAACTTCTCAAATATCGTTGTCAGGAGCAGAGGCACGGGAAACCGTGCCAAACATTCAAGAGAACTTTGCACACTTCAAGTTCACCTGTTTGTATTGTGGAGCATTGATTTCCTGTGGAAACATGAGCATAACATTAATAAATGTAGCTTATGAAAATCATAATTGCCCTAAACGCCTCAAAAAATAATTTTTTTTTGCTCCTGTTGAGCCCTTTTCAATGCCTGTTTTTTGTTGTTTCCCCCCCAAAAAACCAAAAAAAATATAAAATTGTTCAAAAAATACAAAAAAAACAAAAAATTTTTAAAAAAAACAACAAAAACATTTAAAAAAAAGTTCTTTTCAGAACTACCTCCCCTTTCAAAAAAAATTGCTAGAATGTTTAGCACTCTGGCAAGCTCTATTTCTTTTAGTTCGCTTCTCAGTTCGCTTCCCGGTTCGCGAACCGGGAGCGAACCAAAAAAAAAAAAAAAAAAAAAAAGAAGAGTAAGTATAAGGAAAGTAAACAGAGAGTGATGTTAAAAGAAAGACAGCTATAGGGAGTAAACCAGAGATACTGTTTAATAGATCTATTTCCCGAAGAAAAGATTTAAGAGGGTATAATTGTGAAAAACAAAATAGATAAGGAAGTGAAAGAAAAAAAAGAGAGTAGAACAATAACAAAGAAGAGTTTCTTGGACAATGTGAGTAAATGTTCAAACTCAGAGTAAAACATGTGGAATAACAGAGAGAAAAAACAGAAAACAAAAAAGAAAAAATAACAGAAAAAGATTAATTGAAACAGCAAAGAAATGTAAATAACATAGAGCCATATCATCAACATAGGCAATAAAAGTTTTGCAGCTTTTATCGGCAGAAATGTGTCGCTAAAGCCGCTTTTGCGGCGGAAAACTGCAGCTAAAACAACTTTTGCAACACTTTTCTGCCAATAAAAACAGCAATAATTTTATTGGCTGTGTTGATAATATGCCCCTTAGTGTGCTTCAACTACACAGAAGAAGCATAATGAACAAGTAGTGAAAGAGTGATCAGTCAAAGACACTAAGAGTAATAGAGACGGAGTGAGTGAACAAGAGTGAGGAACTATGAGAAGAGAGGGACTGAGAAAAGGAGTGGAAGGAGTAGAGTAAGTAGGTAATAGAGAAAGGAATGAGGGAAGTAGCAAAGGCAGGAAACTGAGGGTTAAAGAAATGAAGCTGTCAAACTACTAGTAGGTGAATGTGATAGAAATGTAACGAAAAGAGTACAAAACATTTACCTTATAATTGTCATTAACTTACTCACTTTTTGTTTTTATACTTTCAATCTGTGAAAGAGAGAACAAACATTTGAAAAATATTAAAACATGTATTTAAAAATTAGAAAAGACAAGGGAAAAGATTGAAGGACAAACAGTTTTTCAACAACTTTGACACTTACAGAAGCTTCTGCTTCTCCAGGCCCCGTACACAGTCCTAAAGATATACATTTTAAACTAACAGTATCTTGATGCAGATGAAGTGAGGCCTATCTTAAAAAATGGTGCATCTTTTGCACTGCTGTTGTTTCACAAAAGTGTCGCAAGACACTAACATTTTAAATGTTTGTTTCAGGATGCCAATAAGATGTGTCCTATCCAGAGGTTTGTTTGAGGTGAGGCCTACTCAGGGTTCCAAATGAAATTTCGAGTTGTTGAAGAATACAGAAGAGATAATACATGTGAAGGCCTACCAATGAAGTAAGTCATGTCCACTTCACTCTTGAACAAAGGCCAGACCTCTTCTGTGTCCGTGGACAGACCTAAACTTCATCTGCACAATGTCATTCGTAAACTTAGGAAACACAGGTGATGTAATTGAAAAATGTGGAGTTTCTTTTCCTCATTTCACAATCACATCACCTGTGTTGCCTAGGCTAAGGTATCTCATAGTGCAGATGTAGTGCAGCATATTAAACAGTACCCAGAAGTGCACAACTGCATGCAACAACTTTGACACTTACAAAAGCTTCAGCTTCTGCATGCCCCCTACACAGTGCTAATTATATACATTTTAAACTGATGGTATCTTGCTGGAGATGAACTGAAATCTATCTTGCAACATGGTGCATCTTTTACACAAAAGTGACCCACAATGCAGCAAAAGAGGCGCACGGCCACCATAAATCTGACCCTAACATTTTAAATGATTGTTTCAAGATGCCAATAAGGTGTAACCTATGCACAGATTTGTTTCAGGTAAGTCCTACTCAGGGTTGCAGATGGAATTTAGGTTTGTTGAAGAATACAGAGGAGATAATACATGTGGAGGCCTACCAACGAAGTGAGTCATGTCCACTGCACTCTTGAACAAATGTCAGACCTCCTCTGTCTCCTGGAACAGGCCTAAACCTCACCTACACAATGTGATGTGTAATGTTAGGAAACACAGGTAATATAATTGAAAAACGTGCAATTTATTTTGCTCATTCCACAATCATATCACCTGTGTTTCCTTTGCTTAGGTATCTCATTGTGGAAATGTAGTCTATCATATGAAAGACTACGTAGAATATGAGCACTGTATGCAACAACTTTGACACTTACAGAAGCCTCACCTTCTCCATGCCTCCTACACAGTTCTACATGTACATCATAAATTCAAACAGTACAGAATTAATTATACATGTTAAATGGTTTATTTTTGCTGTTCTCAGAATGTATCAAATTTCACTAAAAACAGTGACTTGTAGGTATTCATCATATAACAGCGGGGAAAAAAAAACACAATCAAAATGATTGTGTTTAAAAAACCCATACAACATAACAAATCAGAATTCAGAACTCCTTAAAGTTAACTTACTTTCCATGACGTCGAAGGATGTCCTATGAACAGCTTACACTCTGTTGTGCTGTTATTACTTTCAGACCGCCACTTTCTGAAAGAAAACCTCCATCGTTTTGAAAAACATGTTACATACAATAAATGACTTCTCGCTCTCTACCACACGTTTCCACAAGGCCAAATCGTGTCAGAGCCATTTATAACTCTTGGAATTCTTGTAAGCCAATCCCGTCATGTTGTATTTCCGCAACTTTCACAATTAAAATGTTGAAGATCATTTTCACAATCCTGGACTAGTAATATCTTCCCCTTCTTTCTCAGTCATGTTCTACATTTCCTATGACACTGATACTGCTTACTATGAAGCAGACTTACACTACCTCTATGACTACTACAATTATTTAATTCTCTACATCACTTTTAATCACAAAGCAATGTAAAACAGTAGACAGCATTGCAGACTTACATTCCCTCTACTCTATGTTTTGATTGGCTGCTTCAATTAGCTTATAAAAAGAAACAGTTTTTCTGAACTCATTCAAAGTGCACTTATTTCTCCATGACGTCCAGTCTTATAGTTAGAAGTTATGTCTCTGAACTACACTTATCCTCAAGGCCAAATCGTGTAGGAGCCATTAGAACTTCTTGAAATTCCTCAGAGCACATCCCGAGATTCTTTCCCTAAAATTTTGGTTTTAAAAACACCAGGTAAGAGTTTTTAAGGTCATACGGCAATTTTTTTTTGAAAATTAAAACAGAATCATTGCAGAATGACCAGCCATTTCTAGACTTTAAATAAGCTGTGTAATGTCCTGATGTTATTGAAGGACCATCATGATATATAATTGCTGCAGTTACAAAAGTCCTTCCTGATATTGACAACTGTGAAGCCACAAAATTTTTAATTAAAGTTGTCAATTTTGTTCCATCAGGCCTACATCGTTGGAACATTAAAATGACATACTGGCCATATGTTCGTATAAATAATGTGGACATCATTTCAGATTTACATTGGCTACACTCCATGTTGTGATCAGCTGCTTTTACTAGCTTATTAAAGGAGACTGATTTACTGTCTGGCAAAGTTAAATATATAAATCTTTCTGAGTCTACACTAGTAGTACTTGATACCCTACAGTTCTCGCAGTCATGCTGCCATTGATAAGAAAGCCCAAACAGCTGATCTACATCTACACCTTCAGCATGCAATACATCAAGCATATACATTAAAAACTCCTGACAATCTTGCTGAATATTTTGAGAGAATTGTGTTTGGCCTGAACATCTGTCTAACAGATTTCGAATTTCAGACACACTTTCTATGTTTGTTCTATCAGTGCTACATTTTTCTAAGACAGAATTTAACAAACTGCAAAATCTTTGATCAGAATTGACCACAATCTCTTCTTTTACATTTTCTAGAGAAAACAAAACATTAACCACTACATTAGCATAGCAGTTGACACCAGAACTGTTTTCAAATTGAAAACCAACAACATCTTCAACAGAATCCTTTTTGTTTCTGCTTATAATTTCAGGTTCATCGACTTTTCGTCTTTTTGCTACAACCTCCCCAGTATTGGTCACATTTCTTCGTTTCCGGCCTACCACACGTTTCTCAAACAAAGGATATTGAGGCAAATGTGGCGCATACTCTCTTCTTAACCTATTGTATTCCTTAACACAATCTAGATCCGCACAAATGTTTGTGACATCACACTCAATCAAGTACAATCCCGATAAAGTTCTAACTCGTGACAATGCCACATATGCCATACCCTCCTTGAACACAGAACTGCCAATATTCACCAATGCACTGTCTACACTTAAACCTTGCGATTTATGGATTGTCACCGCATATGCCAAGCAAACAGGAAACTGCTTACGGCGAACATATAAGTCTTTTACGAGCAAAAATCTAGCAGAACAACGACCAATTAGCTGTACTTCCTCAATGCCATCAAATTTAATTTTTAAAAATTCAATTCCATCTCTATTTCTGTATTTTACAAAATCAACAACATTACCCATTGATCCATTTACCAGACCTCTTTCAACATGTAAATTCCTTCTTAAAATTATACGGCAGTTCAAGCACACATTCAGAGTCTTTTCCAAACCTGCAGCTTTAGATATACTCTTCTCTAATGAATCCAATTTTGTTTTCAAATTCTCAGACAAAATAATTGTTGATCCCATATGCTCTACTCTGTCAATAGCTTCCAGTTTCACAATCTCTTGCTTTTCTAAATGCAACATTTTGTTGTTGAATTTGGCACATTCTGCAAGAGTTGGCATCAAACATATTCCAGATTTGTTCTCAGTAATTTTCTGAAAAATATTCTCAGGCACAACATCTTGTTCTGGATATAAATTTGACAGTAATCGTGCATGTAAAGCTTCTTTCCCATGCTCGGTCACTTTTCCAATTCTAACATCTTGTAGAATAGTCTTGTAAACTTCATCCTTCGCCTGACGCATATTTTCATGCAGTTCAGCATAATTGAAGTTTAACCAAATATTGACGTTGCCAATGCTCCCTAGGCACTTCCTGGTATCTTCATGCGTGAGCATTTTGAACACAGGTTGCCCTTTCACTGGTGTCAGCTGCAGAAGATCTCCGAAAACAATGATGTGTTTGCCACCAAATAACACATCATACTCTGTTTTGAGAACTTCTTGCATTCTCAAATGCACAAAAGCAAGCATGACATTGGAAACCATGCTTACTTCGTCAATGATAAGAAGTTTCATTTTCCTCAAGACTCTTGAAACTTCACAACAAGCATCTCCAGATAGCTTGTGATATTGTAATTTGTTGTCATGCTCCACTGGCAGCATCAGTAAACGATGTAAAGTAATCCCTTTAATGTTATGTGCTGCCAGTCCAGTTGGAGCGGTGACAACACAAGACAGCGATGACTCTGTCCTTTCCTGCAAATAACATGAAATTGCTTTAATAAGGAAACTTTTTCCAGTTCCCGCTTCTCCACTCACGTACAGTCGGACAGGCTTCAACGACGTACATGAGCACTCTTTCTTGTCATGACTTAATCCATGATCAATTTGCATGGTAACTTCGTCATATATTTTCCTCTGCTCAACGTTGAGTTGTCTTTCCAACTCTTCTAAGTTAACCGCATCCTCCTGAGCATGTGCCATGGCTCTTTCCACTTCATTCATAGCAGTGGCAGCTTCATTTTCGATAACAGGTCCTCCTAGTGGATCCTGACTCAATGAAGCAGAACTCTGACTGTCCTGAGAACTGTCTCTGGCAATCTCGGCTGCAATCGTTGCTTCCTGCTCGATTTCCACATTCAACATTTCTACATATTTGGGAAAAGCAGGACATTCTATGGTCTCCTTGGCGGCATTGAAAGAGTCTTCGTAACAGAGGAAATCTCCAAGCAGTTCCTCTTCTGCACGCCAAGGCTTGAAAAGTTGCAAAAGTGCTAAATAGAAAAACTCCTTTTTTTCAGGAGATTCGCCACTCAATTTTCGATGGTTTATCAAGTGGCATTTTCTTTGCTTGACCAGACATCCCTCACTTCCTATTACAGCATACACTCCTTTCTCAGTATCTTCTTTGATGTTCCTCTTGAATATGTAATTTTGAAGAACCTCATACAGACAAACATTCTCGAGGTGACTGCTTCGATTTGGATAATATGTATCCAACATGTTTGTCTTCAAAATGTCGGTACTGTTTGGCTCCTTTTCCGCCAAATACTCAATTTCCTGCACAGGTTTGACAACTCGATTGCAGCAAGACCAAGACTCGCCCAAACGATACTCCTGGACTTGGCATAGAGACTTGCTGAAGACAACCGGTCAGAACATTCGTAAGCTCCGATTTCTCGATGCGACAACATCTTCAGACTGAAACTGTACAACTTCTTGCTGAGGCTCTTTTCATGGGAAATGTCCTCCCACATATCCTTCAATTCTGTCTTCTCTTTTTTGGTGATGTAAGATGTCACATACCGAGCCACAGCCATACAGTTATCAGCCACAAACTGTATATCCATGTTAGCATTCCACATGGACAAAATCACCGGGTTGTAGTCGTTGATGTATTTAGACTCTTCGTTCCTCTTCAAATTGTATGTGTTTTTAGGTGATTTCTTCATCACATTATGTCGCAGCGAAGACATCAAACTGTTCACTCTTCCTTTAGAAATCACCGGTCGTGGAAAGCCGAAACGACATTTGGTGTAGAACTTGTCCTTGTTTCGGAATTTACGACGACAGTACTTTCCACATCGATGGCTTTGGAAACGTAGAACTTTTTCTCTTAGGCTTTTCTTCTCCTTTGCGTTTGGAACAGCACACGTAGAATACTGTTGGATGAAACTCATCACTGAGTCTTCTGGATCCGTTCCAAATTTAGGTGCATCCTTGATCCACAGCAACATATGTATATGAGGAGCACCTCTTGCTTGGTACTCCTTTCTCCAGAAGAAATCCAACACCTCTCCAAGAGGTGGATTCTTCTTTTTCATGATGAAAGACATCATAGCTTCAAATCTATGATTGAAGTACCTACATACATTGACTGGATCCAAAGAGCACAGTTCTCCGGGTGTCTTGAATTCGATGTTTTCTACGTTAGCATTTGCCTCTCGTAGAAATTCAAGTAAGTCTTCCCAGCCATACTCGGCACAGCTCAGAGTGAGGAACCATGTGGGAGTTCCTAAGTTCCTCAGCATACATTTTAAATCACCATGACGACGGTACCAGTACTCATTAGTACCACACTGACACGCCATGAGATTAATCAGGTGAGAATCCAAAATACTGTCTTGGACATTGACTTTATCCATAAAGTCACTTGCCGAGATGTTTTGCATGTGTATACCACTTTTCAAGATGTGGTTCACTGCATATGACAGTCCAGACAGATCGCTTTCAAACAGGAGATGAAACAAATAAGGAATGCATTGTCGAAACCTAGCATCTCCTGCATACAATCGCAAAGTCCGGTATTCAGAAGCAGGAATTTGATGAGGTCGCTCATCATATCTTCCTCCCTGACCTGTTGGAAAAAGCTGTGGGAAACACCGAGCTTCCAAACTTTCCTCCCAAACACTAATGGGACTCCCTTTGGCTTGTTTCATTTGAAACAACTCAATAGCATTCCCCATGACTTCCTTGGAATGCAAAGGATGAACACTATAATGTTCATATATTTCTTCACTAGTAGAGGGTTCTACTTTCTCAATTTGACCAGCACACAAATCACTATCCTCTTCCTCACTTACTTCCTCTTCTGCAACATATACATTCTTATAGTATTTTTTTTTTTTCAAATACAATGTTGCCTTTTTAACTTTCCTAACATCCACTAAATCTTGCCATATTTTCTTATTCTTTGTCGGAACCCCATTAACTAAGATAACCAGAGGTTCCTCTTCCACTTTTTCTACTCCAATTGTGTTCATGTTTTTCTTCAAATCTAGAGGCAAATAAACAACTCTTCCCTTTAATCCTCTCTGTAAATCTGATGGAGGCAATTTCCCTGTCTTTGGCTCCATTCTTACAATAGCCTGAAAGGGATGGATACTTTGAATCAAAATAGATTCATAAGTATTTAAATCCTTCAATTCAGAAGGAATCTCAACCAATTCCAGATTATTATGAACTGCTCTAGCAGGCATCTGGTTTTGATTTAATTTATTACAACAATAAGTACACACACGTTGATCCAATCCCAAATCAAAACAATTTTCTACCATCAAGTATGTTGCGAAATCCTTCCATTCACTATTATTTTCCCTTTCACTTTTTGCATATAAATCCACTAACTTAGTCTGATTCTTATAATAAGTGCGTCGACAACACACACAAGTGAAATTTGGCCTCTCACTTGATTTGACCTGAAACGTCGCAATTTCCCTCTGGAAATTATCTGTACTGGAAACCTGTACACTATCTTCCACATTACCCGCTTCTTCTTGGTCAATTTCAACATTCTCCTCTTTACTTCCAAAGTAACAAAACTCAATTTTTTCACATATATTCTTCACATCTATTTCAGAACCATGCAAAAGAGCAGCGCATAATTGTTTAAGCATAATTGCTGGACTCTTAGCATAATACAACATTCTAACTAATTTCCTCACTTTATTATGATGCACTGCTAGCATCCTGAAATGATGAAAAACACTCTGGCATACTCTCCTGGAAAGACAAGCCAGTGAATGACCATGCAAACCTGTCACTTCTCTCACTCTGCAAGGATCTAATTCTTGCAACAACTTCATTTTCTGCTTCAAACTTTTCTTATTAAATGACCGTACAAAATCACAAAGCAAATTGATGGAATCCTGTCGCACACTGCAAATACTACTACACTTCCAGGTGTACACAGGACCCTTAGGATGTCTTCCTAAAACCTCATTACCTAACACCTCTTCTGCCTCTGTTGTCACAAGTTTTTCTTTTTCAACTGGACAACCATCTTTCACTTCATAAGCTCGACCACTGGTGTCAACTGCATGCACCAAATCATTATCCTGGAAATAACTCTCCTCATTAAAAAATGCCTCACAGCTTGAACTATGCATCCATTCTCCAGAAAAAACTTCACAAAAATTACTACGATTAACTATTCTCTTCCATCTACTATTTCTTTTGAAATCATAAATTGCCTTGTTTAGCTTCCTAATTCTATTGATTATCAAAATAAATAACTTACGTTTAATTTCAAATGCCTGATCAATAACTTTCTCAACTTTTTTTTCTCTTATAAAAAAACACTTTCTGTTGACCTTTCTTAATATTTTTTAACAAATTGCCAATTATCCTGTTGCGGAACATTCGTTTACGAATGTCCCTAAACTGTTGTTTCCTTCTACTATCATGCACAGAGTTATCTCTTGCTCTAGCAGTAACATTTTTCATTGGCCTTTCCTTTCCGTTTGAATTGCTTCTCTTTTTCTGGACTGAAACATTTTCTGTAGTAATATTTTTTTTACTACAGATATTTCTTATGAATGTTTTTGTACTCTTACCCGGTGCTTTCTTGGTGACTTGACAAATCTTTTTGTTAGAGGACTGCTGCTTTTTTTCATTGACCTGCTGTCTTTGACGTTTTGCAGCCTTTCTCAGTCTTTCTTTGGTTGGCATGGTGAAATCTTGAAATGATCTGCAGTTGAATCTGTGGTAAAATATATTAAAAAATGTTATTAACCACTATTACCCAACAGTAAATCAATAACAGTAATCAAAAACTTAAAACACTACTTGACATTTTTACATAGAAGATTTTTTAGTCCTTGGCAAATTTAGAATACAGAAATAGCAGAAAAGAAATGGAATTTATATTCATTTTACCTGTGCTATTTTATATGTGAATCTGATCTAATTTTATGAGCATATTTTAATATTTTATTGAATAAACTACACATAACCTGTTTTTGAAGGTGTCTTTATTTTTAAATTAAACGGTTTACATTTTTACTTTTTATTTATTATAAATTTTTAAAATAAATGTTTATAGTTCCATAGGCTCAAGCACGTCAGCTTCCCATCCTATGTCATATAATTCTGACAAATCTGCATCCTCATCACGTTCTTCTTCATCCTCAGGATTTAAATCATCCAAGGGATCAACATCCACTGATGTTTCAATTACGAGTTCAATGATGAGGTCGAAATCAACTGATTGCTGATTGTCGCTCATGTTGATGTTGTCTTTATCTTTAAAGAAAGATAACAACAATGAGATGTTGCAGAGTAAGAGACAAATCTCAGAGATTATAATAGTAAAATTGTTTAACAAGAGTAACATTTTGCAGCTATTATTTAGCCATGTCCAGCGATGCTGAGCAGGTGAAGCCTATGTCTAATTTTTCACTGAACAGGACTCATCTCTTCTTAACCTTGGATAAGCCTCACCGACTCTGTGTCCCCTGCACATACTTAAATGTAAAGGGGCAGATTTATGTTAACTGGCACATCCCCAGGCATGCACCAGTTAACGTGCACCGCTGCTCTGCCACCCATGGTGTGCCGCATTTACAATCAGATAGGAGAAAGCTGCGTCAAAACCCTGCGCCTGCTTGAAGCAGGCATAGGTCTTGATGCAACATTGTGGAGATGGGGCACCCCTGAGCGTTGCTGGAGCTGCATCGCACTTGCGATACAACTCCAGCAATGCGCCACCTTAACGGCACAGATGCGTCACGCATCTGTGCCATTTTTGCCCCATGCTGCGCCGCATTGTAAATGCAGCACACCATGGGTGGCGGAACAGCGGCACAGGATGACTGGCACATCACTGGTGATGCGCCAGTCATCATAAATCTATCCCTAAGCTTCTTATCTTGTTAGAGATAAACTGCCATATGTATCATCAAAATATTTTGCATTTCCTAAATAGCGAATTTTAAGGAATAAATAGCTATTCTTTACCATTCCTAATTTGCGATGAGCAAATTGCTAATTGCAAATTACTCATTCATTTCCATGGGCCAGGAGGCCCATGGGAATGAAGGTGCAATTTGCGATTAGCAATTAGCTCATCGCAAATTAGGAATTTTTCCAAGGGTGCAGGGGTGTCTCAAGAACACCCTGCTGCACCCCTGAAAAAGAAATTTGGGGGCATATGGCGCACATACATGCCCTAAGGGCATGTATGGGCATCATATGGCACCTTTTGTTTTTTTGAAAAAAAGCTTTTTGAAAAGAATTCGCAAATTACCACCAACTAGAAGTTGGTGGTAATTTGCAAATCCTTAATGGCATTTTTTGCATATTTTTTGTTTGATACATTGCATTTAAGGAATCGCAAAATTTGCAAATCCTTAAGTGCAATCGCAAAATAAGGAATAGCAAATTTTGCTATTCCTTATTTTGCATCAAACTTGTTTGATACATACCATTTGTCTAATTAGCATTCGCAAAGGCCAAAATTTGCAGAATTTCGGCCTTTGCGAATGCTAATTAGCTTGATACATATGGCCCCAAGTGAGGCCTGTCTTGCAACATGGTGCATCTTTTGCATCACTGCTGCATCGGTTTCATGTGGCACGGTTTTTTTACACCATGACACATCTGCCTAAATGCATCAATTTGTAATTTTGTCGCCTCATAGCAAATCTTTTGCACCGCCGCTGCATCAGAAAAGTGACCACAGTGGCGCAAAAGAGGCATACACCTATCATAAATCTGTCCCTAGCATTTTAAATGATTAATTCAGGATGACGATAAGGTGTGGCCTATCCAGAGGTTTGTTTAAGGTGAGGCCTACTCAGGATTGCAGATCAAAGTTACGCTTGATGAAGAATACAGAGGAGATAATACATGTAAAGGCCTACCAATGAAGTAAGTTATGTCCACTTCATTGCGCCAGTCATCATAAATCTATCCCTAAGCTTCTTATCTTGTTAGAGATGAACCGCCATATGTATCATCAAACTATTTTGCATTTCCTAAATAGCGAATTTTAAGGAATAAATAGCGATTCTTTACCATTCCTAATTTGCGATGAGCAAATTGCTAATTGCAAATTATCCATTCATTTCCATGGGCCAGGAGGCCCATAGGAATGAAGGTGCAATTTGCCATTAGCAATTAGCTCATCGCAAATTAGGAATTTTTCCAAGGGTGCAGGGGTGTCTCAAGAACACCCTGCTGCACCCCCTGAAAAAGAAATTTGGGGGCATATGGCGCACATACATGCCCTAATGGCATGTATGGGCGTCATATGGCACCTTTTGTTTTTTGGAAAAAAAGCTTTTTGAAAAGAATTCGCAAATTACCACCAACTAGAAGTTGGTGGTAATTTGCAAATCCTTAATGGCATTTTTTGCATATTTTTTGTTTGATACATTGCATTTAAGGAATCGCAAAATTTGCAAATCCTTCAGTGCAATCGCAAAATAAGGAATAGCAAATTTTGCTATTCCTTATTTTGCATCAAACTTGTTTGATACATACCATTTGTCTAATTAGCATTCGCAAAGGCCGAAATTCGCAGAATTTCGGCTTTTGCGAATGCTAATTAGCTTGATACATATGGCCCCAAGTGAGGCCTGTCTTGCAACATGGTGCATCTTTTGCATCACTGCTGCATCGGTTTCATGTGGCACGTTTTTTTTACACCATGACACATCTGCCTAAATGCATCAATTTGTAATTTTGTCGCCTCATAGCAAATCTTTTGCACCGCCGCTGCATCAGAAAAGTGACGCACAGTGGCGCAAAAGAGGCATACACCTATCATAAATCTGTCCCTAGCATTTTAAATGATTAATTCAGGATGACGATAAGGTGTGGCCTATCCAGAGGTTTGTTTAAGGTGAGGCCTACTCAGGATTGCAGATCAAAGTTACGCTTGATGAAGAATACAGAGGAGATAATACATGTAAAGGCCTACGAATGAAGTAAGTTATGTCCACTTCATTGTGTCAGTCATCATAAATCTATCCCTATGCTTCTTATCTTGTTAGAGATGAACTGCCATATGTATCATCAAACTATTTTGCATTTCCTAAATAGCGAATTTTAAGGAATAAATAGCGATTCTTTACCATTCCTAATTTGCAATGAGCAAATTGCTAATTGCAAATTACTCATTCATTTCCATGGGCCAGGAGGCCCATAGGAATGAAGGTGCAATTTGCCATTAGCAATTAGCTCATCGCAAATTAGGAATTTTTCCAAGGGTGCAGGGGTGTCTCAAGAACACCCTGCTGCACCCCCTGAAAAAGAAATTTGGGGGCATATGGCGCACATACATGCCCTAATGGCATGTATGGGCGTCATATGGCACCTTTTGTTTTTTGGAAAAAAAGCTTTTTGAAAAGAATTCGCAAATTACCACCAACTAGAAGTTGGTGGTAATTTGCAAATCCTTAATGGCATTTTTTGCATATTTTTTGTTTGATACATTGCATTTAAGGAATCGCAAAATTTGCAAATCCTTCAGTGCAATCGCAAAATAATGATTAGCAAATTTTGCTATTCCTTATTTTGCATCAAACTTGTTTGATAAATACCATTTGTCTAATTAGCATTCGCAAAGGCCGAAATTTGCAGAATTTCGGCCTTTGCGAATGCTAATTAGCTTGATACATATGGCCCCAAGTGAGGCCTGTCTTGCAACATGGTGCATCTTTTGCATCACTGCTGCATCGGTTTCATGTGGCACGGTTTTTTACACCATGACACATCTGCCTAAATGCATCAATTTGTAATTTTGTCGCCTCATAGCAAATCTTTTGCACCGCCGCTGCATCAGAAAAGTGACGCACAGTGGCGCAAAAGAGGCATACACCTATCATAAATCTGTCCCTAGCATTTTAAATGATTAATTCAGGATGACGATAAGGTGTGGCCTATCCAGAGGTTTGTTTAAGGTGAGGCCTACTCAGGATTGCAGATCAAAGTTACGCTTGATGAAGAATACAGAGGAGATAATACATGTAAAGGCCTACCAATGAAGTAAGTGATGTCCACTTCATTGCGCCAGTCATCATAAATGTACCCCTAAGCTTCTTATCTTGTTAGAGATGAACCGCCATATGTATCATCATACTATTTTGCATTTCCTAAATAGCGAATTTTAAGGAATAAATAGCGATTCTTTACCATTCCGAATTTGCGATGAGCAAATTGCTAATTGCAAATTACCCATTCATTTCCATGGGCCAGGAGGCCCATAGGAATGAAGGTGCAATTTGCGATTAGCAATTAGCTCATCGCAAATTAGGAATTTTTCCAAAGGTGCAGGGGTGTCTCAAGAACACCCTGCTGCACCCCTGAAAAAGAAATTTGGGGGCATATGGCGCACATAAATTTTAACAACATTCCTTTACCTCAAAAACGATTTTCAAGTCATAATTTGAAAACACTGCCCACGGGGAAATGACTTAAAATGTCCTTAAGACACATGAAAGTGTTTTTTTAAAGCCTTTGCAACTTTTTTGGGTCACTTTTAACATGGCTATGTAACTCAAACAGTCAAAATCTAAATTTACCATGCACAGGTGGGACCATATTTACAAGGAATGTGCTCCACGGGGAAAGGTCTTTTAATGTAATATGGGAAAAATGACATCAGAGACACTGAAATGCCTTATAAAGAAGCATACACCATTATGTCCTTGTCATGAATTTAAAAACCAATCCTTTTCCCCAAAAACGATTTTCAAATCATAATTTGAAAACACTGCACATGGGGAAATGACTTAAAATGTCCTTAAGACACATGAAAGCGTTTTTTGATTGCCTTTCCAGCATGGTTGGGTCACTTTTAACATGGCTATGTAACACAAACATTCAAAATCTAAATTTGCCATGCACAGGTGGGAGCATATTTACAAGGAATTTGCTCCACAGGGAAAGGTCTTACATTAAAATGGGAAAAATAACATCAGAGACACTCAATTGCCTTATAAAGAAGCATACACCATTATGTCCTTGTCATAAACATTAAAACCATTCCTTTTCCCCAAAAACGATTTTCAAATCATAATTTGAAAACACTGCACATGGGGAAATGACTTAAAATGTCCTTAAGACACATAAAAGCGTTTTTTGATTGCCTTTGCAGCATGTTTGTGTCACTTTTAACATGGCTATGTAACGCAAACATTCAAAATCTAAATTTGCCATGCACAGGTGGGAGCATATTTACAAGCAATTTGCTCCACAGGGAAAGGTCTTACATTAAAATGGGAAAAATAACATCAGAGACACTCAATTGCCTTATAAAGAAGCATACACCATTATGTCCTTGTCATAAATATTATAACCATTCATTTTCCTCAAAAACGATGTTCAAGTCATAATTTGAAAACACTCCACAGCTCCTATGCACAAAAAAACCCTGTCAGTACTAATACTTCACATTTTCTCCAATTACAATTTCTCAAAGAAACAAAATCTATTTGTAAAACACTTGAGACAAAGCAACATTTGAAAAACACAACTTTCTTCATAATTTTCTCCTTAAAGCACACTATTCTCTATCTAAATTAAAGAAATCTTTTCTCACCTTAGCAAATACTTTGAGTTTCAAAACAGTCTCAGAAACACACCAATTTGTCTTCAGCAGAGCAAAAGGTATGCACCCCAGAGTCTGCAGCTATCAAAAGCACAGAAATGCTGTAATTCTTCACACATATCTCTCATGTCACCCAATCAAAACTATTCCCTCACTTTTTTTCAAATCAAAACCCTTCCCCCCTCTGCCCTTTCTGCCTTTTTTGCATAGCAACCACCTCCTTGAAGGCCTCTGGTGTTTGCAAGTTCACACAACAATGTTGCAATTGAACTCTGAACTCTCAGTGCACCTCATATCCAGTGCATTCTTTCATTTCATGATTATTTCTTGACCACTCAAAATACATCTTTCAAAGAACTCATCCATGCACCCTAACTTTCTGTTTTCAGCAATCAAAATCCACCAATCACTGTTACTGCTTCATTAACACAGAAACTCCACCGTTTTTTTCATTTTAAACTCTTATTTTTTCAACTGCCATTTCATTGCCACACTTCATCTGACTGCAGGAGAACCTTCTCTCACCATGTTTTCTGTCTGGATTGTTGGACATAGTTACATCTATTGGGCTCAAAGGTATGCTGAGAACAGGAATTTACCTAACCTCAATTTACAAGATGTGGAAATTAAGTGGTTTGGCCACAGAGGATTAAAATGTCACCAATTGATACCATTGGTGAAAACCTTTATGCATTTGCCAAAACCTGACCTGTTAATTGTGCACTGTGGAGGTAATGATTTGGGCACTTTGACTGGGGTAGGTCTGGAAATGCTTTTAAAGGACACCTTTGAGCAATTAATGGCACTTTTTCCTCAGACTGCCTTGGTATATTCAAATATATGCCAAAGACAGAAATGGAGGTGGTCAAACCAATTTTGTCCACAAATTGAGAAGTCGAGGAAGCATGTAAACAAATCTGTTTCAGCTTACATGAGAGACCATGGAATGGGCTCCCTGTACAACAATAACTTGCGTTACTACATGCAAGATATCTACAGAGGAGATGGAGTTCACTTCTCAGATGAGGGCAACAGAATTTTCATTCTGAATTTAAGACTGTGCATTGGTACCTACTTATAAGTACCTAAATGTACCATAAACCCAAAAGCTCTTCTCAGAGCTACCCTACATCTGATCACTCACAATTATTATTTTACTCTAACTTTTTTCACTAATTTTCAACAAAGTACGCTCCCTGGGACGCTACCCGGTACGCGAACCGGGAGCTAACCTCGCTAAATTTTTTAAAAAATGTTTTTTTTCGCACATATGGGCCTCCTCAGCCACCCTCAGAAAACCTAGGGGGTCAAGATAAGTCTACTGTGCCCCCTTCTACCCATTCTGAACATTATTTGCCCTCCATCTTGTATCTTAATTCGACCAAAACACAAAATGGTGGACTCCTGTAACGCTTAAGGTTCGCGTACCGGGGCGCTCGCCAGTTCGCGTACCGGGTCGCTCCCTGGGAAGCGCACCATCAAAAAAGGTGGGAAAGTAGTTTACAGAAAAGCGACTGGAGACACTTTCACCAAATATAGATTAGCTCATACTACATACCAATCCCTACCATTTTCACAAATTTGATTGAAATTCCATTTAACCATTTAGCCTGTACACCTCTCTAAATACCCTGAGGTAAATTACTTCACAAAACACATCTGAAGTGTTGGAATTGACAACCAATTAAAATGTTACTTTCATTTTCTACTTTTTTTACCTGACATTTGATTGGTTATGTACCTGAATATATATAAAGGAAGAGAGAGAAACACAGCCATTTTGACTACTACTTCCTGAACTACATTGCAAGATCATTTTCACTCACAACTTAAACTTGTTTTTAGAAGGTGAGATATTATTTTATAAATTTGAAAACATTTTCAGATAGTTATATACTATCCCTCTGTAAGAGTTAGACATTGAGAAAGGCTTCTTTATTATAATTATGGATTGATTTAGGTTTCTGTGGTATAATTATGAATTTACTTAGGCTTCTTCACAGGCACTTTTTAATAGTACTACTTCACGCCTGAAACCATACAGTGCCCATAGATTACTTCTCTGTTATAAACTCACAAGTACCTGTCTGAACTTAAACCCAACAGTGCCCTATCTCTACTGATATAATTATTTTTTATGCAAATTACAGCAATAAAATGGAAGGTGAGCAGAATATTTCCTTCGAAATTGTTCTGGAGAACAACACAGAAAAAGATATTGAGGATAATGATGACTCAGATTTCATGGATGAATCACGGGACCATGAATTAGTTCAATGTGTAGAATCTGTGGATCATTTACTTCATTATGATGACGGTCAAATGTGGGAAGTTATGTTCACTCAACAAGAGGACATATCTCACAGTCAAATGTTAGACATTCTATTAAATTTTGAAAAACAATCCGAAAAATAAAATTATATGTAATATTAAAAAATTATTTGAGTCTTTAATCATTTTTATATGTAATTCATAAACTAGTGAAATGTTAGAAATGTTATTAAATTTTGAAACACAATTACAATAATAAATAATTGCTTAAAAAATAAAAAAATAAAAAAATAATCAACAAAACCAACAATCAGTTAACATACAGTATTTGAAAAGTCTATCATTCTTTTTTCCTTATAGTACGCTGCCCAGAACGCTTCCCGGTTCGCGAACCGGGCGCTACCCACGCAAAAAAACAAAAAAAATTATTTTTTCTTTTTTTGCCCCGCGGGGCCCTTTTAAAGCCTCCACATTAAACCTAGGGGGTCAGGGAGGATCTACTATGCCCCCTTATGGTCATTTCCCCCTTTGTTTTGGCCTCCTCTTGTCTCTCAATCCTACCGAGAGACAAGATGGCGGCTGCTCCGGACTGTTTAGAATGTTGACAGACACCGGAGAGCCAATCAGCTTCGCTACGCGAAGTTCCGTTACGCGTAAAGTCCGCGAACCGGAGCGCTGCCCGGTCCGCTGTTACAGATATATATCTTTTTTTGAACGTTAATTTCTCAAAATCCACTGAAGCACATATATTGAGACCTAGCAAAGGCACATCGGGCTACCAGTCCCTACAATTTTGCCAAGTTTCGTGGAAATCCATTCAGCCGTTCGGGCTAAAAGTGAGGCCAACCGCCCTATGGAAAACTCAATGTTAAAAACATGTTTTGGGACCCCCCATTTTTCTCGGCCCCCCCTTGACGAACCCCCCCCAAATTCCCAGGGGCTGCTCAGAAACAAAATGTTCAATTTTCCTGAAAATTTCAGCCAATTCCGTCCACAAACGCCAAAGTTATTAGACATAGAATTTTCAAAAATCCCATAGGGAAAAAATCCTAACTAGGTAATATATATATATATATATATATATATATATATATATATATATATATATATATATATATATATATATATATATATATATATATATATATATATATATATATTGTTTCCAAACATTCCCCAGATTTAAGGACGCTACTCCACATCAGAGAAGGTACAACCTTTTATTTTCTTAATGAAGACAGCAATTCCCCTCCGATAATTCTGTCTTGTTTGCCAATGCATTTCGAAGCTGTTTGCTTCTTTCTCAAGGCAATCGTGAAGGTGCAGCAATGTCAGCAAAAACCACAGTCCCCATATGCTAATGCCTTTTATCGGCCTCCGGTGTGCCTCCCTGCTGGGAAATTGTTCGCAATGCATACTGGAACACGTGGTTCATTTCTCTTGTTTTATTCCTTCCAGTAGGTTCTGCACCAATTCACGATAAATTAAGGACCCAGTGTGTGCCCTCCAGTGGGCCTCAGAGTGATTTTGCCTCTTCATACATTAATCCTCTGATGTGCCATCGACGGAAGCGGCAAAGTTCCATTTCCCGAGGGCTCCTTCATTTAGGAGTGGTGCAATCCTCCACGGCCTGCGGGCGCCGTGATTAATTGTTTCCAAACATTCCCCAGATTTAAGGACGCTACTCCACATCAGAGAAGGTACAACCTTTTATTTTCTTAATGAAGACAGCAATTCCCCTCCGATAATTCTGTCCTGTTTGCCAATGCATTTCGAAGCTGTTTGCTTCTTTCTCAAGGCAATCGTGAAGGTGCAGCAATGTCAGCAAAAACCACAGTCCCCATATGCTAATGCCTTTTATCGGCCTCCGGTGTGCCTCCCTGCTGGGAAATTGTTATGGCCAGTCTTTGTTCTTTCGACTGGCCATAAAAAGTCTGTCAGAGGATAACTCGATTATTTGCAAACCCGCCGACAAAGGAGGCAACGTTGTCATCATGTCGAGAGAACAATACGTGACAGAAGCCATGCGACAATTATCGGACAACACCTGTTATGCCGTGATAAGTAATGCTATGAGGCTCTTATCTGAGGTTTGTAATAGTAGAATGTATTTTTTCTATAGTTACAATTTTGCCGATACACGGCGTAATCAACTGTTAGAAGAACAGAATCGAAATTACACAGTTAACAATGTTTTCACAAAGTTGAAATGCATGTTTAAAGATGGCGGGCAAACACAACTGTTCGTTGCAGTCCTATCTCTGTGTCATTGATCCCGAGTGTATCCATAAAATGGCATCGCGTTGTGCGTCGACTTGTTAACACTGACGAAGGGATTGTGTCCCGAAACGCGTTTGTTTGAATAAACCTTTATGTGTAAGGAAGAAGGGGTATCCCCGACTAGAGTTCCTAATTCGGGATAGGTATACTATTTGGAAGGAAAGTAATTAGGAACTGGTTATAAATGGAGGGCAAGGACGGACAAATGACAGCAAAAACTCTTGAGGGACAGAGTGTATGATACAAAAATATGGCTTTCATTATACTTTATTCAAATATTGTTCTAATAAAAAGCATCATTAATTTATTACAGGTAATTGTTGTGTGCATACCTCCAACATACATGTGACTGTCAATCTACATATATATACACTTATTATTGCATCCTGTACACATTTCAAGATAATGATTTTTAGCTTGGAGGTTGTGTGAAAAATTGTTTCAGCACACTGTACATAAAAACATGGCTAAATATGACATCTACGCGCGTTTCGGCTGGGGGCCTTCATCAGGGAGCCATGTGAGTATCCAAATGGACCTCAATAAATGGATGTTGCCGGTTTCTCATAGAAGGATAGGGAGATCTTGACCTATAAGAGGTTTGTTTTTGAGACCTGGGCACTGTATTGTAGTTTATTGTGCTTGTTTTATTTCTCTTTCAGTCGGTATCCAGAGAACTGAATGTGGACTTCGGACTTTAAGCTGTAAAGGCGGTCTTGTACAGTTGCTAGGTGGCGTGCTCCTAGCGCGGGAGGGGTGTTGTACAGTTAACCTGTCGATGAGGTTAATAGGTGCTTTAAGTCGGAATCTCTGGTCGTTTTCTCGTGGCGCTGACTGTCTTTGGTCCGTGTCCACTGTGTGTACACTGGGGGGTCTATGAGCTTTTGGCTTTTAACCGGCGGTTGTCGTCATATTAGTGGCGGTGCGAGGACACTCTCTTACGGTTGTCTTTTCTTCGCTATTCGATCGGGGGGTCTGCCGGCGTCTGAACAGGGTTTCTCGTGGCGCTGGCTATCTTTGGTTTGTGTCCACTATGTTTACGCTGGGGGGTCTGTGAGCTTCTAGACTTTAGCCAGTAGTTGTCGTCATATTAATGGCGGTGCAAAGGCACTCTGACGGTTATGTTTTCGTCGCTTTCCGATCGGGGGGTCTGCTGGCGTCTGAACATGTAGAGCCTGGGAAGCCATAACCCCGCGAGTGCTGTTTTCTTCTACCCCGGATGGGGATAATTGAAGGAGTGGAGCCGCCCTTATTTCCGTGGATCACCGCCACGGTAACAGGACCCGCTACTCGAGTGACTCGTGATACCGGTGATTGGGAGCTTCAATATATATATATATATATATATATATATATCTGGCAGTTGTGACCCACAGTAGATGCCGGCGCTCTCTTTTGGCGAGGTGCGGCTTCTATGACAGGGTCAGTTGCTTTAAATATGTACCAATTCCCAAAGGGAAATGAAAACGCACTCTCTCGTCTTGTAGTTTGTTACAGTGGCTTTATTCCAACTTTAACCCAACGCGTTTCGCCTCTCACGAAGCTTGCTCACGGGATGTTGAGCTAGTGACTAAGTCCTTCTTTTATGTGTGTTACACAGGACGCCTCCTGTGTAAGCATTAGGGTGCATTCTGGTTAATGTAGTGTCTACTACAATCTCATCACCAGTTTGTCCTTAATTCACAGTTTTAAAAACTTTTGTGAAGGAGAGTGCTCTTTGTGGATTGCTTTTTATATGTCTCTTTAGTGAGTGTGTTCATTTTGATATCTCGCTGGTGAGATAATTCTTACATTATATGTTGCATTTTCGGCAGCGTGGCAGTGTTATTTAGAATTCAAATTACCCTCTGGTGGGTGAAGACACTGCTGTTCATTTTGTGTCATGTTCTTCTTTCCAATCGTCCCTCATAAATGTACATATAGTTCTTCCGTAAGATTCAGCCCTCTTGGTTCGAGGGTCTTGAAATTAATGATATGTTTGGATTCTTTTCTTCTCAGTGTTTTTATGCGGTCTCCTCCTCTTTCTGTTTGTGGTACCTGATCCAGAGCACAAAATCTTAGAGTTTCCCATTGGCTATCGTGAAATTGTTCCATGTGTTTCGCAATTGCATTGGAGCGATCTTTATTTTTAGTTGCTCGAGTGTGCTCTAGTATTCTTTTCTTCGCTTCAAATGTAGTGCTGCCTATGTACTTTTTATGGCAACGACACTCCACCATATAAATCACGAAAGCACTTTTGCAGGTTAAATGTAGATGTATTTTCCATTTTGTGCCTTTGTGGATTTCAATCTCTTTTGTTGTTAATGCAATCTTACACACTTTGCAGTGCCTGCATGGAAAAAAGCCTCCACGTTGTAGCCAGTTGTTTTTGGGTTTCTCCTCAAAGTGGCTGTGTACCAATTTGTCCCCTAGATTTCTTGCTCTCCTATAGGTTAGATTTGGATGGTCACCTATGATTTTAGATAGAGTTAGATCTGCTTTGAGGATTGGCCAATGTTTTCGGATAATTTTAGATAATTTGTTGTTCTCTGCACTGTGTGTGGTTATCAGTCTTATTTTATCAGTGTTACTTTGTTCTTCTTCTTTCTTTTTGTGTAGGATGTCTCTGCGATCCTGTTGTAACACTCTATTTAGACTTTGTTCCACCACCTTTTTTTGGGTTGACACTACATTAACCAGAATGCACCCTAATGCTTACACAGGAGGCTTCCTGTGTAACACACATAAAAGAAGGACTTAGTCACTAGCTCAACATCCCGTGAGCAAGCTTCGTGAGAGGCGAAATGAGTTGGAATAAAGCCACTGTAACAAACCAAAAGACGAGGGAGTGCGTTTTCATTTCCCTTTGGGAATTGGTACATATATATATATACATATATATATATATATATATATATATATATATATATATATATATATATATATATATATATATATATATATATATATATATATATATATATATATATATATTCACTGAAAAAACCATAGTCAAAAGTCAAAAGTCAAAAAGATTTTATTTGTGTTGGTACTCAACCGAGGACCACAAATATACATGAGATAATAGAATTACGTACGATAAGTACAACAATAATCAATATAAAGCTAACATGGATTTAAAAAATTTGTACAAATTATAGCATACAAATTCATTCGGGGGATTTATAGCCATTGTTAAAAATTCTTTTTCCTTTGTTAGCTTACAGGATCTGTAAATCGGTAAAATGTAATGGGCGCGAGCTGCTACCACCTTAGAATTAGGGCAAATGAACAATAAGTGCTCCACAGTCTGCTCACCTCCTAAACATAACGTGCATAAGTTGGGGTGATCTCCGGGTAGCCATTTTGTTTTATAGGCTTGTACAGGTAAAATCCCTGCTCGATACATAAAAATTACCCTCCTTGCATTGTGAGAGAGACAGTAAAAAATGTAAGGCTGTATATGTTTATACTCAATGACTGTTATAAATAGCTTGAATGTTTTTAGCCTATAGCTATGAGCATAGTCCAAGTCATAACTTAACCTTGGAGTAAAGTTTTTAAGAAATAGTTTTAATTGTGAAGTGGACCAAGTCTGTAAAATTTCACTCGAGATTTCAGCCATTTGAAACGCCGCAGACATGTTCTTTATAAAACTTTGATTAACGATATCTGTGCCAAAAGTCTCTTTTTGTAGCAAAAACCGGAGAGTTCCTTCCGTAGCGTGTAGTAGCTGGTATGCCCATCTAATTATATTAGCCACAGCCGTGGCAAAGGCACTAGTGATTCCGAATTCCAGCCGAAGGACTTGAACTGGAGTTGCTGTAGGGACCTTCATGATTTTTTTCAGGATTTTTCCCTCTTGACGATCCATGAAGCCCCATTGTTGAATTGGAATACATTCCGTGGCATAAGACAAGACCGCAGGAATTTTAGCTTTGTAAATTTTTATTAGTGAGGAAAAGTGTCTGCTCCCCGTGGCGTTATAGAATCTCGATAAAGCACCAGCATGTATTTCAGATTTTTTCGTTAACTTATCGATGTGATGTATATTTGTTAGATTCTTGGAGAGAATCCTGCCCAGGTAAATATATTCTTTCTCTTCATCGACCTTTTCCTCACCTAGCTTCCAGATATATTTGGCACTTTTCTTCCTCCCGGAAAAAGCTACGACTTTGGTTTTTCCTATATTCGGGATTAAATAGTTGTCATTTGAGTATATAGACAGTATATCCAGAGATTTTTGGAGACCAAACGGAGTGAGATCGAAAAGGACTATATCGTCCGCATAGAGCAGCAGGTGCACTCTTTGTTGGTTAATTTTCGGGGGCAGACTTGAGCCCTTTTGCAGTTGTGTTGGCAAATCGCTAAGATATAACGAAAACAACATGGGTGCTAGTAGACAGCCCTGTTTAAGTCCATTTTCGGTGTCTATTGATTTCGTTAATCCTTTCTGGCCTCCCATTTGAACACGGCACCACGTCATTGTGTGGAGACTTATTATCGCCTGTAACAGGTATTCGTTAATTCCCAGCCTCCTCAATTTTTTCCACAGGGTAGGGCGATCCACGCGATCAAATGCGGTTGAATAATCTATGAAGGCCATATAGACCGTTTGTTTTCTTATTGTAACGTATTTGTCCAGAAAAAATTGGATTATTGCAATATTGTCCATGACCGAATGTTTGGGTCTGAAACCTGCCTGAAACATAGGGATCAGTCCCTTCGAAAAGGCCCAATTTTTTAATTGCAATAATACCTCTGCCGCGAAGATTTTTCCGGTCGCGTCCATCAGGGCTATTTGACGGTAGTTACCTGCTACCATTCTACAACCTTTTTTATGGATGGGGATTATTGTACTCCCTTGCCATGACTTGGGGACCAGTCCAGAGGAAAAGATATGGTTGAAGAGTGGAGTTAGAAAAAGGCTCCATTCCTTGGAGTTTATTTGTAGGGCCTTTATAGGGATTTGGTCAGGACCAAAGGCTCCTGAGCTTCTTGCCCTCCGAATATGAGTTTCAACCATTATAGTAGTAGTTTTCGGGATTATTTTTTCAATAGATTTTTCCTTTACCTTTTCTGAAAAAACCATAGGTTATAGACCATATATAGTTAGGAATTAGCATTTAAAAAACCTTATTTTACTCACACAAAACCATTGAAATTCCATATATAGTTAGTTGTACTAACTATATATCGCGCACCCGCAATCCACTGCTGATGATGTCACATATTACATCATTCATGACATGGTCAGTGACATCACTGATGACATCACTGATGACATCTCAAATGACATCACTGATGACATCTCAAATGACATCACTGATGACATCACTGATGACTACATCCAGTGACTCTATAATTCTGTAAAGTTAAAATATGTCTTACATATTGAAGAATGAGTGGATGTATAAGTGTTTTGATGAAGGATTTAGTAGGGGCATGACTGACTGTATGAGTGACTGATTAAATGTGTCTCACTGAGTGCATGGGTTAGTGACTAAACTGTCTTAATTTGTGCATCATTATGTCTGTTGTTCTGTAAACTGCTGCATGTGTTGATCAGTAGCTATATAATTAACTATATGGGTTATTGATTGGTTGCCCAAGCATTTGTATGGGAGACTGAGTGTGTGTGTGGGTGGCTGGGAGGTGTATGACTCTCTGCATAGATATGTGAGCAGTTGATTGACTAGATGTATGGGTTCAAAAGTGCATGTGGAAACAGCTGTATGGGCAGTTGACTGTGTGCATGAGTGTATTGGTGAGTGAATGGATATCTCAGTGCTACATGTTAAAGTAAGTACATATGTAAAATACAGTACATGTGAGAGTTGACATATATAAATAACTGTGCATAAGAGCCAGTGAATGTGTGAGTGGCTGTATGGATCATTGTGAACTTGTATCCAGGATTGTATAAGTGAGTAAATATGTTTTAGTATATGTTTGAATAAGTAAGGTGTGTATAACTGTATAGTTGAGGAAATGGAGGTGTGATTGATTCTTTGCATGACTGACTAAGTGTCTGAGTAACTCCATGGATGAGTGACAGTCTATGAGTGTCTGTTTACACTGAGTGTATCTAAGGTTATATTAGAGTCTGAAGAGGTTCATCGTATTATCACATGAATGATGTCATCAGTGATGTGATCAGTAATGTCAAATGAGATGTCATCAGTGATGTCATCAGTGATGTCATTTGAGATGTCATTTGAGATGTCATCAGTGATGTCATCAGTGATGTCATCAGTGATGTCATCAGTGATGACATTTGAGATGTCATCAGTGATGTCATCAGTGATGTCACTGACCATGTCATGAATGATGTAATATGTGACATCATCAGCAGTGGATTGCGGGTGCGCGATGTATAGTTAGTACAACTAACTATATATGGAATTTCAATGGTTTTGTGTGAGTAAAATAAGGTTTTTTAAATGCTAATTCCTAACTATATATGGTCTATAACCTATGGTTTTTTCAGTGAATTTTCAAGGTTTTGTAAATGCTAATTCCTAACTATATATGGTCTATAACCTATGGTTTTTTCAGTGAATTTCATTGGTTTTTTAAAAGCTAATATCTGTAGCTGTAAAATGTATTCTTCTTTAAATCCAAAAATATATTTTATATGTTTATTAATACATTTTTTTTTTAATACTTTTTTTTGTTCGCTCCCGGTTCGCGAACCGGGAAGCTTCCCGTTAGCTCATCTTGATGCCGCGACCCAGTCCGCGAACCGGTAAACGTTCCGTTAGCGCAACTGCCGCGTTAGAAATCAACATCGTGACGCGTCGCGGAAGCGCGACGTATCACGTTGTCGCGTAATGCGTCTTATGATGCGCCGCGTTAGCGCACCCGGAAGTGCTCCGGTACGCGAACTGAGACGCGAAGCGCAGCTCCCCGGAAGCGATCCGCGGCGCGTCGCGAAAGCGCGACGTATCGCGTTGCCGCGTAATGCGTCTTATGACGCGCCGCGTTAGCGCACCCGGAAGTGCTCCGGAGCGCGAACCGGAAGCGATCCGGGGCGCGTTCCGCAGCGCATAACATAAGCGTAACAGGTCATGTGACTTGTTAATAAAACTTTTCATTGGTTCATTTCACTTTTGGTTTCATAATGATGTAAGGCTAGGTCAGGTGACCTAAAAATAACACTTTTCATTGGTTTAGAACTATTGTTTTTCCCAAATGATGAAAACCCCTCCTTCTTTCCTCACTCTGACTTTCATCTTTGTGAGAGGAAGACCATTTTTGATAGTTGAGCAATGGCATCATTAGTTGCTTCAGCTGGTGCACCCCCACCACCACCTCCACCTCCTCATGGGAAGAGAGGACCACCTCCCCAGTTCATCAGCAACACAGAGGAGGAAGAGGATGAACTAGAGGAAGAGGAGACAGAAGGACCACAGTTCTTACAAGAGATGCCCCGGGTTTCCCATCGGAAAGCCAGTTTTATTTGGCAGTTTTTTTCACTCCCTCGAGGGCAGAAGAAAGTAAATGCTAGGTATGTCACCTGCCTCATTTGTAAAGACCGGTTATCTGGAGGCACTGATAAAAAATATAGCTTCGGTAACTATACAATGCATCGTCATATGAGCAGGTGGCATCCATTGAACTACAGCCAGGCAGAGATACGTGACATGCAAGATAACCCAACAACAACTCCTGTGGCCAGGTCAACATCACTGATATCGTTGACAGGAGCAGAGGCACGGGAAACCGTGCCAAACATTCAGGAGAACTTTGCTCATATGAAATTTACCTGTATGTATTGCGGTGCATTGCTGTCATGTGGTAACATGAGCATTACGTTAATCAACCTAGCTTATGTAAATCACAATTGCCCTAACCGCCCCAGACAGTAATTTTTTTTTTGCTCCTGTTGAGCCCTTTTCAATGCCTGTTTTTTGTTGTTTCCCCTCTATCAAAAACAAAAAAAAACATAAAACTGTTCAAAAAATACAAAAAAAACAAAAAATAAAAAAAAATATAAAACAACAAAAACATTAAAAAAAAGTTCTTTTCAGAACTACCTCCCCTTTCAAAAAAAAATTGCTACAATGTTTAGCACTCTGGCAAGCTCTATTTCTTTTAGTTCGCTTCCCCGTTCGCTTCCCGGTTCGCGTACCGGGAGCGAACCAAAAAAATGTACAAAAAAAAAAAAAAGAAGAGTAAGTATAAGGGAAGTAAACAGAGAGTAATGTTAAAAGAAAGACAGCTATAGGGAGTAAACCAGAGATACTGTTTAATAGATCTATTTACCGAAGAAAAGATGGAAGAGGGTATAATTGTGAAAAACAAAATAGATAAGGAAGTGAAAGAAAAAAAGAGAGTAGAACAATAACAAAGAAGAGTTTCTTGGAGAATGTGAGTGAATGTTCAAAATCAGATTAAAACATGTGGAATAACAGAGAGAAAAAACAGAAAACAGAACAGAAAAAATAACAGAAAAAGATTAATTGAAACAGCAAAGAAATGTAAATAACATAGAGCCATATCATCAACATAGGCAATAAAAGTTTTGCAGCTTTTATCGGCAGAAATGTGTCGCTAAAGCCGCTTTTGCGGCGGAAAACTGCAGCTAAAACCACTTTTGCAACAGTTTTCTGCCAATAAAAACAGCAATAATTTTATTGGCTGTGTTCATAATATGCCCCTTAGTGTGCTTCAACTACACAGAAAAAGCATAATGAACAAGTAGTGAAAGAGTGATCAGTCAAAGACACTAAGAGTAATAGAGACGGAGTGAGTGAACAAGAGTGAGGAACTATGAGAAGAGAGGGACTGAGAAAAGGAGTGGAAGGATTAGAGTAAGTAGGTAATAGAGAAAGGAATGAGGGAAGTAGCAAAGGCAGGAAACTGAGGGTTAAAGAAATGAAGCTGTCGAACTACTAGTAGGTGAATGTGATAGAAATGTAACGAAAAGAGTACAAAACATTTACCTTATAATTGTCGTTAACTTACTCACTTTTTGTTTTTATACTTTCAATCTGTGAAAGAGAGAACAAACATTTGAAAAATATTAAAACATGTATTTAAAAATTAGAAAAGACAAGGGAAAAGATTGAAGGACAAACAGTTTTTCAACAACTTTGACACTTACAAAAGCGTCAGCTTCTGCATGCCCCCTACACAGTGCTAATTATATACATTTTAAACTAATGGTATCTTGCTGGAGATGAACTGAAACCTATCTTGCAACATGGTGCATCTTTTACACAAAAGTGACCCACAATGGAGCAAAAGAGGCGCACGGCCACCATAAATCTGACCCTAACATTTTAAATGATTGTTTGAAGATGCCGATAAGGTGTAACCTATCCACAGATTTGTTTCAGGTAAGTCCTACTCAGGGTTGCAGATGGAATTTAGGTTTGTTGAAGAATACAGAGGAGATAATACATGTGGAGGCCTACCAACGAAGTGAGTCATGTCCACTGCACTCTTGAACAAATGTCAGACCTCCTCTGTCTCCAGGAACAGGCCTAAACCTCATCTACACAATGTGATGTGTAATGTTAGGAAACACAGGTAATATAATTGAAAAACGTGCAATTTTTTTTGCTCATTCCACAATCATATCACCTGTGTTTCCTTTGCTTAGGTATCTCATTGTGGAAATGTAGTCTATCATATGAAAGACTACGTAGAATATGAGCACTGTATGCAACAACTTTGACACTTACAGAAGCCTCTCCTTCTCCATGCCTCCTACACAGTTCTAAATGTACATCATAAATGCAAACAGTACAGAATTAATTATACATGTTAAATGGTTTATTTTTGCTGTTCTCAGAATGTATCAAATTTCACTAAAAACAGTGACTTGAAGGTATTCATCATATAACAGCGGGGAAAAAAAAACACAATCAAAATGATTGTGTTTAAAAAAAAACATACAACATAACAAATCAGAATTCAGAACTCCTTAAAGTTAACTTACTTTCCATGACGTCGAAGGATGTCATATGAACAGCTTACACTCTGTTGTGCTGTTATTACTTTCAGACCGCCACTTTCTGAAAGAAAACCTCCATCGTTTTGAAAAACATGTTACATACAATAAATGACTTCTTGCTCTCTACCACACGTTTCCACAAGGCCAAATCATGTCAGAGCCATTTATAACTCTTAGAATTCTTGTAAGCCAATCCCGTCAGGTTGTATTTCCGCAACTTTCACAATTAAAATGTTGAAGATCATTTTCACAATCCTGGACTAGTAAGATCTTCCCCTTCTTGCTCAGTCATGTTCTACATTTCCTATGACACTGATACTGCTTACTATGAAGCAGACTTACACTATCTCTATGACTACTACAATTATTTAATTCTCTACATCACTGTTAATCACAAAGCAATATAAAACAGAAGACAGCATTGCATACTTACATTCCCTCTACTCCATGTTTTGATTGGCTGCTTCAATTTGGTTATAAAAAGAAACAGTTTTTCTGAATTCATTCAAAGTGCACTTATTTCTCCATGACGTCCAGTGTTATGGTAAGAAGTTATGTCTCTGTACTACACTTATCCTCAAGGCCAAATCGTGTAGGAGCCATTAGAACTTCTTGAAATTCCTCAGAGCACATCCCGAGATTCTTTCCCTAAAATTTTGGTTTTAAAAACACCAGGTAAGAGTTTTTAAGGTCATACGGCAATTTTTTTTTGAAAATTAAAACAGAATCATTGCAGAATGACCAGCCATTTCTAGACTTTAAATAAGCTGTGTAATGTCCTGATGTTATTGAAGAACCGTCATGATATATAATTGCTGCAATTACAAAAGTCCTTCCTGATATTGACAACTGTGAAGCCACAACATTTTTAATTAAAGTTGTCAATTTTGTTCCATCAGGCCTACATCTTTGGAACATTAAAATAACATACTGGCCATATGTTCGTATAAATAATGTGGACATCATTTCAGATTTACATTGGCTACACTCCATGTTGTGATCAGCTGCTTTTACTAGTTTATTAAAAGAGACTGATTTACTGTCTGGCAAAGTTAAATATATAAATCTTTCTGAGTCTACACTAGTAGTACTTGATACCCTACACTTCTCGCAGTCATGCTGCCTTTGATAAGAAAGCCCAAACAGGTGATCTACATCTACACCTTCAGCATGCAATACATCAAGCATATACATTAAAAACTCCTGAGAATCTTGCTGAATATTTTGAGAGAATTGTGTTTGGCCTGAACATCTGTCTAACAGATTTCGAATTTCAGACACACTTTCTATTTTTGTTCTATCAGTGCTACATTTCTCTAACACAGAATTTAACAAACTGCAAAATCTTTGATCAGAATTGACCACAATCTCTTCTTTTACATTTTCTAGAGAAAACAAAACATTAACCACTACATTAGCATAGCAGTTGACACCAGAACTGTTTTCAAATTGAAAGCCAACAACATCTTCAACAGAATCCTTTTTGTTTCTGCTTATAATTTCAGGTTCATCGACTTTTCGTCTTTTTGCTACAACCTCCCCAGTATTGGTCACATTTCTTCGTTTCCGGCCTACCACACGTTTCTCAAACAAAGGATATTGAGGCAAATGTGGCGCATACTCTCTTCTTAACCTATTGTATTCCTTAACACAATCTAGATCCGCACAAATGTTTGTGACATCACACTCAATCAAGTACAATCCCGATAAAGTTCTAACTCGTGACAATGCCACATATGCCATACCCTCCTTGAACACAGAACTGCCAATATTCACCAATGCACTGTCTACACCTAAACCTTGCGATTTATGGATTGTCACCGCATATGCCAAGCAAACAGGAAACTGCTTACGGCGAACATATAAGTCTTTTACAAGCAAAAATCTAGCAGAACAACGACCAATTAGCTGTACTTCCTCAATGCCATCAAATTTAATTTTTTTAAATTCAATTCCATCTCTATTTCTGTATTTTACAAAATCAACAACATTACCCATTGATCCATTTACCAGACCTCTTTCAACATGTAAATTCCTTCTTAAAATTATACGGCAGTTCAAGCACACATTCAGAGTCTTTTCAAAACCTGCAGTTTTAGATATAGTCTTCTCTAATGAATCCAATTTTGTTTTCAAATTCTCAGACAAAATAATTGTTGATCCCATATGCTCTACTCTGTCAATAGCTTCCAGTTTCACAATCTCTTGCTTTTCTAAATGCAACATTTTGTTGTTGAATTTGGCACATTCTGCAAGAGTTGGCATCAAACATATTCCAGATTTCTTCTCAGTAATTTTCTGAAAAATATTCTCAGGCACAACATCTTGTTCTGGATATAAATTTGACAGTAATCGTGCATGTAAAGCTTCTTTCCCATGCTCGGTCACTTTTCCAATTCTAACATCTTGTAGAATAGTCTTGTAAACTTCATCCTTCGCCTGACGCATATTTTCATGCAGTTCAGCATAATTGAAGTTTAACCATATATTGACGTTGCCAATGCTCCCTAGGCACTTCCTGGTATCTTCATGCGTGAGCATTTTGAACACAGGTTGCCCTTTCACTGGTGTCAGCTGCAGAAGATCTCCGAAAACAATGATGTGTTTGCCACCAAATAACACATCATACTCTGTTTTGAGAACTTCTTGCATTCTCAAATGCACAAAGGCAAGCATGACATTGGAAACCATGCTTACTTCGTCAATGATAAGAAGTTTCATTTTCCTCAAGATTCTTGAAACTTCACAACAAGCATCTCCAGATAGCTTGTGATATTGTAATTTGTTGTCATGCTCCACTGGCAGCATCAGTAAACGATGTAAAGTAATCCCTTTAATGTTATGTGCTGCCAGTCCAGTTGGAGCGGTGACAACACAAGACAGCGATGACTCTGTCCTTTCCTGCAAATAACATGAAATTGCTTTAATAAGGAAACTTTTTCCAGTTCCCGCTTCTCCACTCACGTACAGTCGGACAGGCTTCAACGACGTACATGAGCACTCTTTCTTCTCATGACTTAATCCATGATCAATTTGCATGGTAACTTTGTCATATATTTTCCTCTGCTCAACGTTGAGTTGTCTTTCCAACTCTTCTAAGTTAACCGCATCCTCCTGAGCATGTGCCATGGCTCTTTCCACTTCATTCATAGCAGTGGCAGCTTCATTTTCGATAACAGGTCCTCCTAGTGGATCCTGACTCAATGAAGCAGAACTCTGACTGTCCTGAGAACTGTCTCTGGCAATCTCGGCTGCAATCGTTGCTTCCTGCTCAATTTCCGCATTCAACATTTCTACATATTTGGGAAAAGCAGGACATTCTATGGTCTCCTTGGCAGCATTGAAAGAGTCTTCGTAACAGAGGAAATCTCCAAGCAGTTCCTCTTCTGCACGCCAAGGCTTGAAAAGTTGCAAAAGTGCTAAATAGAAAAACTCCTTTTTTTCAGGAGATTCGCCACTCAATTTTCGATGGTTTACCAAGTGGCATTTTCTTTGCTTGACCAGACATCCCTCACTTCCTATTACAGCATACACTCCTTTCTCAGTATCTTCTTTGATGTTCCTCTTGAATATGTAATTTTGAAGAACCTCATACAGACAAACATTCTCGAGGTGACTGCTTCGATTTGGATAATATGTATCCAACATGTTGGTCTTCAAAATGTCGGTACTGTTGGGCTCCTTTTCCGCCAAATACTCAATTTCCCGCACAGGTTTCAGAACTCGATTACGCGTTGCAGCAAGACCAAGACTCGCCCAAACGATACTCCTGGACTTGGCATAGAGACTTGCTGAAGACAACCGGTCAGAACATTCGTAAGCTCCGATTTCTCAATGCGACAACATCTTCAGACTGAAACTGTACAACTTCTTACTGAGGCTCTTTTCATGGGAAATGTCCTCCCACATATTCTTCAATTCTGTCTTCTCTTTTTTGGTGATGTAAGATGTCACATACCGAGCCACAGCCATACAGTTATCAGCCACAAACTGTATATCCATGTTAGCATTCCACATGGACAAAATCACCGGGTTGTAGTCGTTGATGTACTTGGACTCTTCGTTCCTCTTCAAATTGTATGTGTTTTTAGGTGATTTCTTCATCACATTATGTCGCAGCGAAGACATCAAACTGTTTACTCTTCCTTTAGAAATCACCGGTCGTGGAAAGCCGAAACGACATTTGGTGTAGAACTTGTCCTTGTTTCGGAATTTACGACGACAGTACTTTCCACATCGATGGCTTTGGAAACGTAGAACTTTTTCTCTTAGGCTTTTTTTCTCCTTTGCGTTTGGAACAGCACACGTAGAATACTGTTGTATGAAACTCATCACTGAGTCTTCTGGATCCGTTCCAAATTTAGGTGCATCCTTGATCCACAGCAGCATATGTATATGAGGAGCACCTCTTGCTTGGTACTCCTTTCTCCAGAAGAAATCCAACACCTCTCCAAGAGGTGGATTCTTCTTATTCATGATGAAAGACATCATAGCTTCAAATCTATGATTGAAGTACCTGCATACATTGACTGGATCCAAAGACCACAGTTCTCTGGGTGTCTTGAATTCGATGTTTTCGATGTTTCCATTTGCCTCTCGTAGAAATTCAAGTAAGTCTTCCCAGCCATACTCGGCACAGCTCAGAGTGAGGAACCATGTGGGAGTTCCTAAGTTCCTCAGCATACATTTTAAATCACCATGACGACGGTACCAGTACTCATTAGTACCACGCTGACACGCCATGAGATTAATCAGGTGAGAATCCAAAATACTGTCTTGGACATTGACTTTATCCATAAAGTCACTTGCCGAGATGTTTTGCATGTGTATACCACTTTTCAAGATGTGGTTCACTGCATATGACAGTCCAGACAGATCGCTTTCAAACAGGAGATGAAACAAATAGGGAATGCATTGTCGAAACCTAGCATCTCCTGCATACAATCTCAAAGTCCGGTATTCAGAAGCAGGAATTTGATGAGGTCGCTCATCATATCTTCCTCCCTGACCTGTTGGAAAAAGCTGTGGGAAACACCGAGCTTCCAAACTTTCCTCCCAAACACTAATGGGACTCCCTTTGGCTTGTTTCATTTGAAACAACTCAATATCATTCCCCATGACTTCCTTGGAATGCAAAGGATGAACACTATAATGTTCATATATTTCTTCACTAGTACAGGGTTCTACTTTCTCAATTTGACCAGCACACAAATCGCTATCCTCTTCCTCACTTACTTCCTCTTCTGCAACATATACATTCTTATAGTATTTATTATTTGTTTTCAAATACAATGTTGCCTTTTTAACTTTCCTAACATCCACTAAATCTTGCCATATTTTCTTATTCTTTGTCGGAACCCCATTAACTAAGATAACCAGAGGTTCCTCTTCCACTTTTTCTACTCCAATTGTGTTAATGTTTTTCCTCAAATCTAGAGGCAAATAAACAACTCTTCCCTTTAATCCTCTCTGTAAATCTGATGGAGGCAATTTCCCTGTCTTTGGCTCCATTCTTACAATAGCCTGAAAGGGATGGATACTTTGAATCAAAATAGATTCATAAGTATTTAAATCCTTCAATTCAGAAGGAATCTCAACCAATTCCAGATTATTATGAACTGCTCTAGCAGGCATCTGGTTTTGATTTAATTTGTTACAACAATAAGTACACACACGTTGATCCAATCCCAAATCAAAACAATTTTCTACCATCAAGTATGTTGTGAAATCCTTCCATTCACTATTATTTTCCCTTTCACTTTTTGCATATAAATCCACTAACTTAGTCTGATTCTTATAATAAGTGCGTCGACAACACACACAAGTGAAATTTGGCCTCTCACTTGATTTCACCTCAAACATCGCAATTTCCCTCTGGAAATTATCTGTACTGGAAACCTATACACTATCTTCCACATTACCCTCTTCTTCTTGGTCAATTTCAACATTCTCCTCTTTACTTCCAAAGTAACAAAACTCAATTTCTTCACATATATTCTTCACATCTATTTCAGAACCATGCAAAAGAGCAGCGCATAATTGTTTAAGCATAATTGCTGGACTCTTAGCATAATACAACATTCTAACTAATTTCCTCACTTTATTATGATGCACTGCTAGCATCCTGAAATGATGAAAAACACTCTGGCATACTCTCCTGGAAAGACAAGCCAGTGAATGACCATGCAAACCTGTCACTTCTCTCACTCTGCAAGGATCTAATTCTTGCAACAACTTCATTTTCTGCTTCAAACTTTTCTTATTAAATGACCGTACAAAATCACAAAGCAAATTGATGGAATCCTGTCGCACACTGCAAATACTACTACACTTCCAGGTGTACACAGGACCCTTAGGACGTCTTCCTAAAACCTCATTACCTAACACCTCTTCTATCTCTGTTGTCACAAGTTTTTCTTTTTCAACTGGAGAACCATCTTTCACTTCATAAGCTCGACCACTGGTGTCAACTGCATGCACCAAATCATTATCCTGGAAATAACTCTCCTCATTAAAAAATGCCTCACAGCTTGAACTATGCATCCATTCTCCAGAAAAAACTTCACAAAAATTACTACGATTAACTATTCTCTTCCATCTACTATTTCTTTTGAAATCATAAATTGCCTTGTTTAGCTTCCTAATTCTATTGATTATCAAAATAAATAACTTACGTTTAATTTCAAATGCCTGATCAATAACTTTCTCAACTATTTTTTTTCTCTTATAAAAAAACACTTTCTGTTGACCTTTCTTAATATTTTTTAACAAATTGCCAATTATCCTGTTGCGGAACATTCGTTTATGAATGTCCCTAAACTGTTGTTTCCTTCTACTATCATGCACAGAGTTATCTCTTGCTCTAGCAGTAACATTTTTCATTGGCCTTTCCTTTCCGTTTGAATTGCTTCTCTTTTTCTGGTCTGAAACATTTTCTGTAGTAATATTTTTTTTACTACAGATATTTCTTATGAATGTTTTTGTACTCTTACCCGGTGCTTTCTTGGTGACTTGACAAATCTTTTTGTTAGAGGACTGCTGCTTTTTTTCATTGACCTGCTGTCTTTGACGTTTTGCAGCCTTTCTCAGTCTTTCTTTGGTTGGCATGCTGAAATCTTGAAATGATCTGCAGTTGAATCTGTGGTAAAATATAACAAAAAATGTTATTAACCACTATTACCCAACAGTAAATCAATAACAGTCATCAAAAACTTAACACACTACTTGACATTTTTACATGGAAGATTTTTTAGTGCTTGGCAAATTTAGAATACAGAAATAGCAGAAAAGAAATGGAATTTATATTCATTTTACCTGTGCTGTTTTATATGTGAATCTGATCTAATTTTATGAGCATATTTTAATATTTTATTGAAGACACTACACATAACCTGTTTTTGAAGGTGTCTTTATTTTTAAATTAAACGGTTTACATTTTTACTTTTTATTTATTATAAATTTTTAAAATAAATGTTTATAGTTCCATAGGCTCAAGCACGTCAGCTTCCCATCCTATGTCATACAATTCTGACAAATCTGCATCCTCATCACGTTCTTCTTCATCCTCAGGATTTAAATCATCCAAAGGATCAACATCCACTGATGTTTCAATTACGAGTTCAATGATGAGGTCGAAATCAACTGATTGCTGATTGTCGCTCATGTTGATGTTGTCTTTATCTTTAAAGAAAGATAACAACAATGAGATGTTGCAGAGTAAGAGACAAATCTCAGAGATTATAATAGTAAAATTGTTTAACAAGAGTAACATTTTGCAGCTATTATTTAGCCATGTCCAGCGATGCTGAGGAGGTGAAGCCTATGTCCAATTTTTCAGTGAACAGGACTCATCTCTTCTTAACCCTGGATAAGCCTCACCGACTCTGTGTCTCCTGCACATACTTAAATGTAAAGGGGCAGATTTATGTTAACTGGCACATCCCCAGGGATGCACCAGTTAACTTGCACCGCTGCTCTGCCACCCATGGTGTGCCGCATTTACAATCAGATAGGACAAAGCTGCGTCAAAGCCCTGCGCCTGCTTGAAGCAGGCATAGGTCTTGACGCAGCATTGTGGAGATGGGGCACCCCTGAGCCTTGCTGGAGCTCCATCGCACTTGCGATACAACTCCAGCAATGCGCCACCTTTACGGCACAGATGCGTCACGCATCTGTGCCGTTTTTGCCCCATGGTGCGCCGCATTGTAAATGCAGCACACCATGGGTGGCGGAACAGCGGCGCAGGATGACTGGCACATCCCTGGTGATGCGCCAGTCATCATAAATCTATCCCTAAGCTTCTTATCTTGTTAGAGATGAACCGGCATATGTATCATCAAACTATTTTGCATTTCCTAAATAGCAAATTTTAAGGAATAAATAGCGATTCTTTACCATTCCTAATTTGCGATGAGCAAATTGCTAATTGCAAATTACCCATTCATTTCCATGGGCCAGGAGGCCCATAGGAATGAAGGTGCAATTTGCGATTAGCAATTAGCTAATCGCAAATTAGGAATTTTTCCAAGGGTGCAGGGGTGTCTCAAGAACACCCTGCTGCACCCCTGAAAAAGAAATTTGGGGGCATATGGCACACATACATGCCCTAAGGGCATGTATGGGCGTCATATGGCACCTTTTGGTTTTTTGGAAAAAAAGCTTTTTGAAAAGAATTTGCAAATTACCACCAACTAGAAGTTGGTGGTAATTTGCAAATCCTTAATTGCATTTTTTGCATATTTTTTGTTTGATACATTGCATTTAAGGAATCGCAAAATTTGCAAATCCTTAAGTGCAATCGCAAAATAAGGAATAGCAAATTTTGCTATTCCTTATTTTGCATCAAACTTGTTTGATACATACCATTTGTCTAATTAGCATTCGCAAAGGCCGAAATTCGCAGAATTTCGGCCTTTGCGAATGCTAATTAGCTTGATACATATGGCCCCAAGTGAGGCCTGTCTTGGAACATGGTGCATCTTTTGCATCACTGCTGCATCGGTTTCATGTGGCACGTTTTTTTTACAGCATGACACATCTGCCTAAATGCATCAATTTGTAATTTTGTCGCCTCATAGCAAATCTTTTGCACCGCCGCTGCATCACAAAAGTGACGCACAGTGGCGCAAAAGAGGCATACACCTATCATAAATCTGTCCCTAGCATTTTAAATTATTAATTCAGGATGACGATAAGGTGTGGCCTATCCAGAGGTTTGTTTAAGGTGAGGCCTACTCAGGGTTGCAGATCAAAGTTACGCTTGTTGAAGAATACAGAGGAGATAATACATGTAAAGGCCTACCAATGAAGTAAGTGATGTCCACTTCATTGCGCCAGTCATCATAAATCTATCCCTAAGCTTCTTATCTTGTTAGAGATGAACCGCCATATGTATCATCAAACTAGTTTGCATTTCCTAAATAGCGAATTTTAAGGAATAAATAGAGATTCTTTACCATTCCTAATTTGCGATGAGCAAATTGCTAATTGCAAATTACCCATTCATTTCCATGGGCCAGGAGGCCCATAGGAATGAAGGTGCAATTTGCGATTAGCAATTAGCTAATCGCAAATTAGGAATTTTTCCAAGGGTGCAGGGGTGTCTCAAGAACACCCTGCTGCACCCCTGAAAAAGAAATTTGGGGGCATATGGCGCACATAAATTTTAAAAACATGCCTTTACCTCAAAAACGATTTTCAAGTCATAATTTGAAAACACTGCCCAAGGGGAAATGACTTAAAATGTCCTTAAGACACATGAAAGTGTTTTTTTAAAGCCTTTGCAACTTTTTTAGGTCACTTTTAACATGGCTATGTAACTCAATCAATCAAAATCTAAATTTACCATGCACAGGTGGGAGCATATTTACAAGGAATTTGCTCCACTGGGAAAGGTCTTTTAATTTAATATGGGAAAAATAACATCAGAGACACTGAAATGCCTTATAAAGAAGCATACACCATTATGTCCTTGTCATAAATTTTAAAACCATTCCTTTTCCTCAAAAACGATTTTCAAGTCATAATTTGAAAACACTCCACATGGGCAAATGACTTAAAATGTCCTTAAGACACATGAAAGCGTTTTTTGATTGCCTTTGCAGCATGTTTGGGTCACTTTTTACATGGCTATGTAATGCAAACAATCAAAATCTAAATTTGCCATGCACAGGTGGGAGCATATTTACAAGCAATTTGCTCCACAGGGAAAGGTCTTACATTAAAATGGGAAAAATAACATCAGAGACACTGAAATGCCTTATAAAGAAGCATACACCATTATGTCCTTGTCATAATTTTTAAAACCATTCCTTTTCCTCAAAAACGATTTTCTAGTCATAATTTGAAAACACTCCACAGCTCCTATGCACAAAAACACCCTGTCAGTACTAATACTTCACATTTTCTCCAATTACAATTTCTCAAAGAAACAAAATCTATTTGTAAAACACTTGAGGCAAAGCAACATTTTAAAAACACAACTTTCTTCATAATTTTCTCCTTAAAGCACACTATTCTATATCTAAATTAAATAAATCTTTTCTCACCTTAGCAAATACTTTATGAGTTTCAAAACAGTCTCAGAAACACACCACTTTGTCTTTAGCAGAGCAAAAGGTATGCACTCCAGAGTCTGCAGCTATCAAAAGCACAGAAATGCTGTAATTCTTCACACATATCTCTCATGTCACCCAATCAAAACTCTTCCCTCACTTTTTTCAAATCAAAACCCTTCCCCCCTCTGCCCTCTCTGCCTTTTTTGCATAGCAACCACCTCTTGGAAGACCTCTGGTGTTTGCAATTTCACACAACAATGTTTCAATTGAACTCTGAACTCTCAATGCACCTGCATATCCAGTGCAATCTTTCATTTAATGATTTTTTCTTGACCACTCAAAATACATCTTTCAAAGAACTCATCCATGCACCCTAACTTTCTGTTTTCAGCAATCAAAATCCACCAATCACTGTTACTGCTTCATTAACACAGAAACTCCACAGTTTTTTTCATTTTAAACTCTTATTTTTTCAACTGCCATTTCATTGCCACACTTCATCTGACTGCAGCAGAACCTTCTCTCACCATGTTTTCTGTCTGGATTGTTGGACATAGTTACATCTACTGGGCTCAGAGGTATGCTTATAACAGAAATTTACCTAACCTCAATTTACAAGATGTGGAAATTAAGTGGTTTGGCCACAGAGGATTAAAATGTCACCAATTGATACCATTGGTGAAAACCTTTATGCATTTGCCAAAACCTGACCTGTTAATTGTGCACTGTGGAGGTAATGACTTGGGCACTTTGACTGGGGTAGGTCTGGAAATGCTTTTAAAGGACACCTTTGAGCAATTAATGGCACTTTTTCCTCAGACTGCCTTGGTATATTCAAATATATGCCAAAGACAGAAATGGAGGTGGTCGAACCAATTTTGTCCACAAATTGAGAAGTCGAGGAAGCATGTAAACAAATCTGTTTCAGCTTACATGAGAGACCATGGAATGGGCTCCGTGTACAACAATAACTTGCGTTACTACATGCAAGATATCTACAGAGGAGATGGAGTTCACTTCTCAGATGAGGGCAACAGAATTTTCATTCTGAATTTAAGACTGTGCATTGGTACCTACTTATAAGTACCTAAATGTACCATAAACCCAAAAGCTCTTCTCAGAGCTACCCTACATCTGATCACTCACAATTATTATTTTACTCTAACTTTTTTCACTAATTTTCAACAAAGTACGCTCCCCGGGGCGCTACCCGGTACGCGAACCGGAAGCTAACCTCGCGAAATTTTTTAAAAAAATGTTTTTTTTTCGCACATATGAGCCTCCTCAGCCACCCTCAGAAAACCTAGGGGGTCAAGATAAGTGTACCGTGCCCCCTTCTACCCATTCTGAACATTAGTTGCCCTCCATCTTGTATCTTAATTCGACCGAAACACAAAATGGTGGACTCCCGTAACGCTTCAGGTTCGCGTACCGGGGCGCTCACCAGTTCGCGTACCGGGGCGCTCCCCGGGAAGCGCTCCATCAAAAAAGGTGGGAAAGTAATTTACAGAAAAACGACTGGAGACACTTTCACCAAATATAGATTAGCTCATACTACATACCAATCCCTATCATTTTCACAAATTTGATTGAAATTCCATTTAGCCATTTAGCCTGTAGACCTCTCTAAATACCGTGAGGTAAATTACTTCACAAAACACATCTGAAGTGTTGGAATTGACAACCAATGAAAATATTACTTTCATTTTCTACTTTTTTTACCTGACATTTGATTGGTTATATACCTGAATATATATAAAGGAAGAGAAGGAAACACACCCATTTTGACTACTACTTCCTGGTGTACATTTCAATTGGATTTTCACTAATCACTTCAACTTCTTTGTAAAGGTAAGTTGTTATTTTAAAAACTGAAGTATATTGTGCACTATCAGTTAATATGGTAAACTTTTTCTGATAGTTATATACTATCCCTCTGTAGTAGTTATAGATTTAGATAGACTTCTCTGTTATAGTTATGGATGGAGTTAGGTTTCTCTTGTATAATTATGAATTTACTTACGTTAAATCACATACACTTTTTTATATTCCTACTTCCACTCTGATACTATACACTGCCCAAAGATAAATTTACTGATAAAAACTGCCTATCTAAAATTAATCCCAACAGTGCCCTATCTCTACTAATATATATTTTTTACACTTTTTTATATTCCTACTTCCACTCTGATACTATACACTGCCAAAAGATAAATTCACTGATAAAAACTGCCTATCTAAAATTAATCCCAACAGTGCCCTATCTCTACTAATATATATTTTTTTTATCCAAATTTCAGGCAACATGGAAGGCGAACAGAAAGTTTCATTTCAAATTGTCCTGCAAGAGAGCAGCCAAGAATTAATTGATCCAAATTATATAGAATTTATGGATGAAACTTGGGACCAAGAACTACTGCAATGTGTGCAAGCAGTAGATGACCTCCTTCAAAATGAGGACATTTTACACCCTCAGAGATTACAAACTATGTTCAATGAAAATGACGACATTTCAGACAGTGAAATGTTAGAAATGTTATTAAATTTTGAAACACAATCACAATAATAAATAATTGCTTAAAAAATAAAGAAATTAAAAAATAATCAACAAAACCAACAATCAATTAACATACAGTATTTGAAAAGTCTATCATTCTTTTTTCCTTATAGTACGCTCCCCAGAACGCTTCCCGGTTCGCAAACCGGGCGCTCCCCACGCAAAAAAAAAAGAATTTTTTTTTTTTTTTTGCCCTGCGGGGCCCTTTTAAAGCCTCCACATCAAACCTAGGGGGTCAGGGAGGATCTACTATGCCCCCTTATGGTCATTTCCCCCTTTGTTTTGGCCTCCTCTTGTCTCTCGATCCTACCGAGAGACAAGATGGCGGCCGCTCCGGACTGTTTAGAATGTTGACAGACACCGGAGAGCCAATCAGCTTCGCTTCGCGAAGTTCCGTTACGCGTAAAGTACGCGAACCGGAGCGCTGCCCAGAGCGCGCTTACAGATATATATCTTTTTTTTAACGTTAATTTCTCAAAATCCACTGGAGCACATATATTGAGACCTAGCAAAGGCACATCGGGCTAACAGTCCCTACAATTTTGCCAAGTTTCGTGCAAATCCATTCAGCCGTTCGGGCTAAAAGTGAGGCCAACCGCCCTATGGAAATTAACATTGGAAAAACACGTTTTGGGACCCCCCTTTTTTCTCGGCCCCCCCTTGACGACCCCCCCCCAAATTTTCAGGGGCTGCTCAGAAACAAAATGTTCAATTTTCCTGAAAATTTCAGCCAATTCCGTCCACAAACGCCAAAGTTATTAGACATAGAATTTTCAAAAATCCCATAGGGAAAAAATCCTAACTATATATACCTACTGGCGACCGCCAGTAGGTAATATATATATATATATATATATATATATATATATATATATATATATATATATGTATATAACCTACTGGCGATAGCCAGTAGGTATATATAGTTAGGACCTAGCTACCATAGGAAATCCGAAACATTCTATTGGGAATAACTTTGGCGCCGGTTGAGGAATTTGCGTGTAGTTTTCCAAAATTTTGGCCAGCTCCGCTGCGCTCCTTCCCTGAAAGTTTCGGGGAGATTCGTGAAGTGGGGGCTGAGAAAAAAGGGGGGTCCCAAAACGTGTTTCCCCCATGTTAATTTCCATAGGACGTTCTGACAAGGCCACAGCCTGAACCGCTGAACGGAATTACACCAAACTTGGCAAAATTGTAGGGACTGGTACGCAGAAGTGCCTTTGCTATATTTGGTGAAAATTGCTCCAGTGGTTTTTATGAAAATTAACTTCAAAAACACATATAAATCTGGGCGGATAACCACACATCTCATCGGGAGATCTGATTGGCTAATGGTACTACAACAGCAAAATGGGAAGAGTGGAAGGAATATATTTGCAATTATTTATCCATATTAGACAAGGAGGAAGAACCATTACTGCCAGAGGAAAAGGTGAAAATATTGTTACACAGTTTAGGTACAAGTGGGAAAGAAGTGTACTATAACATTGAAAAAAAGTCCATGAGGGAGCAGGAAGGAATATATTTGAGGATGTTATGGAAAACTTAGATAATCATTATATGCAAGTGATGTCTGTTGATGTACAAAAATACGAAGTTTTCAGGGAAGATACGGATAACAAAGAGGTGGTGAACATAAGTAAAATAAACCCAGAGTGTACCATCAACTTAGGTGGAATTGAAATAGACATAATCGCTGAATCAGGGTCACATTATACTATTGTTAGCACGAGTTTGTGGAAAAGTAAATTAGCTGAAACACTTGGAAATGAATTAAAAGAGGCCAACATATCCCTGAAAACGTACACAGGCGAAGACATTAACTTAATAGGATGCAAAGAGTTAGAATTGAGTTACAAGAAGAGAAGTACAAGGAGTACGATATACATCTCAGAAAATGGACCCTCCGTACTGGGGTGGAAGGAACAAAAAAAAATTAAGCATAACGCTAAATCAAAACAGTAATGAACACATGAGTGGGCTGGCGCAAAACAACAGTACACAAATAGCCAGGTTTGAGTTGTTAAACGCAAGAACACCACCATCTAAGGTCGATGTATCATGGAAAAAAGCTGCTAGGAGAATGGAATGGGAAAAAGAAGCAGCTACGGACAAATTCAAAATAAAACAAGATACATATAAAGGAATGGACGAAAAAAAGAATATAAGCAAGGAATCCAAGAAGAAAAAGAGTGAAGAAAAAGAGTGAAAAAAAGTGAATTTGTAAGAAAAGGGAAATGTATGGTAACACAAACTAAAGGAATAGAGGAGGAATTTTGTAATTCTATCCGTCTCAATTTTAGGAAAGAGTGGCATGGAACTACATTAGCTGGGCCCACGACTAAGGCAAGAGAGGATTATGCTGATGACATTGACCAGGATGGAGATGATGGTTTGAGTCTTGTTGAGTCAAAGTGCGACAACAAAGGAGAGTATTATCACTGGTTATATAGAGAAGAGTTGGAGAATGAGATTAAGGAAGCACAGGAACTCTTACAATGTCCACAAAACAAAGTTGTGTTAGGGAAGAACATTGTGCTTATAGAATACAGCAGAGAATACGAGTCCTGTGGCACAGAAGACTCAGCAGCATCCTCCTGCGGAATTCACTTGATGAAACTGGAGGAAGGACAGGTCTTTGATGAGGCTCGTACTAAAAGAGTGGGACTTATTGAAAAGGAAATTACCAGTGGCTCTGGTACTGAGTACGACAAGAGAACCGACATTGGAGGATGGTCAAGACCAAACACCGATGATGACAATGAGAATGAAACCTGTTGTGTTAGTAGGCGTAGACGCAGTGTGGTCTGGTCCAGGAAACTACCCGAAGAAAAAGGATCTTAAAGTTATTATCACTCGCCTGGATGGAGAAGATGGTACGAGTAAGAGAAGATTGGAGCACAATAGTAAAATGGATTGCAGGGTCTGGGTAGACTATGAGGAGAGTAAAGAGGCACACAAACAGGTACAATGCCCACACCATGAAGTAAACTTAGGAGCTGACTGGGTGCATATTTGTGTTGCGGGAAAGCACGAGTTCAGGGGATCAGAAGACTCTGCAGCATCCTCCTGCGAAGTTCATTCATCCACGTTGGAGGAAGGTCAGGACATTGTGTTGGCCTTTACGGAACAAATAACCCTCGTTGACAGTAACACCACCTGTGAATTTGCAACTGAGGATAACTAGAAGTCCGCAGTGGACTAACCACAGATTTTGACAATTGGGAAGTAACCACTTACCCGTGTCTACATGGTTCCCTTGAGGATAGACTCTTGTATTACAAGGAGCATGTTTGACTAACAGTTACTTGTTTTTGTTTACTTTTGTTTCCCTCTTTCCCTTTGTAAGGAGATGTGTTACGTTGGTACCTTTCCCTCTTGCAAATGTCCCCTGCATGTTCCCGTCCCTGCCGCGCGACCCTGCATTTGCATACATTATGTCAGATGGCGTTTGTACTTTGCCATCTGACAGTTAGTTGACAGTTGATGAGGGCAGTTGCAGCTGTCCATGATTTGAGCTGGTGACCGGAGCGCTCTACCCGGTGTGTCGTATTTTACAAGAAATAAAGTGACACCTTCAAGAATACTGTGTGTTTACTTTACAGCACTTCATCCAAGAAGTGTTGGCAGCCATCTTGGGACCAATATATATACATGATAGCACCTCATTAAAAAGCATTATGGTTAATAGAGGGTTTTAGGACTTTAGTTACATTATAAATCATTTGTTGATGGTACCATACTCATTTTAGGAATTGTGGTGTGTTCTAAGGTGATTTTACCATGTGAAAAAGCCTTCTGCTGGGATATCATCAATCATGTTTGAAAGAAAACTATTATCTCATGCTTTTCCCACAGTGGTTTGGAAAGGAATCTATACGCTAAACTGAAAGCATATTTTCTGTAAATTCACATTATCTTTCTCAGTCATGTGAGAATGAAGTCTGACATTCTCAGTAAAACATGTACATCCAACAAGGACAGAGACTGTCAGTTGATTCCTTTGTGTTCTACTGCAGCCTCCTAGAGTGTTCTAAAGAACAACTAGAGCGCTAACAGTCCTACTTATTACAAAGGTATGGCACACTTGAAGCCATCTTGATTGGAATAAAGTGGTAACTCTTAAAACATTTAATTTAAAAAGGAACAAAATGAGGGGGTATATTTTGCCATAGAAAGTATGATTAGTGCTGTAGAAAGAAAAATTAGGGCACATTTTGAGTGACTTCCCAAATCCTCTTCTATTTCATTTAAAAATTCTGACATGCAGTCTCCCAAGATAGCCACCAGAGACAAAAGAGCCCAAATGTAGCCCAAATATCACCCAGATGTAGCCCAAGTATAGCCCAATGACAGAATGTCCCAGAGTGTTCTAAAGAACAACTAGAGCGCTAACAGTCTTACTTATGACAAAAGTATGGCACACCAGAAGCCATCTTGATTGGAATGAAGTGGTAAGTCTGAAAACATTTAATTTAAAAAGGAACAAAATGAGGGGGTTCATTTTGCCATAGAAAGTATGATTAGCAGCAGACTTCCCTGGTGAGCAGTAGCTTTACTACAGTGATCTAATGAGCAACTAGAGTGCTAACATTCAGAATGTATGGCAAATGTGTGACACATCTGAATGCCTTCTTGATGGAACCAAAGTAAACAAGCAATGAAAATGCAATAGCTCTCGCCCTCGTTTAAGTTAAAGCCATTCTGTTTGTAATGAGGTGGCTTTTTAGCTTTGCTTTTATTAGTGTTTTTAAAACTTTCATGTAAATAACATGCATATGTATGCATATATGTATATGTATGCTTGCCTTTATATTTGTATTTATATAGATATGCACATTATATATGTTTATATATGTATGTATATATATATACACATACATAAATGCATATGCATATATATATATGCATATATATATGTGTATATGTGTGCGTGTAGAGAGAGGTAGAGAGGTATAGGTGTAGAGGTAGAGAGGTAGAGGTAGAGAGGTAGAGGTAGAGAGGTAGAGATTAGTAGAGAAAGAAGTAGAGAGAGGTAGAGGGAAGAGAGTGAGTAATAGAGTAGAGAGTGAGTAGTAGAGAGTAGTAGAGAGCAGTAGAGAGAGTAGCAGAGAGTGAGTAGTAGAGAGTAGTAGAGTGAATAGTAGAGTGAGTAGTAGAGAGTAGTAGAGAGTGAGTAGTAGAGAGTGAGTAGTAGAGAGTAGTAGAGAGTAAGTAGTAGAGTGAGTAGTAGAGAGCAGTAGAGAGTGAGTAGTAGAGAGCATTAGAGAGTGAGTAGCAGAGAGAGAGAATAGTAGAGAGTGAGTAGTAGAGTGAGTAGTAGAGAGTAGTAGAGCGAGAGTAGTAGAGAGTGAGTAGTAGAGAGTAGTAAAGAGTGAGTAGTAGAGAGAGTAGTAGAGAGTGAGTAGTAGAGAGTAGAGAGTAGTAGAGAGTGAGTAGTAGAGAGTAGTAGATAGGGAGTAGTAGGGAGTGAGTAGTAGAGAGAGAGTAGTAGAGAGTAGTGGAGAATATTCCAAAGTTTGGCACAGCACCACTTGCACAATAAGTCCAATTAAATCATATCACTTAGAGTCCTTATTGAAGCGCTGAATCTTGGTGTGTATTCAAATGCTTTTATTTTCCTTAAGTTTATGTACCACAGCCAGCTGAAGCGTTTCGTTCTGTACAACAGAACTTCTTCAGGGCGTTCTTATATCCTTCAAGTTATGTCGGTATCCTGTTGTCAAATAACGAGATATTTCTTCCAAATGTTAGACGAGACGTAAGTACATTCTTATTCAAAGTGACTAGGTATCAATTTTACCCACACAATTCGGGCAGACTTGAGTAATTTATAGCATCCTCAAAGTCAGTCTTTCAAAAATTCCAAAGTATAGGACATGATAATCCAAATCCAAATGTTTCTCAAGAAAAGTCATTTTCAATCGTTCGGAATTTCGGCATTTGGGTAGATATGACCCAGGGACCCCCAGTATGCAAGGGGAATTAGTCCCCCCTCTGCAAACGCGCCAGTGGCCTGCGTTGCAGAGAGGTGTAAAAAGAGGCATAGCCTTTTTACACCTCTGTGCAATGCAGCCCCCTGGCGCATTCTGGAGGTTCCAGGTGGGCTAGTTGGCCCCCAGGGACCCACAGTATGCAAGGGGAATTAGTTCCCCCTCTTCAAACATGCACGGGGGCTGCGTTGCAGAGAGGTGTAAAAAAGGGTGTGGCCTCATTACACCTCTCTGCAATGCAGCCCCCTGGCGTATACTGGAGGCTCCTGGTGGGTTAGTTGGCCCCCAGGGACCCCCAGTATGCAAGGGGAATTAGGTCCCCCTCTGCAAACGCGCCAGGGGGCTGCGTTACAGAGAGGTGTAACAAGGGGCACAGCCTCATTACACCTCTGCAATGCAGCCCCCTGGCGCATACTAGAGGTTCAAGGTGGGCTAGTTGGCCCCCAGGGGCCCCCAGTATGCAAAGGGAATTAGTTCCCCCTCTTCAAACATGCACGGGGGCTGCGTTGCAGAGAGGTGTAAAAAGGGGCGTGGCTTCATTACACCTCTCTGCAATGCAGTCCCCTGGCGCATACTGGAGATTCCTGGTGGGCTTTCAGGTCTTATATAGTTAGGAATTAGCATTAAAAAAACCTTTGCAATTCACTGAAAAAAACATAGGTTTCAGGACTTATATAGTTAGGAATTAGCATTTAAAAAACCTTGTAAATTCACTGAAAAAACCATAGGTTTCAGGCCTTATATAGTTAGGAATTAGCATTTAAAAAACCTTTGAAATTCACTGAAAAAACCATAGGTTTCAGGCCTTATATAGTTAGGAATTAGCATTTAAAAAACCTTTAAAATTCACTCAAAAAACTATAAGTTTTAGGGGTGTTATAGTTAGCTGGACATTTCAGTCATACAAAACCATTGAAATTGCTCCTATATAGTTAGTTGTACTAACTATATTTCGCGCACCCGCAATCCACTGCTGATGATGTCACATATTACATCATTCATGACATGGTCAGTGACATCACTGATGACATCTCAAATGACACTGAAAAAACCACAGGCTTCACACCAGTTATAGTTAGCTGGAAATTTTACTCGCATAAAACCATTGAAATTCCCATGTTATAGTTAGTTGGACTCACTATAACTTGCACGTCTGCAATGCACTGCTGATGACGTCACATATTACATCACTCATGCATATATTTAAATATTTAAACATTACTCGCTAATATATGTATTCACTAAGATACACTTAATAAGCCAGTTAACCAATCATTTTTTTTTTAAAACACTGTCATGAGTGATGTAATATGTGACGTCATCAGCAGTGCATTGCAGACGTGCAAGTTATAGTGAGTCCAACTAACTATAACGTGGGAATTTCAATGGTTTTATGCGAGTAAAATTTCCAGCTAACTATAACTGGTGTGAAACCTATGGTTTTTTCAGTGAATTTATATGTATGTGTGTGTGTGTTTGTGTGTGTAAAATTGATTCTTCTGGTTGCAGGGTACCGTCACATGCTATGGAAAGGAGCTTAAGAATGATCAAGAGCAAAGAGCTATTCGATTCAAATAATGTTTTCAATTTTTTTTTCACCTTCGGCATAAGTCTGACTATAAGGGCCCAGGCCTCGTGAATAGTTTGCTCTATACCAGCATCTTAGGGTAGTAGCCCTTCCTTTAGGCAGGAGAACTGTCATGTTTCCTGGTCTGTGCCTACTAAACTATGCCAAGATATTGGCGTCAGAGATTCAGTGGGCATGGCTTTCTCTTGTAGCTCCTACAATGTAAAACATCCTCTCTTGGTCTTGGTTTGGATTGTCTTGTTTTTAGGACGAAATATAGGACTTTCCTGGTCTCCTCTCTGTAATCCTGTCAGGTCAGGACTTTTGCGTTTATGGTGGTTTAGTTAATTCATAGCAACATGCTTAATAGAGATATTGATTATAAAAAGTATTGCTGGGAGCATCAAAATTATTCTAGAATGTATCGCCTGAGTGCTAGGATGGATTTTCTGTTCCTTGCAATAGAGGGTACCATTGATTCGTGTATACATATTGCTTTGAATTATTATGAGTGTAAAGCACGGGTGCAAGCTTCTTGCAAATGGTGCATGGCAAAGGGCATCTGACTTGCATATGGTTAGCATAGTCTACCTGGTGCATTTCTCTTTTTATTAACCTGTTCGTTTGTTACACGTGTTAACGCTGGGCTACGCATTTCTGCAGTACTTCCATGTCCGTATTAGTTTTCGTATTCGGTCTTTGTTATGTTTGTAATATTGCGTGCAGATATGCATCACTATTTCCTCGTTCCAATAAATGTTTTAGAGGCTTTCACTTCTTTAGATGTCAGAATTATAGACAAAGTCCATATTTGCATTTCAGGTTATTGTTTTGGAAACCGTCTTGATCATGTTTACAGTTTTGATGCCCGCTTTCAGGAGCACCGTCCATCACTTGGGATTATCATGCAAATTCCGTTTTCACTCCTCACGTTATTTTTCATAGTGTATAAGTAATTCATCCGACTTGTTTGTCTGTTTGATGTTTAATTTAAACTACAGTAAACTTCTTATCCAGAATCAAATTTATTTTAGGTTTTGGGGACATTTTTTACTAATACACACGATATCATCTAAATACTCGAAAAGGGAAAAACTTCACATAAAGTGAAGAAGACCCCTGCATTTAGGGTAAAATAGACAGCAAAAAAGCTGAAAGACCTTCAATCATGCCATCAGGTCATGCAGGCTAAGTGTCAAGGTTATATTCCGGACGATATGTATAGCTTTGTGCCAAAAATGACAAGTGCAGATATTGGTGCTGTGGCAAATATGAGCATTGACTTTAGCAAGATTGATAAAATATGTATTCCCCATAAAGTTTGAAAACGACCTTTGCTGAGTTAAAGAAGGCCAGGTCAGTGGCAGACCAATTTGGAAATTAACATATTATGGTCACACATAAGTGGACCGCAAGAACAACATAATTGTCTTATAGTTGATGTATAATTATTATAAGGTGATGTTTGGTTGCTTGAGCTTGAATATTGTAAATTAGAGGGCTAGTGAGCACATATATGGCCTGTTACTTGAGCGTATGCGTCTTTTGTACGTATTTCACTGACTTTGAAACTATTGCAGATAGTAACACTGAAACCTGTAGGTTGATTGCGTTTGTCCGAGTTACTATTTGCAAATGCATCAATGGAATGCCAGTATAATCGCATTTGTTTTATGTAAGGTCATTCTCTCATCAGCAAAAATTCTAAAGCTTGGAGGTCAAACACCAGATTTTTAAAATTTGCAATCCCATTACCAATCAAATTAGCATATGTAATTTAATCAGAATCTAATCCGTAAAGTGCTCTTCGGTAATTATTATTCTTTGTAAAGCCATTCTGACTGTCTGCAACCTTCACCTGTATATCTCTCCTCCACCTCAAACCACGCTGAAGATTCGACATAAACTAGAATCGTTTACAGCCTCTTTTCTTTACCCGTTGCTAGAAAAATACATGTAACTCATGTGATATGGATCTTGGTTCAAATATTTATTTCTCCGTGATCGTTTCTTATTCTGGCACACCGTTGTTAGCTATTCCATAGTTCTGTCTTACTTTCATTTTTATTATTAGGTGTCTTGTCAGTAACGTAGCGAGGGTAACATGGGCCTTAGTGCAAGCAGGTATAACGGGACCCGGTTACTGGAGCATGAGGAGCAAAATAAAGCATAATCAGTGTCTGGTGAGCTCCTTAGACATCTGGGCCCGGGTGCCACTGCACCTATTGCACAATTGGTAGGAACGTCTGTGTATGTTGTTCCTTGTTATTTTCAGTTGACTAGACCCCTACTTAATTCCCCTTCGTGCAGGCCTACCACTTTCAAGGTCCTTAACACTCCATATAATAGTTTTCTGTCTTTACTCATTCCATAGTACCCCTTTTACCAGGTAAGTTTGCCTTTAGCAAGAGGGGTCCTGGAATTTAATCACTTTCTAGGTAAGTAAGCATCCATCTGTCACCCAGCCTCAGTAACTTAAAAAAAGAGAAATCATAAATCCAGATTGTTTGATGGAATGAGTTGATTAAGTATCATCGGGTAGTGTTCACTTTAGCAATGTCCGGAAACTGTGACCCTCAGAGTGTGGGGGCTGAGCCACATAAGTAAACTTTTTTTTTCAGGGTCCAAAGGTAATTTCATTGAAGAAGGATATAACAAAAATACATAATACAATAAGTAATATGTAAGCACATAAATAAGAATTAGGCAATGAAGTAAACTTATTTGAATAAAAATATCAGGCAAACATTGCTGGGATGGATTGACAAGACAAAAAGATTATAGTATAATCAATAAGCTAATGCATTTCTTATAAAATATACAAAAATGATATTGACAGAAATATAACACTATGTTACTAAGGTGAGGAATGTCACGGAGGTTGGGCAACTTCTAGCTGAATAGGCGTTTGGGAGAAAGAGCGCTTAGCACTGGCATCTATGCACATTGTAACAAGTGACAATAATATTCAAGTGTTTTATAGCTATATAAGCAGGGTGAACAATCTGTATCCAGTCTATGATTATAGCATACTGCATACCACCAGGTTTGGAAGGATAGTTTAGCAAAATCTTTCCAGTTTTTAGTGATCTGCTGGAAGGCAACTGCTAACAACAGATCCACAATCTTTATATTATGAAAGCAGGTGATAGACTTGCTAAAAATAAGTGAACAACAGAGATAGGGATCTTGGAGCCAAAGATTAAGTTAATTTGAGCCCAAAGGTTTTCCTAGAAAGTGTGCACATGTGGGCATGTAAAGAGTAAGTGCTTCAAATCAGCAGAAGTGGAAGCACACACCCAACAGGTATCAGGCATGTCAGTATGTCTTTTATTTAATATAACCAGATGTAGTAAAAGTCTATTATGAATAAAAAAATAATGTTTGTGTAGTGTTTTCTGCTCTGGTGGTTTTCCTGATTTTGGTCTATATTTTGTTCCATAACAGAATGTTGCAATCCACCTCAAGATCCTCTTCCCAAGATAGCTCTACTTTTAACTCTTCTCTCTATCAATATGTAAGATACGTAGATGAATGTAAATTGTAGAAGCTCTAGGGCAAGAGAATAGGAGAGTGTGTAAACCATTGATAGGATGAGGAGTAGGGTGGCTGTGGAATAAAACTTGAGCATACCACTCAGTGGTATACTCCTGAACTTCAGACATCCAAATCTGCTTGTAAAAAGTTAGAGCGTGAATGGCGTGTTAATTTCTGCCCTATTATTAAAGCACAATATAAAAAAATGCAAAAGGAGTATTATAAAAAAATACGTACCTCCAAAGCCGTGCACTATAAAAATCGTATTGGTGAGGCAGAGAACTCTTCTAAGGAGCTCTTCAAAATCTTTAAGGAGATCTCTGTACTCTCTAATGATAATATGTCCTGCAATGACTCGGTGGAAACCTGCAAAAAAATTGCTAAGTATTTTTCGGGGAAAATCACTGACATCTATGCCAACTTCTCTGGCAACCTGACCTCTAACCTTGATCTCAAGGAAAGTATAGAGGCCAGTCCGACTGAGTCATGTTTGCACAGCTTCTTGGTTCCTCCCTCTGAAATATTGGTAAACGTCTGTAATAGTGTCAAATCAGGCTCCCCTCGTGACCCGGCCCCCCCGAAAGTACTTACTGCCAGCTTAGAAGTACTGGAGCCCTATTTTAGACACATAATTCAACTATCCTTTTCTTCGGCCTCTCTTGCGGGAGATTGGAAGAAAGCAATAGTTTTGCCAATTAAAAAGAAACCCAATGTAAGTCAGGACATACTGGAGAACTTACGACCCATTTCCCTCCTACCTTACCTTGCGAAAGTGACTGAAAAACTAGCCAACACACAACTCATGGATTACTTAGAATCCAATAAAGCATTGCACAGCTCCCAATCTGGTTTCCGGAAGAATTGTTCTACCGAGACTGCCCTCCTGAGAGCGACCGAAACTCTGCGGATCGGAGCAGACGAGGGTCATACAATGGCACTTATTATGCTGGACCTCAGCGCTGCGTTTGACACTGTGGCACACTCCATCTTGCTACAGTGTCTGAGCAGAGCTGGGGTCACCAAGGCGGCATTGGGCTGGCTTAAAGCTTTCCTCATTGACCGCAGCTTCCAGGTTCAAAGAGGCATGTTTCTCTCAAACAGCATAGCCTTAGAACAGGGGGTGCCTCAGGGCTCTGCCCTGAGCCCCACCCTGTTCAACCTCTATATGGCTCCGTTGGCAGATGTGGTCCAATCGTACGGCATAAAATTAGTATCTTATGCCGACGATACTCAACTGCTCATCTCCCTATCACAGACACCCACTTTAGCAGCTGCCAACTTTAAAACCTGTATGCAGGAGCTTGCAGGCTGGATGAACCAACACTGCCTGAAGCTCAATGGCTCAAAAACTGAGGTTTTAGTGATAGGGGGTAATGATGCTAGCTGGACTCAGGAATGGTGGCCTCCTTGTCTGGGCCCGCTACCTATCCCTTGCAAGGAGGCTAAGAACCTGGGGGTCTGGGTTGATCCCAAACTCTCTTTTGAGAGCCACGTTAATAAAGTAGTAGGGAAATGCTTTGGGGTAATGAAGACCTTAAATCGTACTCTGGACCTTCTGCCTTTAGAGGCCAGACGTACCATGACCCAAGCATTAGTCACCTCCCGCATTGACTACGCTAACGTGTTGCTACTAGGGACAACTGAAAAGAACATAAGAAGGCTCCAGGTGCTTCAAAACATGGCAGCACGGCTAGTCCTCAGACTCCCCAAAAGAACCGCATCCAAACCCACTCTGGCTGCTCTTCACTGGCTTCCTATAAAAAAGAGAATCCTATTTAAAGCACTTCTAGTTTGCTATAGGATAACCTCGACGAAAGCCCCTGAATATCTGAAGGATCTAGCTATCCCTTATAAGCCCTACAGAGCACTTCGCTCCATGGGCATGGGTCTTCTTAAAGTTCCTCGTATAAAGAAGGCCAGAATGGGAGGTCGCTCCTTTCGTGTGTTGGCAGCCAACCAATGGAACTCCCTCCCAATTGAAATTAGGTTAGCCAAGACTGAAACAATCTTTAGGAAACTTTTAAAAATGTATCTGTTTACCCTTTAGGTCGGTCACTCCTCTTCTGCTACTCTCTCCATAGCGCGGGGATACGCCGGGATGGCGTCACCAGGCGCTCTACAAACTCCTTTATTATTACGCATTAACGAGTGTACTTAGACTGAAAGGACGGGGTAGGTGGAAGAGCTGACTGGCCTTTCAGAAGGATATGACTTCATTTTGAAAAAGAAGTTGGTGTGAACATTTAAGCCCTTAAGATTTCCAATAAAAAGGTTTCCCATGGATCTGTATAAACTTATTGTGCCATAGTGTGGAATTAAGAAAATAATTTGAATCTGTAGGGGATGTCGTTGAACTAGTTTGCAGGTGTGTTTGAGGATAGAAGTAGATATAGATTTTGGTCTGCGGGTGAAAAAAGATATTCTTTAAAAGAGAAAGGAGAGAGATATGAACCTTAAAGGACCACCCACAGAGGACAATCCAACGGAGATTCAGAAAGCCATTTCGAAGCTTGACGAAGTAAAAAAGGTTTTTGGTAAATGGGAAAGTCAGGAAAGTTAACACCACCTTCTGATTTTGGCCTTGTTGATCTCAGTAATGACATGCAAGACTTTTTATTATTCCACAAGAATGATGATAGTATAGAACTTTTTATTTTTGTATTTTTTAAGGGAATAGGTACTGGAATATTTGTGGAAACACTTGTCTGTTTTTTGATATTCTATCCAAGTCCTCTCATTTACCTCATTCATGAGCAGTTGTGGCCATGGATGCAGAGAAGGCGTTTGACCGAGTTATCTGGTCTTAGCTCATTCAAATGCTTAAATGGTTTAGTTTTGGCCCATGGATTATATTTTTGCTTTTGGTTCTATACTCTAATCCATGGGCAGCCATGTATGTACATGGTAACACACCCCCCCTACTTTGATTTGGGAAGAGGTGTTCTTCAAGGCTCTCATGTGTCCACATCCCTTTTCAAACTAACTTTGGAACCTTTTTTGTCCAGAATTCGTCAAAATAAAGACATACATGGATTTGACTTTAATAACAAATAATTTAATTGATGGCATATGCTGACATTATACTATTTTTTATCTCAACACCTCAATCCTCTATCCCTACCTTTTTACAGGAGGTGGAGCTCTATGCCTCAGTTTCTGGCTGCAGACTAAATAGAGACACATGCCAAATATTACCTTTGACCAAGTATACTTTTTAGGAAGATTTCACTACTTCAAACTTTACTTGGTATTCTCAACACATAAAATACTTAGGACTATAATTGATCCCCTTAATTCCAACAAGACTTTCTCTGTGTATGGAGAAGTGTATAAAGTGAACTTCTGAAGTGATAATTTAAGTTAGTATTTAAACCACGGTGTTACAGTGATCGCAGTCATATATAGTAGTACATTTGTAACAGTGGTTTGTTTGCACTTTTGTGATTAGAAACAGTTGAGATTTGTGATGCTCCTCTCAGAAAGTCCCACACACCTATGTGGCATCTTTCCCTGTTCCTTTTAGCAGCCTGCAGAGGACTTCAATTGACATCAGCTGATTAGATTAATTGAGCATTAGGAGTAGGTCTGCCCCGGATATTTTACATCATGGACAAAATAAAGGGCAATTTCAAATTGACAATAAAGTGCCACTAAGGTTAGTACTACAGATTCGCTTTACTTTTAAATGCCCCTCCATTAAGTTCAAAGATATTTAAATGTATTTCTTGATGCACATTTGCATGAACGATCGGCCTCCACAGACAAGGCATCATGTTTCGCAGATTTGTGGAGTTTCGTGGAGGACAAAGAGTGGCAGCAAAGATGAAATCATACATGCAACAAGTCTCCCGGGAGACCCTCTAGTATCTGAAATAAATACTTACTGGAAGAAAATGCGGCCAATGCTTCATATCGAAATTCACAGACTTTTAGGACTACCTTTTCTATAAATCCTATTACTTATCGTTGGTTATCCAACTGGCCATTAAAATGTACAGTTTCCACCACCACACCTTTTAGCTAGCAGTTATAATATTTAATACATTACACAATGATAATCAGAAAAGCATCACTTCTAAAGAGGGAGACCTTCACTTTGAGTAAGTGGTGTCTTAGAAAATGCAGGCATTCCGAGTTTTATTGTAAACACTACATCCCCACAATGTACTTAAAGTAACTTTCATCAGGTTAGAGTTGATAGGAAAATTGCCCAGTGAATACCAGGACATGCAGATTTTGGCACAGTAGTACGAAAATCTGCATGGTATTTTCAAGTGGAATTCATACAAAATGTTGAGTTGGAAATGTCGACCGACACAAATATTGAGTTGTAAATATTGTGCACAGAAATATTGACGGCAAGAATATCGTGGTCAAGAATATCGAATTTAACATACTAAATATGTTTTTTAAAAATATAGAAGCCATTAATATTGTATGCAAACACATAGTTGTTGAAAATATCGATTTTTTTATTAGTGTTATGTATTTTAGTATATATTTTAAATGTATGTGATTTTTTTAAAGTATTGTTTATGTTTTTTAATATATGTGTTACATTTGTGGTAGTTATCAACTTTATTTTAATTACATTTTGCATTTTTTATCCGGTAGCGGGTTGTGGGTTTGTAGGGGTAATAGGGTGAGAAGGGTGAGAAGTAATTTAATTAAAATGAATCAATGTATTCATTATTATTTATTTGATTGATATTTTATAGTGTTAATTATTTTGTTTTATGTTTGGGTTGTGGTGTTTATAGGAGTATAAGGTGGGAAGTAATTTGTTTTTATTTAATTAATAATTTGCTGTTAATTAATATTACTTACTTCATTGGTTATTATTTATGGTAATTTTGTAATTTTCTTTAGGTGTGGGTTGTGGGGTTTATAGGGTTAAAGGATAGGACTTAACTTATTGTTAATTAAATAATGTTTAGTTTCAAATTAATATTAATCAATTAATTGAAAATTTAATATGGAAATTGTGTAATTAATTTTAGGTGTGGGTAGTGGGGTTTATAGGGGTAAAGGGTAGGAAGTAATTTATGTTTTGATAATTAATAATTCGTTGATAGTTAATATTAATTAGCTGATATTTAATTAGAGAATTTTTAATTTGTTTTGTGTGTGGGTTTTGGTTGTATAGGGGTAAAGGTTGGGGAGTAAATACATTTTACTTATTTATAGTCAGTTGTTAAATACTATTTGTTTTTTTATTGAAAATATATTTTAATTGTGTCATTATTTTTTTACAGTTTACTTGTAGGTGTGGGTTGTGGGGATTACAGGGATAACGGATGGGAAGTTAATACATTTTCATGTGTTTTAATTTGTTTTTTAAATAATAGTAATTTTGAATTGAGAATTAATTATGTTAATTCTGGAAGTGATTGAATTCAGATGTGGGTTGTGAATTGTGTGATGTTATAGGGTAGGAGGTAAATAACAAAATATATGTAATTCATAATGGTTTTGTTTATAAATCCTTTCTAACAAAAAATATTTATTTGTTGGAAAATTATTTTTTTAACTTTATTTGATATAATATTTGTAGGTATTTTTGTATTTAACATTATAATAGTTTTTCTTTTTAGACCTTTAATATTAAATATACTTGTATTTTGTTTTTATATATTTATATTTTTTCATTTATTTATTTAATGTTTTTAATATTTTCTTGATGTTGTTGGTATTTTGTTTGTTTGTTTATAATTTTGAACTGACTGGAGTTGGAATAGTAATTTTTACCCCTCCACTATCCAACACTTTCCCTACTGTGGCACACATTGGAGTGGGAATAGTTATTTGTACCCCTCCGCTATCCAACACTTTCCCTACTGTGCACTCTTTGGAGTGGGAATAGTAATTTTTATCCCTCCGCTTTCCAACACTTTCCCTACTGGTGCACTGACTTGAGTGGAAATAGTACATTTTAACTCTCCCCCATTCAACACTTTCCCTACTGTTGCACTGACAGGAGTGGTAATTGTAAATTTCATTCCTCCGCTATCCAACACTTTCTTTACTGCTGCACTCATTTGAGTGGAAAGAGTAATTTTACCCCTCTGCTATCAAACACTTTCCCTACTGATACACTCATTGGAGTGGGAATAGTTATTTTTTAGCCCTCTGCCATTTATTTATGTATTTATAGTTTTATAGAGTGTGTAGCTACCCAACAGGGTCTCCTGTTGCGTAGCTCCAGGAAGCTCCTGTTGGGTAGTTTCCTGGATAAGGAGTTTATACTTAACTCTAAAGGAAAGTATTTAAATTCTGGAGAAAGGCCAACGATGAGTGGCACATCCTAAATTCCATTGGAAGAGAGTTCCAAAGTTTTGGGCCCAGGTAAGAAAATGAGCGGCCTCTCATACGAGTAAGACAGAATCACGGTACAGAAAATCTCAGCTGACGAATGGGCGCGTAAGGTGTGACCAGACTTTGTATGTAGGGAGGCGCCAAACCCTGTTTGGCCTGGAACATGTAACACAAGGCCTTACATTCGATACGCTTGTTCACCTTAAGCCAATGAAGTTTATGAAGCAGAAGTGAAACTGAAACATGTTGCGGTAAATGGAAAAGGAGGCATGCTGCCTTATTGTGTGTGAGCTGCAAGCGATAGACTGAAGCTTTATCAGCTCACAGGCACAATACATTTCCATATTCTAGTCTGAAAATCACCAGTGCCTGTAATACTGTTCTCTGGGCTGCAGGAGGGATTAAGCAGATAATTTTCTTAATCCATTTAAGAACCGCTAGGCAGGTTGCAGTGACCTGGGCTGTAAGTGAGAGGTTGTTGTCAATGGTAAAACCTAGGTTCTTTACTTTGGGGACCGGAGCAAGTAAAGGTCCCAGAGTGTCAGGCCAGTGGTTGATACCCCAGAGTTTGGGGTTGTTTCCCAGACAAGGTCCTCTGTTTTTGTACCTTTCAACTTCAAGGCATTTCTGGTCATCCACAATGAGATGTTACTCAGTCCGAGCTGGAGCAAAGAAGGCTCCTGATGTTGAGCAGCTTAGGGAGAAAAGATGATCTGGGTATCATCTGTTTAGGAAAAAATAGTCAGTCCTGACTTTTGAGCAATGTCCGCGAGAGGGTGAATATGGAGGTTTAAAAGGAGAGAACTTAATATCAAACCCTGCGACACTCCTGAAGACAGTGCAAGAGGATTTGACTTTGAGGTATAAGAACAAACTTGAAACAAGGGATCATTTAAAGAAGAGATCAGCCACCTCAGAGCCACATCCTCTATACCAGCAGCTTCAAGACGATCTGCAGGCACCAAGGGGACAGGCCAACGGGAGACTCACAGAAACCGACTGCCAGCCCAGTCGCCAACCAGCAACAAGCACCCAGCAAGGGAAAAACCAAAAGGCTAGGAAACACACAACCCACAGAGGAAGCCCCAAAGGACTCCCCAGAACCACCAGAATAAGGCAGTGACCCAGGGGAAACCAAGGCCCAAGACAGGACAGCGAAGGCAGGGAAGCCAACGTCGCAGGCAGCCGAAGAAGCCGAAGGACCGCCATGACCCCGGGAGCAGGTGGCAGCAGAGGCAGCGAACCAGGCCAGAGACACCAAGGGTCTTATACACAACAAAGGACCTATTCACACGGTGATTCTCTACCTCAGATCCACACCTTGATTCTGAGATATCTAAGGACACAGCAATTAAAATGAATTGTCTGCGATTAACAGATCTGGGACACCACTTTTAAAACACAGTGAGAAAAGTGCTTCTAATAAGTGGCAAGGAGATGCTTAAAGAAAAATTGTGTGAAGCGGTTGGTGGTGCCTCACGGAAGTAACACCATGGGGGTAAGTAGAAAGGTACTCGCCTACTACCTCAGGTTCTCATCATCAGCAACCACCAACCTAAACAAAAACAGTGCATGAAGAAATAAGGATGAACACAGGTGCTAGGATGTCAAATACTGTAAATGCATCATTAGTAAATCTGATGTATCGCAGGATTCAATCTCACTATATTAAAACCGGGCTAGATCACACTGGCTATGGAACTTTTATTCAGTGCTGTGTGTCTACCCTCTAAAAAGACGACATGTTTCATTGCCCAGGGATAAACTCACAGCAACTTAATCAGGGCGTGGGTCTTTCAGTCTACCCTGCACCAATTAATATTTGTATTCCTAAAGAAAAAAAAAAGTAAAACACAAGGCAACATCTTCAGTTGGCACTTATTCACAGAATCTCAATCATTGAATAAAACCTTGAATAAAAACCACAGGGCGTCATAAGTATTTACCGGGATGAAGCCCATTGTGGGCATACCTGTACCCATCTGAGAGTCCGTGCTAACTGTTTCACTCATTATCACTGCAACTGCCACCGTCAGTCTGTAAAAACATAGTATATAAACATGAAACACAGCAATGCACAACCCTAGGAAATTTGTTATGTGAATCACTCCGTCCAGGTCAAATTATGCTCAATGTCTTATTTTAACATATTTTATGCATAGGGGACCCGTTACTGCTCTCTGGTCAAATTTACATTTGAAATCATGTTGAACACTCCCCTCGTGTTATTCCAAGGACATCAATAATTGTCTGGCCACCTCAACCTCGGATACATTTCTCTTGTTTTTGCCGTTATCAGTACCGTTCGCGGGGGGTTTGAGCAGTGGCTTGTCTCCCCACCTTGCAGAAAACTCAATCATACTTCGGTCCCGATCTTAGTTAGCTACCCGATATCACTACCATCTAACTGCTTAGCTCGCTATGCTACTCTGAGGTCAAGCTCCCACAACAAACTTTCCCACGTGAGTCACAGCACACAAGGAAGGGAACACGTATGGAAACACAGGATGTGGAGCGGATGCCTGGCTCAAACCCACCAACTCAGGCTAAAAAATTGGCAGCTCCAGCCACACGCCACAACCACGCCCACTGACAAGAATCAGGAAGGCATGGCCAGAGGAGACGCAGGCAGGGGCAGAAGTGAAGAGCGCCTGCACTGCATGCATGGGGCCCCGGGCACAAACTCCGGCATCTCCAGGAGACCCTGCCCCCCCAACCAGGCAGCACCCAGATGGAGAGCAAGTCAACATATCCCCAAAACAGCAAGGAGAAAAAAAGGACCGCTACGCGGGACTCACCAAGGGGGCCGGAAGGGCGCACCACAAGCCCACTGCCCCCAGTAACCAGCCCAGGCGCACTCTAGGAAACCAGCGCCGGGAGAAGAAGCCCGCTGAACACGACCTCCGAGGCCACAGCAAGGCCCGCCCTTGCATCAACCCAATCAAGCGGCAGCGGCGACAGGAAGAAAAGGAGGCCGGCAGGACATCAAACGTCAGGCAGGGGGCCCAGGAGCATCGCCTAGCAGAGCCCCAGGACCAGTCAAACAGCTGCAGCAGCGCGTCCCCCACACCGGCCAAGCCACAGGGAGATGCGCACTGCAACCCGGAAGAGACCGGGAGGAACTGCGCCCCAGCCGCAAAGGGCCGGTCGGCAATCAACGCCGCTCCTGGCAAGCCGGGCAGGCCAGGAGAACGCGGAGGAGGATGGCGAGGACAGCCCAGCAGCCCAGACGAGACGCCCAGTGAAGAATCCATCAGGTAAGTCCAAACACGTCCTAATCTGTCGGAAAACAGAAAAAAATAACAGGCTGCATGCTGGGCTGGTACCGCTGATGTACTCCTAGTGGGAGGGAGTGGGTTGGTATCCCAGCATGCTCCTTTTCTTATTTTCTGTCAGAGATAGTCATCTCCACTTAGTTAAGGAATGGGACGAGGACAGGAGGGACCTGGGGGTAATAGTCATTTTCACCCCTCCACTATCCAACACTTTCCCTACTGTTGCACCAACTGGAGTGGGAATAGTAAATGGTATCCTTCCACTGTCCAACACTTCCCCTACTGTTGCACTCACTGGAGTGTGTATAGTAATTTCTACTCCTCCGCTATCCAATACTTTTTCTACTGTTGCACTCACTGGAGTGGGAATAGGAATTGTTACCCCTCCGCTATTTAACACTTTCCCTAAAGTTGCACTGACTGGGGTGGAAATTTTAAATTGGAAAATTTTAAATAGTTTAATGTTTTAATTTATAATAATATGTTTTTTTGTTAGATTTTATGTTATTGCTATATGTATGCATATATATATTTGTTAAATTTATATACAATTTTAAAATTGTAAAAAAAGTAATAATGTATTAATTGTTTTAAAGTAAATATATATATATATAAATTAATATATATGTGTGTTAAACTCTTTTAAATGAAGTTTATTTGTTATATTTGTTAAAATGTGTAATACATCTAATTTATTTTAGAAAAATATAATTTTATAATTTAATATATTTAATATGTATTATTTTATTATATATATATATATATATATAGATATATATATAAGAAAAAATTATATATTGTTCAACTATATTTAGGACATCAAGATTTGTTTCCGAGATTTTTTTCCACTGGGACACAGCTGTCTAATAGCAAGTGTATTTTCTCTAAGCTCTATAAATGGTAAAATTGGCAAACTTCTATTTGATATATTTAATTTCTCAGTAAGGAAATAGTATATGGTGCAATAAATATACCAATGGCATGTAAAAGTTATCTCTGAGCTGAAGCACAGGTTGTGACTCCCACTAGGTTGACAAAGGAAACATATCATGAAGCCCCATATGTGTAGCCTGACCTTTGAAGCTTTTCCACTGGGCAAACCTATAAAAATGTCCCTTTTTATGTGAAAGAATCCTACTTTTAAACAATAAATAAGGCACACCTATGTAGCCACGTAGCCCACACAATAGTGTGCATTGTATTTAAAACTGATTGTAGGGATTTGCTCCTTACCTTATCGGTCTGTACCGCAGCAGCACCCTGTTGTGGTTGATGTTATTTTTCTGGCCTCCAGTTTTATCTCCTTCGTTCTGGGTTATTTTCTGGAGCATTGGTAGACCTCCTTTCCAACTTAGCATCTGGCCCTGCTTCTAGAGATAAACCGACCATTTCTTCAGACCACAAATACTCTTAAAACTTTGTCCAGAAGACCTGTGCTTGGCAGGTTTTAATGCCGAATGAATTCAAAAATGGATCAGGCCCAGGAAATGGTGCACAAAGCAACTTTGAGATCCACTATAAGTAATATTTAGTTCCCTTCTCTAACATCCTAACAGTATCATCCAGAAGACTTGTAAGACAGTTCTGTCCCCCCTCATTAGAGCTGAAGTCCAACTGGATGGGGGTAAAACAAACATTTTTACCCATATAGGGTTGCAACTGGAAGGTCACAGTTTTTTCAATACATATATTCTAGCGATATGTTGAAAGCTAGACAGAAAGGCAGTGTCTGAACGAAATGTAGTTAGTAACAGCACGATGTGCATATTTTGATTATTTCTCAGACTTATTCCTTTCTAAGGGAGATGCTCAACAGAGTACTCTTGTGGAAGGCAATGACTTATCAGCAATTGGGCAGGTTACAGGTCACCTGGCAGATCTACAGGATTGAAAATGGTCAGAACTGTACCAATGAATTGTGAAGGATAGGCTAAAAATCAATAAAAAATGTGCTGTGCTTATAAAGAGGTGTTAAGATTATCACAAATGGAATTCTCTTTTGTGAATGGATACAAAAATATTTTTTATGAGCAGGCATTGGACCTACGGTCCACTGCCTACTCTTAAAAAATGAAACAGAAACACTTCATTTTTCTTTTTTAAATGTTGACCCCAGCAGACCACTTTCTGTGGGAGTGCTGGCCCTTCCGATTGGGTCTCAAATTGTGACCTGCCTCATGAACATTGATGAGTGCTGATAAAGGCAATGATCTGAGAGACATAATTTAGTAAGATAATGAAGGTTGGGACTTAGCAATTCGAAACATAGTTTTTAACCTTTTAGGAGAGATTGTGTTAATATTAGTTTTCCCTGTCATTGTTGTGAACTCAAGTCTGATTTACACATGGGTGGTTCCTGTCGGAGGTGGCATGGTGGGACAAAAAAATGCAGCCATGTGTAATTAGCAGTGGCTGACATTAATTCAAGCATTCTACCCATCACTTGTTTTGTAATCCTCTGACTACAACACAGGAAAGATGGTTTTGCCAGTAATGAGGAGATTTTTTTTTAAATAGCATACAAGGTGTGATTTTTCAAGTGGGTGGGCTCTCAGAAGAGATGGAAGACTTCCACATGCAAAAGACCTGTAAGGGAAAGCTGTGTGTAAGTGTGTTCTGCTTAATATAGCAATAAAGTAAGATCCCAAGTATGATTAGAGTTGGATACTTTTTGACCAGGGTTCCAGTGGCCCCCAGCAACAGATGTTGGTGGTCATGAAAACTAAAGGTGTTCACAACCTCAAGTGGCTTAAAATTGGATGCATGAAAAACAGGGCAGGAAATTGATTATATGTAATGGCAAGCCTCCTGATTGCATGATTTTTATCTTGGTGGCGGGTGTCATAGACAAAGGGAACTCAACTGACTGGAAATGTATTGGGATTAATTGTGAACTAAAATTCTTTTAGCAAAAATAAGTGCAGAGATTCAGTGGTTAGTTGGTTTATGACTTTTTGGTAATTTTTTACAGCATATTTAAGATTGAAACAAGTGCCCTTGGGTATGTTTTTTTAACACAAAAGGTTTCAACAAAATGTAGTTTAACTGACAAAAGAGGAAGCTGAGGTATGTAATGATGGATGACAAAGAAGTCATATATACCCAAGGTGCTTGAATTAAATGGGCATGTGCCATGTAAGGAAATTAATTATATGATTAGCTGAATGATTTAAGGTGACCATGGAGCAGCAAGGAAGCAGCATGGAAAATAATAATGTTGTAAGCATAAACAGCAATCCATTTGAATGACATCTAATAAATGCAAATGCTTTGATGCAGTCCTAGGCTAAATGGCATGTGACGATGTTAAAAAAAAGACGCAGGATAGCTTGATGCCTAACCCTGCCTGATGCCAGGTTGTGACTTCCGCATTCCAGTCCATGCACTTTTGGATCAGAATACCCTCTTCTGCTTCCATGAAGTTAGGAATGTGGAACCCTGGTAAGCTTGATGTGGTGTGCTAATTGCAAGAAGTAGTAATTAGCAGACGGAGAGTGTGTTCTTGAGGCATTTGCTTAGTGTATGCTGCCTAATAGCATTTTTTGGAATGTCCTGCCTAATTCTCAGCAGGTACTGATGAGTGTGGGTCATTCTTGATACCAAGTGGTGTCTACATGTCTATGCAGGCACCATTGGTATGAGGTGCCAATCCATTCTTCCCGGGCTGATCAGGAAGTACATTCTTGCTGAACTTTCCCAGCAGCACAGACTGTTGCACCAGAAAAAAACTGAATATCATTGAGTGATTTGTTGTATCGATTTTGACTTGATAGCACTATCTCACTTCTGTCAATCATTTATGAGGTCAGTGCACGCCTGGCACCTCACAAATGTGTTTTCATGCCTGAGCATGCACCACAGGTAGGGGATCTAACTTGTGGTTTTTAGGCTGAGTGAGAAGTAAAATGGCATATAGACTGATGATGTCTAAAGAAAGTAGGGTTACATAAAGAGGTAAGTATCGATGAGTGTGTCTTTACTACACCAGTTTAATACAACCATGGGAGTTCCAGGGCAGCTATTCCATGAAAACGGACAAAAACTGGTATTTACAAGGTTTTGCAAAGCACTATTTCAGTTGTTATTATCAAAGTTTTACTCCTGCTAAAGGCATTCCTACATGATGTGGCATGCATGCCTCACCATGCAGGAATGTGCTTCAGGCAAAGTCATGATGACAGGCTTACATGTGACTATTTCTAAAAGGTTGTAGCTGTCAGAGCTTTTATGGAGTATTCTTAGATTTGTTTATGAAATCCCAAATAAATGCATTACGCTAACACAAGTAAATATGCACATTTTGTGTGACTTGGGCACACTGACACAATATTTACTACTCATATTTCATATTAATATTTTCTTTCATGGATTACTCTAAGAAAGACAAGAGAAAATTGTTAGCGCCTTATTACTAGTATGGCCTCGTACTTGTGGTGAGACCACGGCCACACTGTGGGCCCGCCAGCAGTATTATGAGTTCAGGCAGTTAGACTGCCACAGGACCGCTGCAGCCTTAAGGGATCCAGTATCTTGTGGTGGCTGCGAAGCGGTCAGGGAGCTGCAATAGGCTCAGCGGTGCCTTTGTGGCACTGCTGAGCATATTAAAAGTTAGCTGTCCACCGCACCTTTTATGGCGGGGAGCCCACCATTAAAAATGGTGGCGGAGAAGCAATAAGGGGGGCCCTAATGGGGCCCATGCCGCTCCTGGGCCTGAGGGAACATGCAGGGTAGCACATGTTGTGCCCCCCTGGAATTGCACCCCTTTTCCTGCATGATGTGACATGCATGCCACACCGTGCAGGAATGTGTTACAGACACTGTCATGGAGGCGGCTCTCCGATGAGACTAACAGCCCACCTTTGTGAGATCAGTGCAGCGCCGCCCGCCCAACCAGGATTCAACTCCTATTCCAGTTGGCAGGCACACCACAGCTTTGGAAGTCCTCCAGCAGACAACACAGTGATCACGCAGCAGGAAGACCGCCAAAGTTGTGATAAGGCCCTTAGTCTTTTTAAATTAGGGATAAATATAGTCAGTGTAAACATTAAATTGCACTATGTGATTCATAGCTTTAATTAAAATCAAATGGACAGCAGTGATGGTGATCTGTCTGCTGTCAGTCATCAATTCAGCAGCAGCATAGCAGTAGAAAAGGCACGGTGAGAAAATATTTGGTCCATATCAGATATTAGGCACCCATGAAAAGAAAAAGTCACATCCATTTTGGACTATTATTCTAGCAGTAGAACAAGAAAAGGTATGAACACATTTTGCTCCAATTAATATTACAGAAAGAATATTCTAGCAGTTCATAAATGCAGGGAAATCTGTTTTATGTATAATAGACAATTAAGAAAAAAACCAAAAGCTTAAATCAAATTTTTCACAAAAAGACGTATCTTTTTAGCTATTTATATAATTAGCAAGCATTGGCAATGTGAATAGATCTGAGTTATTCATGGAAATGTTTGGGTAATAGTTTGGCAAATTTGTGTGTGCTGCCATTAGCTGTCCTTGAAGAAAAACACATCTCCTAATAAAGTTACCTCTTGGGCTACAAAAATATGGAAGAATAAGGCAAGTACTAATGCTGAACACAGGGAACTAGCAGGTTTAAGTTGCACTCTAAAAAAGAGTTTCACGACAACAAAATTGATCTTGGTATTATAGTTGGAGAATGTAAAGCACATTCAGAGCAACATATTGCATGCCACATACATTTGTGCCTGTATGTCTTTGTTTTATGACAAAAATAATCTGTAAATCAACGTTACCATGACAGCAAAGAATGAAGGTGCAACGTGATTGACAAACAGAAATAGAAATCCCTTTATAAACATGAATGCGATATATCCGCTATTAAAATATAATCACACCAGCAAAGAATACACTTCACACACTGGCTCTCAATGAAATACTGCATTTCATGTTGCATCTGTAGTCTCACAAAGGGTCTACTTGATCTCCATCACATATGCACAAATAGGACAAAGAACCATATTCAAAAGGCCATGAGCTTGATGGACAAACTATTCAAGCACTTGCAAAGCTGAGAAACAAATAAAAGCCATTGTAAGTAATGTAACCAAAGGCACTCTCTTTTTGTTCTCATTTTTTTTAAATATGATATTCTTCCAGACAAATAAAGCTGCCTATTGTCAGACCTGACAGCAGAACATACATATTTTCTCATGAAGTTATTTCCATCATGGATTTTTCCCAACTTCTTTTTTTTTGTTAAATCATTTTTATTGAAAGAATGAACACAGTAGGTAAACATTACATAACTGGGAAAACATGTTAAAAAGGAATAAGCATAAATTGTTAACAGTCCATTGAAAATGAATAAACTACATAGACACAGTGGTAATTATTATAACAAAAGAATATAGTTGTCTGAAAGGATGAGAAATAGTGGTATAACATTATATTATCTTATTAAAAAATTGTGTTCCATAGAGAAAAAGCTGTAGAATCTGTATCATTTTGAGAAAGAAAGAAAGAAAAGAAAAGAAAAAGAGAAGCGAGAGGAAGAAAAGAGGGGAGAAGAGAGAGCTATAAAATGAGGAAATATGAAAAGGAAGAAGAATGAATAATATGAGATAGATGAGTGTGAGGACAGGAATGTTGTAAAAGGTAACCATAATAAATCTAGTTTAATCTTTTGATAAATGGGAGACAGATGCAATTCTATGTTCATCACAGATTAAATTCCACCATGTTAATGTAACTTTAAGTGCAACAGCAAAAAAAACAGGTCAAATGAAATAGTTATTATGAATAGCAAATGGAACATCACAGGAAAAAATCAATCGACATTTAGACCAAATAGCTTACCAAAAGTTATGGACCTTAGGGCAGTAATAAAGCAAGTGCATCAGTGATCCTTCAGAGGGAAGACAAAACCAACTGGAGTGGTCAATTTTAGGAAGAAAGAGGGGAGTAATTACAACTCTATTAAAAATAAAATATAATGATTGTGTAATGTTAGCAGCTTCAGAGGTTTTGAAAATCTTTTGATAAATATACAGCGAATGAGATAAGTCTAGTTCCCAAGATAATTCAATAGGGGATTTATTACGGTTGGTAGTGTGTGAGGATAGGGTTTTGTATATAAAGGAAGCACTGGGAATTGGATCATGAGGAGCATGAAATAATGGTGTTCTAGGGTGAACGAAGTAGGGATAGGATCGGGGTTAAAACCTTGTAAGCAGGTTTGAATAACAGGAGATAATTTATTATATTAATAAATGCAAGAGTCAGGGAGACTGAATTTCTCTTGGAGTTGGAGGAAAGGCATGATCGAGTTATTAAGTAACAATTGATGTACAAAGAAAATGCCCTTTTCCTTCCAATGTTTGTAGTAAAAAGTTTTGTGAAGACATTTAATGTGCTTATTAAACCATATGGAGGAGGAAAGAAAGGATTGATAAAGGCCAAAATCTTTGATAAATAATGTGTGCATAAGGTGGTGAGAGTTTTTTAAAATAGGATACTTGGAAATGAAAGTCCAATTGGTCATAAACATAATGTCCTGAAAGGAAAAGTCCTGTAACAAGGAACGTTCAGCAACAACCCAAGTTGGTATAGGTAGATCTAGATAATCTTTGGACATAGCATAAAATTGACGAATTTAAAAAAGCATTGGGGTACATTTTAAAATAGGGAAATCGAACACCACCTTCTGATTTAGGATGAATTAATTTAGAGAGAGCAATAGAAGCTTGTTTATTGTTCCATAAAATGTAGTGCAAAAAGAATTGATCAGAGAATAAAATTAATTAGGAATTTTAAAAGGTAGCATTGAGAGTATGAAAAGTATTTGGGGAACAATCATCATTTTAATCGTATCTAATCTGCCCCACCAAGATAAAAATAATGGCGACAAGGGAGAAAGAAAATTAGTAATCTTGAGTTTTAATGCCGAGAAAATATCAGTTAAAGTATCCGAAATATTTTAGGAAAAACCAAGTTCCTGAGTATTTAAGTTTTTTGGGGCCACCAAGTAAAATTGGTGGTATCAAACATGTATTGATAACATGATGAATTTAAAGGTAAAATCTCAGTTTTGGAAACATTAAGTTTATAGCCAGAGACATTGGAGAACAAAGCAATCTCTTGTAAAAAGGTGGAAGAGATTTGCAGGGATTTGACATCCAAGTAAGAATATCATCTGCATAAACTGATAGTTTACGTTGATGGAAATTAAGATTAAAACCAGTAATATTAGGGTTATTTCTAATACGTTCAAGAAAGGGTTCTAGAAAAGGAGAAAGAGTAACAGAGAGAGTGGTTAACCCTGACGGGTACCTTGTTGCAGATGGAAGTAAGGGGAGAAAATGCCATTAACAAATACACAGGCACGTGGAGCAGTATATAATAATTTAATAAAAGAAAGAAACTTTTGACCAAAGCCAAACCATTGAAGAGTATAGAGGATAAATTGCCAATTTATTCGGTCAAAAGTTTTTCAGCATCAAGTGTAAGGGCAGCTAAAGGAGAGGAGTACTTCTTTCCAATGCTAAAATATTTTAGAACATTCTAGCATTGTCGGGGGCAAGTCGGCCTTTTACAAAGCCAGGCTGATCTGGTTTGACAAGAAGTGGGATAATGTTTTCTAAGCGTGAAGCTAACATTTTTGCAAAGATTTTACAATCATAATACGGGAAATGGGTTGAAAATTTTACAGAAGGAAGAATCCTTGGCAGGTTTGGGAATGACAATAATAAGGGATTATACAAACGAGCCACATGCTTTAGAATTTGAGAGGAATGAGTTAAAAAGATTTATTAATATTTGTGGCAAAATTGAGGGAAAAGCTAAGAATAGCTTGATTGAGAAAACATCTGGTTCCGGTGCTTTGGCCTTTTTTTTTAAAGATTTAAGAGCATTGGTTATATCTTGAAAATAATGATCATTCTCAAGGGATAAAAATGTGTCAGGAGGGGAATGAGGTTTAGGGATATATTGAAAAAAGTCTATCTTTTTCAGAAGGATGTGTATCCTCTGTATATAGAAGTTGATAATAATATTGGAAGGTATCAATAATATCAGAGTCAGAGAAAAGAAGTTTGTTGATTGCTTCTGAATGTATAGGAGCAATGTTTTTATGTTCATGTTTAATTTTTAAATAGTTTGCTAACATTTTCCCTGCTTTATTTTGGCCTCCATGAAATGTAGATTTAATCTTAAGAAGGATATTGCAAGCATCAACAGTGGAGGAGGATTTAGAGGAATAGTAACTGTGTTCTAGGGTTTTCATTTTTAGAAGTTTCCTGATATTTAGTTTTGAGTGTTTAGTTTCTTTGCAGAATAAGCAATGGTAAAGGCTCTAAATGAGACTTTAAAGGCATCCCAATTAATATGAACTGAAGTGTCTGAAGGTTTGTTAAATTGAAAAAATTCATTAATAAAAGAGGTTGCTTCTGAGATAAAGGTTAGATCTGAAAATAGGTGATTATTAAAACGCCAACGGCCCTGTTTGCAAGTGGTAAGTGATAGACCAAAAGAATCATAAATGGGGGCGTGATCAGAGATAAAATTAGAACCAATTTCTGAGGCATCGAGACATGGGAGTAATGGTTTAGAGACCAAAATATAATCAATACGGGACATAGTATGGTGTACAGGAGAAAAGAAGGTAAATTCAGAAGTGTCAGGATTACATGATTACTTGAATTTTCTATCAGAGAAGGGATCCAGCCAATTATTGAAATCACCACCAACAATTAAATTGGGATTAGAGATGGAAGAGAGTTTCAATTTAATGCAGTTCAAAAATTGGGGATCGGATTTGATGGGACTATACATATTAAAGAAAACGACTAGCGTTTTATTAATTATAGCATCAACCATAATGCATTGTCCATTAGTATCACATTCTGTTGATACAATTTGTGCATTCATCGATTTATGAAATAAAATAGCAACCTCACCATGACGGTGAAGAGCAGGTAAAAACACAATTTGATTGCCCATGGACGTTTGAGTTTAAGAGATTCCGCATCATTACTGTGAGTTTCCAGTAAAAAGGCAACATGGGTATTAAGTTTGGATAGGTGAGGCAATACCTTTTGACGTTTGACAGGATGACCTAAACCACGCACCTTCCACGAGACAACGTTAAACATGTTGATGGGAAGGGAGGAACATAAGCAAGCCGGAACAATAAGCTGCAAGACCAATATAAAAGAAAAAGAAACAACATTTACAATATGATAACAAAACCTCACTCAAAAAGATAAGAAAGATATAATGAGAAGAAATATCCAAAGACCAAAAAGAAAAAGTAAGAAAGAAGAAGAAAGAGATATAGAGAGAGAATGAGTAAACAGATCAAGGAGAAAAATCCAGATTTGAAGAGAAAAAATTTATCAATATGAGAGGAGCTTGGTGACACCAAAAAGACAAGAAAAGGCGGAAGGAGAGAATAGGTAAGAAGAGGCCTCGTAAAGAATAGAGAAATAACAAAGAATAGAGAATAAAAAAGGAGTAAAATAGTAAAAGGAACCGAGTCATGTGAGAAATTAGAGTAATAAAAAGAGTAAAGGGTGAAAAAGTATTAGAAAGATAAATGTGGTGAACAGAATAATGAAATAACAAAATAGGTAAACTTTTATAACGATATATATAAATTCTTCACATAAGAGAATATTAAACATTAGTATTCATGTTACAGGAAGATATGTTGTTTAGAAAGAGTTTGAGTTTCTCAGGATCTTCAAATGAACATGAGCTTCCTTCATGGGTAATTCTGCACAAGCAAGGGTGAAGGATGCCATATTGGATATTCAAATCTCTCATCTGAGGACATAGAGCCAGAAAATCTTTACAACAAGCGGTTGTTGCATTGGAGACGTCTTGGGAGATAAAGGTATTGTGTCCCGACCAAATAAGACGACTTTTGAGTTTTACAGACTTCAGAACATGCATAAGTTCAGTAAAATCCAGGAAGAGTATTATAATACCACGTGATTTGTTTGAAGTAGGATGGATGTGACCCAGACAATGCACACATTGTATATTGAGAGGTGAAGAGGACGGAGAACCTAAAAGTTCTGGGTGGAATTTCTGTAGAAAAGACACCATGTCTGGACCCTCAATATTTTCCGGAAGTCCATAAAGGCATAGGTTATTCCTTCGATTACAATTTTCAAGGTCTTCCATGTGGACTTTCAACTTGTGGATCGCTTGCTCTAATAAAGGAATTTTAACAGCAATAACTTGAAGGTCTCCCAGACATTGCTCGAGTTCCAACACTTTTCCCTCCATAATAATCCAGTGGTCCTCTATTTATTTTAGCTTTTCATTGGTAGTGAACATAAAAGGTTGAAGACCTCACACCTCATCTAAAATAGAGGCAATAACTGGATTTTGTGAGGATAAAATAGGAGAAGGTAGCTAATTTGTGTGTGTTTTTGGCTTTGCACCTTTTGAGGCGGGTTTAGGATAATCACTGGCCATCTTAGGTTGCTGGATAAGTTGATGAGTAGTGAATAGTGTAGGCTGGATTCGGCCCATACACTAATGAGAAGGACAGCAGGGGTAATAAATAATCACTAGCAAGCTTACTAGAATGAGGAAATGTATAAATCACTGGAAACCGGCATATCGATATTTACCCCACTGAAGAGCGAACTGACACCTCAAAGAATAGAGATCAGCCAAAGTACACTAAGGAAAATTCACTAACCTCCTTCAAAATGTTATACAAGTCTGAACTTCTTTAACAATTCATGATGAATTGGTAGAATGCTTTAGTGTATTGCTAGTAATGTGTATCATTTAGAGAGAGGAATACGTTCATAGATACATTTCCCATATCACATGAAGCTGAATTGTAGGTCCCAAAACATCAGGTTATGGAAAAACTATGAAGCTGGCAAAATGGATATATCAGGAAGCATATTGAAAGTACCTTCAGCGCTTAGCTGAGGTGAGGAAACAGATCGCGAATTCCGTGATTCAAAATGGCGGTTGTTCAAGATTTTCTGAGGTGATGTAGGCCCCCACGGCTCCTGGGCACAATGGTCATGCTGAATGATTGAAACACAGCGGAAAACAATCACTGCCACTTCATCTCGACAGTACCGCAGGCAAATTGCAAATTCAGTCAGGAACAGAGGCGCATTTAGAAACAAACGCTCCGCGACCGAGCAGGAGCTAGAACGGAACCGCTATCTTGTATTGGCGTCCAAGACACGCACCCTTTTCCCAACTTCTAATAACGCAAATACAACAAAATAACAGTAACACTTGTCTATTCCGCGCTTAAGTTCTACATTGTGGCGGGTGTGGGGGAGCAGGGTGGGGATAGTAAACTACAGAATATGGCCCAAGCGAGGTAAGTAAACAAATAAATAAATAAAATGAATTCTGTTGCGCACCGCGCCTAATGAAATTTGTTTTATTTATTTATTTGTGTACTTACCTCTGTTCGGCCGTAAGCTATAGTTTACTACCCCCATCCCTGCTCCTCTCCCGCCCCACCGCCCCGCAGCTCTCTCACCACGGGCCGCTGCTGGCACTATTAAATGTCACTGCTCCGAATACCAAAGCTGCATATTCTTAAATACACGTCAGGCCTCTCAAATTCTCTACCAGACACCCCGCCCCATTTTTTTCACTTTTACAAGTAACTGCTTTCCCCCTTGGCGACAGTTTTCCATCATCCTGTTCCTTCTTCTTTCCCCTTTGTGTGTTTATCCTTCTCTCTCTAAACATGTCTAATGAGGAAAAATAAGTGCTGGTCCACCTCCAGTTGCTGCTGCCATCCCCTAGACTGGCGATGTAAAAGGCTGCCTTGTATGAAGGACAGCCTCGCAGATGGAAGTGGGCACTGTCTGGCATAGTACTTGAACATTAGGCATAGCCTTCTAGTAAATATTCAAAAAATAAAGGCACACCATTGAATAAGGGAGCTTTTTCTCCAGTCAGTCATTGTGAATTTGCCTATCTGCCTGATTACTATAGCTGGTAAAGGTCAGATTTAATGCATTAAGTTGTAATTAATAAGGTTTCTGTCTTTCCCCAGGTAAAACAGACATCACATATACATGAAGTTAAGAAATACAAATAAGTGATGCTCATTGGCACGTCAAAGATAATATGAATCCTTGAATCACTTTCCTAGTTGCTCCCAAAGTGAAATTGAGCATTATAAGCTAGTATAATGTAACAACGCATTTTTCTATGGGAGAACCAGCCTTGCTACAGTGAAAAACAACTTTATTTTTTTTTTCACTGCCAGGACATGTGAAACATTAAATATGTATATCCAACTTTATAAATACTATGCACCCTCTCCTATGGGCATTTATGGCCTACATTAGAGGTGATTTTAAATACGCATTAATCAGTAAGGTTTAAGCAAGAGATATATTTTGCCAGGGCAGATTAAAACTGCAGGGGCAGGCTGCAAAGGCAGGCTTAGAGATAGGTTTTATAGTGCTATTTTACTGGGAGGCACAAATATTGCTGCAGCCTACTAATAGCATTTCCTTTGGAGGCCCTGGGTAGATGCAATGCCTTATACCAGGGACTTATAAGTAAATTACATGTGTCACTTCTACCAGGTTTCAAGGGAGAACAAATCACTGTGCCACTGATTGGCAGGGGTAAAGTATCCAGAGCCATATGGCCAACAAAACAGGTTCTGTAAAAGGCTGGGGAATGCTACACAAAAGATGGCAGTTTCCAACAACAAAAATCAACAGGAAGCAGCTATGGCAAAAAGTGTTCTGCAATAGTGGCTCTAAACTTCTTAATCTGTTTATGTTGAGAGTTAGGTTCAGATAGAGAGTATTAATGATAGTGGTTTGCCCCAGAATGTAAATATATAAAAGGTGCTTCATCCTGGCTCTAGGTTTTTTAAATTTGTATCTGACTGACTTGTCAATATATTCTATATATTACTGAGTTGCCCCTAAATTTGGTAGAAGTAGCATTTATGTTGATATTGATGAATAGCACTCCTTTTGGGATAGATGGCTTGCCAACTGTATTAAAAGCCTATAATTCAGAGAGTAATTTAACTGTAAAGTTGTCTAAAACTGAGAGGCATATGAGCAAGGAATTGCGATATTTATTGCAAAATGCGATCAGCGCATATTTTTTTATCGCTGCCTATCGCTGGATATGTTAGCGGAGAAAACATGCTACGTTTTTCTACATTGTGCTAAAATATTCAGCGATAGTGGCGAAATGCGTGAATATCGCTGGAAATCCAGTGATATTCATGCATTAATGCCAATGGGGACTTAACCTGAAAATCCACCTCCCATTGGATAAACAGGTAGGTCATGTTTTTAGCAGGCATTAGATTATAGCGATAATCGCACTTAGCGCGATTTTTTTCTCGCTTTGCCTGCCTTGCTAATAGGCGATGGCTGTGTTAGCGACTGCTTTCAGTCGCTAACAGTTTGGGTAAGCCCATTTGAAAGTCATTAGCGATAAATATCGCTGACATGCAAAGGGTGCCCCAAACCGGTCGGTATCGCCTAAAAGCTTTCCCTAACTGCTGTTAGCGACAACTTGCAAATAGGGCGATAAAATATCACCGCTTTAGCGGCAAAAAGTGGCAATAAAGCGGCGATATGGGACTTGCTAATATGCCCCTGAATTTCATGATCTTTGTCAACAATAGCACATATTTCTGATAGTTTATGATAATGACAAAATACAGCATGAAAGTAGCTATAATGATCCTGGGGTAAAATTAAACTCATTGTTGACATGTCTTCAACATAATGAACACAAATAGCCCCCGTGCCAGCAGAAGCATCTTCCAAATGTATGCAATCTATAAATCAGTGTTACCATATCACCAACCTCTGCCATATAGGTCATAAAGGTCTCCACAACTAAAATTGATTCTGCTCATAGAAAAGAAATGTTAACAAATAAACAAATGTATTAATTGTTAGGTACAATCCAATTGAATGTGATTAGAGGAATGTTTAGACTTGGATAGGGACATCAGACCCCACAATACTATTAGGATTTGTAGAGACAGCTATAGAAAATCAGTTCATTAAGGAGAAATTCTATAATACTTTATCACAAGAGAGACAAAAATGTCTGGAGCCACAATCAAGTCAATAATACAGGATAAAATATTGATTATTTATCACTATATATTTAGAACCTCTTTTAATGGAATATGTTTTAAGTGATACATGCACAGACAAGTCAAATAAAGAATGCACTTAAGGAAAGTGTCCAAGAAAAAGCTAAATATCAGCTTTTAAAAAGACTCTAGTAAGAGTTCAATTGCCAAATTAATAAATGATTTTCTGTGACTTACTCTTGTAGTACACCTGGTGTATAACTGAATTACAAAAGCAAACAGGGATACTATAAAAACACAACTTTTCAGGACTTTCATCTTTTATGGAGTAACTTACAGTAACTTTTACAATTTATGTACAATACTTCCTCACCGTGTCACAGCTCTCATCCTTCCTCCTAAACATGATCTGTAAAATTGATTACTCTCATTTAGCTTATTTATTATTCAGGTAGTGGATGGTAGGTTGCTTATGGAAATGTACCTGTTACTTGGAAATGTACTTTATATGGAGACTGTAGTTTGTATTTAACCACTCACATATGTGACTTTAGAATATGGCTCCAGAGAACTCCTTTGTCTCCTAGCTAGGCTGAAGTTTTAAAATCTTTTGGCACCAAGTACCAGGCAAAATGTTTGCCATGTAGGAAACCTACTTTTCATTACTTTTGATACATCATCCCTAAGTGTGCCCTTTAAACAAACAGGATTGAGGTCTGAATAGAAAAAAGCAGAATATACTATGTATTAATTTAATTATGTCCCCACAGTGGTTAGGAAAAATATATTTTCCCCAGAGCAGGCATGTTTATAAAAAATATATATTTTACCTTATATCTAGTCTAACGATGAACAGAGATGTTTTAATCATCTAATGGAAAACTGTACTTTCTGCTGCCTGAAAGGAAACTGGACTTAAAACTAGTTCTGCTGGCTGTTTTTCCTCCAATCACTGTAATTTGCAGCAAAATTAGGCATGAACTGCAGGCTTGCTAAAGGACAGTCCATGACCTCTTCTGCCAGGAATGCTATTGTATTTCTTGGAAACTGACAAAGTAGTTGGGATGAGGCATTTGGGTTGGTATAGAAACAGCTGGACTGCCACAACAGCCTTCTCCTTGAAGTGGAAATTCCAAAAGGGAGACCGAAGTGGTAGAAGCCTATTCGGATCCAGACCTCTTAGACATTAATCTGTGATGTCAGCCAAAGCGAGAGCTGATCCCAGATTAGGGTGGTGGTGTTGATTCATGTTCATAGGTATGGTCCTGGAAGGGCACACTTGCAATGGGCGATTGACTGGGGACATTTTGAATGAAGCACTGTAGTAAAGTTTACAGTAAGGGGAAAGAGAAAGTGCTGAAAAAGGAGGATGTACTTTTGTGGGATGTTGCCAGAACTGGATATAGAAATTCAATAATCACTGGCTAGTGCACAAAATGCCACATTACTATCACCGCCTTAGCGCACTCCTGACCTTGGAAGACCACCAGAAAAAAATGAAGGTTTGTTGGATTGCTGGGGTAAGATGTCTGGAAAGATCCCTGAACACCACTGTTGGACAAGGACTAAAACTACTCTTCAATGGTCATCTGGTTTGCCACCTGGTCACTGCTATGTCGACTTTGAAGGGAGAATGGTTCTATCATTGAGAAGGACCTTTCGGCCAGTTGTGAGTGGGCTGTGGTGCACTTTGAAGGTGTTCTTGTTGGAGAGAGAAGCTGAGGAACTGTGCCTGCATCTAGAAATATTTGAACTTAGTCATTGTTTTGAAATCAGAAAGACCAGCACCATAAGCTACAGTTATGTGAGGAAGCCACTTTGACTGACAGGATTTCCATGTTTGTCCCACTCTAAGCTTATTGCCTGCAGAATTTGTTTTTTTTAACTGGATCTCATCGTGTAGCTTTTAATTTTGCATTGAGGGAGGATGTTCACAACCAATTAAGGGCTTATTTACCAAGATAAATCTTGGGACAGGGATGAAGCGTCAAAGTTACCCCAGTAGTAAAGCAGTCTCTGTGTCTTTGAAACTCAGTTTTATCTTGCACAGAAGGTTTGCCACCAAAATTAAGACTTTAGCTTGATCCTAAATACAGTGTATATACCTTTTAGGCAACCTCATCAACTTCTGCTTCAGTATCATTCCTTGCCAGCTAGAAGAAACAGAACCGAAAAGTAACTAAGTGCCAAGGAAAGACTTTTGAAGGACCTTCAATGCTACTTCCTAATTGCTCCATTTGCATCGTCCTAAAATCCCAATGAGCTGCAGTCATTGACTTTCATTGGTGCTTGGTGTTTTCATTATGCATTTTGCATAAAATCTTTATAAATTCGTATTTCTGGTATCATTAATCCATTTTGGTAATTTTTGTGACATTTTGCCCATTAGGTTTTTTTCGATTTCTTCAAAATGATTTTACAACTTTGTTGTGTTTTATTGATAAATTCAATGTTGTTTGGTACTGCTTTCTCTGGTAAATGGCCTGCTAAATCCATGCTGCTTGTGCCATACACTAGTTAAGCCAAGTTGTTAGCTGAACCATAGCAAGTTCTTTATGAATCAGGCATTGATACTATAAATTATTAAAACCCTTATTATTCTGCTATATCCATCGTAATCCATGATTTGAGGTGCATTTATACTCCTACTTCGGAGTCAATTCTGAATGTATTATGCACCTATAGGAGCAATCACAGGTAGCGGGAATACACTAGGAGAATCAATATTATACAGACTCAGTAGATTGTGGCATGAAGATGAATATTGCCCTTTACATCGCATGCGCTTACAACACGTGATTACAATGCGGCCGTTACAACGGCCACGTTGTTACATCGGAGTACCATTACAACTTAAATTGTTACATCGACTTGCTGTAGGGGGCGCACTGGATTTAGGAATAGTATCATTTACTATTCCACCTCCAGTGTGCGCAACAGTAGGGAAGGTGTCGGAATAGTAAATTATACTATTCCTTAGGTTAGCGCTCCCCCTACAGGAAGTGGATGCAACGACTTGCGTTGTAATGGTGCTGCGATGTAACAACGCGGTTATCCAAAACAACGCGTTGTAATCGCATGCGTTGTAACACATGCAATATGATGGCTGTTTCCCCATGAAGAACTGTCACATCCTGTATGTATTTGTGCATTATGGTAGATCTGTGTAAGATTTACCTAAAGATTATCTTCTAATAAAATGGTGTGAGATCAGTTGAGGAAGCTATGACTTAATGCTTGTGTGAGGTCTCAACAAATTTGCAATTTTTCAATCAAATTTCTATGCTTATTCGAAATTTGAGTAAAGATGTTTAGTTACTTAAATTATATAAAAAATATTAAACTATCACCTAGATCCTCTACCATCTCTGCCCTCCCCTACCCCCACAGTACTGGAAATCTAATCATTGCAGTGGTCATTTATACTTTCTTTAATCATTTTTTTTGAGAATTTGACATAGATAATTTAAATGATGGGTAAACATTGACTACTGATTCTTATGAGGAAAAATCGGCAACAAATGATTATTTGTATTTTAGACTGAAAGGTTATAAGAACTTTGTGCTGATTAATATTACTTTTTAGATTATATATTGATTAGGCCTTCAATAAATAGTTGTTTTTAACCAAATATTACTTGTATGTATGATGGTCATTTGCTCATTCCTAATAAATGTGAGTTTGAACACTGTAATTATGATCTATAAGGATATACTTTATTTATTTATTTAGAAGTTTATAAAGTGCTCAGCCACCCCCAACGGGGGTGTACCGGGGCTATAACAGGCGGCAGAAGTAGGTACCCGGAAAGGTCTAAGGGCTGGAAAACAGCCATGTCTTTAGGACACATCGGAAGATAGTTTCAGACTCTGCAGTACGAAGAGACAGTGGCAGGCTGCTCTAGGCTTTGGCAGTAATCACTGCAAAGACTCTGCCACCCATTCTAGACCATTGGAAATGTGGAGTCGCCATGAGGCGGAGATGGTTCGATCTAAGGGTACGGCTGCACTGGGAGTGCTTGAGTCGAGCTCTAAGATAAGCTGAACCACGACCTTGAAAATCTCCGAAAGCCAGGATGAGAGACTTGAATTGGCTGCGTTTGATCACGGGAAGCCAGTGGAGCTTCCTCAAATGGGGTGTGATTGAACGGTGATATGGGATTTTGCATATCAGCCTAGCCACCGCGTTCTGAACGATCTGCAGGCATCTAATCAAATATGCAGGTGCCCTCAGATAAAGACTATTTGTATAGTCGAGATGTGAGGTGATCAAGGCATGAATAACGGTCCAACAGGAATGCAGGGGGATGAAGTGAAGGATTTTGCAGAGCATGTGCAATTTACTAAAGCAGGCAGAGGAGGCCTGACTAATTTGGGATTAGCAAGGTTCCTAGCCGAGTCCACAGGTTTAGGAGGGGAATTCAGCTCAGATGGCCACCAATGTGATGGAAGAGGGATAGCGCACAGACAGTGACTAAAATTTGCAGATGCTGCTTCGGAGTGATCGTCAAATGAGAACACCAGTTGCGTGTCATCGGTGTAGGAGATGGCTCTCACCCCACAGGATTCTACCAGTGCTGCCAAGGGGGAGAGGTAAACATTCAAGAAGTGAGGGCTCAGCGCAGAGCCCTGGGGGACTCCACAGCTGAATGGTTTCTCCTATGAGACAAAAGAATGGCGAGAGACTTGTTGAATTCGGACACTGAGGTAGGATCGAATCCAGGACAAGGGGGTGCCTTGGATCCCAAGGTTGTAAAGTCTCTCTAGCAAGATGGAATGAGAGACTGTGTCGAATGCCGAAGACAGGTCAAAAAGCACTAGCATGGCTGCTTTGCCTGAATCCAATCATTCGCGCACGGTCTAAGAGACTTCAAGCAGGGCAGTCTCAGTACTATAGCCGGACCTAAACCCGGACTGGGAGTCGTGAAAAAGATGACGGAATTCAAGATAGCTTGACAGTTGTTCCTGAACTAGTTTTTCCAAAACTTTGGCTGGCACTAGTAAAAGGCAAATAGGTCGATAAATTTTAAAGACCGACGAGTCAGCATCAGATTTTTTAAGAATAGGCACTAGGAGGGCCTGTTTCCAGATTGAGGGGAAAGTACCAGTGCAAAGGGAGGAATTCCAGATCTGGTTCAGAGGGGAAGTAATGAGGGGGGCTAAAAGACTAAAAAATTACACCGGGCAGGGATCCTTAGGGTAGCCAGATTTGCAGGCAAGAATTTTTTGAAGTAAGGTATCGATGGAGATGGGTGGAAAGTAGTCAGCGCATGGCTATTAGTCGCCTCGGTGTCAGAGATAGGGCACCTTGAAGATGGGGCAAACGTTGAGTAAATATTTTGGAAAGCTTTCCTGGATAGCATTGGATATATAGAAACTTGTCTGTTAAAAGTTTGCCATTTAAAGCTGTTTCTAGTTTCTTGTCTTTTTTTTTGGTCTTAATGCCGAGCATCCTATTTCATCAGAATTTTTAAAAAAGCAGATAGGGGGTAGTACTGAAAGACAGCAAGCTTTTCAGACTTTCTTAATGTTTTCAGGGGTTTTTCATTAATGATGTAGTATTTTGTGAATAGGTTCCCTTTTTTGATGATTGGGACATCAAATAGTCTGTTAAATTTCAGACATGCCATGAGGTGTAGTGTGCAATCGACAACCAGTGAGTGTTCTTTGATGAATTTACTTTTCTGACACAACAACATGCCCATTCAGCCCCCTTGCACATTTTTATGTTGTATTATGCTGTCTTGAGAGCATGTAGTTGAAATTACAGTGCTTTTTTCACAAAGTAAAGACTTGTGCAAATATAGGCTTTCTTAAGCAGATTACTGACTGTAGGAAGGTGGAGTATTATGTGGTGATGATGGCTAGGTTTCACCATGCAATACTCTCACAATACTCAAATAATGGTCCTTAAATTCACAATAATAAATCCTTAGCTCAGTCTGGTAGAGTGGAAAAGAGCAGCCAGGCTTGCTAGAGAAACATGTGTTAGGCATTTCAGAGCACCAACATGGATGATAAGTAATTGGCATGACTCAAATGAAATTGGACACCAATTTATAAAAATAAAGCAGATTTGTATGTAAATTTGGACACCAAAATGAAGTAAATCAGATAAGAATAACCAAAATTATGTAGTTTAGAAGCAAAATTCAATCAGTGCAAAACAGTACTGCAAAACTTTATTATTGCTGTCAATGGTAAAAAGCACTAGTGACAATCGGTCACTTGCAGGTCGAGTTGCATGAAAGTCAAAGAGGGTAAAGGAGATATGTGTCCCAGACCCAAGCTACAATAGTCAATATGATTTTATCTGGTTTGAGAAGCCCGGTTGCAGAGTTTTCCTGGATGTCTTTGGTGCTGAAGCGGAGCAGCCTGATGTTGAACCAGGTGCAAAAAAGTTAACAATGAAACCTCTGCTGAAATTGGATGAAGGTTTTGCAGAGTTTCCTCGAAGTGCAAGGTCAAGTAAAGGGGTGGTTACCGGACTGGCAACCTACAAGCCTTGGCAGCAGAAAGCATAGGACAAAAGTATTTTGACGTTCGGAGGTTCGGGGGAACACAATAGCTGTCTGAAACTTCGTGGAGGTCAGGACTACATTTCCCATAATTCACTGGATCATCTAATTCTGGGTGATCCTTTGAAGGGCCCAATTGCCAGCGATTCTTTGGTTCCAGTACGTTAGTTATACCTGCGGTGTGCAGGGGACTAGTGCCATTGGTCCAGTGGAGTCTGATGATCCACAGAGGTCCCTTTGTCTGCAGGAACTGAGCTTTGGCCGTGTGAAAAAAGGCATCAAAATTGATATCACCAGGGAGAAAACGACATATAGAAGGCACAACAATCAATTAAAAAGTACAAAATTTTGTTTTTTTTATTAAGTATATATACTCAGAATAAAAACATTTAAATTCGAATACAAAAACAGATAATACATTCGACCTATTCTAATTATAAAAAACAATAATTGACATACAAAATAAAATAATCAATAACACAATTAATTATAAGTTCATAAAACAGTGGCAAACAAATGTAATCTTCGACGCGCGTTTCGGCGTTTTAACAAGAACGCCTTCTTCAGGAGCCACATATAAAATCTGAAAGACATATATAAAGCAAATTAAAATCATCATTAGGAGAGACACACTCGCCTCTCAACAAAGTCTTATTACATGGACATCATAATATTATAAACTGCCTTACATATCGAAGACTCCCTACTTGTGTAGCCGAACTGTAGAGCTACAAAAGGTACAAACTATAGTTTATTATATTTGAGCAGTGGTGTAATTATACATATAAAGGTCCTGTAAGATGATCAGACCTTTAACTCAATTATATTGCCTTATGAACGTACCCGGTAAGTGAGAAGCATAGTATTCCAAACCGGATATCTGTAACAATATCTAAGCAATAAACGGGTAATTAGAATTAGGTAACTAAGGTGTCATTCTTGCAAGTAAAAATATATATCCTATGGGACACTACTTGCAAAACGCACCGATGGATGTTGTTAAATACTAACTTTATTCTAATTGTTCAGTGTGCTCAATGTTTGCTAGGTTTTATCAGGGATGTTGCTGATTTAAGCATGATTGTTGGCACAATGTCCTTACCAAGAAGTGAAATGTACTACGTAGTTCCAAATGATGGCTGGAACACAGGAGAACACTCCGTTCCTAATCGTGGGGACGGTTGAGGGACTCTGGTCCTTAGTGTTATACACAACCATCCAGCCGAAATACTAAACAGCAAAGAAGATAAACACTTAATGCCTTCCTGGTATTAAATAAAACTCGTTTATAGACATGATACATTTATATCGGACTTTAGATGTACAATTCTTACCTAATATTGGTCGGTTCAGTGCATAAAAGAAAACGTTTGAAAGGTCATCCAATCAATATCGGTGCTATAGATCAAATGGATATAAAAGAATGACCAGACGATTACTTAAGCACAAGTGGTAGCAGGGTGACCACCACAATATTATTACCGAATATGTGCAGATTCTTACCTACAACATGCAACCAAGAGGTTGCCACTTTTAAAGCGAAACGGCTCTTCCTAGATATGGCGCTCGTTGCTTTTGGGAATTTCTTTAAAACTGCGGACGTAAAATAAAACCAAGCCTACAGTTAATATCTTGTTTGAATAAACAAAATCGAACGAGAATGTCAAAAGTGAGCACGACGAAAATACTGTAAACACAGGTGATTAAACGCTGCCTTAACAAGGACCATCCTACTATTAACCAGGCATCAAAATGCTCATAAGTATATTGATCGTAACACCCGAATAATTAAATGATGTAACCGGCATGAACAAGGGCGATTCAACAGAAAGGGTCCAGCTGTTATCAAGGCGTAGTGGGTGCTCATAAATATATTACGCGTGTAACCTGACTGATTAAATAAAATAACAAGCGTAAAATGCAAAGTGTCACAACCACGAAATAAGAAGGGGGTAGTGACAGGATTGAATGGGGTGTGCAGACTGACTAAATCTATAGCTCAAAATGAATGTGGTGGAAATAGGCGCCAAACTTACCAAGGAGTAGTCGGCTAAGTTGGTATATATACACGGGAACACGGTCGATAAATCTGCTCCCTTAACGATGTCTTTAGAGCTGAGTGATAAAATAAAGAGCTGGAATTACAGGTAGGAACGAAAAAGTGTACCTTAGTTCCAAGGTATGGGACAGGTTAGCAAAGGGGGGAGAGCCGTTCGCTTACCGAAAGCTGTCTTGGATGCAGCGTTAGCATCAACCTGCGGGCGTTCCGATCGGTGGATTCCTGGCGTCCCGCAGCCGTTGGAAATGATAATCACTTAACGGGTACGCCTATCTTTTCTTAAATAGGCATGACGTAATCGTCCCTTATTTCAATTGGTTCGCCGCGATCACTTCTACATGACGAGAGTTCTCGGTTTAGGTAATATAGAAAGAGGACTACACGGCGCGTATCACCGGATCACTTTAAATGAATACAAAAGAGGGACTGCACAGCGCGGGTGTCCTAAACTGCAGTGATATGTGCTACAGAGTAGCAATCTATGTATACAAAGATACAATTCAAAGGATACGGACTATTTAACGTAGTACGAGTCAGCGCATAACAGTAACACTGCTAAGAATGTCGGGGGATCGTCGACATCCCCACAGACATTGGGAGTTATGTTACAGGAGAACACATATCAGCACTATTCATGTTGCAACAACAGATTTTATGTGACATTCGAAAATTATCACATAATATTTTATAAGGAGAACTGTGTGATGTTGTCCTAGGGGAGATATTACAGCTAAAACGGACTATGACACATGGGAGTGACTTTATAACAATACTGCCAAATCTGTCATGCCTACCCCTAGAGGCAGATGGCATCTCCCAAGGGATTTCATTATTTAATCCCCTTTTATGTGTGTCTAAAACAAAAATCCAAAAAACTTCACGTTTTTTCCTTATGGCGCACCCTCCTTTACTGTCTGGAGTCTTGATCTTTTCTAGGATGCGCCAGTGTACATCCTCTGGTTTGTGATTTAAATCCAGAAAGTGTTTCACAAGTGGTGCGTTCAGTTTCTGCGTTTTGATTGCTGATCTATGTTCAGTGAGACGTGTTTGGATGGATCTACACGTCTCACCAACATATCCCATACCACATGGGCAACAGATGAAATAGACCACATTCGTGGTTTTGCAATTCCACAGGTCATGAGCCTTAGAAGTATAACCATTATGGGTGAATGATTCACCACCCAAAATGGTCTTACAGCATTTGCAGGAGGAGCATGGAACTGTGCCTCGTACTGGTAAATTAGTTAATAATGACCTTTGGGTTTGCTCACCATTCTGTTGTTTAGAGTTAAATTTTGAATGGACTATTTTATCTTTCAAGTTCCTGTTTCTCCTGTGCGCAAATAAAGGTTTAATTAAGGCGGGAGTAGAGGATGGATTGCAATTCAAGATATGCCAGTTGGCATTGATGATTTGCCTAATCCGTTCATTCATGGTTGAATGGGTAGTGACACACACAATGCGGTCATTCACCTGCTTTTCTTTGGGGGTAAGTAACGCGTCACGATCGAAGAATCTTGCACGTTTGTATGAATTCCGTATTAGTCTATGCGGGTATCCGCGCTCACAAAATTTTGTGCGCATAATTGCTGCCTGTTTATCATAATCTTGTAAATTAGTGCAATTCCTGCGCACCCTGAGGAATTGTGAGAAGGGGATACTCTCTACTTGACATTTTGGATGGAAACTACTGAAGTGCAGCAGGGTGTTTCGTGCTGTTTTTTTCGTGAATAGATCCACCTCCAATTTATTCACATTGACTCGGATGAGAAGGTCTAGAAACTCAACCTGGTTCTCATTGTAATGAGCAGTGAATTTGAGATTGCTATCTGTTAAATTAATCCACTCTAAGAACTCAAGAAGAGTGTCTTTCCCATTGGTCCAGATAAAAAAGATGTCATCGATATATCTGGACCAATGGGAAATTGACTCAAAGAATGGTGCTACTTCATTGTCTATGAAGCGTTCCTCAAACCTGGACATGTATATATTCGCTATCGATGGGGCAACTGAGGCACCCATACTGACGCCTCTCAATTGGCGGAAAATACTCTCACCAAATTCAAAAAAGTTGTCTGTTAGGACAATGAATAAACAGTCTATTAAGAATTTTTTGGGGCATGTGATATTATGTTTGTCTATGAACCAATCTGTGGCTCTAATGGCTTCGTCGATGGGAATGTTACTGTAAAGGGATTCTATGTCGAGAGTTACAAGTATATCCCTTCCTGGAGTGATATCTAGATTTTCAACTGTGTTGATCATGTGACAAGTATCCTTAACATACGATTTAATTTTGGGAATATGGGGTCGGAGAAAATGGTCTACAAATTTGGACAGGGGTTCTGTAGGGGTACCCAGGGTAGACACTATGGGTCTATATGGTTTTTTTTTTTAATTCTTATGAATTTTAGGTAGACCATATATACAAGCGGTTTTAAACTTGTGTGTATTTAAAAATTCATGGTCTTTGACGCTGATGTCACCATCAGATAATGCGCCGTTAGTCAGGGAGATGATTTTTTTAGTGGTGGTGTTGATGGGATTGTATTTAATCTGTAAGTACGTGGAACTGTCACTTAACATTCTCTTCATATTATGTTCATAGCAATTGGAATTCAGAACCACAATGCCTCCACCCTTATCAGCACTCTTGATCGTTAGTTCTTTATTGTCAGTAAGGTCTTTGAGGGCACGGGATTCGTTCAAGGTGAGGTTGTATTTGGGTTTAGGTATATATTTTAATGTCTTTTCCAATTTTTTCATCACTACCAGCTCGAAAGCTGCAACTTCCGGCCCCAGTTGGTCTAGTCCGGGCGTGAATGTTGAAGGTAGAGAGATTGCAGTCTGCCCAGATGTAAAGTCATCTGTATCATCTTCTTTATTTAAAAAGAATTTTTTTAATCTAATTTTTCTGAAGAGAGCAATTATATCTTTGTGTAGCTCGAAGGTATTAACAAACGAATGGGGAACAAAAGATAATCCCTTCGATAGCAGAGCTTCACTATGACCATCTAACTCCTTTGAAGACAAATTGAAAATGGGGATTACATCCCCTGTCCCCAATATTGCCTGTTGCGGGTTTCTCTGATAAACTGTGGTTCCTGTTGTGGATGTTGCTGGTGTTGAATTTGTTGGTGTGTGGTTTGTTGCAAGTGTTGGTTCATATGAAAGTTCCCTCGAGTTTGTCCCTGATTCTGAAATCTTACCCTGGGGCGTCCCCGGCGAGGCCCCCTGTTTGATAAAAAAGGGCGTCTTTGGGGTCTGGAGTTGGAATATGTATTAAAGCCACCATCTGATTCATAGTAGGCATTGCTGGTACCTTCTCCTTCTGAATCTGAGGAGTCAGTAAAGTTGTTAATTCTTTGTTGTACATTTCTAGACTCATCAGTGTAATGATTCTGTTGGTAAAAATCTTTATGCAGAAAGGGATATGCCACTTCTTCTGAATAGAATCTTTTATCTTTGTTTAGTTTATCTGTCTTACGTTTATTAAGGTAATTACTAAACGATTCTAAATCCTTATTATATTCTTCAATTTTTTTGATGGCTTCATCAACTCCAGTCAATTGTTTCAATTTCTCCTCTAATTCATCTATTTCTTTTTTTATTTCTAAAGATAATTCCTTTGCTGTGGCCACAATTAGAATCATCAGATCTCGGGAACAACGATTTGCTATTTGGCTCCATTTTTCTAAAAATGGTCTATGGTGCACGAAAAGGCCTGGTATGTTCCGTACACGCAGCCCAATAGGGATAATTCTGAGCTTTGGTCCAGGATGAGTCACAGTTTTGCAGTTCCAGAAAGGTTGCCACAAGTGTTGAGTATTACGCCTTATTTAGGGGAGTTAAGAGTGTGGGTGCAAGTGGCCAAAAGGCTTCAAGCCCCAATGGCTAATCTACGCCTGATCACATCCGGGGGATAGGTCACCTTTCCTACCCAGAACTCTCTATTCTACCACTTTTAAAAATGGCAGAAGGTTTCCTTAGCCATACAGACAAGGTCAGGTGCAATGTGCCATTGGCGAGGGGGAGGGCTGTTTCCTTCTTTGGGAGCCAACCTGATTGCATGTCTCAGGGTGTGCAGCCTTTGAAGCTCACTGCCTTGATGTGCCACTTCAATAGCCATCCAGTCATGGAGGGACATGTGACCACCTTCCCAGCAGGGTCATTGTTTCTGACACTTGTGAGAATTCACACCTCCGGGGGACAGATTCTTGTCTTGGTGGCAGCAGCTGTGGGCTGGCAGCCAGAGTACAGGAAAGGCTGTGGCAACCAGGTGGGCAATTTCTAAGGTAGGCGCCTGTGTGCATACCACATTATCCTCTACACAAGATTCATGTCAGGGATGATGGGGCATGTTTTTTGAGACCAAACATGACAAATCTAGACGGTACCATAATGGAGCTGCCAACCTCAGGTTTGCCCAGGTGCCACCGTCCATCACCTATAGTAGCTTTTAATGGTAAAGGCCATATAGGGTCATGTAAGCTTGCACTTATATGTCTATCTCTTTAATATAATGCATTCTGCCTCCTGGGCTTAGGAGGCCTTATTTAGGGGTGACTGGCATGTATTAAAAATGCATTAAATTTGCCACACATGGTGAGGGCAAAGTCGAGTTTCATCAGTTTGCACGGCTCCTGCTGTCTGCAATGACACGCCTGCTGCCATTATTTTACTTGGGTCACTCGGTTTGGCACAAATAGTGCTTCAGGTCCTAGTGACCCCTTTAACACCCATGCTCCGAGTGCCACTGGTACCAAGTACTAGGGAGAGCACTGGCACTGGCACTGGGGCCTGGGATTGGTTAGCAGGCTTCAGTGCACTGTCAGAGTCAAAAACCAGCATGTAGCAGTCCCAATGTTGCAAAAAGTGTGGGGACATCTGCAAAACAGCCAGTTTTGTTACACAGACCCTTGTAAAAAAAAAACAATGTATGCAATACTTTGCTGCATATGTTTTACATTTTCATAACATTCTTATTTGATGGTACATCCTAACTCTATATATGCATTCTGTTGAGCAAAGGAGGCCTTTTTGGTTGTAGCTGAAGACAGCTTTAGCTGTCCAAAAACCTCTTACCATCAGTTCTTCTTAAAAGTACAATTAGAAACAAAGCACAACAGTGGTCTTTGGGCCGGTCCCATTTCACCATTGGCTTTCATGTGTTTTTCGCAGTTTTAGAATTGCTTAGTTGGACTATTGTAAGAATTTGGGTTATTGGATGAGGAGGGTAGAAGCCGCACTTATGCAACAACCACAATCTTTTTTAAAAGTCCCAACCCAATTTAAAAAGATAGAGTACATTTTTATAAATGCATGGTACCAGATCAACACAAATCAGTAGAACTGGAGAGATGTGAATTCGAGGTTTTAAGTAAATATAGCACCTAAAAGCACTAAGCGTCACTCACGGTCATCTGGTCGTGATGGGCCTGGTATTAGTCACAAGTTCAGGCCAATCGCAATAGAGCGCAGGCTGAATACAGGGTTCAGTTTAGTTCCACTGGAAGAGTTACTTTCTCAAAGTGTGGTTCTAAGAGTTCCATTTGCAGTGGAGGAGGAAACAAGGAGCATGAAGAGTGGTGTGGATGGTCGTAGCTGTACAGCGAATAGCCAGTGGGGCTTTATAGATGGTTGCTGCTGGAGCTTCTTATTGGCAGTCACTGCGGGCTGTCATTGCTGTAGGGCGAAGAGCATGTCTTCACCAGAGCTTTGTGTTGGTCATTGTGAGCTGCAGAGTCTCGACTCAAAGAGGTCCATTTGTGGTCGCAAAGAGTCCAGCCATCAGAATTTCATATTTTTTTCTTGAGAGGAGCTCAGACTGATGCAAGCCAAAGGACCGGGACCCAGCGGGGCACCTCTTAGGGATCAGGAACTTTCTCCAGCAGAAGCCAGCAAGGCTCACACGGATCCAGTTGCAGCAGGTTACCTTGCCTCATTAGGTTTTGGGGATGTTTATGGGAATAGAGCCAGTGTGTGCTCTTGATTATTTACGTTGCTGACACAACAACATTTTAGTAATTGGCTTAAGGATTTTTGCTTAGGGGGTGAGTGCCTTGGCCTATCAGACACAGTACTATTCACTGCCCATCTTTGCAAATTCATGTGTTTACTTTGCTCTCATGATAACATGATACCATGTTAATAGGTGTGTAGATTTCTTAATTCACAAGTAAAGTTGTGCACTCACCTAGTTTTCTAAAAGATATAATTAAAACGTTAGCCTTTCGTCAAAAGTATCAACACTAACTTCATATTTTGACTCCAATTAATAACACTCTTCGAGGCTGCAGCATAATCCTGCTAATGTGTTGTGTCAATAAAGCTTCTCTTAAAGCTTTCGTATTCTCGTTGCCCAAGCTGTCGACTTTACATCATTGTGGGATCTCCATTGGGAAAGCTGGATGCCCAGTTATTTCTACACACTATCTCTCTGAAAAAGCTAGCTGTATCAGCTCTACAAAACTCAGTATTACATTCAAATTTATCACAGTTTTTAATGTGTCATTTCAACCAATGCACATCTTTGGAACCTAAAAGAAGAGACTCGGTTTTTTTCGCAGCCTTGGTGTTGCTTCCCTTTGGGATCAGGTCTCAGGGGATGAGGTGCCACCTGATGCTGACCAGGAGGAACATTTTGAAGCACAGACAAACATTATGCTGAAAACAGTGTTGTGGACAGTGTTGTGATTTTAGTGAAAGACAACAAAGTGACAACGTGTCATGGGAGGGGGCACAACATGTATCCCCCCAACCCCCCATGTACACCCAGCTCCATATCTGGCAGGCCCCCTTATTTGCTTCACTAGTACCCTTTTCATGGAGGGCTCACCGCCACGAAAAGGGCGGTGTAAAGGCAACCCGTTATATGCTCGGGGGTCCGGGCAGTGGCACTGCCAGCATATTCATCCCGGTTGCAGACCACAGGCTCAGCTGGATCCTTGATCCCAGCAGAGCTGGTGATCTTATGGTGGTCTGACTTCCACACTCAGAATACTGCTGGTGGATCCACAGTGGTGGTGGCTGGACTGCCACCATGAGTATGACGAGAAGGCCTTTAGTGGCCGGTAGAGCCCGCTAGGTAGGGCTCTAACTCTATATTATACATGTGAAGTGTCAAAGCAGGGACTATTTTAATAGGTCTAAATTGTTTCAGACGTAGAGAAACATAAATACTCAAATGTTATAAATATATATGAACATTTTATCGACCCCATTAATGACTAGAGTATCTTCAGTTTAAACAATATTGAGAAATAAGGTATGTACATTTAAGAGTGCTCGTTATAACATGCAATAGTTTTATCTTCAAATGCCAACTTATACTTAACATAAACCCATATTTATTTTAGGAACCGAGGGGGTTGTTTTTGGACATTCCGTGGAAACACCACATATAAGGGCAGAACCTTCACAAGACCTCCGGTAAGTGCTTGTCACACTGAAATAAGCACCACTGTGCAAGAAGAAATATGTGAAAAGAAACAACTTTTTGACACTATACTTTACGATGATGTTTAGATATAATTTGTTTAGCTCTCTCCTTTGTCTGTCCTTCCAAATCCTGCAGAGCAAATCTTCCAAAATCGACTTACTTTCATAAGAGAATGTTAATAGATTTGCATATGCTTTTATCTTACAAGTATAGCTTTTTGGGTGCTTGAAGTGCACAGTATTATACTGTACACTTTATTTCGCACAATATCTGCATTTGTCTGCAAAATAATTAATGTATTTCATTTTCTGAAACCTTGAGTGCCTAAGACTCTTAAACCTTTATTGTCTCACCTGAAAAATACATTCAGTATATCAAAGCACATAGTCAAATTGTTAAAAACACAAAGGGTAAAATCATGCTACAAAAACGTGTACAAGCTATAGAACCTCCTAATTCACATATTCTTCAAACATTGATGCACAAATACCTTAAAACGTGCCTCTTGTCTGTAACTAAAGCAGGCAGATATAAAGTGGTGACGTGCCATAAATAGGAGTTGCAACACTCGAGTAGCACCCTGTCACATCACCGTGGAAATCTCAGTGTTGTAGATCTTAAACAAGTCTATCATTACTCTACGAAGCTGACTTACCGGGTATTTTCAACATTACCCAGGAAACAATCACTATTTCTCTTAGAGTGCTCCTGTGCATCACATTTTGCCTGGTAGACGTGCTGGAAGAGTGTCCATCTAAATATTAAATACCTCGGGTGTAGTATCATCCAAGTTGGATTCCATCTTAATTAGTAAATACCTAAATCGCATATAGTGCTTTTGCTAGTGAGAATTAACGCTTCACGCTACACATTCCAATAACTTTGATCACCTTGACTGTAGTTCTAGTTATAAGGTTTGAATTTTCACAGCAATTCCTGACCCATTCTCTTTAAGCGTTCCCTGTTTATTGCCTAATCAAATGCACTTTCTCGTTCTTTTCATTTGCAAAAAAGCATCAGTCGTCTTTTTATATATTCCTATGCAATGGGTAAATACGGAACCTGTTTATAACAAGACCAGTTATAGGCAGTTATTTCTTTAATGCAATTAATTCCAAGCTCTAATCTTATTAAATCTAGCGGGGTACCCTGGCCTAAGCTGAGGAGAGTTCTCAGAAAGTGATTCTCAGACTCTAAACACATGTAGCGTTAAACAACTCCCACTGCTCAGTCCAATAAACAGACAATTCAATTGCCTTCATCTTGCAAACCCGAATAATTAAACTCACTGGGCCCAACTGTGCATTTTAAGAGAGCGCAAACATTCAAGGTCAGACTGCAACTTTAACTGCTCTGTTTTTAGGACCATGGTATTCTATGAACCATTCTGATACCAAATTAACCAAGTCTACTCTCTCTTTCAAATGAACCACTCTTTAAAGTAAAGGCCTTGACTGTGCTTTTGAGTTCAGCACGATATAGTTGGTCTTGTTTGTTTTAATGGTGAGATCCACCTGCCCTACATTCTACGGTAAATAGTGTTTTGACCGCTCCGTTAGTATTAATAGTACTTTGTCATCTGCAGACATAAAAATCACAATCCTTTTCTCTTCCATTTTTGGGGTACCAAAGTGCAAGTGGGTGAAATAATCGTCAGCACCATTAATTATTGAATACATAAACTAATCAGCAGAGGAGTCAGAGCACAACCTTAGCGTAGCCCGTAGGTATTCCAGAAAACTCTGCACACTCGCCTTATTTCCCTTACCTTACCTGACCTTAGCTTATGTTTGGTCATGAAGGATTTGCAGAGCTGCTACCATCCTTTCTGGCATCCCCTGCTGATGTCAAATTTCCTATAACCGACTTTGTTTAATACATGCAAATGCGGTTTTAATGAAAGTAAATGTCAGGTACAGGAGCATATTTTTGAGCTTGCAATATTTAGAGATAATCATACAAGTTTGGGAAACGTGGTTAACAGTACTTACTCCTGACCTGAGTCCTGCCTGGGGATGAATTTCCCTACACCATCAAGTAGTCAGATAAGCCAGTAGTTTGCTGGATTTTAACTGGATCCTTTCTTGAATCCAGGAGCAAGTAACTAGTACACTACTTAGAGCAGTATTAAAAACAGCAGCAAACAAGTCCCTCCAGAGTTTTATGTCAGAACAGAGGGAGTCAATGAGCACCCTATTTGGGCCAAGGGTTTTATTTGGTTTTCTACTTTTAATATTCTTTTCACCTTTTGCAGTAGTAGTATGAACAGACAAGTTTACTCCTTTCTGTCTTCTCCCCTAACTATGACCCAGCCACATGCCAGTACTTTGCACTTTCCAGTGAGCACGAGAGGATGAAAATGTTCACCCATTCAATAGATCACACATCCTGTCTCCAGATAACCGGGCTAACTGAATATCCCAATGTTACCAGATCCCAGGATCATTTGCTATTCTTATTGTCTTCTACTGTTTTCAGTCCTTGCCATATTTTCTACTTTCTTCTTGTGCCTTATTTTCTTTTTTAGAGGCCTCTTCACCAAAAGAACAGGTGTGTGATCTGAATGCTCTGCTTAGCTGGGCATTTGTTTGTTATGCAATCTCAATCAAACCAATTAAACTCTTTGGTTTGGTTCAGTTTATTTTTAACCCTTGTCTTGCAAGATCCTGTGAAGGGTTGTGATAAGTTAGCAATCAAGATCTTAAATGAATGAATCATGCTAGACTCCCTCCAGACACCATCCTTGATTACTTTGCTTAGTTCTATCTCAACTGACTTGTTAGCATTTATGTAATAGCTATATAATGTTCTGACTTCCATCTTATGTCATGTTATTGAACATTTCCAACTCGGTAGCCATTAAAGGCAGGATAGCTAACAAAGGGTTCAGGATTGCTCTCCAACTAGTACTGCACCTCGACAATGAACACTGTCAACCAGGCGTCCAGGATTTTAAAAACACAGTACTTTAATACTAGTTTTATCTATGTGAGTGTTTCTTATTGGCATATCAGAAACTGTCTTGTTATTCAACCACTTGAGATAATCTTAGACAACAACTGACCTCCCTTTCCACAATTTCTGCCTCAATCAATCAATCAATCAATTAGGGGTTGGTAAAGTGCAACTACTCACCCATGTAGTTCTCAACGCACGGGGGAAGATGGGCGGTTCCGTTGAGTGCTGAGGTCTAGAGGTCCTTCCTGAACTGGGGCAGTGTGAGAGATTGCCAGATGTGGAGGGAGTGGGTGTTCCAGGCTTTGCTTGCTTTGGCTGCAAGGTAGAGGAAGGACTTTGCTCCCACTCTAGTCTTGCTGAAATTTGGGACAGTGGCCAAAAAGAGCTGGGCTGATCGGAGGTGTCTTTTAGGTGTGTAGAAGGATAGGCGGCTGTTCAGATAGGCAGGTCAGGTGTTGTGAAGGGCTTTGTATGCATGGGTGAGGAGTTTTAAGGTTATTCTTCGTTCAACTGGAAGCCAGTGGAGATTGCGGAGATGTTGGGTGATGTGGCCATGAGGGGGGACGTCGAGGATCAGTCTGGCTGCGGCAAACTGGACAGTCTGGAGTTTGGGGAGGAGTTTCTTGTTGATTCTGGTGTAGGACGTGTTGCCGTAGTCCAGTCTGCTGCTGATGAGTGCGTGCGTGACAGTTTTTCTGGTTTCGGTTGGGATACATTTGAAAAGTCTTTTGAAGCATACGGAAGGTATTAAAGCAGTTCGAGGAGAGGACGTTCATATAGCGGTTCATTGTGAGCGATGAATCTGGTGTGATCCCGAGGTTTTGTGCGTGGTCCTTCGGGGTTGGGGATTTCGGAGGGCGGAAGGGCCACCAGGATACATGCCATACAGAGGGGGTGGTGCCAAGGATGAGGACTTCTGTCTTTTCTGAGTTGATTTTCAGGCAGCTGTTCTTCATCCAGGTGGCGGCGGCTTTCATTCCTTCTTGGTAGTTGTGTCTGGTGATGTTGGGTTCTCTATTATCCCTATAGGAATTCGTCCTTCCTAATCTCTTTTACTGACATATCTTGCACCATGCTCACTATAAAATCTCCCCAGACCAGGAACACATTAAAGATATCAACCAAGGGGAATCCAGGAGGCTTTGTAAATACCCCATTGCAATGGAATGAGATGCCCAGGTGCTCAGATTCTGAGAGCTAAAGGCTGTCACCCTGACCCCACCACCTTCTCCTATTGGCTGGCAATACGCTGCTCTGCCCTTCTTGAGATACGCAACCGGCCTTCATCTTTGCCGCTCAGCGCTCCTTGATGGGCTCTCCGGAAACATGCTTGTGCCATCCTCTTGCTTAGAGGATTGAGTCCAGAATGGAGAGTTGTCTCACCTCTATTCCTCTCATGTGCACTACACCACATTACCAGCTCCTAAGCAAATGTTCAAGCCATATCGTGCCACATCAGTGAAGTTTCCACATAATCTCCTGAATCAATTGCCTCACTCTATCAGTCTCCCTTCTTCCTTACAATTACCCTTTCATAGATCTTCATGTACCCTTTCATTCCCTCCCACCATTGTTCCTTGTAAATCACCCTCTTCTCAAATCCAATATCATTGAATATTCACCTTGAATGATGATTACTGTTCATATTTTCTTCCGGTGATACTGAACAAGCAATAAAAAGCATTACAAAAAACCCAACATTGTTAATCCTGTTTAATTCTGTTTCCATCCTTTCTCACTGGAGAAACCTTTCCTGATGCTTAACTCCACTTCAGTTTTCAGGAAACAACAATCATGCTCAGTTGCCTGCAGCTGCAGGTCTTAGTCCTTTTTAGATCTTTCTCGTTTTCTGTTACTATAGTTTGAGCCTCATGATCCTCAGTAAGGGTTGTTATTATTGTATAACTAAGAATATAAGTGTGAAGCTTGCATGTAGCATTGCAAAATACATTCTTTATAGTTGTCATTGCATCCACCGAAAATTATGCCAATGGCTTTTCCCTGCCTAAATACTAATAGACCTCATCCTTCATGGGCCTGCAAGTAGGCGGGACTAATTCACTTAGTCTTGTCAGTTTCTGCAATTTCTGGTTCTGTATCTTCTTCTTGATGGATTTGCGTGCATAGGATTTTTGCTTGATAAGCTCCTATTTACATGTCTATTTCAAGTGGATCCAGTTTCTTTCAGTATTACATCAGGTCCTTCTATGAAAAGAATTTCTGGTTCCTTTGCATGCACTTTTGCTGTACGAAGAATGTTAGTTTTCTTGTCTTTCATGGTGTTATTCAAGATACTAGCCACACAGTGAGTGACCTACAGGATGTCTGCTGTCTTCATTAGAATTTCAGAGCACCTGCACTTTCTTTAAGTTCAGGTAAATGTTTCTACAGTCTCTGCTAGTACGATTCTGACTGCTTTCATCCATTTGTCAATGTCTGCATTATGTATTAACATAGCTTGCAAAATAGTAATCTGTAGGCCCAAGTTAGAAGAAGGAGAGCTTAAAGCTGAAGTGGTGGCATCCAGGGTCCGATATATTGTTTTCATAAAAAAAAAGCAGGTAAATTCGCAAACCATATACCCTTTTCCTGTTCTCTTTCAGACTTTCCTTGTTCTTACTTTTGTCTCCACTGAAGGGGTGTGAACCATGATTCCAAAAAGGCTAGGGTGTGTTCGTTAAAATACAGGATATAATGTTACCTATTGTCCAGACTTTTCTCCTTTTGACTATGTGGTTCACAACTGACATCTGCTTGTCTAGTGCTGTCAGTCGATTCTTCAACGACGTAGGGCTCCCCCTGAGGACAAGTGTAGATGAGAATATGTTCAATAGCAGACTAGAAGGCTGCTCAAGGATGTTCAGAATAGTAAATACTGTTAACCTAACCAGAAGGAGAGGATACACCATTAATACAGCCTCTTGCCATATGATAAGCAGAAACAGCTCCCTCCCTTCTTTTGTTTCCAAACTCATGTGTAGGTTCATGTCATTCTTCATATTAATATTATTTTTCATGAAATCTTTGGTTATCCTATTTACCTTGTTACTATGCACAGGTGTTTTCTCTGTGTTAAATGCACATGTAAGAGGCAGACTCTCCGAAATAAAAAAGGCTTTTTTTTGTGCTGGTTTTTAAAGGCTTCCAATCTGATGACTGGCTTTCTTTCATATCAGAAATATCATGCCCCATTGTTTCTAATTCCAGGTCGAAAGCCAAGGTCTGAGTGTCCACCTTCCAAATCTCCTTGAAGCTGACTTTTTGTTTCTATACACATGAGTATGGTATTTCTAAGGGATACAAATGGTAATTTGGTACTATCATACTTAGGCAATTTTATAATGGTGCTTACTAGGTATTAGACACTTTGTGATCATCTTATTTCCCTTTTATTTGTAAGATGATTACCCTGATATGTATTAATGATATATAGAATTAGAGATGGGTAACAGTGAATTACAGGAATGTTTTTCACTAAGCGGTTCTGAGTGGTATCAAAGACACAAGAGCGAAGCTCAAGTTATCTATGATGTCACTCAGTACCACTTTTTGCCCACGTATAATTTTATGTTAAATATGGCCCCCAAAATAATTGGTTGCTACTTTTAGCTTCAACGCAGCTATAGAGCAGTAATCGGACAGCCATACGTCTCCCTGTCCCTCCTTCCTGATCCAAATGTGAAACAAAAACCTTACCTACTATCCTTACACCCAACACCTTCCCTGTCTTCCTCCCCCTCCTGCAGCTTTGTGTTCTGCTTTCAGTCAAAGCAGACAAACAGCGCTGCAATGGCAGGCTCTCACATAACCCTGTCAGCCTGGCCTGGAAGACTTTTATGATGTAGCAACAGTGGGTAACGAGTTTTATTATCAACTGTTGCTACGCCATAGCAGTTAGTTCGCAGATTTAGAATCTGGGTAAATGATAGAGGCTTCCTATGAAAGCCATGCATAACAAAGCAATAATGAGGCACAGTATTTACATTTGTTACATATTTTTAGCCTTTAAAACTTTAGTTCAGAAATTGGATACTCTGGACCACTGAACATAGTAAACCAAATTGTATAACAAGCACATCAATAATACAAAACTGGCATGATGAACTGCAGCAGCTAAAGAATATGTATATTTTGTCTGATACAAAACACCATTAAGAATCAATGTTCAGAGACTCATTTTATTTAAGCTGGCAGGATTGCCCAGTGAATAAATGATTCAGTGCTGAGATATACAATGATCTGCAGGATGCAAGCTTGACTTACAACTGGCCTTATTCAGCCTTTCATTCTTTTTAAGTCACTTCGAGCACCATGTGTCATATCAATCGTTATTGAAGGATTAAAGCCTTTACAACATTGAAATTCAAATTGAGCTTCAAATGCGGTTTTTAGAAGTTGAATTCAGAACATTCACTCAGCTATTAGAAATTCATTTTTAGAAAAGTTTGTTTTGCTAAAATTATGTTAAACATATTACTGTGGCACTCATTCGTCACGCATCCAAGGGATTGAAACATTCGCTTCTTGCTTCTCTGCATGTCCTTGTTTAAATGTTTAAAATAAATTATTAAACATTTTGAGCACTCTTTCGCAAGATCTTTACAGCAGCAGAGTACTTGAGGATTCGATCTTGTTTGAACAGAGGCGGCAAATTTTGTGGACCAATAAAACTTCCATGTCTGCTTTATTTTACCTACACCAAACAGGCCGTATCTCAATCTTGACAGTTCCCGTTTAAATTTGAGTGAGTTTGCCTCTATAAGGTAAAGTTAGATAGTATTTTGTGTGTAAGGATATAACTAAGTGCTGACCTGCCTGAGAGGGAGGTAGGAGTAGTCTTGGGCAAAGAAGCGGTGACACTTTGGGTACTTGATTCACAATTACAGTTGGTAGCATGGTACAGGTAGGTCCCAATGTTCCTTCAAAGGAGCATTTCCATAGAGTTTTTCATGGGCTTTAAATGAGAACTATTTAGCTCCTGACCTGCCCAAAGTTCTTTAAAGCAAAATGATCTTAAAGAACCTTGTTTGATCATCTTGCAGGTTTGCAGTAGAAAAATTGCCATCCCACCTGATATACTGTTTTTGCAAATCAGTTGCTACCCTGATTTAGGCCAGAGGTGTTGGCAACGTCAAAGTAAACAGCCTTCTGAAGAGATTGCACTGTACTATTTCCTGCTTCTCAATCTGGGACATCAAGAAGATTTTGTAGCCGTACCATATAGAAGTTATGTATTGTCCTTGTATATTCAGTAGCAAAGTATTGCGTAGCTTCAAGAAAGAGTAGGTAAGGCTACTCTCTTAAACTTTGATTTCCTTGAATTGCTCAATGAAGGAATCTTTGGTATTAAACCACAGGCAAAGGTACTTGTAGCTGTCAGCTGCTTTGATGGTCTCATGGTTTATGTGCTAACCACTATTCCAGTTGACCCTTTTGCCAATGGGCTGACCTTTTCATGGTTTATGTTTAGCTTGTTGGCTACACAGTAGGATCCCAGCTGATCTAGTATGAGGAGCACACTCTGTTATTTATGAGGATGGGAGTCATGTTGGCTACAAAGAAATTAAAAAGTAGGGTGTAGCGGCTATACCGGCTGTTAAAGGCCCGCTGCAGCGTTAAAGGCCAGAGCCGAAGGCGAGGGACATTTAACAAAGTTTTAATCTCTCTATTTAATCTCTGAATCCTACTTTTAAACAAACTTATATTAGCACCGCAAGTCAGCCCTCTTCCCCTATTGCCCCCGAATTTCCACTATTGCTAATCACTCCTAAGCTTCTCTCTGTCACCCCTAATCTTTCTCTTAGATTCCAATCACTCTGCCACTTTATTTTATTTTATTTATTTTGAATTGTGTGACTACTATATCATGTTTGAAATCTACTGTGAACGGCTCTGATTATTATTCACTAATTACCTTGTGTGCTTTTTTAGAAATCTACCTCAGTTAGCTTTTATGCGGTCTTAAACGGCGGTCTAACAGCTCTAATTATTTACTCAGTAACGCTCTGTGTGCACACCTAGGAATCCTCATCATTTAACCCTTCTGAGGTCTTAATCATACTTTTAATCTTCAAATCACTCTTGCAGTATTATTGTTTTACGAAACGGTATATGCTTACTGAAATGTAAAATTTTGAATTTTGTATGCTATATCTTTTTGACTTTTTACTTCTTCCACTCCTCTCTTCCACTGTCTTCTATCCTTCTAATCCCCTTCAATCCTACTCTCTGTCTTCCTGTTCCCTACACCCTTTTTCAATCTCTTTATCCCCAGCCTTTCACTCCGCCATCCCCCCAAACGTAATCCCTGTCTACTGCCCTCCCACCTCTCCCATCTTCCCTCCTCTCTTACAGCCTCTCAATCCTACCAAGATTTTTGCTTGACCCTCACCCTCACGTTTTCTAGTCCCTATCTCTTTTGTTCTGTGATCTTTTAAAATTACGTTCTTTCACCTGCACTGTTTTTAAAAATCGATCTTACCTGAACTCAGTAGCGCCTGCCTAACGCGCCGAGCAGCCCTCCTGACTTCCCCTGATACAGCGGAACCTAGCGCTGACACAGGGAAAACACCCAAACCGCCATCGCGGCTCGAAGGCGTAGCCACGCCCATTGCGAGGCCACGCCCACCCCCCACGCCACAAAATGTGTCAGCCATACCAGCGCAGCGGACGAGCGCAGCGGGAGCGCCTAAGGCAAGCCCGTCTGCGCCCGTCCGCGCACGGCCGGGCCCAGGGCCAGAACCCCTGCCGGACCAAGCTTCCCTATTCGTGCCGGGACCTCCTCAGTCTCAGACCCACTATTGACACCGCATGCAACTATGTTCATGATCTTGAAGGACCATTTACCAGCTGCACACGCTGCCGCCCAGCTCAGCTCAAACTTCCCAGCCGACCCACCATGCCCTCAGCTCTTAAATTGGCCACCTTGAACTGTCGCTCACTCCCTAGGCATGCACTGCTAATTAATCATTTAATAGAAGACCACGAGCTCGACATTCTGTTCCTCTCGGAAACGTGGCTTACTGATCATTCGGATTCAGACGTTGTTCTAGCTATCCCCCCAGGCTTCCAAATTCAGTCCCAACCTCGTCCATCTGGTAGAGGAGGAGGCTTGGCCATCATCCACCGGGACTATCTCTCCTGTAGAACCAACGACGCGCATATCCTGGATTCCGAAAGCCTTCATTTCACCATCCAGTTAGCACCGACTAACTCACTGTCAGGCCTCCTAGTTTATCGCCCCCCTGGCCATTCGGGCCCTTTCTCCAGCGCTCTCCTGGATGTTATAGCTGCTCAGGCCCACTCCACTACCAACTTCTTGATACTAGGGGACCTTAACATTCATTTCGACGACCCCCTAGACACAGGGGCAGCCGACTTGATTGCTGAACTGGCGGCCTACGGTCTCCACCTCTCAAATTCCGGAGCCACACACACTAAAGGTCATTTGCTTGACCCGGTGTTCACCAACATCCCTACCCTTCAAGCCAAAGAGTCCCTCCCCCTCCCATGGACGGACCACTTCATGGTCCCTCTCCGCCTACCAGGAGCCTTCAAGAAACTCCACAAACCCACCACCTATACCAGGGACAGGGCATGGTCCAGACTCTCCACAGAGGATTAGACCAGAACCCTGAACTCTGCTACCCCTACCTCCTCGGAAGACCCGGTCACCGCAGACAGTAAATTCAGGGAGTGGATCGCCACGTCATTGGACTCCATCCTCCCTATAAAAACCCGTGAGGATATAAAAGGGGAAACTAGGATCTGCCCCATGGTACACCCCGGAACTCCGGACTCTCCGCAAAAACTGCAAAAAAGCAGAGCGGCTATGGAGGAAAGACTGGCAGCACACCAGCAAGGAAGCCTATCAGAGGTCAGTGAGAATCTATAAATCAACCCTGAAGCTCACTAAAGCCTCTCACTATGACACGAGAATAAAAAACTCCACCAACTCGGCAAGGGAATCCTTTCTCATTGCCAAAGAGCTATTGAAAATACCAGCTCCATCCTCCTCCAACTCACCCCCGGCAGACAGAAGTAACGAACTGGCTACCTACTTTAACGCTAAAATCGCCCGCATTCTAGTTTCCCTTCCCCCTCCCTGTCTGCCGAACCACATGGACAATGAGGCATCCACCAACCGCACAGGAAGCAGCTTGCTTCCTCAGCTGACTGCTTTTAGGGCAGTAACACGGAACGAGGTTGACACAACCATGGCCAAAATGAAAAGCGGTTCCCCTTTGGATCCCGCCCCCATCAGATTCCTTAAAACAGTAGCCCCTGTCATCGTACCTATGATTACGGAGCTTATAAACATCTCGCTCTCTCAAGGCTTGGTCCCCCCCAGCTGGAAGAGTGCAGTAGTTAAGGCACTCCTAAAAAAACCCCAGCTGGACCCGGCCGACATGGCGAACTACCGGCCAATTTCACTCCTCCCTTGCATCAGCAAAATGGCAGAGAAACTGGTCAATGGGCAACTGTCACAGTTTCTAGAAGCAAATAACCTCTTACGGCAGTCCCAAACTGGGTTTCGCCCGGGCCATGGCACAGACACCGCCCTTCTCGCCGTCATCGAGGAGGCAAGGTGCATTCTGGATTCAGGAGGGTCAGCGGCAGTGATCCTCCTGGATCTCAGCGCAGCCTTCGACACAGTTAACCATCGTGTCTTACTCCATCGGCTGGCTGCGGCAGGGATCGCAGGTTCGGCGCTCACGTGGATAGAATCCTTCCTCTCAGGGCGCTCGTTCCAGGTATGGGACGGCAACTTCCACTCTGCCACCCTCCCCGTCACAAGCGGGGTCCCCCAGGGGTCATCACTAAGCCCCACTCTATTTAATGCTTACATGGCCCCTCTCGAAGATGTGGTCACCCCCTTCGGGATCAAAATAGTGAGCTACGCGGACGACACGCAACTGGTCGTCTCACTCTCCCAACTGGACAACTATCCAGACAATTTGCCGAACTGCCTCAAGGAAATTCACAACTGGATGTGCGAGTCATCGCTCAAACTAAACGGGTCAAAGACTGAAGTCATGCTTCTGGGCAAGCAATGGACCACCATCCCCCCATCGGTCTGGCCAGACGTGCTCGGGGAAATTCCCACCCCGAAACAAGAAATGAAGACCTTAGGAGTCTGGCTAGAACCGAGCTGTCGATGAAAACCCAAGCATCCAAAACAGCAGGTACCTGCTTTGGTCTCATGCGCTCTATCCGCAGGATCCTCCCAATACTTCCGCCCCTGTCCAGGAAACTCCTGGTCCAAGGTCTGATCCTTGCGCGGCTGGACTACAGCAACATGGTATATCTGGGAGCTCCAGAAGCTACCATGGCTAAACTCCAGCGCACGCAGAACGCAGCCGCCCGGTTACTTATGAACCTCCCTTCCAGAGTATCAGCCAAACCAGCAATTAAGGCCCTCCACTGGCTTCCAATACGTCAAAGGGTCGAATTCAAGGCCCTGTGCACTGCACACAAACTGTTTAATGATCTTGGCCCTGCTACTCTGAGAGACCTGGTTACCCCTTACAAGGCCCCCAGGTCCCTTCGCTCGGATAATGAGCGTCTGGCCAACGTCCCCAGATACAGGAAGACACGTACCGGCGGCCGACGCTTTTCTGTTAAAGCATCTTCCGGGTGGAATTCACTTCCCCGCCCCCTGCGGCTGGAACCCAGTCATCTGATTTTCAGGACAAATTCTGAAAATGCTGCTATTCCCGAAATAAAGTCCCCTCTTTTTCTCCTCTGGTCTCCACAAATGTTATAGCGCGGGGATGCCTCCGGGTCACCAGGCGCTCTACAAATCGCTAAAATAAATAAATAAAAAGTAGATGGACTTTAAAAGCCAGTATAGCCCTGCTACGAAGGGCTATAAGGCTATTAGAACATTCTGCCACTAGAGGGCAGAATGTTCTCACAAATAAAACAAAGCCTTCAGGGAGCGTGAGGGGATTGAAATCCCTCAGGCTCTCTGAATCCTTTGTTTACAGCCAGAGCTGTGAACAAAGAAGCATTGGAATGTTGGAGCTCCGGGCTTATACCAGCCAATTATAAGCCCGTAGCACTCCATTGTTTTCAATGGAGCTACCAACTTTCCAACGTCCTAATACTGATTTAGACCTCTTGTTGTGTAGACTTCGCTGATTAACGAAGAGCCATCACCCATTTTAACTCATACCCATATATCTGTATGTAATACCTGTATGGCTTTCAGTAGGGTCCTGTAGATACTGCAGACTTCCAGCCTGAGCCATAGCTTATTGCGGTTTATTGTATGGAACCAAGTTCATCAATCCATAAACCAGACAAATAAATCCCGAAAAATGGATTAAAGTATCAGTTGTTTTTTTAGTAATATGGGAATGCCATGATATTATCGAGTGTGCTGTGGCTGTCTCTATAGACTGTTTGGTAGCACAGGGTAAGATCTAAGAGGCTGATTACGAGTCTGGGGGTCATAAGACTTCCAGACTCACGGTGGCAGTGGTCTGTCCGCTACATTGCAAATTCAAAAGTCATTGCAGCTGAGGACCACGGACTGCGCCAGGGCGGTGGCGGAGCTGCACCATAATGTAACATGCTGGCGCAGTCCCGCTCAACATATTAGGAGTTCCACCAGCTCCTGCCATGAAAAGGTTGGTGGTGGAGGAACTAAGTGGGCCCTACAGGGCCCCCATGTGCCCCTGCCACGCGGATACATTCTGTCGGTGTTCCCCCAAAGTTCAGGATTGGCATGGACATCACTATTCAGGCTGCCCTGGAACTTTTTTGCCGTTCCCTTTGTGGTGCCTGTTTTCCAGGCACCGCAATTGGCAAGGCGAAGGACCATCTGCCTTACACAAGTTCAACTTGTAATACAGCAGGTGGTCCTTGCGCAGCTTTGGTACAGCTGTGTCGGCAGAGAGCCAGCACAACTGCGCCAAAGTTGTTATCAGTCATTATGTCTTCCACCTGTTGTTTAATATACTTTAGTTAGAGGCTGGTGTATTGCTTGGTTTCTGTGTCTAGGAGGGCTACCATCTGGTAGATCACTGGGCATAAGCAAAGTATCTTTTTTTATATAGGAGAGAGGATGGGACCATTACAGGATGGTGGAATTAGGCGAGTGAAATAACAAGTGTTGAATAGTGGTTGCAGACAGCTAAAACAGTACTCTGTTTCCATTTTATAATTTTTGCAGGCAGACTGCTTGGCTGGGTTTTCCATCAGCTCTAGCTTTGTTTCTTATAAAACAGTTTAATGGGTTTCTCCCTTTGTAAACCAGAGCAACAACAATTGTCAGCAACATACCTGCATTATCTAGCATTGATGCATTGTTACCTTCCCATTAAGGCAGCTTTTGCTTTCTTGATGCTGGTGGATATAGATTGGGTCATACACCATGAGGGGACTCCATCTGTTCTCAGGGGCCTATGTTTTAGATCTGCATGATTTTTGCAACTTAAATAGATAGCTGTTGTCCCAGTTCTTGACAATATCGCACATTAATGTGTGTTTCCCAGGAGCTTTTTGGGATAATTTTACCTTCTTTTGTGTGGTAGCTGTCTTCTACTGAGTTTGTGTAGGCACTGAACTGCCTTGGATCATTCTCATATATTGCATGTAGGATAATCTGTTCTTACTGCTTTTATTGATGTTTAGCCTCCCACACTTGCTTCTTAAACAGTTTAGCTCCATACTTTACTTGAGCCACAGTCCCTTTCACAGTTTATTAGATGTGAATTAACTGCATTCCAGGTGTGAATGTTGCTTCCTTCTATGGCCAGAGGTCTCCATGGGGAGGCTACCATGCAAAGCTCTAACTGGAAGTGTCATTGTTTCACTTTTGGCTCGGACACCAGTTTGCCTTTACAGCTTTTGCACGCTTGCAGCATTTGCTGGGGTAGATGATCTAGTCATTGAGGTCAAAATCAGTTTCTTTGGTAGCACTTTGTGCAAAGTGATTGCTTTCATTTTTCTCAGGGATTTTGTAAACTTGTGCATGCTGACTAAGGATTAGTCTGCAAAAGCGTCATCTAGAATTCTTGCATTGCTCTTGGTGACTCTGCTGAAGAGGGCAGACTTCTCTGAGGAAAGGAGTCCATTTAGCCAGTTAATGCCTGGATTAATGTTTTTTGGTTCTGAGAGACACATTCTGGAATCCGATATAGTGAGTCTTGAAACCTGATGTCTCGTTTGCAAGGTACCTTTTTGTACAACTTTAAGTTTAGCCAATTCTGTCATAATTAATCTTGTAGTTTCTTGCTTTATTTTTGCCTCTGAATTGATGTAATGCTTACTAGTGGAGAGGTGTGGCTCACTGGTTAGAGGCGGCAGACCTGTAAGCAGAGAACGGCCCGGGACCAGGGTTCATTTCCCGATGCGGCAGGGTCTTGGACCAGGGTCAATGGACTCGATAATTCTCGCCTCAGTGCCTACTCTAACCAGGGAACACACTCGGTAAATCTGGGCATTAAGCTTGCCTCATCTCTCCAACGGCCCCCCAGAGACGCTGGGGATGCCTGGTTTCACCCTGGAGATACCCAGAAAGGGACCATCTCACAGGGAAAACCAGGACGGGTTCCCCAGCGGTCTACAGCGCCAGGACACTTGGGTAGAGTAACAGTGCGCTTTACAAGTATCCCACATTTACATTTATATTTACTAGAATGACATGGGATTTCATTGCTTTGGAGTTATGAGAATAGTCTGAATGCAAGGGTGAGTGATCTGAATTTCAGCTATGAAGATATGAAGGGAAGCCATTATGTATATAGCTAGCCCTCCCTGCCAGCCAACCCCATTTTCTGTGTTTTCTGGCTAGGTTTTGGTAAACTGGAGAACTGTCAATGAGTTCCGGAGATGTCTTGCTGGCAGCTGAAAATGCCATGACTTTTATTTAGATTGAGAGCACTGTTGCAGTGAAGTACTCATTGCAGGCCTGCAATATTCCCAGATCCTTTTATAATAATTGCCTCTTTGTGTCTTTGAAGGGAATTTTTAGGAAGACTGAGCTAGTAGCAATAAGTGCAGAACTTGTCCTGGTCAATTGTTTAGTGGTCTGTTTTTCTGGCAGAAAGTGTGATGTATGCGAGCCAGTGTTCCACTTGACCTTCTTACTTTAGTTGATATTGAGAAGGCACCCTTTGCCGATTTAACAAATGATGCTGGATGATCCTCACAGCACGTCATTTGAGGGGAGTCTTGAGTGGAGTTGAGTAAGGTTGCACAGCAGGTTTACATTTGCTTTTGCCCCAGCTGACGAATTCAGTTGTGTGGGTATAAATGAGCTCAGCTATTGATTGTCTTTGGCATTTTAGCACAGTGATTTCTAATTTCTGGTCAATCAAGGAAGCAATTAATTCTACTTTGTCGCTGTCCTCTGATCTCATAGAGCTCAAATGGGCTTGAAGTTATTGTGGCTAGTAGCCTCTGGTCAGGATGTCATGATTCTCTGTGATAAGTTGTGAAGGTGTGAGACATTAATAAGGTGAACACTGGGTTCCAGCCAGGCTTGGATTGTGTTGATGGCAGGTGGTCCTGAAGATCAAGAGCTTGTGAGTCTCTTTGGTAGTCTTTAGTGTTGTTGGCATGCATCACCTTTGGCCAGATTCAATATTTTGGGCCCAGTATGTGATAAGCCGGCCTGTACTGCCCGAGGACCTAATGTGTCTCAATGACACTGTACCTGCTGTCACGTGAGATGTGTTGTGCTTGCTTGGGATATGGGGCCGGATGTTTGACCATTGTAAATTGCACCTCGCAATTTGCGCTCGTTTGCGAGTGTCAGAGAAACTGATTGCGATTCCCAATGGGGTCGCAAAATGCGAGGCTCATGAATATTAATGAGCCACTCGCAATTTGCTGGTGCCCAGGATCAGACTCTCACGGATGGGAGGTCTCTCTTTTGCCTGTCTTGGTCCTACTTTGTGGAACACTTTGCCTGCATCTCTACAGCTTGAAACAAATTTCGCAAGTTTTCGCAAGAATTTAAAAACATGGCTATTTAACCAATAATTTCCTTACCTACTTCCCAGCAAGGCTGGCCCCAGGAAACCCTTTTTGGGTAGCTGTGCGCCTTAGAAAAGCAATTTAACATAACATAAACACTATTTTGCAAGTTACAATTTATTTGCGACTCACAAAATAGTGTTTGTACATTGGCCACAGGTATAAAGCATGCGCAAACGGGTCGCAAACCTGTTTGCACATGCTTAATACCATCGTAAACCCAGCCCCTAAATCTCTATCATGTTCTTGGATTACGTGCACTGGTGCTCCTTGAAGTTAGTACAGCTTTGCAAGAAGATGTCGCTGGTTGATCTAGCGAGATTGGAGTTTTAACATACTGAATTTGCTGAAGCAGTTCTTTTAGCCATGGGGATGCTCACATTGATTGGCTCATTATCATCTTCTGTTTCCCTACTACCACAGCACAGCCCCAGGACATGTATTGTGAGGGACAGGTGGGGGCAGTGTGAAGAACTCCCGCAGCAGAGTGTTGGTGATGTAACCTATTTACTAATATGTCACATTGTAAACTGTCTTTTTACATGAAGTCGCAAAATGACCTGACTAATGAATATTAATTAGGTGGGTTGCAATTTGCGACCACCAAGGAATAGCTTCCAATGTAGGAATGGAGGCTTAAATGGGACAGCTTTTCAAAATGGGAAACAATTTTACTAAGCAGCATGTGTCCATTAAAGACACAGGTGTTTGCTTTAAAAAACATGCCGGAGGATGCTGACATGATTCACAAAGGGGAAATGAACTAAAGTGACACCTTCCTTTGCGAATCAGTTATCAACCCTACATGGGGTTTGGTAACTTATCAATGGTTTTGACTGCATAGGTAGTCACAAACCATTAAAACATTCAAAAAAATTGCAAATAGGAGGGGTACACCCCTTTCATGCCCTCTTCCATTTCCTGTTAGGAATGGATCACAAAATGCCATTATTCAGTCCGGATTTGTGTCTGTAAAAAGGGTGTTTTACATCCATTCCTAAGCTCTTTATCATTAAGTTGGGGAATAGTTACCTCTATAAGCTTATTGCCTGCCGTTGCGGGCTATACCAGCCATTAAATGCCTGCTCCAGCATTAACAAGGTATCAAGACTTTAATGCCAGTACAGCCCAGATAAGGAGGGATATAAGGCTATTAGAAAATTCCGCCAGTAGAAGGCAGAATGCTACAAGAAATGAAACAAAGGCCTCATGGAGCCAGAGGGGTTTCTACAGGCCAATAAAAGCCAGGAGAACTCCATTGTTTTCAATGGAGCTCCCAACATTCCAATGTTCTAATATTATTTATACGTTTTAAAATGCTGAAACATATGGTATAAAGTACTTTAAAAAAGCAAACTAGTATTAAGAGGCATGAAAGACAGGGTTTGCTCAAGGAACTGAAAAGAGTAGAAATACATTTTAGTGCTTGTGAGATAATGACAAAATGACAGAAAAAGGAAGCAACATGGTGGACAGGAATGTCCAGGATGAATCCATGAAGGTCACATCTTTTCCAGATGTTTGGAATGTCCATAAAAACTACATTTACATACAGTTGGTATCAATGGAATTCATTAACATTTCCAGGGTTATAGATTTCGGGCATGAATTTTGCCTTCCTGTATCTATTGTAAACAACCTTGGACTTCTAAGATGTGATAAGCAAAGTGAAAGCGAGTGGAGATATAAAAGCTGATTAAATCAAATAATTCCAGGAAATCATTGTATTCTCCATTAAATTAGCTTCTAAACCTCTAAGGACAGGAATGAATCTAAAGTATTACTGGGCAATAATTATCATGGAATTCTGAAAAACAAAAGAGTGCTGGATGGTAGACTGATTGAATCAAGCTCAGCTGCTGGTAAATATTCCAGACCATCTTTTTTATCTAGTGCTTCACTCCAGATAAGGACTGGCCAAATCAGTGCTCATCTTCCTGCAACAGGACCAGTCTAACTCAAACTGCTTGGTCAAGTGCCCCCTGAACAAGAATACATACAACCCCTGAATTGATCCAGCTCTGATTCAGCAGTGAGGTGTAGTTTAAGTTATAAGGAGAGGATCTTCACCTGGTCATACATGTCACATTTAGGGCATTTCAGTGACCATAAGAAGAGATATAGGTAGAATACTTGAATTATTCTCACCTACTGGTAATTACTTGGGGCCACTTTCCAGTCTATAATTATTTTTCCTACCATGTCAGTTTATGACCAAATGTATACAAATCAGCCTTGGTCTTCCTTCAATAAGAGCAGTCCACCCTTAATTACGAGGCCATATGTAATCGAATGGGAACACATTCAACCCAAGTCCAGTTTCAGCCATGTTAGATCTTATGCACAGGACCAAGTCTTAAAAGAACTAAGCAGCCTGTCTGCTCGATTACTTCCCTCCCAATAGGGATGCCCTGTTTTGGACAGATACTGGACGAATTCTCCTGATAAGAAGGCTGTATGTAGACAAAGCCTAACAAGCACTGGCAAATCCATTATGTTTTGCCTATGCAAGATTTATTGGCTTTGTCAGTGTTTTTTACATGTTGTACTGTGCAATATGGCTGAAAGGAAAAAAAGCACTATTACGCAGCTAGCACTGACCGTGTCATAGCACTTCTCTTTTCCTTTAATCCATGTTGCACCACAGCCCACACTGCTGTGCATTATGTCTGAAAATAGCACAGGGATTGGTGGGGGCAAGCAACAAGATTGAGGAGAGGAGACAAGGGTGAGCAACACAGAACAGACTTTGGGAGGAGGACGGGAAGTGGGAGAAACAGAAGTGACAGTTTAACGGGTTCTGGGGAAACAGAAGAGACAGTAGAAAGAGGGCGAGGGATGAGAAAACCGAAGGCTCAGTGAGAGGAGGGTGGTGAAAACTGAAGAGACTGTATAGAGAGGGTGAAGGTGGGGGGAAAACAGTTTGAACAGTGGGAGGAGAGCGAGTGTGGAGAAAACACAAACGACAGTGGGAGGAGGATGGTGGTGAGGGAGATGGACTGTAAACAAATTCACTCTATAAGAATGCATGTGCAAAAGTTTAAAAAGTGTACCTTCAGGAGTCTATGATTGGTGGAAAGACACTAGCCACAGCCAGGAATAAAGTCAGAGTCAACCAATGGTAAGTACTTAAGACTTTTTTTAATAAGAGATTTCAGAAGCACAGTACAAGCGCTGTGCAGGTGAAACCTAAAACAGAATAGCTTCCCACTTCACACATTAAATAGGATTCGTCAAGTAGCTCTTCCATCTCCAATTATTAACACTTTGAAAACTTAGAAAGGCTGCGTAGATTTTGTCTTACACCATTATCCTCACACAGTTTCCATTAAGTTTGTCATATAAGGATGCAGATTCAGTTAAGAATGAGTTAACATCACCCTGGAGTGACAGAGGTACGTCCCAGTGCTCGGGGGGAGGAGGGGTTGGAGCTCGCACAGCTCTCGCCTACAGTTTAAAGGAGCTGGATGCTAAGATCACCGCTGAAGAAGTTCAGGAGCCGCTTCGGGCCTTGCTGGGGACTAAGGCCCTTGGGGCAGATGGGTTTCCAATGGTCTTTTTACAAGCATATTCTAGTCAGCTTGTCCAACCTTTGTTACAAGTTTATGAGGAGTCATTTGAAGCAGGGGTATTTTCCTCCAGTCAATGCGCGACGTGGAAATTGGTATGTTCTCCAACCAGGGCGGAACGACCAGGACCCCCCATCATACCGGCCTCTTATGATGATAAACTCAGACGTAAAAATTCTACGCAAGGTCCTGCCAGCTAGGTTGGCCCCCCACATGGTACACCTGATCCTCGAAGAACAATGTGGTTTCATACCAACCTGTAACACAAGCATGAATATCAGGCAGCTAACACGGCAGCTAACACACATTCTGCAAGAAGTACATCAAAGTAGCCATGACCTGGCCTTGGTCTCCCTAGATTTGGAGAAGGCCTTCGACTCAGTGGACTAGGGGTACCTAGGTGCTCAGGTTGGCCGGTTTTGGCCCGCGGTTCAGACGATGGGTACATATTTTTTATACAGCAGCCAGTGCTCGAGTTCAGGTGTGGCTCAGCCGGTCGAGTCAGTGGCACCTGGGGAGGGGGATGAGACATGGCTGTCTGCTTTCTCCACTTTTGTTTCCACTGGCAATAGAGCCCCTAGAGATACGGGTACACAGGCACTTTGGTCGCTGGGGGGGATCAATGCAGGCGGGACTTCCCATATCATATCATTGTATGCGGATGACTCATTATTCTACGTCTCCTCACCACAGGAGGTGGTTCTGAGGCTACTACAGGTGTTGGACGACTTTGGTGGGGGCTCAGTGCTGTGACTCAACAAGTCAAAATCATTGATATTCTCCCTGGCTCGGCTGGTAGGCTATGCCGCAGATTCTCCCCCCAGATTGGGCTTACATTGGGAGATGGAGCACTTCTGTTACGTGGTTGTACAGGTGGCGGGTGAGGACTCTCGGATAATGTTGCTCAACATCCATAAGACAGTAGATTCATTAAAGGGGTCGGTGGGCTTTTGAAACATTCTTCCTCTCTCTTTAATGGGCACGTTGGCGATAGCGAAGTGGCGGTGCTATTCCACTCCCCGTACATACTACAGAATGCCTGTACCCCATCCCCAGGTGAATATTCAGAGCTCCTGATTCCATACTGATAGACCTATTTTGGGCATGTCATCGCAGTAGGGTGGTGCTTGACACTCTGAATCACAAGTAAGAAGGGTGAACTTGAGTCGCCCGGAATGGAGCTCTATTACTATGCCGCTCAGCTACAGCACACAGCGAGATTGTTTGCTGAGGGAGACAATTGGGAGGAAAGGCTACTTGAGGACAGTTAACTGACCTGGCAGCCCTCTTCTTGCAGGGCGGGGGTACCCCTGTCGTGGTGCCATATGTGGCCAGACAGACTGTGTGCATTTGACATACATTTGTCGAGCGAATCTTTGGGCATATCCTGTTCCATCTTGAGTTGGCGGTGTGGGACATTGCGCTGGTCTAGAGGGTGATGTCCAATATGTCAAACTGGGCATAGCAGGAGGAGTGTTGTGATGTGCACGCGGATTTGTACCCTCAAATAAGCCTGTGACAACTTTGGACTGGGGCAGGGATAATACTTACAATACGCTGCTTTAGCTAATATATGCAAAGAAAGATGGCCCATGCACCCAGCGATCCCACAGCTCATGCAGACATTAGACATCCTATACATGTGTGGGGTAGGAAGACGCACCATATCACTACAGTATAGGGAATGAGGGCGGACAACAGTGCTCCCCCCCCCCCGGAACGAAGATCTGGAGGTGCTACTGGAGGATAAGGACTGGAGGTTGTTGGGGTGTACTCAAGCACACGGTTTCCTGTAATGCCCGATTCCGGTTCATTACAACGATATGCATCGTACATATATGACCCCAAAAAGCATACATTGCATGGGCCCCAATAGGTCCAAACCGCGACCTAGGTGCCACAAGAGAGAGGGCTAATTTCTTCCACTTGGCTTGGGAATGCCCTGAGGTCAGTAGCTTCTGGACGGAGGTAGTGGAGCTGATCAGAGGCAGTGTCAATAGGAGAGTGCAATTGACACCCACCTATTGCCTATTGGGGTTGATACAAAAACCTAAAAAGCAAAGCACGATAACATATAGCCTCCAGAAACTACTATTAGTACTAGCGAGGCGCAGAATTGCAATTGTGTGGATGGGGTTGTGAGCCCCCGAGATTGCAGCATGGATACAAGATGTGCGAGAATGGACACTTGCTGAGAAAGTGCACATGAAGAGGTGTTGCAGCAATGAGAAATTAGAGGACGATTTAAGGCTTTGGAGAGAGTTATGCCACGTTCTACTGGCCAACTGCCTTCAGACAGGTTCCCAAAGCACATCAGTAGCGGGTGACCAGGCATGGTCTGAGGGGGAAGGGGAGGGGGATAACATTTCTGCCATACTTGACTATTGTTGTTGGGGTGGGGGGATCAATGGATGGGCCGATCTCTAAAAATGTACCACTATGATGTATGATTACATGATTCTTTTGCTGGTATTGATTTGCACACCTGTTTCATGTTATTGTGTAAAACTTTAAATAAAGTTTCGAAAAAAAGGATGAGTTAACATCCAAATACAGTCTGAGGTAAAAACATTACATACTAATAGAGACCCCCTACATTGCCAACACTGAGCAAGAAGTAGCACTCCAATCCAAGAAAGGTAATGGATTTTAAGTATACTCCATTGTTAATGCTATATCACTTTGATATCTAGCTATAATAATAAAGGCAACAAGTTGGCTCAGCAAGTTAATCATTCCTTGTAAGTAATTATAGGTTCGAATCCTGGCAAGACTGACACCGCTTTCGTTCATTTCAAGGTCGCTAAAATCGCTGTTATGTAACCGGGTAAAAGTATCAGGTGCCATTTATAGAGCATTGCTATTTAACCGGGTCAAAGTAGCAGCTGCCATTTATAGCGCATACTAATGCTAGAATGACACTATGAACGACCATATTATAGCACTATTAATGGAGCTATCAATGAAAAATAATTTAAAACGTTTGAAGGTTACTCAAGTCAGCCATGGATTTTCCCACTTCTGTTCCACCTACATTGGCTAATCAAATAAACATTCTATACCTTTAATTAGTCATCTCTTACATTAAAGGAGCTGCATGTTGATAAAGTTTTATTTGTACTAGAAAGAGATATGTATTGCCTTAGTGGTACTCGTGAGTTAAAAACACAAAGGGGGACGCTAAATGTTTTCCACCTCCCACTGTTTCAGCTCAATGGAGAGAGCTCCACATTCATTAAAATGTGTTCTTGATTAGGTGACAGTCTGCCACTCTACATTAGAAGTTACTTCACTGCTTGTTTTGCAGTTTGCCCTCCGATATTGACTGATGTGTCACCGTTTATAAAGGCACAGCAGCCTCAAAGTGACTTTGAGTACATACTTAGTCACCTGGAAATGCTGTGCTGGAAACCAGTCTTTGTTTTAGGCCCTGACAATCCATGTAATGTTTGCTTTCGATTGACATTTAAGCTTCAATCTTTGCAAATAACTCTTCAGCAAACAAGCTGTGTCCTTTCCGTGGCTGTTCTTTTTCTGATTATGCTGGTATTGCTGCAGTGATGTTGGGTGTTTTTAAGGACGCAAATTCTGAACTGTTAGAAAAAATGGCTTATAATATTGGAGCATATGTTTTCCGTTCTTTGTCAGACGCAATTGTAAGGCAATAATTATATTTCGGTTGATGATCCTAGATGCTGTCAAGTCTAGCTGAGACTGGTGTTAAAAAACGGAACCACTGTTGTGAAAGAAAAAGCCGTGTTTAGACAAGATATCAGAGACAAAATATTGTGTGAAATACAGGAGCGGCCAGTGCAGGTATGAGTGGTGAGGCAGGGTGAGGAAGGAGTCAGCGATGAGGGAAAATTCCATTTAAAAAAAGGAAACCACTTACCTTGCGCTCGCGGAATCGCTGACTATTTTGAATGTTATGTTCCTTCGTCGTCTGTCAACTCTCTCCCCACCCTGATCATCTCCCCACTACTCTTAGCTGCACGAGCAACTCCTTCAAGAATATTGAGGACAAAAATATTGTGAAGGTAAGTTTCTTTAGGTAAGCAAAATGTTACTATATATAACTCCACATAAATTTACCTTTACGATATGTATATGTGTATCTCCAAGGCACATAGATGTGGAGTTAAGAAAAGTAAATCTATACTTACCTATTTGCACTTAACTTCTCTATATTTTGGTATGTGATATTGGGAGTATAATCTGACCACACCAGCAGTGGCTACAACCGACCAGAAGTGGGGGGGGGGGGAGGGAGACTGAGAGGGAGGAGAATATAATACACAAAATACACTTACCGCTTTACTGCCGGCCACTGCCTCTTCTTTTTATGTCTTCCTTCTCGGCAGTAAGCATATAGCCTCCAAGAATCCCCTAACAAATAACAATGCTGCCTATGCCTACGACCTCCATGGTTTGGCACTCAGACTGGGGCTGGTGGCTTTGCATGTTCTCCACGCAGGCTGGAATACAGCCTGCGTGGAGAACGCGCAGAGAGCGCATGTCGCTTTTGCCGTCCAGAGACGGCCAGACAAAGCAGCATGCGCAGTTTAGGTGCTTCCGCCACTACTCCCTCAGTGACGCGGGGAGCCCAGCCCCGCCCGACTGGCTTCAGCTGCAAGCTGAATACAAAAATCTAAATGATGATAGCGAATGTTATTATCATTTTATTTTTTGTATTCAATTTGGCAGCTGAAGCAGTGGGACTTGCTCCTTCGCCTTAGCAGAGGAGCTGCCACTGATCCACACAATCTTTTTGTTTCTGATATACTGTCATTGATCATGGGCACTGAAATCATCTCCCATTGTCATCAGAATTTATTGGTGAACTATTCATATAAGGTGCATAAAACAAAACAATGATGACACACGTTACTAGACCATGAGCCAAGCTCACACGGCAATCAATCAAATGATGTAATCAAAAATCTGTGTTTTACTGTCCAGGGAATGGTTAATACGTTCAAAAACGAAATAACAAACAAGATGGCATTATCAGCGTTCATTATCAAATATTTGTAAATAATATTCTCATTTCCAGACATTTCCTAATTAATTTAAAACTATTACTTGTCAAATCATCTGATTAGTGAACTGCAACAGCACAGTTTAGAAAGTAAGGTAGCATTACACAACAGAGAACAGGTGCTGTCATTCTGTATGCTCACATGCAAATGTTAGCTACATTTTAAATTACTGCGCTTCGGGAAAGAGAAGAGAAATCACTGGCACACCCTTGGTAGCCTGGCATAAGTAGCAGGCAACAAACAAATATTGTACGTATGCAAATACCAAACCACCCAACAGCACAACTTCGAAGGACACTTCAAGATTTTAAAAATGCAAACTAAGTACCTTAAAAAGAAAGTTAAAATGCACAAAGAGGACTATAATTTGATGTAAAAAAAACAGAAATCAAATCCCAGTGTTAACAAAATGGGTTAGTTAAATGGGACCAGAGCAACCTATGTAACCAACTAACAAGATACCACAGTTGAATAGAAGTTGATGATTTGTCCTGAGAGGACAGACACTGTCATCCTGAATCTTCGCATATAAATGTTTACAAAGTAGATGTGGAAAATATGATGCTGCACCCTGTTGGCAGTAGGGCTTCAACTATGGGGGCATTAATTTTGTTCACAGCCTGGAATAGGCTAGGAGAAGTTATTAGCTCCTCCCCTATTGCCTTCACACTTGCCTCCTTAACCCCTTCTACGCTCATGACGAGCTCAGCTCGTCATGAGCGTAACCTGCGCTACGCGGATGACGAGCTGAGCTCGTCATGTAACGCGGGTTTTTTAAAATCGTAGCGCGCAGCGGGAAAACCGCTAGCGCGCATGCGGTTAAATCACTACCTCTAGCTTCAAAGATTAGCTTTGGAATCACCAGCATCACTTCATAAGTGTGAAAACATTAAAAACTATTTTAACTGTGGCATAGGGCGATCAGATTTCTAAACAAAAAACTTTCGTAAGCCAAATTGAGGAAGGATTTTACCCGGGGCTAAGGGTATGTATTTACTCTGTTCACAATACAGTAATTCTCTTCCCCCCTCCCTGTTTAAGCCCCAACACTAAAGCTGTAAACAGCTAGAATTCCTGTATGCTGACGCATGCACTTCAAAATTGGCCTAACTAGATTACTTGTGAAGTGATATATTTAAGACTTGAAAAGATGAGATTCACTCCCAATTATCTCAAGTGAAATATTGATGACAATGATGTTAATATTTCTAATGAGATGTCCTGATATGTTGTGGTAGATTATTTTACCTTTCTTGCCTAAAAGCAATATACATTTTCTATGTACCTAATAATTCTATAAAAGGTGTTTTACATTTAACAGAGTTGCACATATTGAGGTTTTTTTAAAGATTAAAATACACAAAAATGTAAAAAATCTGATTTTGAGGGAGTATACAATCCCTTTGGTGTGGCCACCCCCACTATTTGCAAATTGATTTTGATGTTGTCTACATGTAGAACATGTACCTCCTACCATAAGGCCAGACAAATGGGATAGCGACTACTGGAATGCTAAATTCCACCTGTTGTCTGTAGCACTTATTGAACCATCCACTTGTGTGATGCAGGTAACATGGATTCACTCCTACACTGGTAGCCCGACTGCTGTACTCTAAACCTTCAGCCGGCCTGACCTGTCAGAATGACCCTTTTGAAAAGACGAAAAAGCTTTCCTTTTATAAATTAATGTCACCCATACAAAAGACTTGTTACCCACAAGGTATTATGCGTACTATATCAAAGTGAGGCTTGTACAAATGTAATGTTACCATGGCCTACAGTGGCAAGACGACAAACCTCTTTTCAATATGGAAAGCGCTGTCTGCCCTATAAGAAAAATGGTCTCTGGTTTGGGGGCAGCCCAAAAAAGACTGAACCACCATTTTTGATAAATATCAAACACATAACTCAATGGAGAAGTTGGATTTTTAATACATATATAGGGAAAGTACGTTTTAGAAAGTTATCTATTCCCTGCAAGAAGTTCCTGGGGGATGATTAGAGTTAGCTCTCCAACAGCTGTCTTGCCGGCTTCACATTAATGACATGTGAAGCCTACTCCAACGGCAGGATTAATAGCCTGGGTGGGGGAGGTGATTTACTTCCCTTTTCAGAAAGACCATTTATAGTTGACACAGGGCACACACACAGGTCCTACCTTTACCCAAGTAAATGTAGGGTTGGACCTGAAGAAGCCAATTGTTTGTTCCCCTAGCCACACTGGCACCAAACTCAGTGGGGAGAGCGCGCTTGAGGGGTAGAGTGATGGGCTACCCTCTGGGCCCACCATGAGTCTGTCTGCAGGAATGCTCTGGACCGAGGGATCAAACCTTTCCCCTATGTGATCTGGCCAGCACACGTGGCTTCTCGGGGTGCACAATCAAGGATACGCCAGCACGGGGCTCCCGATTGACGGCCCCTTTTCCATCAGCCTCCCTGACTCATGGCATCACCATCTGTAAAGAGGCGCCCCTTCACCACCTGGAGACCTCACCTCCCTTAGCACTGGGCCGGTTACTGCACGCATCCTTCTTAATACCTAAGGTACATTTTTCCTACATAGCGCACACCGCCTAGCATGGCGCTTGTGGCGTCGACCCGATACTGAACACCAACATCTGTGGAGGGCCCGGACTGGTCCTGCTACTGATCTGAAGAAGGGCCTGGAAGCAGGGTGGGCCTCTCTCGTGCCTTCCCCTAGGTATCAGTTGAGGCTACACTCAGAGTGATGAGAAACACATTAGTCAGAGCCGTGAAGACTTGTAAGACCTCATCCCTATGCCGCCAAAGAAGGGGATGGGCAAGATGACCAGCAAGGTATTGGATTTCTTTTCAACACTCGACAAGTGCCCGACACTAAGGGGAGACGCGGGTGGGGTAGCCATGGCTCTCACGAAGACGGATCTAATGACCATGCTTAAAGTCTTTAAAACTGAACTACGCACCGAGCTCTGTCAGGACATTAAATCCTCCATTGACCAATTGAGATCGGACCTGACAAGCCGTCTGACCTGATCACCGCCAAACTACAAGCTAAAGGACCTGCTTTTTGAATGCCTTGCAGCAGATCCATGGGAACTTTTTACCGAAATACCTACCCCCTTCCCCTCCCTGCTCTACTCCTCTCCTCTTTTCTGATACTAACCTTTGCCCCCACCTGTCCTTGCCCTAATCCCCACCCTGTTTACCTGTGAATTTCCCACGTCATTTGAGAGCTGGCTATTTTGTCTGATGCCCGATGGAGCTACCACTTGGGGGTGGATTTAATGTGTAATTGTTGAACTTTTTCTGTTACATTGTTGAGTCTCATGTAAAGCGCTCTGATACCTCCGGGTCTAGCTAGCGCTATATAAAACTCTTTAAATAAATAAAATAAATAAATAAGTAAATAAATAAAAATAAAGGTGAGGACTGCTGATTTCCCTGGCAAAACCTCTGGGTGGGCACAGGCTCACCACAATTGAGGGATGGGTCCTCCATTTTGTGTTTCGGAAGTACTCTTCACTGTGGAATTGTTTACAGTAGGACAAAGAGGAGCTGCTGCCATAGTGGGTAGGAGTGTACCTGTGAACATTTACCCGGTTGGCGAGGGAGGCTACCCACATCCAGAAACTGGGGTCAACCATAAATGTGGCACCACCTGGCACCTTCCTCATAATACTCTCTGAATCTTTGGAAGAGAAGAAGGACTTCACCTGCTGTCTGAGGCCTATAAGGAGGCCTTATGCCCTTGATCTGCTTCCACTTGTACCCAAGGCAAAGAAGGGGACTCTAAGCATCATTTGGCTGACTTTTTGTGCGACTACAGGGACACAGTAAGCTGCAAGAGGCATTTTCTCTGAAATGCCCAGCTAACCAGTAGCAACTGCACCTGCATTTGATTCTGCTAGACCTCCAAGTACTATTCCTCAGGTCCTGGGTCCCTTTGCTGTATCTAACTGGACTTCTCCCAACAACTCTGAAATTTTGAGATTTGGAAATGTTTTGGACTTTCATACCACCGATGGACCTACAACAACCACCCAAGCCAATCCAGCCAAGGTGCGACTTCCCTGGACTGAAGAAACTGGGTTCTCTCACTTGGAGCTCCTCTGCAGCAGTAAATTTATTTTAGTGGGCCCTTGGCGAGAAGGTATCCAGCTTCAGTGAAGTCTTTGTCAGATACAGCCTGCACCTTTGTCACACTAAGTCTGAATGTAAAAATCATGACCAGCAAAGGCAACTCCTTAGTTTAGTATGGATATCATCTGGGAATGCATTTCATTCTTTAGGTATAGTAGAGGTATGCAGTTTAGTCTTTTTGAGGAGACTGCTTTGGAGTACAGCACTGTTTGTGAACTTGAACGTTCAATTTATTTGTCCAATGTTATCTACAGGGATATTGTTGACTCAATGATGACTGGTTGGCAGTTTAGGGCGTCAAAGTGGTTGAGCCACATTTGTACAGAAGGGAGTTGTGAGGAGGAAGGATGAGGATGAAGGATGGATTCCATCTTCAGGGAGTTCCAATCAAGTCAGTACTAGACCTTTGCCTGAGCATTGTTGAGAAGGATAATATCATCCAGGGAGGATATGTTGAGGTATAGGTGAGAGTCATCACCGTACATGTTGAGGTTAAAGAGTGTAAGAGAGAGGACGGAACTTTGGAGGACGCCTATCCTCACCTTGGATAAGTTAAACAGGGAACACTATGGTTGATTAGTTGTGAGCAGTTATTTAGAAAGGAGTGCTAATATTGAAAAAGTTGCTGTCAATGTACATAATTATACATTAATATGTAGGAACGAAATTGCATCTCTATTACCAAATTCCCCCGCCATTAACTCTTCATCAACTCAGATTCAGAAATAATTGGTCAGGTAGCCTCCGAGACCTAGGGCTGAGCTTACTGACTGGCAGGTCACAGGTGGGGTGGCACGTAGCCAGCAGACAAAACACACAAACGTGAAACTCAGTCCACAGAGAAATGCAACAACACCAAAATGGTCCCAGGAGATTGGCCCAAATAAAGCACACATGGCCGGGGCGGTGAGCGTATTCCAAAATAACATCAAGTCAGATGCCACACAAAGTAATAACACACTCCCAATCCGGACATCATGTTACCCACTGGACCCCATCGTGTCCACGCAAGATCGAGGCCCACCTGCATTTCTTATCAGGGGCCTTATTTATGACTGCAAAGTCAAGGCCCACATTCTTTACCAAAAAAGATGGAAACATTTTATGATAACCAATGAAATGTACAAAGCCCTGTTCAAATCGAGTGTACTTTGATAGAGTTCTCAGACCAGCTTCTGTAACTGTACTCTCGGCCAAAGCGTTTAATTAAACTAACTGTCCTGTTTTGCCAAACACCTCTTGCCTTTAGCTATTTCAAGGTAAATTCATTTTCAAGCAACAGGAGGATGCCTACCTGAGATCATTTCCAGCAAATCCCATTTTGTTCTCAAGCATCTTCAGCAGAATGATATGGTTGACACTGTCTACATCAAAAGGTAGATAAATAAGAATGTGAAGACAGAAGTTGTTTTGGTCCATGATTTTGCTGGCATCATTCGTGATGTTTAAGATGGGTGTTTCTGTACTATAGCCTGGTCTGCAACTAGATTGGAAGTTATTGAGCAATGTTTAATTGTGTTGACAGAGTTGTTTGATGTTACATTTTTCCAGTGCTTTTATCAGAAAAGGATGGTTAGTCACTGGATGTAAATTGTTCAGACATTTTGGGCCATCCCTTGTGTTTTTAGGGCGAGCTGACGTTAGCATTCATGCGAAGCATGAATGCTGTCAGCTCGCCAACTAATGCTATCCGTATTTGGGAGAGTGGACACCAAAGTGTCACGAGCTTTCCCAGTGTCGGATTTGACCGCGGGAGCGCGCGTCTCACCCGCGCATGCGCAGAGTAACTCAGCATTTTTTTTATTTTATTTCCCAGCCCCGAACCGAATCAGGTATCAGAGCGCTTCACATATAGGCAGCCCCCACCCCCCACCCCTCTGCATGCGCACACACAGGCGAGCGCAGGCACACGGCAGACACTCGCTCACACACACCCCCCTCCCCCACAGTCACACACACGCACTCCAGACACATACACACGCGCGTGACCCCCATCCCCACCACTTACCGGGCTCTTTCGGCGTGTTCAGTGTCTCATCGCTCCACTTCTTCCTCGGCGGCGGCGGCTGTGGCGGCGGGCGGGACTTCCTGCTGGATTGCAGGCCCCGCCCCCGTCTCAGGCAAAAGTGCCTGACTTCCGTTTTTGTTATTGCTGTTGGGGGACACGGTAACCCGGGACCGGACCCGACCGCACCGGCCGAGGCTGATCTTTTTTATTGTGTTTTAGTTTGCAACTCTTTAACATCTTGGCCTTTGTGAAGCATCAAATGTTGTATTAGTGTACAATCCTTCATGTATGTTCATTTTATTTTTCTCCCTATACAAAGGCTTCCCTGGAATCTAGCTGTCTGTCAGAGCGGTCCTGGCTCCATCCACTGCTGACTCATTGTTTGCAGAGCCACTTTCCCACTTCTTCTCTCCGCCTTCCTACTGCCCGCCTCCGCCTCCTGCTAGCGCTTCCCACCCGTCCTCTAGGCTCCTGCCAAGCTGTGAGCCCCCTCGCATTACAGACAGGAGCTTGCTCGTCTCTATGGTTACTGCAGGGCGCCTGGCACCAAGGACGGGGCCCAGAGCGACCCGCATGTGGCTTTCACGCTATTCCTCTTGTGCAAAGGCTCCGTGCCAGCTATATTTAGATACCCGCCTTCTGAAGGTGAGTGGGTGCACAGTGTATTTTGTGCTTGAAATACGCCCCCACGCCCCTTTCAAAATAGCATCCTATCGACACGCACCCGAGCCGTATAAAGGGACCTCTACAAGACACCCTCGTGGTTGTGGGTGTACCTCCGGATTACTTAGAAGCTACAAGCGGACCGGGACCAGGGCTCAAGTCCTAGAAAAAGAAGTGGGGGGACGCAGTCACCAGAAGTGACGTCACGGCAGGAAGTGACGTCACCAAAAGTTGCTTGCAATATCGGGCTCATTACCTCCCCACGCTCACCCCTTCGATGCCGCATAATGGGGACAGGGACGAGGCGAGTGTGCCCATGTGATAAATGCAAGGTTCCCGTGCCCCGGTTCAGCTGGAACTGCACGCTTTAATGCAGAAATAAATCACACAGAACTTGCTGTCACTTCTCGGGCTCTACCTTTACGCAAAGTATGACTGGCTCGAGCTGCCGTGGCTTTTAAATGAAATCCGGAAGACTGGCATGTAAAGCGCTGCCTAATTTTTAACTAATACCTTTGTGGCTTCGGCGTTTGCATCTGGCCGGCTGAGCCTGATTATAACAGGGCCGCCGTATTTTCGCAGGCAAGAAGCAGGACCACTGCCTCTGACAGACTAAACAGGGTCCTGTTCCAAACACAACAGCACATACATCGCTGCCAGCCGAGGGGTCCGCGCGAGCGGAGCTTCTCTCAAGACAGGGAAACAGAAATGTGTCAACAGTGCTAACCGCAGAGAGGCCAAAAAGTGAGGTCCAGCTGTTTGGCAGGGGGGATGGCGTCCCCCCGGTAAAATAAGTGGGGGGACGCAGTCCACCCGCGTGGTACCCCGACTCGAGCCCTGACCGGGACACACCGTTCGTCCCACTGAGCCTGCCGAAACTTGGGGCCATATATAGGAAAACAGGGCATATTACAGCCTCCGAGTATTATACGCAAGAAACTGAGCACCAAGACTTTGGAACGAAAGAAAGCTCACGAGAACAGACTAATTCCCTGACTCGTCGTCAGTGGAAGAAGTCCTCTCGCTCTACTATGCTGCTTACCCCAGGACATGGTTAGGAGTCTCAACTGATGGTCATGGTAGAATATGGGCACCCACGCGCCTGCTTCTTTTTTCGGAGGCAGTATTATTCACCGCTGCCCTAAGTCAAGTCCTCTTCTTACCCTCTTAAATTCGGACAGAGTAAGTGTGCATTTTCATGCAGAGTAAGTCTGCATTTTGTCTGAATTCTGTTCCGATGACAGCCTTCCAGCTCCTTAAGTCATGTTACCCGAGGAGAAATATTAGACGCTCTGACGGAAAAGTTTAATAAGGAATATTTAAAGAGATAATTTCTGCCCACATTTAAGCATATTTCAGCCTCGTAAGAAGGGTAGGATTTGACGCACTTCTTGTTCCTCTAAAATACATTCTAGTGTCCGTTTTTGTGACTTAAGGAGCAAACCTAGCCTGCTCCTCAAACTTATACCAAAATGTGGTCGCACTCTGACCATACTTCCCGTTGAGCGACTGCCACTCTCGCCACCCCTTAAAAATAATTATTTCCTTCTTATTGCCTCAGATAACTAAGCTACTCACGCCCTTTCCATGCACATCCCACACCATTGCATCGTTCGATGCACCTTTCACACCACCTTTCTCATCCCTTTTGTGTCTTTATCAGTGGTTTAAACTTGGCCCTGTACAGGCCTCAACTGCCTTCTTAGTTCGAAGCCTACCAGACAGCTGTCTGAAAGCTTCCCTGGGAATGCAGGTTGCCCCTTACTGTTGGCTTTTTAACTCAGTTAGTTGCTTGCTTTTTATTAGCTGGCTTTATTTGTCCAGCTTGAGTTGGCCCCTCCTGTGTAGCAAACTTTGTTTACACTATCCTTACGAATACTTGCTTTCTGTAAACGTGCGTTTAAATTATGTTCTCACCTTGTTTTTTATAAGATTACACCAAAGCAGTGATATAAGGAGTGATTATGCAAATGTGGGCCGATTGTTTTTTTTTGCTTGCCTGGGCCCATTTTCAATCCCAATCCAACCCTGCCTCCGACCTCACACGGGGGTGTTCTCTGCTTCAGTCACACTTTGTCGTCACTTTGAGGTCCAGAGAGACAGACAACCAGGGGACAGTCCGCCTGTCTCTCGATTTCTGCTTCTGTCTATCACTGCCTCTCTCACGATCTCTCTATTTCTCCCTCTCTCTCTGCCTCTCTCTTTCTTTCTCTATATTATTCCCCCTCCCCCTTTTCTCCCTTTTCTTGAGATGCAGCAAGTGTACTTCGGGGACAATGAAACAAGTGACTTGCTGACACTGAGTCCATGGTAAGGAGAGACCCGCTCTCTGTACTGCACAGTACGTAAAAGAGGTACACCACTACACGCACTCCGGGCTACCTGCTGCCCTTCACTAAGAGGTGTCAAAACACCCCCAGACTGCGGGTGGGAAAGCAGATACTGCAACTATCGGCGTTCAGTGGGCCCCTGCGTCACACAGGTGCGCAACGCCCATTGGGCTCAAAGGGCTTCACACCCCACGTGAGTGTCAGCCCGGGCTGAGACAGATTCTCTGCCCTTCATCTCCACTCTGCCTACTGCTACAAGAATTAGCCCCCCTCCCTAAATTTCTAGTACCCCCCCACCCCCCGTAATTTGGCTCTAGTTGAGCCTCTGGTGTCACTGCACCTGTTGCACCAATGGAAGTCACGTCCCTGGCTGGGTCTTTCTTGGCTTTGGACTCTTTGCCATCAAAAGGCCATTCTTTGCGGTCGGTGACCCTGTGGGAACCTCGCCCTAGCCCAGGTGGGCAGCTTACTCGCCCCTCGTGGCCCAGTGATTTTCCACCTAAAGTCGCTCGCACTACTGCCCCCCCGCGTGGCCTGGCCATGCGCAATCTATCTCCCTAAAGTCAAAGCGGTCCAGATGCCATCTCTGCCTCTTATCTGGGGCTGGCGGCTTCCTGAAGGGAACCCCGCAGCGGAGCCCGGGCTCTCGAGGAGAAAACAACCCCGCCCACAGCTGTGTGTGCATCGCCCACGACAACCCAAGGCGCACAGAGGCAGAAACGGGGCAGAACGAGTCTGTGATCGGGCAAACCCTTTGAGAGCTGCTTGCCTTGGGTGATAAAGGCGCTACATTGCGGATTTGCTCCGAGCTTGGTACTAATAATCCTTGGGGCTAAAAGAGCATTTACGTGTCAAAATATTCATTACAAGAACCTGCTACGGGTCTGAGGAGGAAGGTGGTGAGTGCTGGTGAACTGATGAGAATGAATAACTGCCATTTTCTTTCCGCTGCACTGCACTCCTGGTCAAATACACCCCCTCCCCCCCAACAACATATCCGATAGCTGCAAAAAAAGGTGTCCCGCATTGGCCGATTACGGCGGTTTTGACTTAGTAAGCACATGCAAAGTATGAGAGGCTGAGTGTGGTGCTTGCGGCAGCCAATGTTGGTAGGAATAGCAGGGAAAAAGGCAATTAAAAGCTGACTGACAGACCTTAACAGGCCCGATAGTGGCCAAGTACCCGGTTCACACAGGGACGTTTCAGGCCAGCCCACCCAGCCCGTGCCCCACAGAGACTCTACCACCCTCACTTTACCACTCTACCGCCCTCACTCTACCACTCTACCGCCCTCACTCTACCACTCTATCGCCCTCACTCTACCGCCCTCACTCTACCACTCTACCCCCTCACTCTACCACTCTACCGCCCTCACTCTGCCCCTCTACCACCCTCACACCCTCATTCTACCACCCTCACTCTACCACTCTACCACCCTCACTCTACCGCTCTACCGCCCTCATTCTATCGCCCTCCCTCTACCGCCCTCACTCTACCACTCTACCGCCCTCACTCTACCACTCTACCGCCCTCACTCTACCGCCCTCACTCTGCCCCTCTACCACCCTCACACCCTCACTCTACCGCCCTCACTCTACCGCCCTCACTCTACCACTCTACCGCCCTCACTCTACTGCTCTACCACCCTCACTCTACCACTCTACCACCCTCACTCTACCACCCTCCCTCTACTCCCCTCACTCTACCGCCCTCACTCTACCGCCCTCACTCTACCGCCCTCACTCTACCACTCTACCGCCCTCACTCTACCACTCTACCGTCCTCACTCTACCACTCTACCGCCCTCACTCTAACACTCTACCGCCCTCACTCTACTGCCCTCACTCTACCATTCTACCGCCCTCACTCTACCGCCCTCACTCTACCACTCTACCGCCCTCACTCTACCGCCCTCGCTCTACCACTCTACCGCCCTCACTCTACCGCCCTCCCTCCCTCTATCTATCGCCCTCCCTCCCTCTATCTATCGCCCTCCCTCTATCTATCGTCCTCCCTCTATTGCCCTCTCTCTATCTATCTATCGCCGTACCTCTATCTATCTATCGCCCTCCCTCTATCTATCTGTCGCACTCACTCTATCTATCACATCACCACAGCATCACTCAGCACCACCACAGCATCACTCAGCACCACCACAGCATCACTCAGGGGCACAACAACATCACTATGCGCTACCACAGCATCACTGAACGCCACAGCATCACTCGTCGCCACCACATCACTCATCGCCACCACTGCATCAATATGTGCAACAATTCAACAACAACTGGTTCAAATATGTTTTCTCAATGTTTCAAGCTTTATTACAAATCTCACAAAAATATGTTAATATTCAACTTCTGTTCTTGGATTTTCGTCACAATAAAATAAACTGAACATAATCTACACAAAAGTTATTTACAAAAGTTTAAGCTATTGCCATTATAAATTACAAGAACTTTTATTTAAGTAATAATTATTAAGAAAAATGAAAAGCCATTGTTATTTGTAATATCAATACATCTAAGTCACGTAAATACAACACATATTGCATTACAAATACTATAGGTGTCACCTTTGCAAAAGTTAAAACTATTGGAATTGTAAATGACAAAGCTATTAATTTAGCTATTTTCAAAACCAACACATAAATATAAAAGTTGTCATTAACAATACCAATAGCTCAAACTTTTCTAATGCGAGACCTATTGCATTGCAAATGCTTGTTTCATGAGAGGTGTCATATTTCCCAATTTTATGGGAGCCTGTCCTTGTGCCTTGGATAGGAGTTGCATTGCCGGTCTTAGTCCAGAGATGGAAAATGAGATGGCAGAGTCTTTTGTGAGAAATGAGGGGACAGAATCTGTGGGGCAAAAGAACAAAACAATGGCCAATACTGGACTTGATTTAATGTATTCAGACCTTAACCTTTATGAAAGAAACATACCGGTCCGTTTTTGACTTACGTCACTAGTTGAATTTTAATTTTTCTCACTAGTAGAGCATTTTTCATTTTTGATCATATCATGATATATTTATGCATGTACAAACATTTACAAAACTGTACATATCAGAACAGACAAATTTACATATATTTACAAAAAATTCTGCACATCCTACCAACAGCATTCATACTTCACTCATACAGCTATACACAGAAACAAGTAATGTGGCTCTTTGTCAAAAAAACAAATCCTATATCCATAGAAATGGTATTATCTCTGTACATTAGCAGTTTTGTTTTGTCAAAAATGTACTTTGAAGGTAAATCCTTGTTTTAACACAAAAACAACTCCATTGTTATTTCTATTTGACAAAGAGTCCGGTCAGGTCGACGCGTTTCAAACCCCTGATTGTGGGGTTCTCATCAGGACCCACACTTTCTACAACAAGAAACAACAAGACAGAACTATTAAAAAAGTCTGCTAACAACAAATCAAATTTAAAGTGCATATGCCACCAGTCGGCAAAACCGCCATACCTTATAAATGTGGTCTGACACCACTGGCCAACACAGTAGTAGTAGGAAATCACCAATTTCCGGTGTCAAGCTAAAACAAAAAGACATAACAGAAGACTGTGTCTGACACACATAGTTTGGAAATGTTGTTTGAGTGTTTTTTCCAGAATCTGCGGGGCAGCAGGTGGATTTCAGTGATGATCTACCTTCCTGATATTGCCTTCACTTAGGGTTTTGAATTCAGTCGACATAGCATTATTTTTAGGTTTTGAGGGATAATTGTGAACTAGCACCAGCTCAGTGAACATATGTTCGATCTCCTCAAAAAAGGAAGCAAACAGCTCACAGAACTCAAAGGAAATATACCTTATCATGATATTAGTGCCAGGGCTTGTTTAGTGCTTGATTATTTCAAAGTGTGTGTGTGTAATGGTTTTGCTGTTCCAGTTTAGATCTGAAAAATGAAGGGTTTGCATTCCATAGTAGTTCCTTTTAGGTGTTTCTCATAGCTCACATTTGGATTAGATGTAAATAAGACGGTTCATCTCTCCATCTTATCTCTACTAGTCGTAGTTTCCTCCTTTTTTCATTCAAGTATTGGTTGCACCAGAGATTGTTTGAGATGCAGTGGAGTCAGTTCATCCATGATTGCCCTGTTTTAGTGTGAAGTTAACTTCTGCACGTTTTGCAACTCATTGGACAATTGCGGTGTCTCAGGAATGGTGAGGACAGTTCATTCTGGTTGATCTATTTAATAACTCTTAAAGAGCACCTGTGTCTGACACCATGGCCTTTGGTTATCTGTCAGTGCGCTGTGAGTTGGAAGAGGATTAGGTGCTGGTCCAGGTTTTCCCTTTTCAAGATGGTCTGTCCTGCACAGGCTTGCACAAGCTTATGATTTGCATGGAATGACAGCTTATAAGTCAGCATCTTCCAGTATAGGTTAGTGCCTTAGAAAAAGGTGTATCTAAAAGGCTCTGCACTGTGATCAGCTCCATCAGCTGTTCAGACTAAGGGTCTTATTATGACTTTTGGAAGTCCAGTAGACTTCAGTATCTATGATGGCAGTCCGAGAGTGGTGAGCTTGGCTTACATGAAAAACTGGACAAACAGCAAAAAGAGGTAAAATGCAATAGTGACGGCTCAGATTTGTTATCATAAGGACACGATGATATTGCATTCCCCTCTGAGTCGGACACACTTTTAAAACACAAAAAACAGCAGACTGTGGCCACCCTGAAGCAAAAAAAAGCAATTTCTCCCAGTGTGTGAGATCTAGTGCTCAATAAAAAGCAGATTCCACTGATGCTACAGATCTGTAATAGTTCTGCACTGTATATTTAGATAACTCAGTTTCTACTCTTGCAGCCTCGCAGTACTCTAAAAAAGGCAGCTTTATTTTTTTAACTTATCTGCTTTATCAAAGTTTCATTGCTTTTAAAAATAAAGAGTGCAACCCAAAGGTCTATAGTGTTTTACAGTTATAAGTCAGCCACGAAATAGAGGAACGCTTCTCCAGGCTGAGACAATCCGAAATAGTGTCCACGCACAATGATGCCACCGTATTACTCCATACACAGACCCACAACAGTGAGGGACCCAAGTGCACCATATCTGTGGTATAACCCTGGTTGAGCTCTGAGTGGATGATGAAACTATATGTAAATGGTGGTAGGTGCAACAGCCGGCTGAGGATTCGATTTTCCTCTTCTTTAAGAGAGGAAGTATTATGTAAGCCCTATACCCCCCTCCCCATGAATAGCAGCTGTTGCACACTGGTTGATATACACTTTCAATACAGGGAGATAGTCCCTTTACGTACAGGTCTAATGAAATTGCATACTGCATCTGCTGATCTGCTACGTTTAAGGCCGGAACTATTAAGCTGAGAGTGCCAAGACCCGTTGAACTAAAAGCTACACCTAAATCAGCTGCGGCCCGTGCAGGTAAGAGTGGTGAGGCCAGCTTGGAGGGGGGGATTTCGACAGAAGATGATGAGAAAAAATGTAATAAATAATTTTCCCTCGTCATCGTCTGTCGAAATCCTCTCACACCCGGCCCTATCACCCCACCGCTCTTACGTGAATGGACCGCTGCTGACCCAAATAACTGATATTGCTGAGGCTGATCAGTGGCTGTCAATTAATTGTAAGTCTATCCTAGATTTGCCCGGCCCACACGCCATGATGTGCCATTTTCCATAGTTCGTTGTTAAATCAAGGTTACTTATGAAGGAGGCAAAATATCCACCAACATGCTCAACACATTGGGAATGCAGGCTAGGAGAACTGCATCGTCAGCAAAAAAAAATGCTGCCACCTGCATGCCTGCGATCTTTGAGGTGTCTACCAGGTTGGAAATCAGATGCGCAGATAGTCCATTAATATAAATGATAAAAATCATGACTGCCAATATACACCTTTGTCGTACTCCCCACTTTAAAGAAAATTCGGGGGGAAACTTAAAAATTAAACATACCTTATCTGTTATATCTGCGTGTAAGGAGTGCAACAAAATTCACCTAAAGAAAATCCACCCCTTGGTCCAACATCTTCAACCACAGTTTGATCCTGTTCACTGAATCAAAAGCACTATCCATAAAATCCATAAATCGAAAAAAGCCAAATAGATTGGAGAGGGCCTAAAATGAATATATATCCTTACAAACAAACCCAAATTCAGGCACTACTCTGCCTTACCCATGCTTGGGCGAAACCTACATTGAAAGGGTGAAAGAACATCATTTTCTCAGGCTCATATGACTAGAGGATAATAGACCACTCTCCCAAGAATATATGACGTTACTCTGCTAACAATCACTCCGCATACCATCACCACAAAATGTTTACCACGCAAATTCAATCACCCCAAAATTTTTGACAACGCAAACTTTTACCAAGCATGCCATTAAAACGCAAAGGCATGCGTGGTAAAGGTATACTCCAAGTAAAAGTTATAAAGTTATAAAGGTAAGTGAGAGTACCCTGCAAAAAATACTACCCTACACTACACAACCTCTACCCTACACTACACTAATACTACCCTAAACCCTAAAACACTACTCTACACTACACAAACACTACCCTACACTACACAAACACAACCCTAAACCCTAAAACACTACCCTACACTACACAAACACCAGCCTACACTACACAAACACTACCCTAAACCCTAAAAACACTACCCTACACTACACAAACACTACCCTAAAACACTACCCTACACTGCACCAACACCACAACACTACCCTAAACCCTAAAACATGACCCTACTCTACACATACACTACCCTGCACTGCACTAACACTGCCATAAACCCTAAAACACTACCCTACACTACACAAACACTCCTCTACACTACACAAACACCACAACACTACCCTAAACACTACCCTACACTACACAAACAGTAGCCTACACTACACAAACACTACTCTGAACCCTAAAAACACTACCCTATAACACTACCCTACACAAACACTACCCTACACTACACAAACACTACCCTCTACTACACAAGCACAACCTTACACTGCACAAACACTACCCTAAACCCTAAAACACTACCCTACACTACAGAAACACTACCCTACTCTACACCAACACCACAACACTACCCTAAACGATAAAACACTACCCTACACTACACAAACACTACACTAACACTACCCTAAACCCTATAACACTACCCTACACTACACAAACACTACCCTACACTACACAAACACTACCCTAATCCCTTAAAAATTAACGCCCACCCCAGGCCCATTCCTCCTTACCTCTCTCTCCTCGTGGTTTCTCTCCTCCTTCTGCTTCCTGCATCACGTCGTCTTTCTGTGAGGGGCGGTGCACTTCGATGTGAGGAAACGGAAAAGCCTGTTTCCTCACAACGACGTGGATCACCCAAATTCCATTTTTTACGACGTATGTGCATTTACCATACATACTTTTACAATGATTTTTGTTGTAAAGGCATGCGTGATAAATGCACATGCGGTGTAAAAAATGTGGAGAAATGGTATGCGGGGTAGGTGCGCTATGCCGAGAAAAGGTATGCGGGGTCAAAGTCTGCGTTGTAAAAAATGTGTTGGAAACAACATTTACCCTCTCCCAACGATGTTAATCGTGCTGTCAATGAGTTAAATCGGTCAGTAGCAATTTATTTATTTAAAATCTTTATTGGAATTTTGACAATACCAACATACATTGTACCTTCTTTGTTAACATATTTGTCGATCACAGTATACATAGGTATGAGTGAATCATAGTTACAGTTGCAGTGCAACTCTGAGTTCATTTCTTCTCATTTCCAATTCCACCACTGGCGATATACATATATTTCCCCGGGACAATTCCATGCCTTCCATTTCTTATCCCACTTTCTGGGGCATCCACTAGTTATGAACACTTCCTTCACTGCCACCATACATCTATCCAACTCCTTCACCCATACCCAGACAGAGGGTGCATCTGCAGTCCCCAAATGTTGTGCTATCTGTCGTTTAACTAAGGTAAATCCTAGTGTTGCCATCTGTTGCTCAATCTCAGTGAGGTCTGTAGCTACCCATATATTAAGTAAACCCATCCGAGTTGTAAGCGCTAACTGTTTCCCTGGTGCAGTTTGAAGTTTGGATGTGGCTCCCTCCCATATTGGTTTCACAGCAGGGCAATCCCAGATCATATGATAAAAGGTGGCCACTTGTTTGCACCCCATAAGACAGAGCGCATCCGCTCTAGCACCTATTTTGGCAATCACGGTCATATAGGACCGATGTAGGATCCTAAATTGGATCAGTCGGAAGCGGAGGGTAATAGCCGCCTCTCTAGGGGAAATCAGGGCCTCCCTCCATTCCTCCTCAATGGGTCCTATGTCGCTTTGACACTTCTCTTTAAGTTTCTCGAAAGTGTCAGGCAAGTTATTACATAATTTTTTATAGGTTAGGGATAGGGCCTTTGAATGTAGCGGTCTATCTAACAGTCGGTCCTCTAACGGTGACGACTCTTAATGTCCCTTTTTAAATATGGGAACAATAGAGGACAAGGTCCAAAAAATGGGAAATATTAGAATATGTGCTACTATTGAAAATATTAGTAATCATGGGTCCCTATAAATTGGACATACTTTTTATAAGGTTAATGGGGAGCCCATCAGGGCCTGGTGCTTTACTGCCCATACTCTGCTGTATAGCCAGTTCAAATGGAAATAAAAAAAAGGCTATCCACTATGGAGAGCAAGTGTTCATATCCAGGTCATCCTCGACATGATATATGGCAGTAAAATGTGATAAAATGTGATAGCCAATCCGATACTAGAATGTTGTACTGCAGGGGGAGATTTCCTTAGGTGTTCCTGGATCTAATTTTCTTTATTAAGTCCCAAAATGACTTACTATGTTTCCCTGCTGCCACAGTTTCTAATAATCCCCAATCCCTTTTGTGTGACTCCTCTCTCCAATATTTGAGGGTAGATTAATAATCTTGATGTGCCTGCTGAACCTTGGCCATACCCTCGGGTGGCAATCAGTGCCTTCCTCAGTCTGCCGTTAGCCATTGAACAATGCCTATCAAATCATCATTGTCAGGGCACATAGGCTTAAGCTAGGGCTCTTTGACAAATTGGGGCCGATTCCTATCCGGGTCGGAAGGGCACCAAACGCAATCCGGCCAGAAAAACTACGAGCCGTATGTGTGTTTTCCGCCCGACTCGTACAGCTGTATGAGCGAGCAAGTACGATGCAAGCTACGTGAAAATCACCGACCGAGTCATTTCCGGATCCGAACCGCTCTGTACAGCTCAGCCATAAGCAAACCGTGGTGTGCAATGGATGAGATTTACGTCCGAGCCAGTACAATGCATGCGTCGGATAGCCGGTGCAAGCCGAAGTGTACGGCTCGCAAAACATCCAGGAAGTAGCCTTTGGGGGTCCACGTCGGACACCCTGTCACCCGCAGCCCTATGACTCGGACACAGGCATGTACATTGCGTATGGCACCCACATGTACCCACTGTAGGGGGGCCCTTGTGTGAGACGTACCCATTCAGTCAATGGGAGCCCATGTATGCGTCGTACGACCGGCTCCCATTGACTTCTATGGGAGTCTAACCGATCCGAGTCCGGCAGCATACGGCCGCATCGTACTCGGTCGTACTGCAGGACTCCAGCTCGGTCGGAAAACACTCCGGATCCAGCTCGGTCGGCGAGCTTTCCAACCCGGATCGCAATCGGCCCAATTGTGTTAAACTATTTTAATGAGATACCGTGGCCTCATTCCCACTACCAGCTAAACACCTAATAAACAGCCCCTGATGCACCTTTACCAACAATGTCAGGTTTTCAGTTGGATTTTCAAGGTGCCATATAAGCCTTAGGTAATTTGGGAATTGTTGACTAATGTGGATCATGTTGGGTTTGCATTGGTGTCTTCTCAGTAACAGCTGAGCTAAGGCACAAAGGGCATTATGATCGCCCCACTTAATCAAAAAAATCCATGATACAACATTAGTACTGGTAAACATTTAATCAATATATGAGGATTGACCAATCTCTCTAAAAGATGGTAATGATGATGAGCCCCCTCCAAGTATCTCAAATACGTCTACTAGACCATGGGCCACAACATGTCTACACAACTCTACCACCCTGGAATTGAGTTTGTTTTCACATCCTTCCAAAGGCTTTGCTGGTGCCCAAATACACCCCTTTAGCTTGACGTTAAAGTCGCCACACAACAAGTAATCAGACTGTGCTTGTTTATTTCCTTCTAGGGTTTGTAATTTGGACAAACATTTTAACAAATGGATACAAACAGTGTTAACTAAATCATTATTATAAAAATTTATTAGATCAAATGATTTCTTTTAAAGCTAAAAGAGCTCATGATTCAGAGTTGACGTGTGCTACATCTACATGAAGACTTAGGCTGACCCAGGTTACAAGACTGCCCATAGCTCTGCCCATGGCTTAAGGAGTAGCTAGATTAGAGTAACAGGTGTAGGCTGACCCAGGTTACAAGACTGCCCATAGCTCTGCCTCTGGCTTAAGGTGTAGCTAGATTAGAGTAACAGGTATACACTTTGATCAACATTGTAGTGGGGGACCAAGTTTTCCTGCAGAACTATTCTTGGAAACAAACACCCATCAGTCAGGGTTATCGATTTTCCCTTTAAGACCTGCAACATTCCAGCTAACTTTGGGGAAGAAACAACCTTGACTTGGCTCTAAAGCAGCAATCTTAACTTGAGACCAATTATAATTATTATGCAATTGTGAAGCTCAATTTGCCGCTTCCAGAAGTCTGTCCAGATCTGTAAGGACATTTAATCTATTGGCTGTGGTAATGGGAGAAGGATTACTGGTGCTGGCTGATGGGGCTGTGGTTCAATATGTGGATGCACTAGCTGGGGTTCTTACTGAACATGCCATGTTTGACTGTAATGAGGACGAGGCCTCTGAAAGAAAGGAGGATTATAAAAATACCCTAATGGAACCAGGGTACTAGAACTTCTTGGCGGAATACGACAACTGGTATTGGTCAGCAGGTTACGTACCAACCACGGAGATCTTAAATTTACCATAAATACAACCCCACATTATATAAACAGGGTTAGGCCCAATCCATGCACACCTCCGCACAAAGAACATATATATTTAACATGATGAAATGACAAGCCTTGATGACTCACTAACCAGTCTAGAGTCTTATTAAATAACTCCTCATAAGATTCGTGTTGAGCTTTTTGGAGAGTTGAAACCCCAGCCAATACAGTTACATATGGAAGGGCAGGGGGGGAGGTTAATGACTGCTAGGGTAGTGGTACCATTTGATGACAGCTTATTCCCGCTCTGTAACCTTCTAAGAGGTCAGTAGTATGTAGAGATGCTCCCTGGGCATTACTGTATAGCGGGACTTGACCAGGCTGTTCCAATGGAATGATATTGGAAGAAGAACTTATTTAAACAATAGGAGCACAGCCTTTAGTTGCCATGTGGTTAGGCCCTTTAGTTTCAAGGTTCCTGCTGCCAATCATCTCCCTAGAAATACCTGGTGATGGCCAGTGGTCATGGAAATGAAATTGTAGTTCTATTACTGGAAAGCTTTGCTCAATATGAACTCAGCTTCTGATCACCTTGTATATGCCTGCATACAGTGAGAACATGAAACAGCATGACCACCTTATCCAGATTGGTTGAAGGTATTGGAACATTTGAAATATTAGGCATATTTCGACCCCTGATAGTGTTCACAGCATTAACATCCATATGCCTTGTTTTGTGTGTAACACACAGTAACACATTTAAAACACCACAAAAGTACTCCACACCAGTTTAGAAAAATAATCAATATTTATGTGAGGAACCCAAGACAAAACAACAAAAATCCAACATACACAAATCAAAGTATGAATTTTTAAAGATTAAATGCATTTATAGTTCTTAGAAACACAACTGTTTGACCTGGGGCTATAAAGTCGTGCTTGACGAACTTGAATCTCAAAGTCCAGGTATGATTGCAATGGAGTGCGTGCTGGCTACGGAGTTTGTACAGATCCCGGTTACAATACCTTTGAAACCATGACACAACAAAGACTCTGTACGGTGCCAGGGAGGTAAGACATCACTTGAAGCCAGTGCAGAGTCGCTTCCTTACTGTGGTGCAGATCATTGGCAGATCAATGCTCGGGACAGTGCATTGCACAAGGGAGGTGAGGCATTACTGAACCAAGTGAGGTGTCAGTTCCTGGAGGTGGTGCAGAGTCGTTGAGCCTGTGACTCCTGGGACATTGCAAGGCACAAGGGAGGTGATGCAACATTGGCATCAACATGTTTTGGTTCCGCTGGCGGTGCGGGGTTGATGAAGCGTTGAAAGTATGGGGTGTCAGCTTAGCAGTGTCAATATCACATCACGGGGCCACAGGTGCTGCAACAGAGTCCGAGTCAGGTGTCACAGACTTTGGTGGCTCGATTCTTGAGGCTTACGCTGTGGTGGAGATTTGGAGGCACTGTGGTGCCATTGTTCACCACAGCAAACTCACTTCCAAGGGCCCAGGAACTAGATTTAGACCACTTGGCAAAGTAGTGCTCTCAGCAGAAACACCCGGATGCTGCATGTGAAGTCTTTAATGGCCCTGAGACTCCAACAGGAAGTAAGCTCCTTAGAATGGAGGATGCAGGGAGCAAAGTTCAGTCCTCTCACTCCCAAGACAGAAGCAATAGGCCAACGCAGCAGTGGAAGTCCCTCCTGGCAACAAAACAGCTCTTCTTCTAGCACACAATTATTCAGTCCAGAAGTATTCTGAGTATATGGTGTTAGAGGTCCAGTACTTATATCAATTTTAGCCTTTGAAGTTGGGAGCCTTCAAAGAAAAGACTTTGTAGTGCACAAGACCCGGCCCTTCCAGGCCATGGCTCCAGACTACAGGGGGTAGGCAGCTCTTTGAGTCTGGACAGGTACATCCCTATTCAGGTGCAAGCGTCAGCTCCTCCCTCCACTCCAGCTCAGGAGTACCATCAGCCTAGATGTTCACTTGTCCGAGGCCTGAGACGGACAGCTGCCCGTCCTGCCACCTCGACCGACGCTTGCAGTCTTAAACGATTAAATATCGGCTACACTGACGATGCAGATATAACACAACCAACCAAGTAACAGTGAATAGCACTGTCACAGCTGAGTTAGCAAGGAACTTGTGCTACCACTGCCCCTAATATGGCTTCAATAGCACGGCCCTTGAAGGCCCCTTGAAACTTCTGCAGACGTGCCTCTTGGTCCTGTTTTCTTGCAGTGACCCTTCATGATTAACTACTTCTATATCCCGGCTCCGTTTTATCTACCAGCTTCCTCCTGGTCGCCCAATACCTCATGCTCACAATTTTAATTCTGATGAATATCTCAAATCATTGAGATCGAAACTCTGCCGACCTTTTGTACAACCAAAAAACTCCTTTACTATTTAGATTTATCGTCAGGAGTTTATGTTTAGGTTATCAATGCAATGTATATTTTAAATGTCACCTTTACTCGTCATATCACGCTTTTTTCACTTTCTTGTGAGCACGTGAAGTATATTTACAAAAAAACTTTGATATATTATTTATAAATAAATAATATTCTTTGTCAATGCCCATCTGTGTCCGTCTGTACATTTAGTAATTGTCTACTGTTATTCCTCCTGGCATTTGCTATATGATTAACACATTATTAAATTAACAGCTCTGGCTGTTTTAGGACCCCTTTTGGCCGTACATGAACTGCTGTTACCTCCCAATACTATCAGGATATGTAGGACACACCTCAGTTCCCTTTTTGTGTGACTGTCTACAGTGAATTCATATAGCCCAACTGTCATCCAACACAGAGGGGTTTTCTAGGGACAGCTAGAGGCACAGAGGTAAGAAAATGGCAACTTTCTAAAATTGGCATTTGCAGACCAGCGAATCAAAAACCAACTTCACTAAAATATGTGTTTTTAAATTGTGATTCCAGAGACACCAAACTCCAGTCTTCTATCTGCTCCCAATTGGAAGATACATTTGTAAAAGATGCTAAGCTATGGGAGAGACAAACCTTGCTGTAATGAAAAACAAATGTAGACGTTTTTCACTACCAGGACATGTAAAATTAAAAGTACATATCCTACCTTTTAAATACACTGCACCCTGCACATGGGGCTACCCAGGGCCTACCTTAAGTGTGCCTTACATGTAGTAAAAAGGAAGGTTAGGGCCTGGCAAGTAGGTGAACTTGTGAGGTTGACATGGCAGTTTGAAACTGCACGCACAGTGGGAAGCCTAAGACATGTTTGAAGGGCTGCTCATGTAGGTGGCACAATCCGTGCTGCAGGCCCACTAGTAGCATTTAATTTACAGGCCCTGGGCACGTTGTGCAGTGTACTAGGGACTTATTTGTAAATCACATATGCCAATCATGGCCAAACCAAATGTCATCACAATATTGACACAGATCGCATGCACTTTAGTACTGATCAACAGTGGTAAAGTGCCCAGAGAGAGAAACCAGAAAAAAACTAAATTCAGCATACAGTCAAACACAGGAGGGCATAAGCAAAAAGACAGGGTAAAAAATGCCAAAAGATGCCAGGTCTAACACTTGTCCCCCCAGCAGAAAGTGGGGAGAGCAACCCAACCTCTTGGGAGTTCTCATCACTAAGGCGGAAAAATCTGGAAAGACCATCAGCTTTGGCATGTTCTGTTCAACAACTGTATTCCACCGTTAAGTCCATTCCCTTAGGGAGATGAACCACCTCAACAGTTTAGGATTCTTACCCCTCAGCTGCATTAACCATCTGAGGGGCATGTGGTCTGTCTGAACCCGGAAGTGATTCCCAAACAAGTATGGTCTTAGGTTCTTCAGCGCCCAGACCACTGCAAAGCTTCTCTTTCTATTACGCTTCACCTCTGTTCCTGGGCAAGTAAACTTTCACTGATGAAGGCTAGGTTGATCTAGGCCCTCCTCATTTAGATGTGAAAGCAGAGCCCCAACATCATGTTCTGATGCATCAGTCTGCACCACAAATTCCTTGGAGAAATCAGGAGCCATTCACATGGCTTCCTTCAGGGTGCCCGAAGCAGTCGTGCATGCCTCTGTCCAGATGACCTGATGGGGTTGCTTCCTGGAAGTCAGCTTTTAGAAGGGAGAAACAACGGTGCTGTATCCCTTGACGAATCTCCGGTAGTGACCGGGGAGACCTAAAAAGGCACTCACCTCTGTCTTAGTCTTGGAGGGTGTCCAAGCTAGAATGATTACAATCTACAATCTTTGGTTGCAGGCGCTTCACCTTGCCACATCCTACTTGGTGTCCCAAGTAAACCACAAACCCCTACCCTATCTTTCTCCATTACCAACCTTAGCTTCTCCACATCCAGATTGAGTTTTTCCAGTTCCAACTGGAGCTTTCTTTCTGCCTGTCTCTAAACTCCACCGCAGACAGACTTTTAGAGGAAACACTGCTCTCTGTCCTAGAGGGCACCTACGCCCAGACAGATCCTAATTTTCAAGAAAATCACCATACAGACTCTGCCCCTCCATATCCGCAGCCTCATTCTAATCCTCTGGATGCCCAGCTGCCTCGCTGGTTGCCAGACCAGGCTCTTGGTGCCTTATGCAGTGCCAGGTCTAACAGAGGCCATTTAAAACTTTAAAATCCATGTCCTACTTTTTAAATACAATGTAGCTCGCCCTATGAGCTGTTTAGGGCATACTATAGGTGTTACTTATATGAATGTAAAAGGAAGGTTTAGGCCTTGCAAAAGGTTATTTTGCTACGTCAAATTGGCAGTTTTAAAACTCCACTACAAGCTGATTCGGCCTGAGACAGTTTTAAAGGGCTACTTTAGTGAGTGGCAGAGTGCTGCAAACCCATTAGTAGCATTTAATTCACAGGCTCTGTAGTACCATAAACTATTCACTTATTATGAAATGAAATGTGGCAATTAGTGGTAGAACAATTTTACCATGTCTAAAGGAGCAAGCACAAGCACTTTGGCACTGGTTAGCAATGGTGAGGTGCACAGAGTCCATGCCAACAAAAATGTTTTTTCAGAAAACAGGAGGGGAGAAAAGGAAAGAATTTAGGACAATACCACACCAAGATGACGGGTCTAACACAGAGTAATAGAAGTACTGCCTATAGCTACACATCTACACACCTGAAAGATATACACATCAAATCATATGCAATATATAAGACTATATATACTTACCTTCAGTATAATATGATAGTTGAAAGTCTGGATTAATTATTTTGTGGGAATATATTTAGACTTGATATTCCTTTAGAATGGGTGTTCCAGTCCTGGAATGCCCAGATACGTCAGACCCTTTCAACCCTCTGTTGTTCTGTTCTGTTTCCAGCCCTGACAGCTTCGTACTATATAGTGTGACTATCAATTATGCCTGCCTGCTGATGTTGTGCAATCAGTTGTTCGATTGCATGCTGAACCATGACAACTTTCTCAGTTGTGCAGAACTGTGGAGAGTTTATACATATTCTGTCTTAGGATATGTTATAAATAGAATTGTCGCAGGGAACAGTACACATCCCATGTGTGGGTTTAACCCTTTTAGGGAAGTGCTGCTGTTTGCAGAAAGCAGTTTTCACCAAGAGCCAAAGATTGGGCAGGGGAGGTATCAGTCAGAGCTGCTCACCTTTACAGTACTGCTGTTTAATTCATCTCCGTTCACCTCTTTAAATGTTTGTACAGCATATGATTTCCCTTTTGGGGCTGGTGTCACCTTAGAGACAATGGCATGGACTGCTTACATATGCATCTTCTCCCATTGACCCCAGTAATACAATCTACCTGCTTCCATATTTTGATTTACTGCACATGCAACTAGCACCACTAAGAGCAGAGGAATTAAAATGATTGATGGTTTAGCCATAAAAGCTTGGAGAAGGGGCCTGGGGTTGAGGCAGCATCCCCAAATAACAATGCTGATGTTGAGAGGTTGAATGAGCAATAAAGAGGTTTTTACATTTTGTTTCCATTTGTCACATTTGTTCAAAGAAAAAGGTCAATGGTCAGGCCATTTTCTGACAAATTGCTACTTATTATTTAAACATGGAAATTGGTGTTTACTTTTCTTTCTCTGATTGCAAAGTGAGAGGATTTGGTAAGGTGAAGAATCTGCGAATCTTGCTGGGGTACAGAGAGTGCAAAGGAAAAGGTTGTAGGATGTCAATTATTTTCTTACTCTCAACAACATTTAAATGCCTGTAAAATAACTATAACATATTTCAAAGGATATCAGTAGTTAGGGAAGCACAGATGAAGGTAATTTTCTGTAATTCTGAACTGTGATGGAAACAAAGATTATATTAGGATGAAAACAAATCAAGACACATTACTTGATGATGTGAAATATTTGCTTAATTCCAATTTCCACACATTATCATTTGAGTGCTATGTAGTTGTATCACTTAAACTGCTTGTCTGTACAAATGTAGTGGCCATTTCAATAGAAAATATGCTGTTTGTAAATGACTGTGCACAACCACACCATGCGTTATTAAGTTATTTACTACAATGTGCTCCAAATGCAACCCTGGGTATGTGCCACCCCCTTACCACTCTTCTACTGAAAGAGAGTGGTGCATTTGCTATACTTGTTCTTTGTGTGATGCTTGAATTTATCACAAACCTATGACTTCAGTGATGCAACATTGATGGTACCACCCCCACTCTGTAAGAAAGAGAGCCACAGTAGACATAGTGCTTCCCTACGTCTGAGCAAGCAACGTTGCAAAATTCAGTTTTTTCAATCTTGTGTAATCTAAGGGCATATTTACAAGCCCCTATCGCCAAAGGAACATCACTTTTAGTGACATTCCTTTGGCGATATGGGCTTCGTCTTATTTACAAGGTAGCGTTAAGCCACGTTAAGTGGCTTAACGCTGCCTTGTATATAAAGTACCCTTTCACACTATACTTAGCGTGAAAGGGGCGGGCAATGGGTGTTGTGGTGGATGTTTCACCACAACATCAATTGATTTTGACACAGCCCCATATTTACAAGGGTGGTGTAAATATAGTGCACCGCCTAATTTAAGACCAGTGAATACTTGGTCTTACCATGGAGAAACGAGGAGATTGTTTTTTTTCTCCTCTTCTTTGCTTATTCTATGTGTGCTGCATTGTGTGGCACACATAGAACCAGCAAAACGCCATTGATTGTGTATGTGGAGGAATGTGTTCCTTCCTGCACATAAACAATTATTTTTAAAAAATGACGAGTTGCAACTTCTCTGTGTGCTGGGCAAAGCAGCACACATAGAAGTTACAAAACGCCATTTCAGATTGTTTATGTTCAGGAAGGGACACATAAACCTTTGGTGCAAGGGTGCCTGTGTTGGCACTAGGCTGCTAAATTTAGCACCAGTGCTGAGTGCAACGCAGGACTGCACTATATTCTAGTAAATATGGTGCAGCCCTGTGTTTCAGAAGTGGTGGAGCACAGCGCTAAGCCAACAAGGCTAACGCTGCGCTCCATCACTTCTTCTCCATCACTTCTGTTGCATCACCTCCCTTGTGCAAGGCACAAGGGAGGTGATGCAACATTGGCATCAACATGTTTTGGTTCCGCTGGCGGTGCGGGGTTGATGAAGCGTTGAAAGTATGGGGTGTCAGCTTAGCAGTGTCAATATCACATCACGGGGCCACAGGTGCTGCAACAGAGTCCGAGTCAGGTGTCACAGACTTTGGTGGCTTGATTCTTGAGGCTTACGCTGTGGTGGAGATTTGGAGGCACTGTGGTGCCATTGTTCACCACAGCAAACTCACTTCCAAGGGCCCAGGAACTAGATTTAGACCACTTGGCAAAGTAGTGCTCTCAGCAGAAACACCCGGATGCTGCATGTGAAGTCTTTAATGGCCCTGAGACTCCAACAGGAAGTAAGCTCCTTAGAATGGAGGATGCAGGGAGCAAAGTTCAGTCCTCTCACTCCCAAGACAGAAGCAATAGGCCAACGCAGCAGTGGAAGTCCCTCCTGGCAACAAAACAGCTCTTCTTCTAGCACACAATTATTCAGTCCAGAAGTATTCTGAGTATATGGTGTTAGAGGTCCAGTACTTATATCAATTTTAGCCTTTGAAGTTGGGAGCCTTCAAAGAAAAGACTTTGTAGTGCACAAGACCCGGCCCTTCCAGGCCATGGCTCCAGACTACAGGGGGTAGGCAGCTCTTTGAGTCTGGACAGGTACATCCCTATTCAGGTGCAAGCGTCAGCTCCTCCCTCCACTCCAGCTCAGGAGTACCATCAGCCTAGATGTTCACTTGTCCGAGGCCTGAGACGGACAGCTGCCCGTCCTGCCACCTCGACCGACGCTTGCAGTCTTAAACGATTAAATATCGGCTACACTGACGATGCAGATATAACACAACCAACCAAGTAACAGTGAATAGCACTGTCACAGCTGAGTTAGCAAGGAACTTGTGCTACCACTGCCCCTAATATGGCTTCAATAGCACGGCCCTTGAAGGCCCCTTGAAACTTCTGCAGACGTGCCTCTTGGTCCTGTTTTCTTGCAGTGACCCTTCATGATTAACTACTTCTATATCCCGGCTCCGTTTTATCTACCAGCTTCCTCCTGGTCGCCCAATACCTCATGCTCACAATTTTAATTCTGATGAATATCTCAAATCATTGAGATCGAAACTCTGCCGACCTTTTGTACAACCAAAAAACTCCTTTACTATTTAGATTTATCGTCAGGAGTTTATGTTTAGGTTATCAATGCAATGTATATTTTAAATGTCACCTTTACTCGTCATATCACGCTTTTTTCACTTTCTTGTGAGCACGTGAAGTATATTTACAAAAAAACTTTGATATATTATTTATAAATAAATAATATTCTTTGTCAATGCCCATCTGTGTCCGTCTGTACATTTAGTAATTGTCTACTGTTATTCCTCCTGGCATTTGCTATATGATTAACACATTATTAAATTAACAGCTCTGGCTGTTTTAGGACCCCTTTTGGCCGTACATGAACTGCTGTTACCTCCCAATACTATCAGGATATGTAGGACACACCTCAGTTCCCTTTTTGTGTGACTGTCTACAGTGAATTCATATAGCCCAACTGTCATCCAACACAGAGGGGTTTTCTAGGGACAGCTAGAGGCACAGAGGTAAGAAAATGGCAACTTTCTAAAATTGGCATTTGCAGACCAGCGAATCAAAAACCAACTTCACTAAAATATGTGTTTTTAAATTGTGAGTCCAGAGACACCAAACTCCAGTCTTCTATCTGCTCCCAATTGGAAGATACATTTGTAAAAGATGCTAAGCTATGGGAGAGACAAACCTTGCTGTAATGAAAAACAAATGTAGACGTTTTTCACTACCAGGACATGTAAAATTAAAAGTACATATCCTACCTTTTAAATACACTGCACCCTGCACATGGGGCTACCCAGGGCCTACCTTAAGTGTGCCTTACATGTAGTAAAAAGGAAGGTTAGGGCCTGGCAAGTAGGTGAACTTGTGAGGTTGACATGGCAGTTTGAAACTGCACGCACAGTGGGAAGCCTAAGACATGTTTGAAGGGCTGCTCATGTAGGTGGCACAATCCGTGCTGCAGGCCCACTAGTAGCATTTAATTTACAGGCCCTGGGCACGTTGTGCAGTGTACTAGGGACTTATTTGTAAATCACATATGCCAATCATGGCCAAACCAAATGTCATCACAATATTGACACAGATCGCATGCACTTTAGTACTGATCAACAGTGGTAAAGTGCCCAGAGAGAGAAACCAGAAAAAAACTAAATTCAGCATACAGTCAAACACAGGAGGGCATAAGCAAAAAGACAGGGTAAAAAATGCCAAAAGATGCCAGGTCTAACACTTGTCCCCCCAGCAGAAAGTGGGGAGAGCAACCCAACCTCTTGGGAGTTCTCATCACTAAGGCGGAAAAATCTGGAAAGACCATCAGCTTTGGCATGTTCTGTTCAACAACTGTATTCCACCGTTAAGTCCATTCCCTTAGGGAGATGAACCACCTCAACAGTTTAGGATTCTTACCCCTCAGCTGCATTAACCATCTGAGGGGCATGTGGTCTGTCTGAACCCGGAAGTGATTCCCAAACAAGTATGGTCTTAGGTTCTTCAGCGCCCAGACCACTGCAAAGCTTCTCTTTCTATTACGCTTCACCTCTGTTCCTGGGCAAGTAAACTTTCACTGATGAAGGCTAGGTTGATCTAGGCCCTCCTCATTTAGATGTGAAAGCAGAGCCCCAACATCATGTTCTGATGCATCAGTCTGCACCACAAATTCCTTGGAGAAATCAGGAGCCATTCACATGGCTTCCTTCAGGGTGCCCGAAGCAGTCGTGCATGCCTCTGTCCAGATGACCTGATGGGGTTGCTTCCTGGAAGTCAGCTTTTAGAAGGGAGAAACAACGGTGCTGTATCCCTTGACGAATCTCCGGTAGTGACCGGGGAGACCTAAAAAGGCACTCACCTCTGTCTTAGTCTTGGAGGGTGTCCAAGCTAGAATGATTACAATCTACAATCTTTGGTTGCAGGCGCTTCACCTTGCCACATCCTACTTGGTGTCCCAAGTAAACCACAAACCCCTACCCTATCTTTCTCCATTACCAACCTTAGCTTCTCCACATCCAGATTGAGTTTTTCCAGTTCCAACTGGAGCTTTCTTTCTGCCTGTCTCTAAACTCCACCGCAGACAGACTTTTAGAGGAAACACTGCTCTCTGTCCTAGAGGGCACCTACGCCCAGACAGATCCTAATTTTCAAGAAAATCACCATACAGACTCTGCCCCTCCATATCCGCAGCCTCATTCTAATCCTCTGGATGCCCAGCTGCCTCGCTGGTTGCCAGACCAGGCTCTTGGTGCCTTATGCAGTGCCAGGTCTAACAGAGGCCATTTAAAACTTTAAAATCCATGTCCTACTTTTTAAATACAATGTAGCTCGCCCTATGAGCTGTTTAGGGCATACTATAGGTGTTACTTATATGAATGTAAAAGGAAGGTTTAGGCCTTGCAAAAGGTTATTTTGCTACGTCAAATTGGCAGTTTTAAAACTCCACTACAAGCTGATTCGGCCTGAGACAGTTTTAAAGGGCTACTTTAGTGAGTGGCAGAGTGCTGCAAACCCATTAGTAGCATTTAATTCACAGGCTCTGTAGTACCATAAACTATTCACTTATTATGAAATGAAATGTGGCAATTAGTGGTAGAACAATTTTACCATGTCTAAAGGAGCAAGCACAAGCACTTTGGCACTGGTTAGCAATGGTGAGGTGCACAGAGTCCATGCCAACAAAAATGTTTTTTCAGAAAACAGGAGGGGAGAAAAGGAAAGAATTTAGGACAATACCACACCAAGATGACGGGTCTAACACAGAGTAATAGAAGTACTGCCTATAGCTACACATCTACACACCTGAAAGATATACACATCAAATCATATGCAATATATAAGACAATATATACTTACCTTCAGTATAATATGATAGTTGAAAGTCTGGATTAATTATTTTGTGGGAATATATTTAGACTTGATATTCCTTTAGAATGGGTGTTCCAGTCCTGGAATGCCCAGATACGTCAGACCCTTTCAACCCTCTGTTGTTCTGTTCTGTTTCCAGCCCTGACAGCTTCGTACTATATAGTGTGACTATCAATTATGCCTGCCTGCTGATGTTGTGCAATCAGTTGTTCGATTGCATGCTGAACCATGACAACTTTCTCAGTTGTGCAGAACTGTGGAGAGTTTATACATATTCTGTCTTAGGATATGTTATAAATAGAATTGTCGCAGGGAACAGTACACATCCCATGTGTGGGTTCAACCCTTTTAGGGAAGTGCTGCTGTTTGCAGAAAGCAGTTTTCACCAAGAGCCAAAGATTGGGCAGGGGAGGTATCAGTCAGAGCTGCTCACCTTTACAGTACTGCTGTTTAATTCATCTCCGTTCACCTCTTTAAATGTTTGTACAGCATATGATTTCCCTTTTGGGGCTGGTGTCACCTTAGAGACAATGGCATGGACTGCTTACATATGCATCTTCTCCCATTGACCCCAGTAATACAATCTACCTGCTTCCATATTTTGATTTACTGCACATGCAACTAGCACCACTAAGAGCAGAGGAATTAAAATGATTGATGGTTTAGCCATAAAAGCTTGGAGAAGGGGCCTGGGGTTGAGGCAGCATCCCCAAATAACAATGCTGACGTTGAGAGGTTGAATGAGCAATAAAGAGGTTTTTACATTTTGTTTCCATTTGTCACATTTGTTCAAAGAAAAAGGTCAATGGTCAGGCCATTTTCTGACAAATTGCTACTTATTATTTAAACATGGAAATTGGTGTTTACTTTTCTTTCTCTGATTGCAAAGTGAGAGGATTTGGTAAGGTGAAGAATCTGCGAATCTTGCTGGGGTACAGAGAGTGCAAAGGAAAAGGTTGTAGGATGTCAATTATTTTCTTACTCTCAACAACATTTAAATGCCTGTAAAATAACTATAACATATTTCAAAGGATATCAGTAGTTAGGGAAGCACAGATGAAGGTAATTTTCTGTAATTCTGAACTGTGATGGAAACAAAGATTATATTAGGATGAAAACAAATCAAGACACATTACTTGATGATGTGAAATATTTGCTTAATTCCAATTTCCACACATTATCATTTGAGTGCTATGTAGTTGTATCACTTAAACTGCTTGTCTGTACAAATGTAGTGGCCATTTCAATAGAAAATATGCTGTTTGTAAATGACTGTGCACAACCACACCATGCGTTATTAAGTTATTTACTACAATGTGCTCCAAATGCAACCCTGGGTATGTGCCACCCCCTTACCACTCTTCTACTGAAAGAGAGTGGTGCATTTGCTATACTTGTTCTTTGTGTGATGCTTGAATTTATCACAAACCTATGACTTCAGTGATGCAACATTGATGGTACCACCCCCACTCTGTAAGAAAGAGAGCCACAGTAGACATAGTGCTTCCCTACGTCTGAGCAAGCAACGTTGCAAAATTCAGTTTTTTCAATCTTGTGTAATCTAAGGGCATATTTACAAGCCCCTATCGCCAAAGGAACATCACTTTTAGTGACATTCCTTTGGCGATATGGGCTTCGTCTTATTTACAAGGTAGCGTTAAGCCACGTTAAGTGGCTTAACGCTGCCTTGTATATAAAGTACCCTTTCACACTATACTTAGCGTGAAAGGGGCGGGCAATGGGTGTTGTGGTGGATGTTTCACCACAACATCAATTGATTTTGACACAGCCCCATATTTACAAGGGTGGTGTAAATATAGTGCACCGCCTAATTTAAGACCAGTGAATACTTGGTCTTACCATGGAGAAACGAGGAGATTGTTTTTTTTCTCCTCTTCTTTGCTTATTCTATGTGTGCTGCATTGTGTGGCACACATAGAACCAGCAAAACGCCATTGATTGTGTATGTGGAGGAATGTGTTCCTTCCTGCACATAAACAATTATTTTTAAAAAATGACGAGTTGCAACTTCTCTGTGTGCTGGGCAAAGCAGCACACATAGAAGTTACAAAACGCCATTTCAGATTGTTTATGTTCAGGAAGGGACACATAAACCTTTGGTGCAAGGGTGCCTGTGTTGGCACTAGGCTGCTAAATTTAGCACCAGTGCTGAGTGCAACGCAGGACTGCACTATATTCTAGTAAATATGGTGCAGCCCTGTGTTTCAGAAGTGGTGGAGCACAGCGCTAAGCCAACAAGGCTAACGCTGCGCTCCATCACTTCTTCTCCATCACTTCTGTTGCATCACCTCCCTTGTGCAAGGCACAAGGGAGGTGATGCAACATTGGCATCAACATGTTTTGGTTCCGCTGGCGGTGCGGGGTTGATGAAGCGTTGAAAGTATGGGGTGTCAGCTTAGCAGTGTCAATATCACATCACAGGGCCACAGGTGCTGCAACAGAGTCCGAGTCAGGTGTCACAGACTTTGGTGGCTCGATTCTTGAGGCTTACGCTGTGGTGGAGATTTGGAGGCACTGTGGTGCCATTGTTCACCACAGCAAACTCACTTCCAAGGGCCCAGGAACTAGATTTAGACCACTTGGCAAAGTAGTGCTCTCAGCAGAAACACCCGGATGCTGCATGTGAAGTCTTTAATGGCCCTGAGACTCCAACAGGAAGTAAGCTCCTTAGAATGGAGGATGCAGGGAGCAAAGTTCAGTCCTCTCACTCCCAAGACAGAAGCAATAGGCCAACGCAGCAGTGGAAGTCCCTCCTGGCAACAAAACAGCTCTTCTTCTAGCACACAATTATTCAGTCCAGAAGTATTCTGAGTATATGGTGTTAGAGGTCCAGTACTTATATCAATTTTAGCCTTTGAAGTTGGGAGCCTTCAAAGAAAAGACTTTGTAGTGCACAAGACCCGGCCCTTCCAGGCCATGGCTCCAGACTACAGGGGGTAGGCAGCTCTTTGAGTCTGGACAGGTACATCCCTATTCAGGTGCAAGCGTCAGCTCCTCCCTCCACTCCAGCTCAGGAGTACCATCAGCCTAGATGTTCACTTGTCCGAGGCCTGAGACGGACAGCTGCCCGTCCTGCCACCTCGACCGACGCTTGCAGTCTTAAACGATTAAATATCGGCTACACTGACGATGCAGATATAACACAACCAACCAAGTAACAGTGAATAGCACTGTCACAGCTGAGTTAGCAAGGAACTTGTGCTACCACTGCCCCTAATATGGCTTCAATAGCACGGCCCTTGAAGGCCCCTTGAAACTTCTGCAGACGTGCCTCTTGGTCCTGTTTTCTTGCAGTGACCCTTCATGATTAACTACTTCTATATCCCGGCTCCGTTTTATCTACCAGCTTCCTCCTGGTCGCCCAATACCTCATGCTCACAATTTTAATTCTGATGAATATCTCAAATCATTGAGATCGAAACTCTGCCGACCTTTTGTACAACCAAAAAACTCCTTTACTATTTAGATTTATCGTCAGGAGTTTATGTTTAGGTTATCAATGCAATGTATATTTTAAATGTCACCTTTACTCGTCATATCACGCTTTTTTCACTTTCTTGTGAGCACGTGAAGTATATTTACAAAAAAACTTTGATATATTATTTATAAATAAATAATATTCTTTGTCAATGCCCATCTGTGTCCGTCTGTACATTTAGTAATTGTCTACTGTTATTCCTCCTGGCATTTGCTATATGATTAACACATTATTAAATTAACAGCTCTGGCTGTTTTAGGACCCCTTTTGGCCGTACATGAACTGCTGTTACCTCCCAATACTATCAGGATATGTAGGACACACCTCAGTTCCCTTTTTGTG